>NC_138090.1:25276195-25876195 GCF_964212035.1 Myotis nattereri | reverse complement strand
GGTGACCCCAATGCCATCACAGGGTTCTCGTGAGGGGGAGGTGAGAGGGTCAAAGTCAGAGAAGATGTGATGATGGAAGAGGGGCCAGGGGCCAGGATGGAGCTGCCTCTAGAAGCTGCAAAAGGGAAGGACATGATTCTCCCCCAAAGCATCCAGAAGGAACCCAGCCCTGTGACACTGTGATTTGAGCCCAGTGACACCCATTTTGGACCTCCAGAACTGTAGAACAATACCTATGTTGTTTCAAGCCACTGAGGTTATGGCCATTTGTTTCAGCAGCAATAGGAAACTGACACAGTTTCCAAACATTTTTTTAAAAATATGTTTTTATTGATTTCACAGAGAGGAAGGGAGAGAGAGAGAGAGAGAGAGGGATAGAAGCATCAATGATGAGAATCATTGATCACTGCCTCCTATATGCCCCCTCCACCCCCAATTGGGGGTGAAGCCCGCAACCCAAGCCTGTCGCCTGACCGGAATCAAACCGAGACCTCCTGGTTCATGGGCTGATGTTCAATCACTGAGCCACACCAACCCAGTAAAAAAATAAAAGCTAAACATTTTTGATCGTACATACCCATCAGAAAAAAATCTGTACTGCACAGATTTACATATATGTATACTAGTGACCCTGTGCACAGATTTGTGCACATTGAAAGGAAATTAAATAGAAGGTGGCTGGAGGGGTGGGACTGGGCGAGATAGGCCGGACACAGCCTGGAGCCAACCTCCCCAGCGTCTGTGGAGTGAGTGGGGTCCCTCCGGCAGGTGGGGTCCGTCCCTCGGCCTAGCCTGCAGGGATCAGGCTGAAACCGGCTCTCCGACATCCCCCGAGGGTCCCCCCCGAGGGTCCTGGAGTGTGAGAAGGCACTCTGCAAAGCTGCTGTTGTACAGGGTGTGGAAGGCAAACGCAAGTGTGCAGTAAACCAGATTCGGGGCCAACAGTGCCCCAGCAACAGCATAACCCACAGCCAAAGGTGGAATCTCGAGACTCTGCGAGTAATCGGGCTCCCTCCTCTCAGGGTGCTTCACCTGAGAACTGCCACTGCCAAGTCACTGCAGCTCGGCAGCTCCTGCATTGAGTGTCTGCCCTCTGGTGGTCAGTGCGCATCATAGCGACTGGTTGAACACAGCATATTAGCCTTTTATCCTATATAATAAAAGGCTAATATGCAAATTGACCGAACTGTGGAACAACTGGTTGCTATGACATGCACTGACCACCAGGGAGCAGAGGCTCAATGCAGGAGCTCCCCCTGGTGGTCAGTGCGCTCCTATAGGGGGAGCGCCACTCAGCCAGAAGCCCTGAGCCGGGCTCATGGCTGGCAAGTGCAGCTGCGGTGATGGGAGCCTCTCCCGCCTCCACAGCAGCACTAGGGATGTCTGGCTGACAGCTTAGGCCCACTCCCTGAGGGCTCCCAGACTGCAAGAGGACGCAGGCTGGGCTGAGGGACCTCCACCCTGAGTGCATGAATTTCGTGCACCGAGCCTCTAGTATATATAGAAGATTATAAAGCAAACAAAAACATAAATGTTAAAAGGGATACAATAAAGAGGAATATAAATATTTCAAAATGCATTTTTAAATTTAAATGCATCAACAGTACAGATTTCTTTTGGTTATTATTAAAATTATTTCTATTATGATATTAGAGTGGAAGATTGTATATGCTTCATTACATTTTAAACTCTTTAACACTTTTTGATATCATAATTTAAGGACCTGATTCTAAGGTTCAGTAGATTTTAGTAGGTAATTTGAAAGACTATCATAGCTGAAAAATATTCTACATAAAGATTCATGGATCTATGTGTAAGAAGATAATGTTTATTTTTGAATCCCAACTGCCAATTATGCAAAATTTTTTGCTGGCATCTGACTAGTAAATTTCCATGATTCATGGTCTTGACGTTGTTCTTGCAAACTAATTGAAAGGTACTTACTTGTTTCAATATTTTTAATAAGTGAATTCAAAACCCAATAAAACTTTTTGAGAAATTTTGTAAATAGTTAGAATGATTTATTTCCAAGCTCTTTAGTCACATAGCATTTATAGATGATATATTTAAGTGTTTTGTTTGTTGTTGCAAAAAAAAAAAAAAGCGACATGAAAAACTTCCCCATAGCAGGAGTTTCTTTAGAAAAGCAACCCCTTTCTCATCTGTATTAATATTGGAATCTTAGTTTTGCTCTATTGTTCTGGTCTGTGTGTCTGCTTTTCTGCCAATATCATATTATTTTTTTATATTGTTGTAGCTCTGTAGTATAATTTGACATAAGGAAGTATGACACCTTTAGCTTCGTTATTTTTTCTCAGGATTGCTTTGACTATTCAGGGTCTTTTGTGGTTCCATACAATTCTGATAATTTTTTGTTCTATTTCTTTAAGAAATGCTATTGGGATTTTGATGGGGAATGCATTAAATCTGTACATTGCTTTGGATAATATGGTCATTTGAATTATGTTGATTCTTCTAATCAATGAACACAAAATATCTTTCCATTTATTTGTGTCTTCTTCAATTTCTTTTAATAATGTCTTATCGTTTTTGGTGTATAGGTCCTTCAAATACTTTGTTAAGTTTAACATGGATGGACAAACAAGACAAAGAAAGGAAAACTTATAGGCACCGTAACAGTATGGTGGTTACCCGCAGGAAAAGGGGGGAGTAAAGGGTAAAGGGAGTCAAATATATGGTGACAGGAGATTTAACTTTGGGTGGTAAACACAGACAGCAATATACAGATGATGTATTACAGAATTGAACACTTGAAACCTATAGAATTTTATTATCCAGAGTCGCGCAATGAGTTTAATTAAAAAAAAAAAACAAACTTTAAAAAAAGAATGGAGTCTTTAGGTGCCAGATATATCTATTTTTTTGAAATTATTTGCTGCATTATATATTCTTCAGAGCTACCTATAATGACAGAAAATCTCAGCAAATTTAGACATTTGTCATTTTGCTTTTTAAAAAGTGTAACACTTTAAGTTCAACAACTCTTCTATGGCCTCTGCCTGGAGGTACTCAATTGTCAGTGAGGTTTCTCCCCACCTCACTGTGAGCTCTGGATTTCAGGGTAACTGCACCAGCGCCATCTAGTGGCACTGATGCGAGGTGCACTGACTTCAATTTCTTTCCCTTTCCCCCCTGGTTTCCTTTTTTGACCTTGGGCAAAGACGATTGGGTTAAACACAACCCTCAGTTCATAACACTCCATCATCACTAGTCCACCCAAGATCTCCCATAAAAAAAAAAAATTACTCCCTTGTATCCTCACAGGTCACTCACACTTCTCTAGTCCACTAAGAAATTATTCTCCTGTACTTAACGCCTGGAAAAATACATGTTGATTTGTATGATGTACATTTTTAATGTATGTAAATGGTATTCTACCCCATCATTACTTTTTCACTGAGCATTTCTCTTTAAATTCATTCATACTGCTGTGGGTGCACCTCAACCGTTCCTTCTAACTCCAGGCCACAGTATGCAACCTATATTGTATCTCTCTCTCCCAGGATGGACATCCAGCTGGCTTCTGACTCCTTGCCACCATAAAAATAATGCATTGGACACCCGTGTCCCTGGCCCTTTAAAAAGCTGTGTGTTTCCCTTCTAAGTGCTGGTTGCCTCCTCCCAGGAGGGCTATCCTGCTCTCTCCTGCCCGAGGGACATGAGGAGCCCAGGGCCCACGTCCTCAGCCACTCGTGGCAGGACTCAGCGCTCTACTTCAGTCTTATACATAGAAAATGCTACCTCACTGTTCTAATTTCCATGATTATGAATGAATTTGAACATCTTTACAGATGCTTGTGAGCTTTGTGGGTTTCCTCTTTCACAAGTTGCCTGTTGATGTCTTTTGCCCATTTTCCTATTGGGATGACTCCCTGTTCCTACTGATTCCCAGGACTTCTGTGAATTGTCTGTGGCTGTGCTGTCCAATGCGGTAGCTTCTAACCACATGTGGCTGCTGAGTGCTGAAAGGGGCTGGTCCGAACTGAGACGTGAAGAGCGTAAAATACACTTGGAGGTTAGGAGGCTCGGTGTGAAAAAAGGAAAGCAAAATTCTCATTAATACTTTTCTTTTTACTAATCGCATGTTGAAATGGTAATATTCTAGATAGATCAAGTTAAATAAAATATATTACCAAAATTACCTTCATTTGTTTATTTTTAAGTGTTAAAATGTGGCGACTAGAAAATTTAAAGTCCTGCAAGTGGCTCGCATTGTGTTTCTAGTGAAAAGTGCTGGGCCAGATGGCTCGCCTTTGTCCACCTGAGACATTGCCAGTGTGTCCTCCCTTCCTGCCTCCTTTTCACCAACTTTATTCATGGTGTCCCTCACTTCTGACAAAGCCTTGATCTTGATGTAGACTCAGTCGCTGCTCTTGTTGCCTCATGATTGACGCTCTGAAATGTGTTTAGAGAATTTCTTCCTTTGTCCTGACTCACAAAGAGATATTTTCCTAAATTTCTTCTATTAGTTTTGTAGTTTCATCTTCCACTTATAACTCTTTAATTCATTGGAGGCCACTTTTATGTTAAAACTAAATGGGTTTTCCTTGTTATCTATTAAGCAATCTACCTTTTCCCCCTACTAATTGTGGTGCTACCTTTATTGTATAGTAAAAACATTCTTTTTTAAAAGAAGTCATTTACTATTGAGAATATATATTCCCTGGTACATTTTTCATTTAATGGCTCACAAAAGTAAGTGGCCTTTTGTGTATTTCTTTATTGAAACAAAATCTCGCAAATACCATTAGCTACAAGTTAAAAAAAAAAATCCGTGCTCTCATCCACTTGTATAAAAAACCTCCCACACAACATACTTCTAATTCTAGTTTGTTCAGAACTTCAGTGTTTTCTATGCCTTTTGCACTGGTGATGCTCACAAAGGGCTGGATTTTACTTTCTGCACTTTTCTTTGTGTTGTTTCACCCATTTCTACGGCAGCAGGAGAACAAGCAATTCCCCAATGGCATGTGTCTCTTTTGCCTTTTATTAAGGAATCTCAAAAGAGACTTTTGATATTTATAATGACATTCAGTAAAATAATATAAAGTACGAGACTCAGTGCAGTCAAGCCTCGGCTTTCCAACGTCTCCCATCTTGGACAATTTGGTTCTCGACCAAGTTGTTCACGAAGGGGGATGGGAATGTGGGAATGTTCCAGTTGTCAAACAAAACTTCGGTTTTAGACTTGACGGCCCTTCCATGCTGATACCTGTTTGATCAGTCAGGAGTCCCTCAGGCGACAAAGAGGATTCAGGAGTATCAGTTTACCGTTAAACCTTCCATTGTGAACACATCAGGAAATTGTGCTGTGGACATTTCCATGTTTTTTTGCTTTTGTGGCTGTTTATTATTATTAAACTAGAGGCCCAGTGCACAAAATTGGTTCACTGAGGTGGGGTTGTCCCTCAGCTTGGCCTGCGCCCTCTTGTAGTTGGACATCCTTAGCGCTGCGCAGAGGTGCGAGAGGCTCCCCCCCCCCGCCCCGCCCCGTGGGAGTGCACTGACCACCAGGGGGCAGCTCCTGTGTTGAGCGTCTGCCCTCTGGTGGTCAGTGTGCATCATAGCGACTGGTTGTTCCGCTGTTCAGTTGATTTGCATATTAGCCTTTTATTATAGAGGATGCTTACAATAAGTCATCATGGGCCCTAAGAAGGTTAGTGATAGCAGCAAAGTAAAAAGGAAGGTTGTGAGAACAATGATAGAGCTTTAAAAAAAAGAAATGACTGCAAAGTATGATAGAGGTGTTTGTGTGTCTGATCTGGCTACTTGAGAAATGGCTCACCTGTCCAAATTTCAAATGATTGGGAAACAGAAGCATGGCGAAAATGAGACTTTTAGTAACACTCTTGAGAGTAAGCGTCCATTGTACAGCACACACATGGGGCAGGGAACATAGTCCCTCCTCCAGTTCCTCATTGGTTGAGTACTAATTGGTCACCTGTTTCCTAATATGTCCCCTAGGTCTTGCTATATCCCATTGGGCCATTTAAAATACTGGGCTGAGACCTTTCTAGCTGTCTCCATCTCCCCTGTCTAGCTGAGGCAGACACCTTGAGGGTTGCTACCATGTTGGCCCATGTGTGCAGTTCTTTTTTTCCTACATCCTCTTCCCTCCTCCCCACATTCTGCTTGACCTGGTAAAATTCAGCAAATTCCATCAGAAGCCGACCATGCTGGGGATGGATCACAGAGGTCCGTTTCTCACACTCCGGCATACGGCATGCAGAAATCCGCGATTAGCACAGCTACGAAGGAGGACATCCAGAGTGCTGATGTTGCTAAGGGTGTGAAAGTGCTCAGGAAACAACCATCACAGGCAACTGAGAAAGGTTAGAACAGAATCGTTTAGGAGTCTGGAATGGATTATTTCAATTTATATTATTTCTAATGGGGAAAAATGATTAGATTTTCAAATAAATTGCTTCTCAAATAGCCTTTCAGAATGAATTAAGTTTGAGAACTAAGGTTCCACTGTAGTGTCTTATTTTAAATATTACTGGAAAAAAAAATGTGGAGATTTGCCTTCATGTCCTGGATTATTTTTTTTTTTTTTAGATCTTGTTCATCATGATGGCTTTGACTCTCACTAGTGAATAGCTACTGGTGTATGAGAGGGCAGGCTCAGAAAGGGGTGTGCTTTCCTGACTGTGTCCACTCCTCCTTCTCACCATCAGCACCTGGACTTGATTTGGAGTAACCACCTCCTTTTACGCTCAGCAGGCGGAGTTTCTGTACAACTGACACCAATCCATGTGATCCAGAGGTGAGCACATGACCTAGGCCCAGCCAATCAACCTATTCCACCCTCTCTGCCCCCACCCCATTGGCTCATGGGTGAGCACATGACCTAGGCCCAGCCAATCAACCTATTCCATCCTCTCCTGCCCCCCACCCCATTGGCTCATGGATGGGCACATGACCCAGGCCCAGCCAATCAACCTATTCCACCCTCTCTGCCCCCCACCCCATTGGCTCATGGGTGAGCACATGACCTCGGCCCCGCCAATCAACCTATTCCACCCTCTCTGTCCCCCACCCCATTGGCTCATGGGTGAGCACATGACCCAGGCCCAGCCAATCAACCTATTCCACCCTCTCTGCCCCCACTGCATTGGCTCATGGGTGAGCACATGACCCAGGCCAGGCCAATGACATTGAATTCTAGGGTTTTATTGGAATACTGGGAAAGAGATGTTCCCTTTCCACTGGGGCTGCTAAACTCGAAGATGTGAGCCTGGACCAGCAGGGAAGGCAGTCGGCCTGATACCCTACTTGAGTTCCTTCTTCGGCCTGCCTACCCTCCATGATGTGAGCCAAAAAATGCTCCCCGGTTTTGCTTTGTTTTTTGGCTACTTGGGTTGTTTATGGTCATTTTCGAACTAAAACTCTGAGGAACCACTTCAGCTGTTCTTTGTCTTTGAGGCGGTTCCGTTACAAGGTCTCCATGGCTACGCCATGGAGGCTTCCTGGTGGGTTATTACCTGCAGCTTCCGGGCGGCATGACCGGGAGCCCTTCTCATAGCTGCTCTCTCTAAGCTCCAGCTGAGGGCATCAACCCAGAGTTCACCAGCTTCAGGCCCACCTTCCAAACTACGTTAACTAAGTGTACTGAGAGTTAAAAGTACTGTATGGTAGCCCTGGGTGGTGTTGCTAAGTGGTTAGAGCATCAGCCCGCGCACCGGAGAGTCATGGGTTCGATTCCCTTTCAAGAGCACCTACCTGGGTTCGATCCCCACCCCAGTAGGGGTGCATGTGGGAGGCAACCAATCAATGTGTCTCTCCCACATTGATGTTTCTCTCTCTCTCTTCCCCTCCTCTCTCCTTCCACTCTTTGAAAAGCAATGGAAAAAATATCCTCAGATGAGGAGTAACAAAAAACATACTGTATTGTATACCTGAAATTTGCTATGAGGGTAGATCTTATGTTCTTGACACGAAAAGAAAATGGCAACTGTGAGGTGATGGATATGTTAACTAGCTTGATTATGGTGATCATTTCACAATGTATATGTAAATCAAAACATCAGGTTATGTACTTTAAATATATACAATTTCTATTTGTCAATGATACTTCAGTAAAGGTAAGACAATTCCCACTTGTCAGTTATGCTTCCTCAGTAAAACTAAAAAGAAAACAACCCTGGTGAGAGTTCTTGCCTTTTATTTCTGATCTTTGCAGGTGTTTTGGGGAGAGAGGACTTGCCAACTCAGCAACCTTCTGGGCACCGAACTCCCCGGGGAACCTGATGAGGCATCGAAAGGGAAGCGGAGCCTAGACTTGGAAGGGTCTCAGAGATTCTGCCTTGTAGCCTCACAATCAGAGGACTTGCATCATCCTAACAGAAATCCAATGCTCATAATACAGTTTCATGGCAAAACTCTTTAGAAAAAGATCTGAAAGTTTCTTTTAAACTAAACATTCTCCTACCCTGCAACCTAACAAGTCCACTTCTAGAATGTTACTGCAGAGAAATGAAAATGTGTTTTACACGAAGACATGTGCACAAATGTCCTCCTTAGTTTTATTCAGAACAGTCCCACGCTTGAAACAACCCGAACGTCCACCAACAGAACACATTTTTTTAAAAGCGATCTATTCAGACTACTCAGCAATTAAAAAGAATGAACTATGAACAAGTAATCAATTAAGAAATGGGCAGGGGGCCCAGCCAGTGTGGCTCAGTGGTTGAACGTCAACCTATTAACCAGCAGGACTCGATTCCATTCCCGGTTCCATTCCTGGTCAGGGCACATGCCCGAGTTGCAGGCTAGAACCCTGCTTAGAGGGCCTGCAGGAGGCATCAATTGATGTTTCTTTCTCTCCCTTTCCCTTTCTCTCTGAAATCATCTATAATAATAAAAGGGTAATATGCTAATTAGACCAGAGGTCTTCCCAACGTCCTTCCTGATGAAGCCAGGGCTGGAGGGAAGCCAGCCTGGGTCCCGGGTGCCTGCTGGCGGCCAGAGGAAGGAAGCAGCCGGGTCCCGGGTGCCTCCCGGTGGCTGGAGGATGTGCCAGCAGTGGGGGGAAGGAAGGCCTACTCTTGCACGAATTTTCATGCATTGGGCCTCTAGTCTCTCTCTATAAAACCCGAATATGCAAATAGACAGCAGGACAACAGAACCGGCTGCTATGATGTGTGCTGACCACGGGGGGGGGGGGGGGAGGGGGGAGGGGGGCGGGTGCGCGGAACATGGCGGGCTTCGGCAGCAGAGTGCGGAACATGGTGGGCGTCAGCCGTGGTGGGATAGTGGAGCAGGTGAGCAGGAGCACCAGATCAAGGTGGGGCGCTGGTCACTGTCATCAGGTGAGCCTCTGGTGGTTACTGAAAAGTCTTTGCTTCCAGGTGCTGCAGTCCCATCTGGTGCTCGCACTTGCTGCCGGCGCCAGCCCACTCGCACCCACTGCTGGTGCCGGAGCCACTGCCCGCACCCGCTGCTGGGGGCCAGGGCTGGCCCTGATTGCTGGGCACAGTCAGTGGGTGAGAGCGGCAGCTGCCAGCCCTGATCAGACCTCAGGGCTTCTCCACCTCCCCCTGCTCCTAAGGGGCGATTGGGGCTGGCAGCTGCATCTCACACCCACTGCCGGTGCTGGCTCTGCTTGCACCTGCAGCCGGTGCTGCTGCTTTTACCCGCTGCCGGCACCTGGAGCTGGTTCTGATCGCTAGGTGCTGTCAACAGGTGCGAGCAGTAGCTGTCGGCCCTGATTGCCCCTGAGGGCTTCTCCACCACCCCCTGCTCCTGAGGGGCGATCGGGGCAGCAGCCGCCCCTTGCACCCACTGATGGTGCCAGCCCCACTCACACTCGCTGCTGGTTCTGGCTCCAACTGCTCCATGCTGTCAGCAGATGTGAGCGGGGCCGGCGCCATCAGTGTGGGAGCGGCAGCAGTGGGAGCGGGGCTGCCGGTAGACAGGGGACCAGGGATTGCGGCAGGAGGGGCCAGGCAGGGGCGTGGAGGATGGGCTGAGACCCACCCCTGTGCCCACCACAGCTTTGCAGCCCACAGTTCCTTTCAAGGTGCACGAATTCATGCACTGGGCTCCTAGTTATAAATAAGAGGCAGGGGAACTGCAAAGACATTTTTCCAAAGAAGATATACAAATGGTTAAGAGGCACATCAGAAGATGCTCAACATCACTAATCATCAGGAAAATGTAAATCAAAACCACAGTGAAATATCACCTTACACCTGTCGGAACGGCTATTATATATAAAAAAAGATAACAAGCAATAGCAAGGATGTGGAGAAAAGGGAACCCTTGTGAACTGCTGGTGAGAATGTAAATTGGTACAGCCACTATGGAAAACAGTATGGAGATTCCTCAAAAAGTTAAAAACAGAATGACCACACAATCCAGCAATCTCGTTGCTGGGTATATGTCCAAAGGAATAAGTTCAGGATCTCAAAGTGATACCTTCATTCCCATGTTCACTGCAATAGCCAAGTTATGGAAACAACCTAAGTGTGCATAATGGATGGATAAAGAATGTGGTGCATATTACATACAACGGAATCTTCCTCAGCCACAAGAAGGAAGGAAACCCTGCCACTTGCAGCAACATGGACAGACCTTGAGGACATTTTGCCAGATGAAATGTCAGACAGAGGAAGACGAGGACTGCGTGACCTCACTACGGGGTGGAATTTAAGAAAGTCAAACTCACAGAACAGAGACTAGAAAGGTGGTTACCGGGGGCTGGGGGAAGGAGACATTTGTTCAGAGATTACACATTCCTATTTGTACGATGAGTAAGTTCTGGGGCTCTGATGTGCAGCATGGTGACTGTAGTTAATAACACTCTATTATATACTTGAAAGTTTCTAAGAGAGTCAACCTGAAATGTTCCCACCGTAAAAGAGAAATAATAACTATGTGAGGTGATGCCAGTGTTAGCTAACACTATGGCGGGAATCATTTTGCAATATATACATGTATCAAATCACCTCATGCACCTTAAGCTTACACAATGTTATATGTCAATTACAGCTCAATAAAGCTGGGGGGAGGGAGCGATGAACTGACAAACACAACACAGACGAATCTCAAAGCTATTATGCTAAGTGAAAGAAGCCAGGCCTGCTGGGCCGGTGTGGATCAATTGTTGAGCATCAACCTATGAACCAGAAGATCATGGTTAGAGTCCTGGTCAGGACAAATGTCTGGGTTTCAGGCTCCATCCCCAGTAGAGGGCATGCAGGAGGCAGCTGATCAATGATTCTCATCATTGGTTTTTCTATCTCTAGCTCCCTCTCCCTTCCTCTCTGAAATAAAAATAAGAAAAAAAAATTTTTTTTAAAAAGAAGCCAGGCCCACCAAGTGCATAGTACATGAGTACATGATTTTGATTATAGGGATTCCAGGACAGACAAACTGATCTAGGGCATAAAATTCTGCTTTGGCAGCTGTGGACCCCATGGTAGACTGTCCATTGAAAGCTGGGACCCAGGAAGGAAGGCAGCCACTTCCAGAGAAGGGTCCAGAAATACTCTGACTTCTCCCCTCCTCCTGCCCTCCAGTCATTGCCATGGTCTCCACTGCCCAAACCAGCTTGCACATACGGACACTGCCACACTTACACGGTCAGTGACAGAGCAGAGAGGAAAACCCAAGTCTACTTTGCTCCTAAGTTCAGGCTGCCAGATTTAGCCAATAAAAGCACAGGCCATGTGACTGAACTTGAATTTCAGATAAACAGCAAGTGGCTTTTTGGGATAAGTGTCTCACGCAATGTCGGGGCGTACTTACCCTGAAACATCATGCAGTGCTGCCCTGAAATGGCACTTCAGCTGTGCATCCTGCAGGTGGCCCGGCAGCCCCATCCTAAGCTCATACTCTCTCCATGTCACTGTCCCTGCCCCCCCTCCCCGCCTCGTACAGGAAGAGACACACTGCTCCCAGCTCCGGGGGCCACATTTTCCACGAGTTACGGAGGGACGTCTTCATTTATTTAGATTGGAGAGCAGTCACAGGAAAGCCCATTTTAGGTCACGGGGAAGCAACTTCCACATCGCTGGCCCTCCAAAGTGTGGTCCCCAGAGCGGCGGCGGGAGCGTCCGTGGGAACTGGAGGGCTGCCTCGGGGGCACTGAGTTAGAGTCTGGTTTAACCAGCTCCACGTGATTCTGACACACGCTCAGATGTGAGAACCACTGCGCGAGACCCGAGATTTTCGGCCTTTTTCATCTCATGGCACACACAAACTCATTCCTACAATTCTGAGGCACACCAAAAATATATTTTCTGATCTGACAAAACACACAGGTATACTTTTGACTCATTCACACCGACGGCTATTGTTGCGGTGGCTGCTGTCCTTTTGTTTGACAATCAAAGGGAAAAGAGGTCAGTGCCCCTGCCTACATAGTCAGGTACTGCATGTTTGAACAATTCTTGCGGCCACACCCGGTGAAAATCGCAGCCCCAGATGAAGGGCTGAAGGGGAGCTTCTCTTTCTAGAACAGTGGTTCTCAACCTTCCTAATGCCGCGACCCTCTAATACAGTTCCTCATGTTGTGGTGACCCCCAATTTCATGGTTACAAATGGAAGATAATTAAAGCATAGTGACTAATCACAAAAACAATATGTAATGATATATGTGTTTTCCGATGGTCTTAGGCGACCCCTGTGAAGGGTTGTTTGACCCCCGAAGGGGTCGCGACCCACAGGTTGAGAACCGCTGTTCTAGAGGAAGAGAAGGGTCTGGGCAGAACGCTGTAAATTATTACCCATCACCACACAAGCCTCTCTGAACCCAATTAGCAGAGTTCTCACGATGTTTTATTTTTATTTTTTTAAAGATAGGTTTTTATGGATTTCAGAGAAAGGGAGAAGCAGAGTGAGAGAAACATCAATGATGAGAATCATTGATTGGTTGCCTCCTGCCCGCTCCCCACTGGGGAGTGAGCCAGAAACCGGGGCATGTGCCCTGACAGGGAATGGAACCGTGACCTCCTGGTTCATGGGTTGACCCCCAACCACAGAGCCACACCGGCCCAGCATCTCACAGTGTTTTGATAAAGTTGGGGGCTTGAAGACGTCACCATGACAGGCGCACGGGTGGTGTGGAGGGGCCTGAGGTTCAGCCTTCCCTGGGGCATTCCCAAGCCGGTGTCTTTCAACCCTTGACCCCTCTCCTCCTAATCCAGGCATTCCCACCCCCGTCCCTCCATAATTAAGCCATAATCAGTAGATCACGAGTATCCAAGGCAGCAAGTAAGTGGTAAAAATAAGGATGCAGTGTTAGTTGTCCCTCTTAATGACATAAAGGGAGCCTTTTACATTTTGTAAAAATATGCCATTATGTTGATAAGCCTAACCTGATTATAGTTTCTTCAAATGCTTTTCTTTTTTCACATAAGACATTAAGGTAAACGTTTCAAACAGTATCTCTGTGCGTCTCCAACATTAACAAATTATTAGATACTAATTGCTCTGGGTTCTAGCCACCTCTCTGAATAGACTGAGTTTTTCATTTGCAGAATTTAAAACATACCAGAGCAATTTACGTTCCTGAATAGCTACAGATTTGTTAGCTTGACTCAGAATCAGCCAAACCTGGGAAGCCATTATGTAAATATAGATAATGTCTCTTCAATGAGGATAATTAATGCAGAGATCTCCGGAAAAGCCTTCTCTTTATGATTAAGTCGTGACGAGCATTTGAAAGCCTGTGGGGTGGAACAAAGAACGACCCCCTCCACCACCACCCCCCCCCCCCCCCCCCCCCCGAGTTCTTTCTGAGTCTGAGAAAGCTCTCAGGTTTCCATAGAGGGACACAAAGCAGAGGATGAAGACCGTTTCCTTCTCTTCTGAGTGGACCACTGCAGAGTGGCCTGTGTCTGCTATTGAGGATTCTAATTCATATTACAATCTGTCGTTAAAAGTCCTGTTTACTCCTAATCAGGGCACAGATTTGCGTGTGTCAGGTACCTCCAGGCAATGAGGTCCGTTTGCCTTTGCAGGAAAGGCCTTCCTCATCAGCTGATCTCACGCTTGTATTTGATGGAGGGGAAACGGAGGCCCAAAGAAAGGGCTCATCAGACCAGAGAAGCAACAGGTTACGGAAGGGGACCGGGAACCTCCCCCAAAGTATGCACTGGTCTCTACGGCAGCGACTGGCTTCAAATCAATGAAACTAACGTTTCTGAGGGCGTGTCCTGGGCTTGGGTTACTCCACAAGGTGCGCGGAGGACAGAGTGACGGTGAGACGTGGTCTCAGTCTTCGAGGAACTTTCCATCCAACATGAGAGTCACATGGGAAAAGAAATGAGCAACAATATGAGAGAGAACGGGAAAAAATAATGTTACTTAAATGCCTTGTCCTACGTGCCACCGGCCCTTACACATGCTGTTTCCTCTGCCTGATTCACTCTCTTTCCCCTCTCACCTGGTTAACGCGCACCCATCCTTCCTTGTCCCATCATCACTTCCTTTCCACTGGGGGGTGGGGGGGGGCGGGGGGCAGAGCGCCTCTCGTGCACTCTCATTACACACTCAGTTCCTTAACAGAGTGAAAGTTCCCTGAAGGCCTCCACTGCATCTTTATTGCTCACCTTGGTACGCATGCACCCGAGAATGGAAACGAGTATATTCTGTGCCCATTAAAACTGAAAAAGATGCTTTGTGAGTGCCCATCAAGATAACAGAAGGTCTCAAAGGACAGGGACAACCTTTTTTTGACTGACTGTCCCACCCACTGTAGGATATCTAGCATCTCTTTGAAGGCCACTGCTCATGCCAGACACTGTGACCACCAGAGAACCCCCACAAACTTCCAGAGCCCCCTCCTGGGGGTGGGGGCAACTCCCACATTCAAAAGCCACCCCTCTAGAAACCCAGCAGAATTGGTTACATCCAATGAGACTAGCCTGTTGGCATGTTCGGCA
The DNA here is from genome assembly GCF_964212035.1 of Myotis nattereri. Classification (NCBI taxonomy): domain Eukaryota; kingdom Metazoa; phylum Chordata; class Mammalia; order Chiroptera; family Vespertilionidae; genus Myotis; species Myotis nattereri. Next base: position 25,861,283 of record NC_138090.1, on the reverse strand, counting down.
TTGATGGAGACTGAGGAGTGCCAATGCAGCGGCACGCCTTTGCCCCTTCATTCATTCAACGCTTATTTGTGGGTACAGTCGCACAGGCTGGGGGTTGAGGACTCACAGGTGAGCAAAATCTGACATGGTCACTGCCTTCCTGGGCCTCCAGGATTATAACACAGGCGATGGGAGGGGCTCTGATGTGTAGATGGATGGGAGCTTTGCACCACTACAGGTTAGAAAGTGCTGGAAGGAGTTACAGACCTTTGGCAGGACTTTGACCTCTTGGTGCACTGCACAGGAGATGATGCTGACAGCTCATTTTCACGTATACACTCATCTGTCAGGCCATCTCAGATGAAATCGAAGACATATTTATCAGAGTTGAAGATGAGAACAAAAAGAAAGAGCTCTTACACTGGATGACAGCATTAAGGTTTGATCAATCTTAGCCGATGGAAAGATGGTTGGAGAATAACTACAAAAAATCAAATGAGGTGAATTCTAAGAATTAGTCTTGTTAGCCCCTGTCCCAATTCCCACAGATACAGGACAAAGGAGACCCAGCTCAAGAGAAGTTCATACGAAGACTCCCCGGGAGGTTTAGGTACCTCCAGACCAGCAAGGGGATGTGGGGGACGTAAAGTAAAGGCAACCCATTGGCTATATTAAAAAAGGAATTGGGTCCAGATGCAGGGAGGGGATTGTCCCACTTAGAGAGGCAGTTATTCTTGATGAAAATCATATTATTACTGTTACTGAGCCCCTGATCTTCCCCATTTACTGTTGCTCCTCTCACTCTATGAACATCCTATTGAGATCACTAAAGTACTGGGACTTTGAGAGAACCCGGAAAAGCCCAGTGGAAGGGGTGGCCTGCCTAACTAGCTGTCTTTTTGAGTCTCAGCTCCACCACTGTTTAGCTGAGTGACATGGTCAAGTTAGTTCATCTCTCTGAACCTCAGTTCCATCACCTGTGAGGTGGTGATAACGACATGTGAGGACTGAAGGAAACAATTTATAGAGAGCATGCGGCCAGCCTTCAATTACCCTGAGGTCCCTCCCCTATAATTTCTAAGATTGGATGCAATTATATTTCTTCTTGCTTTTTCATCTACGTCTGATGAATGCTTAAAACGTTCCACAGAGTGAAAGCGAGGGTCTTGTTACCAATCCCAATTAGGTATTACAAAAGGCCCATAAATCTTGGTGAACATGTTGTAGGAAACTGAAAGCTGAAATTGTATGGCCTTGACTTTAGAGAACACAGCCACGTTCTCCTAAAGACCTCACGTAATTCTTCCCGTCTGCTGGGCAGTCTGTGTCTATCCATGACTGGCCCGGCATCGATTTCCTCACTCTGAACGCAACGCATGGCTCCCATTTCTCCAGCCAGGACGAAAGGAGGAGGTAAGAGGGTGTTGAAAAAGATGGCCACTGGCTTAGGATTCGGGAGCATGTTAATCCAAATGAGTGACCTATACAGAATTTGGGCGTCTCTGACTTTTGAGAATGGAATTGATTATTGACCTCTATACCGCTCTCTTATTGCTTAATTAAACAAACCACAGTCCCTGAGTGCATGCTGGTATACGCACTAACAAGCTAAATAGGGACTGGGTGGCGTGGCTCCGTGGTTGAGTGTCGACCTATGACCCAGGAGGTCAGGGTTCGAGTCCCATTCAGGGCACATACCTGGGTTGCAAACTCAATCCTCAGTGTGGGGTGTGCAGGAGGCAGCTGATTGATGATTTTCTCTCATCATTGATGTTTCTATCTCTCTCTCCCTCTCCTTTCCTCTCTGAAATCAATAAAAAATCTTTTAAAAAATTCTTCATAAAAAAACAGCAACAAGCTAAATGGGAAGGCGTATGAGCTATCACACACCTGTCACAGCTCTGGGAGTGGAAGCCGGGGTCCTTGACAATTCATAGCTCATGTTCTACTTCCTGAAGAAGACAGACTCCACGCAATCCGTGGCAAATAACCCTGGTTCCATACCAAGAGGAACATGCGATGGCTAATTTTGTGTCAGTCTGACTGCCCACAGGTGCCCAGGTTCCACATTCCTTCCGGGTGTGTCTGTGCTGGGGTTTCCAGATGAGCTTAGCATTTGAACCAGTGGACTCAGTAAAGCGGATGTCCCTCTCCAATGTGGGGGGCATCATCCCTTGAGGTCCTAAAGAGAACAAAGGGAGGAAGAAAGAATTCACCCCTTTTCCTCCCTCACTGGGTTAGCTGGGAATCGCATCTCATCTCCTGCCCTCATTCTAGGCTTTATAGCATCAGCCCTCCTGGTTCTTATTGGACTTGGACTGAACTATGCTACATGCTCTCTCGAGCCTCCAGCTCGTAGATGGCAGCTTATGGGGCTTCTCAGCCTGCAGAGCTGCTTGCCAAGTCCTCGTGATAAATACTTACATATCTGGATCTGCTCCTGGATGCGTTTCCCTAGAGAACCCTGACTGACTTGCCTCTGTTCTCTTACTTATCAGTCTGCCAGGCATGTGTCTGGCTCAGCACTCCCCAACCCCATTCAGCCCTGGAAACAACCGGCAGGAATGGGGGGACGTGGGCAGGAGGTAGCTGGGGAGGAAGAGACAGTGCCTGAAACTGTGTATGTGTGTGTGCGTGTGCGTGTGTGCGTGTGCGTGTGTGTGTGCGTGTGTGTGTGTGTGTGTGTGTGTGTGTCAGGAGCACAGGAAGTAGAAGGTGGTTGTGCCTGTGGAAATGGCACTATTTGCACACAATTCTTCTTTCCTTCCTGTCCTTGCCAAGACATCATTGTAGGTGGAGTCAGCTCCGCCCCCGAGTTAGAAGTGGGAGCCATCCTGTCTCTGTCCTTCCATCATCAGCACGCGGCCAGAAACTCAGAGCTCAGTGACCAGCTCGGGAAGCTGGCTACCCGGCCAATGCTATTATCTAAATAATAATCGATAGCCCATTATCCCACACTGTGATGGCCAGCAATTGTCCCCATCCAGGGTCCAATCTAGGATCATTCACCGTATTTCAGAGTGATGCTAATAGCTTCTTAAAAGGGACACAATTGTGTGCTTTTCTGAAGTTTCCTGACAGTTTCCAGCTTCAACTCACGGGAGCCTGGCTTGGAAAGAGAAACCTCAGCTGCCCAGTGTGGGAGGGATGAGCCCCCGCCTCTCTCCGTCTCCCTCTCCTCTGTCCCTCCTCTGGGGCACTCATGGTGACCACTGGGAAGGTTTCACGTGGCCTGTGGCTCTCAGAGCTTTGCTGTCTGTCTTCACAGCAAGCAGGAGAGCGAAGCCTCAGAGGGCCCCTGCACCTGGTGGGCGTGTGGGGGTGCTGGGCTGGAGGAACACGCCCCTGAGGCTGACCAGAGCTGCACGGTGATGCTTCTGAATCTGTGCAGCGGCTCCCCTTGTTCCCAGCCCCGGCCTGCCCACTGACACCACAGTAGAGGCCCCGCCATTCTGCCAACCGCCTGCCGCCGCCTTCCCTCACCGCCTTCACCAGGGGCCGCGCAGAGTAAAACCAACACAGTCACAGACACCACCAGAGACGCTTCACACACAAGTCACCGTTCACGTCACGCTAACAGTAATTAAACATCCCGTATGAAAATCCCGATTTGTTCAAGCAACTGTCCTTGGATTTTGTTCCATGTGCCAAGCACTCCTAACTGATACAAACTCCTCCAGGTACGGTGGCCGGAACCTGACTTGCCCAGCAATGGACGCTTGTTCTAGCATCTGGTGCTACTCGCCTCACCCGGCTGTCAGGCTCCGGCCCTGGAGACACACTGCTTGGGTGCCAATCCCGGCTTCATCCCCGAGGGACCTGGGACAAGGACCGAAGCCCTGTGAACCTCCACTTCTCGTCTGTGCAAATGCCAGTAACGCTGTGAGAACGACGTGAACTGATGTCATAAAACACCTTGACAGTGACTGTGGCCGGGCAAGCGCGTACCGCGTTAGCAACAAGCGTCCCCACACTGACCTGCCGGTCCTCCCGGAAACGCTCCTGCGTCTGGGCCTGGGCCTCTCACTCAGAATGCACATGGCACACAACTGTAATCACGCCAGCTCCTGCACCAACAAAGAAATATTAGTCAACGGAGACATATTTGTACCGTATGTACAGATGAATGGTCATATCCTTAAACACAGAAAGATCCTACAGCACAGAAAAAGAAAAATGAACAACCCAGCTTTCAAAAATGGGCAACACCCTTATGCTGGCAACCCACAAAGAGGAGCCATAAATGGCCGATAATCTCACATTCCACTAGTAACTAGAGAAATGCAACTTAAATCATCAAGGAAAGAAATTTTTTAGCTACCATTTTCAGCTAAAATCTTTTCCCACACTGCTGGTGGGATTATAAATTGACATCGGTCGAGGGTCAAATTGGCAACACCTGGCAAGAATTTTCGATCACTTACTACCTGTGAATTTATCTTGAGGAAATAATGATCGAGATCCAGAAAGAGTTTTGAGTTCACGGCCTGTTGCTTATAATAGTGAACTGGACCCAACCTAATGCGTAACCATAGGGGACCGTTTACATAAGTCAACACACTTACACACTATGACGAACTTTACACCTTTACACAGTGATTGATAAAATGCTCACTGATACAACAAGTGTTCACCATTTATGGTTGGTGAAAACATAGCTTAAATACAAAACTGTATATATAGTATAACCCATTTTGGTAAAATCAAAATGCATTTAGACAAAGGAGAAATGTTAGAATAGCACATCCCTAAACTTTAACGGTGGTTATCTTTGAGTAGAAGTGTAGATAATTTTTATTTTCCTTTGCTTTGTTATATTTTCTAATTTCTCTATAATTTTATGGGAATCGCATTTCTTTTCTAAAAATGAAAGTAAGTGTTGATAAGGTATGGATAAATACTTCCTTTTAATATACTTTTTAAAAAGCAATAGCCTGGCCAGCCTGGCTCAGTGGTTGAGTGTCAACCTATGAACCAGGAGGTTGCGGTTCAATTCCTGGTCAGGGCACATGCCCGGATTGTGGGCTTGATCCGTGTGGGGCGTGCAGGAGACAGCCGATCAATGATTCTCTCTCATCATTGATGTATCTATTTCTCTCTCTCCCTCTCCCTTCCTCTCTGAAATCAATAAAATATATTTAAAAATATATATATTTTAAAAAAGTGGTAATAGCTATAGCTGGTTTGGCTCAGTGGTTGTAGCATTGGCCAACGGACTGAAGGGTCTTGGGTTGAATTCCCAATCAAGGGCACCAACCCGGTCAAGGGGTTGCAGGTTCGAACCCCGACCCCAGCAGGGGTGTGTGCGGGAGGCAACCAGTTGATGTCTCTCTCTCTCCCTCTCTCTCTCTCTCTCTCTCTCTCTCTCTTTTCCCCTCCCTCCCTTATATGCTCTAAGGATCAGTGGAAAAAATATCCTTGGGTGAGGATTCTTTTAAAAAAGCAGTTTTCCTACTTTCTTTGGAACCTTTTAGTCTTTTTCAAAATGAGAAAAGGACCAAGTTGTGTAAGTAGACAGCCTGAATCCTGCCAGGTTGGTTAACGAATTTCTAATTAAGGCCCTGACACGTGATGCAAGTCGGCCTCTCTGCACGTCCAAGGGTTCGGCCTTTGTCTTGTCCTAAATCCCACAAGAAGGGAAGTCATCTGCTTAGCAGAGTGTTTATTACACAATAAGCTGAATGTAGACACTGAAAATATTCATGCAAATATCTTCATTAGTAAAATCATGCAATTAACCTGAAATATGTGCTAAATGAAGCAGCCAAATTGTTGCATATTTTCCCAGCTCTTAATTATAATTTTGGTAATCAATTTTTCTCCTGATTACCAAAAAGGAAATCTTCAGCGTGTGCACGCTCTGAGGATGAGCCGGAACGTGAGATAAACCCCCGAACCGTTTTAGCAAAGAAGGCCATTAACCTTTCCTGTGTTTTTGTTCATCACAGGCATTTCCTGCTAATGCTCGCGGCTGAAGATGATTGGATTTTAACAAGAGCTTTTTGGATCAAGCGTCAGGCCTTCCTGGACTGTACATTTTGCAAGCGCCACTGTCATTAAAGGTTACCGGCACCCCCATTATCAACTTCCCGGCGCGTCTTAAATGGCTTTTGACTGCAGGGTAAAAATTCCCCCTAAGTGAAACTGACATGGAGCTCGCAGCCTGCCGGACTCTGATGGCCCCAAGGCCCAGCGGCCGCAGGAAACGCAGGCGGGCGGGGAGCAGCGCGTCCTAGCCGACACATCTCCCGCGTCCTTTGGTCTCTTCTTCCAATTTACTGAGCTGTCGGGACTGGAAGGTGGGCCGGACCACACCGGGAGCATTTCCAAGGTGACCCAGGAGGAGCTACTTAGCCAGGAGGAGCCTCTTATTGTGTGTCTGTAAAGCGGGGGGAGGACGAGTTCACCAGCTAGTGAGGCTGGCAGAGACGGGCCCGGTCTCCAGCACACGTAGAGAAAATTATTTGCCAACATTTAGGCTTTAGCTTCCCTCTTTTCACGGGTTCTCCCTGAAATGGTCTCCCTCCTAAGGCTCAACAGGGACTTGCCACCTCCGGAGAGGCAAGGGCAGGATGTCACTCCGGAGAGGAGTGGGCGGTGTTCGAGCCTTCTCGCCAGGTGCTGGTCTTGACCACTTGGCCTTAGGGTCCTCCCCAGATGTGGAAACGCCTAAGGCCGAGTGATGAGAGACGCTGGAGAGGACAGGTCGAAGATGCACAGAGAGAAGCCAGGCAGCAGGGCTGGGAGTGCAGGCTGACCCGCACAGAGGGCCTCAGGGAGCCGGCTCCTGCCATTCGGGGCAGGGACTCTGCAGGTGGCATATTTCTGACAGATTCTAGATCTCAAGTAAGGACAGGAGGGAGGAGACCAGCCTCCTTCGTGTGTGTGTCTGTGTGGTGTGTTTACGTGTGCTATGTGGGTGGTGTGTGTATTTTCTCAAAGTGAACCAAGTGTGTAACCACAAGGGCTGGATCTGAGCCTGACTCCTGTCTCCAGAGCCCCTGCTGTGACCGTAGGCACCACTGCCGACCCCGGCCAGAGGAGGACCCAGGAGGGATGTGCACCACTGCTGTGGGGCAAAGGAGGGCGGGTAGCTGCGCCTGCCAGGGAAAGTGCGTGGGAGAGACCTGGTTTGTCCTATAAATTGGGGACCCAGGAATGGGGGGGGGGCGTTCCAGATGGAAGGCCCATCTGATAAAGGCCTGGGGTGGGAAAGGGTGGGCATAGTCAGGACTGGCAGGCACTTGGTTGGGAGGGAAGCAGGAGAGAGGGTGGCTGGGTTGAGCTTCGCATATCCGGCTTCCTCCACGGCACCAAGGGCACACCCGCTCCAGAGCAGGCACCATGGGACTCCTACCACGCCCACCACTACTCTAAGGTGTGTCCTCTGCCTTCCCCCAAATGCCCTTTCAGGGGAAAAGTCCCTCTGGATAAGCTCTGTTAGTGAGAGACAGTAAAGGTGTGTGTGTGGGGGGGGGGGGGCGTGCAGGGGGAGCAGGAGGGAGGAAGGGAGATCATTAAACCCAACCCTTCTCTAATATTCAATCCCCAAAACGTAAATGATAATCGTAATCTCTTAAAATGGAATGTTCCAGAGCCACGAAAAAATTCCACTTCTGAAAACTGTTACAGATCAATAGCACATGCAGTGACAGATGCGTGAGTCCTTGATAAAATCTCACCAACCAGCACAAAACAACTCATTAGATAAAGTCACCCAGACCAAACTGGCTTTGTTCTCAATGTAATTTATCACTAAATAAGAGAAAAACATTTAAAAGCATTAAAAATTGAAGCAGAAAATTTTAAACATGATTCGATGCCCCTTTTTCGTAGACTTGAAAACAGTGGTTAGAGGGAGTTTTCCACGAACACAGTGACGCTTTGCATTTGAAATTCAAATCCAACAGACGTGCGGGGAAAGCAGGCAGGCGCTCTGTGCGTGGCTCTGTGCCAGGGCACCGGGGCCTCTCCGTGGCCTTCAAGCGATGTGCTGAGCCCTACTCTGCTTGGCCCTGCACCCCCGCCCCGCTCGCCTGGCGCACCCCAGCTTCCCTTTTGCCACAGGGTCTCTGCGCTGAGGGTTCCCCCGCCTAGATCCCTTCCCCTGCCCCACATGGCCTGTGGCTGGCGCCCCCATCCACTGAGGTCTCAGCTCAAATGTAAAAGTACAAACAAGGTCCACCCAGCTCCCAGCAGCACTGTCCCTCTCCCCGCCCGCATGTGTCGTCTGTCTCCCGTGCCCCGATGCCAAGGCCGTGAAGGCAGGGGCTCTGCTAGCCATTGCCCAGGGCCCAGAACAATGCCAGGCACAGCCAGAGCTCAGAGTACTTGCTGCATGAATGCATGAGCAGGCCAAAGGTTGTCCAGGGGCAGAGGCAGAAACATCTGCAAACGCTCCATTTCAGATCTTTTTGCTTAGGAATTCTGCTTGCTTGCATGTGTTTTTTTATTTTTTAAAAATATTTTTTTATTTATTTCAGAGAGAGAGGGAGAGGGAGAGAGAAACATCAACGATGAGAGAAAATCATGGATTGGCTGCCTCCTGCACGCCCCACACTGGGGATTGAGCCCGGGCATATGTCCCTACCAGAATCAAACCGTGACCTCCTGGTTCATGGGTCGATGCTCAACCACTGAGCCACGCCAGCCAGGCTGCTTGCTCGTATTTAAAACATTTATTTTTGAAAAGGCAAAATATGTCCCTGGTATAAAATTCAAAAGGGACATAACTTAAGAGTACACAGGAAGCACGAAGCCCCCATCCCACCCGTGGAGACCCCGCCCCTCGCCAGTCTGACAGCCGGCAGGGGCAGCTCCGGCCATTTTGACGTGCGCGTCTCTTTTCCCAAGTGAGACCGAGCCTCTTCTCCGACTTCAGAGCAGTTGCTGTTCGTTTGTTCTGGGGACTGCGATGACAGAGAGCCTCCCCCATTTTTCTATTCGGTCTGTCAGTCTTTTTCTTATCGATTCACGGGCGCTCTTCTCGCATTAAAGAAATCGGGCCTTTGGATATGCAAATCATTTTTCAGTTTGTCAGGTCATTTGACATACATTTCCATGCAGAAGAGCTTAATTTTCCTGTCAGAAATATTGATCTCCTTCATGGCTCCTAAGCTCCGTGTCGGACTTAGAAAAGCTCTCTCGACTTAAAGATTACACCATCATTCACCTGCACTGTCTCGCTGTCGCCTGCCGGGCTTTTGACAATGTCCCATTCAGATCAGGAGCAGGCTTGGCCCTCCGGATTCCCTGCCACCGGGGACGGCGTTATATTTAGATTTTACCTCAGCCCACCTGTCTGTCCCAGGAAACCACTAAAAGGACAAGAACAGCGCCAGGCCTGTGGTGAGGGGTGAGTCCAGCAGCTGCTGCGGGGCGGGGCTGCAGGTGCGGTGGGAAGGCCTTGGGGGCTGCCTCGGCGGCCCCACCCGGACCTCCAGTGTCCGCCCTCCGGCACAGGGCTGGCGGCCCTTCTGCATCTGGCACAGAAGAATCCTGGGAGTGCGAAGCCCTGGGAGAGGCCTCTGACTCCAAGTGTTTGGGGGTTTCCATCCCGCAGTGAAGCGAAGAAATCCAAACCTGAGCTGACCAGGGAGCACCCTTCAGGCTGGGAGAGGCCCCTTCTTGGAAACCTTTGCGCCTGGACTGCAGTGGGGTCCGCTCTGTGCCGGCGCCGCCCAGCTCACCCCCCTCAGTCCTCTGTGCCAATCTGTGTCTGATAAAGGCGATGCCCCCACAACTCTGCTCGCTCTTATCTCCGCTCCCGCTCCCTCTGGGTACCTTCCTCCCAGTTGGACACGAGAGTCCTCTACGTGTGGATCGCTTGCGAACGCACTATCTTAGCTGCATGCTTTTCAAGCCAGGCGTTTGGAGGAAACTGGGAAAAAGATTTCAGCTATTTGGTTTTTTTAAAAATGACGATAGTTTTCATAAAACAATACATGGTTAAGCTTTTAAAAAGTTGAGCAGTTAAATAAATAGTCGATTTTAAACCTAATAGGAATTTTAATCATTAAATTAAAAAAAAAAGAAAAAAAGGAAGTTGAGCAATGCCCTCGTGGCCTGGCTCACTGGAAAGAGCATAGGCCTGTGGATGGAAGGGTCCCAGGTTCGAATCTGGTCAAGGGTACGTGCCTCAGTTGCAGGCTCGATCCCCGGCCCTGGTTGGGGCTGTGCAAAGGCAGCCAGTCAATGTGTCTCTCTCACATTGATGTTTCTCTCTCTTTGTGTCTCTCTCTCCCTTCTACTCTCTCTAAAAATCAATAGGAGAATATCCTCAGGTGAGGATTAACAACAACAACAAAAAGTTGGGCGTGTATAAAAGTGCAAAGAATAATGCCAAAGTGAAAACACCCTCAATATCCTACTCTCCCAAAATAATCATCTTTGTTAGTATCCCTCTGCTATAGGGGTAAAAAACCAAATAATAGGATTTGCTGAAAATGGGGACTTTTGCTATGCATACTATTTTTAATGAGAAAGTATTCAATTTTACTTGGAATTGACAATAAAAGAATTTGAACTAGAGAAATTGCCAGCTGAAGACACAGACACACACACACACACACACACAACCAAGGAGAAACAAGTTTACTATCTCTCTAAAATGAAGAAAAATGAATTTAAAAATTGTAGAAGCTGAACTTTTTCTATTGGCTATTGACTCTCTGGCATAAAAAATGAGAAAACTGGCCCATTTATTTTTTCTTCCTACTCGCTCCTTACAGCCCCAAGAAATCATTAAAAAAAAAACCCAAATACACAAAAACCAGTTTTATGGTAGTTGATTAGCAAATGTTTATGCTACATAAATCCTCAAAACTTAACTGTTGGCTGAATTTAAAATATTGAAAATCTGGGAGTAAAGCAATTTAGATAATTATAATCGTGACACTTGAATTAATTAATCTGTTTTGTCTTCTCAACTCGGTCTTAAAGCTGAAATCTGAGAAGACATGAACACAATTCTATGGCTTTGAAGATTCTTTGCCTTCTGGATTTGCCTCAGGAGTAAGAACTTGATACAAGTGGAAAATTAAGATTTCTGTTATACATGATAAAGATATACTAAGCATTCTAGCGAGTTCAAATTATTGCCAGTAGTCCCAAATGGGACTTTTTGTCTGTGGTTGCAGGAAGGAGAAATATCAACCTTCCGAATAACTACAGCAATCAATTTGAGTGTACTTTCCTGAAATGTATTAATGAGCGGTTTAGTTTTTACAGCTGTCAGGGGACTTGGACCTGAAATTTGGATGTTCTTTGACAATCCATAGAAAAGACAAGACACGTTGTTCTAATGCAATTAGAAGATCATGTCCCATCACATCTTTCTTCCTAAGCACAGTCTATGAAATCAGCAATTAAAAAGAGATCATGGTTGTTGTAATTTGATTCTACTCTGGAATTATTCTGTCCAACAGAATAAAAGGGTTGCATCGCTCACATTTCTCTTTTACTCATTCATTCATTCATTCATTCATTCGTTCAACAAATACTTACTGAGCCTTTACTAGTGCCAGCCCTGTGCTGGGCATGAAGGAAACCATGGTGAATGTATCAGTTAATATTTGCTAGGTAACAACTCACCCCAATACTTAGTATTGAAATGTGGTTTGAAATAATAGTGATATTTTATTTCTCATGATTCTGTGGGTTGGTTGGTAATTCTGGGCTTGCTCGTGTACCTACATTCAGCTAGAGGGTCAGGGGACTGCAAATCCTAATATGACCTCACACACAAGAACAGTGGTTGGTGCTGCGTGTTGGTGGGGTGCCTCAGTTTCCTCCAGGTGGGGGTTAGGCTAGACGACCTGGGTTCAACTAGCTTCCTTAGAGAGCAGCATTCTGCAAGAATGAGAGTGAAAACTGCAAGAATTCTTAAGGCCTCGCCTCAGAAACTGTAGGATGGCACTTGTGTGGCATCTACTGGTCGGAGAGTCTGAGGCCAGTCCTGATTCAAGGGGAGAGGCAGTAGGGCTCTATCTCTGGATGGGATGGTGGCAAAACCACATTGCAAAGGGATGTGCATACCGTGTATATCAGAATGCAATTCACCACAGTTAATACGATGGATGGGTTCCTGCCCTCACATAACTCATAGCCGAGTCATAACAGTAACAACAGATCACATTTGAGTTCCTACAATACAATGTGTCAGGCACTGTCCTAAGTGATTTACAAGGACTAAGATATTTAATCCTCACAGCAAACTTAAGACATGATAGTCTGAGCCCCAATTTTACCATCAATAAACACAAAGAGGCTATATGATTCTCAGGGTCGAATACAGGAAACGTGTATGAGAATATGGGGTGGCCCTGTCTACAAGTCTACTTACACTATTTTCTGCAGGTTAGGAATATTTCTCAGTTTAACGTGGTTAACTGAACAATGGCCGTATAATCACAATTATGTTGAGTATGAAAAAGGATGGTTCCTGGTGCCATCACAGCACGTGTCACAGGGTGACTTGTCCTATCCCGGGGGCTTCTCCATAGAGGAAATGCTCTAACTCTCGTCTAAAGGGCACAAGCAGCAGCGAGGGAGAGGGAAAGGAAAAGGGGAAGGGCAGGGGGAAGAAAGGTCTGTGAGCACAGTCACCGAGAGGTAGAATTTTGTTTGAGAACCACCAGTCGACAGTGGAATGAAACCTTGACCAGGTGAAGCTGCCACGCGTCCGGAACAGGGGCCCTCACCTGTCTCAGGAGCTCACTTGCAGATTTTAGAAAATAAGCAGTGCTGCTAAAACTCCATGAACAAAACTTGAAAGGCAGATGCCAAATGGAAAAAGACATTAGCCATGTGTATTAGTCCAATCATTTATTCATTTAAGTGTATTAGTGCAATCATATATTAATCTATTGGGTATCTGGATGCTACAGTTCCAGGCTGTTTTCCAAGCATCTGTCTAAATAAATACCCATATAGAAAATTAGTTGGGGGAGGCATTATCTAACATCAGTTCAAACTTGATTAATTTTTCACCGCATTTTTTCTCTTCACATCCTATATAATAAAGAGCTAATATGCTAATTAGACCAGACAGCAGAACAACTTTCCAGAACGACCAGTGGGCGGGGGGCGGGGCCTTGAGGCCGAGAGGTAGCCGGGGCTGCGAGGGCCGAGCCCCTTGTACGAATTTCGTGCATCGGGCCTCTAGTGTATTTATAATCATTACCAGTACTGGTTGGTCTCCTGCATTCTTCTTGAATGTATGTACACTAATGTTTAAGCCGTGATGGGTTTTGAGTTGTTTACAATTTCTCCTTTGGCAACCAATGCTATCAGTTCTCTCTCTGTTCTTGTCTCTTCACATGTGAGTAGGCTTTTCTCTAGTATAACCCTTAGAAACGAAGTTGTTGCGTTCTACACATTGTAATAGCTGCCGCCACAATACCTTCCAATGAGGTTGTACCAACTTGTATCTTATTATCCTGTGATTTGTATTTTATTAACCTCCTTTGCAAATACCAGCTATCACTAAAATATTTAACAATCTGAAAGGCAAATAAACCACCAAAACCCCCATAAGCCCCCGCTCTATCATTGTTGAGTTGGTTTGAATTTGAATTGTCCTCATTTCCAGTGTAGTCCTTACCAATTTGAAAATGGCCATATTTATGAGACACGGTCTCACATTTCAGGAGTAATTTGCTTTGGGAAATGGCCCGTTTTTCTTTAAAAGTTTGTGGATAAATTGAGGGTTAAATTGCCTCCAAATGAAGTTTCAGGTTTATAACAAAATGTATGGCTCTGAAGGATATCAAAGTAGCGGCTCCGAGCAATTTCCAAGTACTTACAAGGCCCCTATCGGAATGAGAGCATATCTGAACAGGCAATCCATGCGATGTCTAGGGCTTATTCATTACAGAAGTCCTTGCAGGATAATAATACACATTGGCAGGCCACCTCTCCTGAGCGGAGTAGATGTGATAATGCTGTACTCCTTGCATTCAAGACAGGACGGTAATGTCCATGCTGATGAATGTCGGCTTTATCGTTTCAGAAGTTGTTTATGAAAAGAATGACTCAGCAGGAAATGCAGACATAAAACCACGTGAAATCTGAACTGGGCTTCGGACTGGAGCTGGTTTAATAAAAGCCATTATGTTTTACTTTATACCTAGACATTTATATTTTAAATTTAATCAAGTTGAAGTCTTAAGTGGCATAATCTTATTAAACATGGAATTGACTGACTGCAATGTTGGTTTTATTTCTTTAAAAATTACTCTAGATTGGGCTGAATGGATTCTAAGTGCTCAGGACAGGAACATTTGGTGAAGTCATTGGTGGGGACAGAAAATATTCCCAGTAAAATGGGCTCTTATTCTTACGGAACCTCCCCTCTGAAAGCTCATATTTATGATAGAACAGTATTTTCTATGGTGGCTTTGGGATGCGATTACTAGAAAATTGAATTTAGGGAAACAACCGTGTAATATTTACTCCATATAAAGAATTTATCTCTTGTACCAAGCTATCCAATCCATCCAAAAGTCCTATTGTTTCTGCCTCTCAAATATACATCTGATTCACCCAGTTCTCTAAATGTCTGCTGCTAGTCTCCGGCCCCTCCCCTCTTGTCTGGACCACCGCAGGGCCTTTCGGCATCACTGCAGCTCTGGGTGGTGGATGTGGTTTGGTGCTAATCCTGTGACCATTTCCCTCCTTGCTCAGTGCTCCTCGCTAAGAACACCCAAGAACTCAAGGGAGAGTGACTCCATCTCCCCCCCAGGGGGAGGTTCTGGTTAGTCTCAGCCAGTTCGGCAGCCTCATTTTCTTTGCAGTGAATGGTCTGGAGTAAGTTCATCCTCCCATCCTGGCCAAGGGGCCATGAGAAGGAATTTTGCCGGGAACTTCCAGGACCAGTTTCTCATTCCTAAAAGAGAGTCACTGAAGCTGTTGGTATTTTTCTTTGGGTGCTGTTGTAACTGGATGTGATGCCTGGAAGAAGAGCACCGCCTAGCCACCAGCCCAAGGATGAGGCCTACATATTGGGGTGAAGTGGGTCAGAGCGAATAAGACGAAATTGGTCGGAGCCCAGACGTATGAGCCTGAGTTAGCTCTACTTCCTTCCGTGCTCCACAAAAAGGGAGATTCACATCTTCCTCCTTCCCGAAGTCAGCTGCAACTGGGTTTTCTATTTCTTGCAGGCGGGCACCTAATGCGTGTGGTGCCACGGTTTCCCCACCCTGGCATTACAGGGGCAGGTTATAAAAAACACGAGTGCCAGCTTGTCGCCTCTCAGCTTCACACCTCTCCATGGCTTCCTGTGTCTCTTAGAACAAAGTCCTGATAAGGTGCTTCATCCCCTGAAAAGTACTTGGCACCTACTGAATGCACCTTCCCTCTGTCACTCAGCTCCAGACACAGAGGTCTTCTCTGAGCTGCTAGAAGCTCCACGCTGCCTCGTGCTTGGGGCTATCCCCTGCAGTAATCATCCTCCCCTCCTTTGCCCAGCTATTTCAGCTCCTGCACCATCTTCCTGGGTGCCCTCTCCCTAGACATGGAAGCCCCCTTTTACAGGTTCTCATAACCCTCTGTCTTTTTAATAACGCCTCCCTCAGCTCCTTAGAGACATGTTTTGATGACCTTGAGGGTTTTTAGAAGTGCTGGCCAGGTATTCTGTAGAATGTTCCCGTACTGGAATCTGTTTGATGTATTCTCCTGGTAAGAGTTTGGTTATGAGGTTCTGGGACCAAGACTCTTAGAGGTCCAGGGCCCTTCTCACCCGTCATATCCAGGGTGCGTGCTGTCACGTTACTTGTCACTGTTGATGTTGACCGTGATCACCAGGTTTGTCCGCCAGGTTTTCCCACTGAGCGGTTACTCTTTCCCCCTTCTGTCCCGTAGCCTCTGGGAGGAAGTCATTCCGTGCAGCCCACAGCTACGGAATGAGGACTTTTGCTCGAGCCTGTTTTAAGGAGAGCTTGGC
Organism: Myotis nattereri; assembly: GCF_964212035.1. Classification (NCBI taxonomy): domain Eukaryota; kingdom Metazoa; phylum Chordata; class Mammalia; order Chiroptera; family Vespertilionidae; genus Myotis; species Myotis nattereri. Next base: position 25,845,361 of record NC_138090.1, on the reverse strand, counting down.
AGGGCTGTGGGAAGTACATGCGCTAGGCTCACCCATCAGTCCTGCATCCTGTGGGAATAAAACAGGCTCAGCATTCCAGCCACACCCCGCCCGTGGCCGGGCACAGCCTATGGCCAGGGAGCGTGATCTCAGTGCAGAAATGGCAATGGGTCTCAGGATGCAGCAGCTGGGTGGGGGCGGGGCAGCCAGCCTCCCTGCAGTCAGAGATCTGAGAGGCGAGGCATCTCTCCATGGAAGCCCAGGCCACTGGGAGAAGCCATGCACAGTGCTCCTCTGACAGTCCCAGCCCACCGCCAGATTCTGCCTTGAGCCTCTGCGCCTTCCCGGCAGAGGCCCGATAACACGGAGCAGCAACGCACACCCTTCCTGCTGTTCCCCATCCGAAGTCCTGACCCCCAGAATCTTCGAGCATGAAAAACGGCTGTGAGGCCGCCAGGATTCGGGATGATGTGTTGTGCAGCTCAGGTAGTGGGAGCTCTCCCACCTCACTTCCGCTGGACCGGCCTATTTTCTTATAACAAGCTCCCCTGTCTCGCTTATGTGGCTGTGGTGCCTTCTGTGACGTCCAGCCTGCAGCGTCTCACCGAAGACCTTCTGTGGCCTGCGATTTAAGCCGCTGGTGAAAGGTACTGCAAAGAACATTCTGACGCCCACAGAGAGCTCCTCCAAGCCGGGACGTGGTCCTCGGGAAGCCATGCCAGGGGGCAATTTGTAATTTATGCTCAACCTTGAAAATGCTTCTATTCGAAGGGAAGGGACTGCAGTGGAAGCCCACCACCCAGCTGGTTCCAGGTGACGAGTCTTCCCACCTGGGTGGGAACTCTGCTTCTTCTGAGCAGCACACATTGAAATGGTGAGACCAATCCTTTGGCACGAAGAGGATTCCGGCAAGGACACGGGCGCTATTTTCTGCTTATAGAAAGAAATTGAAGCATGATTTTACGCAAACAAGACTTGTTGATCTTTAATGCATTCTGGAGTGTTTATTCACCACCTTTCAGAAAATTAAAATTTCTGTTTAAACAAAAGATTTTCTTCTCATAATCTATTTATGCCTGACATTGCAAAAGTCATTTTATAATTTGAACTAAAGAGTGAGAAGTGGAGAGTGAGGGGAAAGGGCAGAAGGGCAGAGGAGAGTCACAGAGGTGGGAGAGGAACAATGATTGGATTTTCAGTTGTCCGATGTATGCAAGCATGTTGGGCGGGGGGGGGGGGGGGGTGCAAGGGAGAGAGGAGGAGCCACTGTCAGGACCTATCCCTGCTCTCCTTCCTAAGGGGACTTGGATTTCATTCCAGCATCGCCAGTCCTCAAAGCAGTCACCTGCCCCCACCCCTGCCCCCAGGATGCACCTGCACATAAAAGGGCATCAGGAGGCAGTGGAGTGTGAATGTAAATTCTGGAGTAAGATGGTTTGGACTAAAATCCCAGCCGTTCCACTTATAAGTGGTACAACCTGGGCCCAGTAACCTACCCTCTTGGTGCCAGAGTTTCCTCACCTGTAAAGTGTGGGTAATAATTACGCCCCTCTCACAGGGCCGTGAGAGGGCTGAGTTAGCATTGTGAAGCGCTTACAGCCGTGGGCAAACTACGGCCCGCGGGCCGGATCCGGCCCGTTTGAAATGAATAAAACTAAAAAAAAGAAAAAAGACAGTACCCTTTTATGTAATGATGTTTACTTTGAATTTATATTAGTTCACACAAACACTCCATCCATGCTTTTGTTCCGGCCCTCCGGTCCAGTTTAAGAACCCATTGTGGCCCTCGAGTCAAAAAGTTTGCCCACCCCTGGCTTAGAATGATGCCTGGCACAGAGAAAGTGTGTTGTTCAATAAATAAATCCAATCTTCCTCCCTGTACTGGTACTTGGTGCAGGAATGGCTACGTGACTGTCTCCAGCCAAATATAGACAGGAAACTGCCCCCTCCAGGCTTCTTGTTATGTGAGAGGAGCACCCCCATCTGTGTGACTGCGCACCCAGCGGGTCTGATACTCAACACTCAGCCTTCCTAACCGACTTACTGCACCATAAACCGCTCAGTTAATGGTCGGCTCCGAGCTCTCAGCACCGCATACCTGGGAATTTTTGTGCCGTGAGACAACAAAACCTGCAACTTTACTCTCAAGTATAATGGCCTGCTATGAATGTTGGCTGTAACCCGGAAGAAAGTTGCATAACGATATTCTGCAGATATGTATTTAAACATGTGTTGGTCTTTGCAATTTCCCTTTTGTATGTTGGTCACTATCATTTTCTTCCAGGTCTCCAAGAGGCTTGCATGTCCTGAAAAGTTCCTAGACCCACGCCCTGAGCCACTGACTAAACGGCTCGGTCTTCATCGTCGGCAGACTTCCCACAACGCGGCGAGGCGGCTGCAGAGCTCCGCCCGAGCCCCCGTCCTCCCTGCAGCAGCTCGGAGGGCCACCTTTGGACCAGGCGTGTGTGTGTGTGTGGGGGGGGGGCAAGGGTGGGAGTGGGGGAGGGAGGTAGTGTTGAGCAGGTCACTGGCGGCTTGGCCAGAGTCACGAGGAAAGGGGCAGCCCTAGGATATCTGTTTCATCAGCCAAAGTGACACCTTATTAGCATCAACGCAAGAGCCAGGTAACGCTGTCAAACCGACTAACTCACCGCCAATGACACGGACGCTCCCACCTGCGCGGACGTCGGGGCCACAGCACGGAGCGCTCGCCGCTCTCACGGTTGCAGGTCAGCGGGATCTCAGCCCCGGAGGCACTGGGGCCAGGACGCTGGTGCTGCCCAGGGCCGTCCTCTCACCGCACGAGCGGAGCACGTGCGGGCCTGGTTCGTGCGTCACATCCGCTCACTTCCCATTGGCCCATACAATGCACGTGGCAAGCTTGGTTCACGTGTCCGTGCCTGGGAAGTCCCGTCCGATCGCGAGTTCCAGCCCCGCCTCGGGGTGGGGCCCCGAGCGCCGCTGGGGAATGAAGAGCTGGGCGCTGGGCGCTGGGCCAGTCGCCCGGCTGTTTCCTGTGGTTGTGGTGTCTGTGAACTTGGCCCATCCTCTGGCGTGGCGCTGCCATCCCCTGGCCAGGCTGCTGCTACAGAGCAGAGAACTGACCAGATGCACCTTTGAGATACGGATTTCTCGGCCTTTCCAAGGAAAGGGTGCTAATACCTGGACAGCACGCCTCTCCCTGCTAATCTCCAGCTCCGTTACTATGGAAGCAGCAGGGAAGTTGGGCACAGGAGCCCTCCTGCGTGCTGGGGAAGAAAAAATAAAGAAAAACTGATTCTAGAGGTCCTGTGTGAACATGCCCGTTCTACCATTCAAACCATAAAGAAATGTACAAATAAAGATATTAACTCACCTGCTCCCTTCCCTGCCCCCCTGTAGGTAGACATGGTGATCCCCCTGCCTCTGCCTCTGCTGTCCCTGAGCACACGTTCCTCCAGAACACAGTGGCCAGGACAAACCCGCAGAGCAGTCCCCAGCTTCCGTCCGCTGGGGGTGCTGGGGAAGGGTCCTTCCTTGTTTCTCCCAGCTTCTGGCGGCTCCAGGCACCCCCTGGCGATCCTTGGTTTGTGGCAGCATCGCTCCAATCTCCGCCTCTGCCACCGCATGGCCTCTGGGTGTTTTGCATCTGTCCAAACTTCCCTCCTATAAGGTCCACAGTCTGTTATTTAGGGCCACCCTGAATCAACATAAGCTCATCTTAATCACATGTTCAAAGACCCTATTTTCAAATAAGGCCACATTCACAGTCTGGGGGTTAGGACCTCCACATGCCTTTTTGGGGAACAGTTCTACTCGCGCTAGTGTCCTCAGATCCCGCATCTTTGCCATTTCAGTAACGCAAGCGGGACATGGACTGCCAGCACCTGCGTCTCTTCACCTGCGGGCTCCTTCTCGCCGCTGAAAGCCGTGTTGCCACATGCCGGTGAATTAGCACACTTCATACCCACCGCCTCCGCCCCCAGCGGTGCTCCCGCAAAGGCTGCCGGTAGTTGAGATATGAATATTTCAGCCCCTTGCCCTTGGGAGATAACTCTGCCATAGACTGGCTTCTAGCGTGCCCCAGGGGCACCAAGCTCCAGGTGCCGAAGTGTAGTTGGCTCCATCACCCAGCCTTTACTAGCTGCTTTCCCTTCGATGCCTCACTTGGCAATTCCCATAAGGGTTTCTTTCACATCCTGGCATCAGGACCCTTAATCAGAGTTCCCTTCTGGGAGAAGCCCAAGTGAGACAACAATAGACACTCCATAGTCCGTCCCGGGGACAGGAAGGAAGGAGGTGGCACAGCTGTGCACGGCTTAACAAAGTCAGTATCTTCTTCAGCTAGCACAAAGGCCTATGTGCAGCCTTTGACTCCAACACAGAAGCTGGACAGAGCATATGTCTGGGAATGAGAGGTTTATGCTGGACTAACCAGCTGTGTGGTTTGGGGCAGGACACTTCACCTCTCTGTGCCTCCACTCCCCTGCTTCAGAGTGGTGATGGGGGCCAGGACCTGCAGAATCCCTGTGCCTCTGGGACTCTAGAATGCCATAGCCTGCTCCTTCCCAACCCTGACTTTCAACATCATCTTTGCCGGTTCATCTATTTATTAAAACATTTTTTATTTATTAATGTTTTCAAGGCAGAGGAGGTGTGGAAACTGGTTTGTCTCTGAGAGGCAGGCTCATGGTTTTTGTATGGATTCAAGAAAACATGACATGGTAACAGAGGAAAGTTTTATCATTGAAAGAGAAAAAAATGATTTCCTTTATCCTCTTTGTAACTGGTGTTTGCTCATATTTGGCAACAAGATAAAGTGGGACGTGGACCGACTTAGGGGTCAGGCGATGTGTTGAACACCAGCTCTGCCTCTTAGTAGCTGTGTGATGTTGGGCACGTTTATTCATTCATTCAACAAACATATTTATGGGCACGTGCTAGGCAATATCCCAGATAATGGAGAGTCAGCAATGAATAAAATGGTGGCTTTCTGTCTTCTTGGTGCTTAGAGACTAATGAAAGACGTTAGTCAGATAGCCACACAGATATATGTAGACACCACAATAGAAGCCCTGATAGGGAAGGACAGGTTGTTATGGAAGCAATTAACGAGGCTACCTGGCAAGGCCTGCAAGGTTTGAAAAGGTCTCCCTGATAATGCAATGATTGACCTGAGATGGAAGTATGTGTAGGTCATCCAAGTAAGGAGTGGAGTAGAATAGTATTTCCAGCACCAGAACAGCATGTGCAAAGGCCCTGAGGTGGCAGGGAGTCAGCGTATCCTAGGAACAGCTCTGGGTGTGTTTAGAAATGAAGGGCGATATAAAAATGCTTCGCTCTCCAGGCCATTGTGAAAGGAAATACTGCATGGGGATATGCCCATCAAGTGCTTCCTGTTTCTTGGGAATGCCAGGCAGGCTCTGAAGTTCCTCCTCCTGGGGATAGGGGCATGCGAGGAATTGGGTTATAGGCCCCAGGGAGGCATGCTGCCTCTTTATTGCATGCGGGTCATGTGCCTTTTGCTTTAATCTGTTTACTATCTTAGTCGTGTGCCAAAGGTACTGGTTGGGATTATTTCTTGGGGCTTTGTTTGCTTTAGTTTTGAGAATGAAGAGTAAATTATAGGCTCCCAGCCATACCTTCTGCAGCAGGATTCCCTTGAGTTGGGGGCTTCCCTGACTCCTGGGGCTGTAGTTGCAGAAAGCTGCCCTCTGCTGGCCAAAGCTAGAAGTCTGGGGGCAGCTCTTAGGCAGGGACTGGACTCCATGCAAGGAGGGTGTTTTTATCTTTCAGTTTGCAGGTGGAGATGGGACCTCCACTCACACTGGGTTGCGAATCTACCTCCTTTTCCCCATCCTCCTTCCCTTCACCCACTAAATGGATATGCAAGCTCCGCCCTAAGCATTACACATTCATGGTCTATGATCTGCACAATAACCTAGAGGTAAATATGCTATCCCTTCACAGAAATGAGTCAGGAGTTTAGGGAATCAAAAATTTTCCCAGGATTGTGAGCAATAAAACTGGGCCACCTTCACGGGCATGTGACCAGGGCTCTGCACTCAGAACCTCCCCGGCTGCCCACCCATCCTCCTCCCCCCCTCCCTGCTTTAGTTTAATGCTCTACTATCACCATCTCAAAATTCGTAGTTTCTGAACAAATGGCTTGCATTTCATTATGCATGAGGCCTGGCAAATTGTGTCTTCAGTCCTGCTGTTAGAGTTGGGGCTTCAAACCAGAGCTCCTCACCCCAAACCCCGTGCCCTCTTGCCGCCCCCAGGGCTATTTCTGAAAGGCACACCTGTCATCTCCCTGTTCAGCCCCCTAGGCAGCTCTCCTTTACCTGTAGGACTAAGCATCCCATTTCCTAATGCAGGGATTCTTAGCCCCGGCTGTATACACCTGGAGGAGAGAGGATTGGGGGAAAACACTGACACCTTGGGCAATATGCTCAGAGCAATAAAATCAGAATTCCTGTGGGTGGGGCCCCAGCACTGAGAGTAAAAGTTTTCCAGGTGTTTCTAATGAGTAGCCAGTATGGAGGCCTTTGTTAGAGGGCTTGGCATTGTTCCTGGCATTTTTTTTTTTTTAGAATATTTTTATTGATTTCAGAGAGGAAGGGAGAGGGAGAGATAGAAACATCAATGATGAGAATCTTTGGCTGCCTCCTGCACGCCTCCCACTAGGGATTGAGCCCACAACCCGGGCATATGCCCTTGACCGGAATTGAACCTGGGACCCTTCAGTCCACAGCCTGATGCTCACTGAGTCAAACCAGCAAGGGCCGTTCCTGGCATTTTGTGGGTGTTTAATAAATGTGCTCCAACGCTTTAGAGTCATGAATTCACTGAAGAGCTCAGGGTGAGAGTTCAGCTGAGTTGTGAACAAGAGACTTATCTTTGGGTTTCATGTTTGTATCGGAATAGGAGTTCAATGGGGAAAGTTACCGGGGTGGGCTGCAGACGGCGGTGGTTCAGTGTCCTGACTTAGGGTGGAGAGCAAATCTACAACCCAGATATCGAACCCTCGGACTTTTGGTGCGCGAGCCAACACTCTAACCACTGGTCCACACTGGCCAGGGCAGGGGAACTCTTTTTTGAGGGGGTTGGCATCTGAGAGGGCTGGATGCAATTTGGAACTGCTGGTGGCCATGGACCATGATGGTGAGAGCCAGCACAGAGGCAGCAGAGCTCCCTGGGGGTGATCAACTTCTGATGTGTGAGCATACCAATCCCACCTTTAGGTGCTTCCCCACACTCACCTTATCCACATAAACTCAGGTGGTGGTTATGGATATCAAGATGCCTTTACAGCTGTATTCATGTAGGAAATTCTAAGGGTTTTAGGAGCCCTGCGCCAGAAGCAGGCGTGCAGACCCAATATGTATTCCTTATTAGAAATCACAAGATCCCAGGGCTTCTATGCTGGGCTGCTGCACATGGGGAGAGAGTGCTCAGAGTCTGCTTTGCACCCTCCTGACAAAGAGTCCCCAGAGCCATTTGTTAATCACCTAATTAAAAAATGGATTCTTCGATGGAGAGAGGGCTGGGAAGAGAGTAGAGATATGATCAAGCAAGCACCACTGTAATCAAGTGAATTGCTCGCCCCAGGACAGCCAATAAGTCGAGTGACAAGGAGTTGAGGCAAGGACGGCGACATCATTCTGAAAGCCAGCAAGCTGAGATGACAGCAGACTAGTGTCCTAAAGAACATCCTGAGAGACCACGGAATTCAGGCTTCTTTTATGTCAGGGGAGGGGCAAAAGAGGGGGGGCTTGAGGGCAGGAGGTGACTGGTGGTGACATCTACGTGTCAGTAAGGGCCCCAGTCATGAGGTTCCCATGAATCTTTTGATAAACAATCGTTATTTTTGTACGTACCTTCCCTTTCTCCGTGGGGAGGCAGTTTTGAGGAGGTTGGCGTAGTCCCTCCTAGACTGAAGGCCAGGTCCCTGGAATGATCAGCATGTCCGTGTGTGGGAATGAGCAGAAGATGTTGCCCACATGCGATGGGGCCTGGGCAGGTTTGAGCAAGATGGAGTCAGAAGGGCTGATTATTTTATTCTATTACACAGTCCAGGTGTTAATGGCAGAATCTAGGCGGTACATATATAGGTGCTCACTAGAGAAATTATTTCAGTTTTGCTGTATGTTGGAAAATCCTCATAAATAAATGTTCGGGAAATGAGCTCAATTCAAATGTATTATTTCCTTCTCCTTTTTGCAATGCTCAATTTTTCTTAAGCTTCTCTTTGATTATTAAAGTCACCAGCACCAGAGCAATTACTTCCTGCAAACAAGTTGTCAGAAACCTCAAATTAATTTTAGACCTAATTTAATTCCCAAATTACTTGCTTATGAAAAAAAAATCCTAATTTCTCCAAACCAAATCAACCCTTGATATACCAGTCATGATTTCTTTTTAAAAGTCGGCTGTAAAATGCTAAGCCGGTCGCCCCGAGGTGGCCTGAATGAATTAATGCGGACTGGGAAGAGAAAGGGGCGCTCAGAGGACAGATCCCAGGCACAGATCAAGGTAAGCTCGGGAGTGTGTGTCAGGGTGAAAGGGAAGAGGCGAGAGCTGCTTCCCAAACAGAGGGACAAATTGGCCCCCTGGTGGCTGGGTGGAGATGGGGTGGTGGTGCCAGGACAAGCAGACGAGGTCCTGGACACTCTGACCACTTTCCAAAATGTGACCGTCTCTAGGGAGACCAGCGGGTAGGAGTCAAGCTGGAAAAGTGCACATTGGCTTTTCTGGCCTCTGTACTGGGGGCTGTATGTATTAGTTGCTAAGACTGTGATAACCAGAGGCCACAAAGTAGGGGGCTGAAAGCAATAGAAATGTGTTCTCTCACAGCTCTGGAGGCCGAAGGCCAAAGTCAAGGTGTCCTTTTCAGAGACGTGGGGAAGAATCTGTTCCACGCCTCTCTCCCGGCTCCTGGTGCTGCCTGCAATTCCTGCTGTTCCTTGGCTCGTGGACCCGTCCCTGCAGTCTCAGGCTGTTTCACATGGCGCTTGCTCTCCCGGAGTCTGTTGGTCTTCGTGTCTCTTCTCTTCCTAAAAGGACCCGTCATTGGATTAGGGCCCAGTATGACCTCACTTGAACTTGGTTCCCTCTGTAGAGACTCTGCTTCTGGGAGAGATCACATTCCCAGGTGCTGGGGTTAGGGTTCAACATATCTTTTGGGAGGACACAACTCAATCCATAACAGGGGTGGACACGGAGGAAGAGTTTGGCAGTGGTGCTGGGTTGTTCCCCAGACGTGAGGCTTGGAGATATGTCTCAGGATGAGGGGAAAGGCAAGAGAAACAGCAGCCAGCCTGGAGTCGGGGTGGAGGGGAACTGCTAAATTAAGTATCCCCAGACGGCCTACCTCCAGACTTGGCCTTTATGAGGTCATCAAATCTCCTTATCGTTTAAGCCATTTTTAGTCATTGCTTGCAACTGAAAGTATTCAGATTTTTTTTTTTATCGAAATAAAATATCTGGCTATCCATAAATACTTGAACTCAGTGCCTTCATTTTGGACTTAAGCTTTAAATGCTTTCTTTTCTACCAATAAGAAGGGGGGAAAGGTCAGGCTTTAGTTATTTCTTTTAGAATGGATGACTCAAAAGATAAATGAGAAACTTGTTCTTTTTTTTAAAACAGCAAACATAGTTTCTTTTTAAGTACATAAAACTATGCTTAAAATCCTCCAAATGTTCTTTTGAAATGTGATTTTACAGCGTTTTTTTCTTGTAACATTAGTAAAATCTTGTTAACTTTCACAAGTTATAGTTCAATACATTTACTTATTACAGAATTAACAACTCATAGGTTAACCTGCTGTGGGAATAGAAAAAAAGTGCCCAGATGAAAAGAATGCACTTTCATGAAAATAAAGATAAACAAACTAATAAGTTACTAGTATTTAATAAATAAATTCTTACTGAATAACTTATCTTCCTGGTAAAATATTTACCATGCTCTTTAAAACCTTTTTAATCAACTGAAACACTCAGGAAGCTTTAAATGATTGGATATCCTTCCGTGGCTTAAGAGTTGAAATTAATCAGGGTCAAAATGAGCCCCATCCTTCCTCTGCTCTGGAAAGAAGCGAAATTAAGTGTAAAAAAAGAGTTGAAATTATTTTTTATTGAAGTACATTTTAATAAGAAGCAAATTGATTTAAAGTGATTCAGATCTTTGTGGAGTGAGGCTCTTCACGCCTCGACTCCTCGGGCTGGAGGGCAAACGCCTCGTCTGACAGGGTCCGAAAGGTCCCACTCCAGCCTGGCGCTCGGATGTTCTGGGCAAATGAAGAATCAATTCCTGTTACATCACCTTAGGACTGGCCCAGGCCGAGTGACTCGGCAGGAGAACATCTTCTCCCACTTCTCTGTGCAGTGTATCCCGAGTAGGAAATAACATAGAACAGCCATCGCTGTGTCATTGACAGAAACATGGCTCCCCAGCCCTCCCCACAGATGCTGGGTCAGGATATAAAAAGGAAGAACCCAGGAATTTGTGTGTTAATCGACGCCCCAGGGGCTTCTTATGTTTAGTCTGACTCCCCAAAGCTACTGGACAACCAAGGTTGACAGCGAAGGCCCTGGTTCTCACGCCTGGATGGTGTGTTAAACTCCGGCTGCCGGGCCCACCAAGGTCTCTGATTCAGCGGGGGCGGGCAGGCCTGGGAGCCTGCATTTCTGCTGCTGGCCTGGGGACCACATTTTAAGAACCACGGCCATAAGGTAGTTTGGTTGAACAAATGATTGTTCTGTAATACAGATCTTCTTCTCTGAGGAAAAAATATTCTCTCGATGTATATTGTGTTTAAATCCAGAACACATACCTGTTCTCAGACCAAAATATGGAAAAAAGGGTAACGGTAGACTACAGAAGAAGGGATATGGTTAGAGCTTTAGTGATTCTGGCCAGACGGCCCCACAAACCCTTCAGAGCTTCCCAGCACCAAGCGCACGTCGTGTGAAGAGGGAGTTATAACATCCCCACGAGAACAGTTAGTTCCCAAGGAAGCAAACGCTTCACGTCCCAATGGTGTTAAATATGGCGTAAAGCAGACAAATTACCACAGCAACTGAGTTCCCAAGAATTCTTCCCCACTTCGCTACATGACTTCGTACAAAAAGAGGTTCTTTAAGTTTTGACTTGCCGAACAGTACCTTGCTAAAGCACCACTAGCCAATCTTGCCGAGGACTGTTCTGGAATACAGATGAACGTGAGTAAACCCGAGGAATTTCTGGCAGAGTTCACGGTGGGGTGAGAGTTCTCAGTCAGCGGTTCCAGAAATACCGGCGCAGCTGTGCCAGCAGGTCCAAAGGGCCTGCTTCTCATGATGGGGAAGAAAAGTTGGGTCACAGGTCACTGCTGAGCCTCGTCTGCGCTGGAGAAAATGAGACTGACCCGCTGAGAGAATCTCACGGTATTTCCTTTGGAAGATGCTGGCACACAATGTATGCTTCTTATAATCAGCCTCTCAGACTCAGGGTTCTGATGGAAGGTCTGGCCACAGTGGTGAGGGCCCCCAGGCCCCGAGGCCAACCTTTTTAAATTCTGCTGGCGAGACAGCTTACATTTGACAGCGGGTTTCCACAGAATCTTCCCGATTCCTTCTGGGCCCGATGAACACAGGCTCTAACTGAGGAACATCCGAGTTTGGCTCCCATCAGAGCTGTCCGCCCATCGAGGGGAGAGACCGGCTTCTTTTGAGGACATTGCGTTGCTGCCTTTCCGCTTTGCGATACATGCGCCAGGCCAGGCCCAGGCTGCTGTTCCGCAAATAACTTGGGCTCAGCCTTTGCTTCAGTAGGATTTTGGAGCAGAATCAGTCAAATGGTCTCCCCATCCTCCCAGGAGAATGTGGCATTAAAAGAAACAACCGTATTATCTAAATTTCCAGAAATGACTCCCTGATGATTATCCACCTCCCATCAAAGCTCACTGTGCTTTCTTCCGAACAGGCCTTGAGTTTTAAGATGTTTAATATTTAAAGTTTCTTTCTGGAAATACTCTCTGGGTTTGGACGGCAACTTCTGAAAGACCGATAAAAGGGAAGAGGTACGTGGTTTAGGAATGGAGTATTTGAAGGCTGAGTAGAGGGAGGAAAATTCCAGTTGGAAACCTTTCTGATGTGCAAGTCTTCGGGGCTCTGGGGAGTGAATGACGGTGCAGGTGGAGGCAGCTCCCACCGCGCCTGGGGCCGGCAGCAGTGACACGTGAGGTAAACCTGCAGTTGAATCTGGGTAATAAGACATCGCCTGTCAGGGAACCCGACATCCTTTTATTCGAACTGTGGCGGCACCATCCGCCGTTAGAGCAAACGACACGTAAATTGAACTGAGTGTCCGATAAGGGGCGCCTATTCCGACTGTGTGAGTCGGGAGTGTCGGTGGGGTTGACAGAAGGTTGGTAAAACCCCATCTAATTTGCTTGGAGAATTCCGTCACCGATGAGCAGCTGTAGGCAGTCCTTCTGGAAGGCAGCCCCCAGATTTGATGCACATGCAAGCTTAAAACCACCTGTTTGGACCACCTGCGGGACCTGACCAGTGGGCCTGGGTGCTGCCTGGTCTGAGTTTTGAAATGCTCCCTAGGCGACTCTAACGTGCAGCCAGGGGTGCGAATCAGCTCTTATTTAAACATCTCCACTGCTACAGTTCCTCACCAGAAGCTGTATCTAAGGGGCCTATGGCGGACACCCTTTCCTTTTGGATGGAGTCTTGGTTTTGTTCTTGATTTCCACTCCTCGGAGGCCCAGGAGCCCTTGGAGGCCTCCCCTCACCCCAGGCATAGGTGGAATCCTGAGTGGGTGACGCGGGGTTTCTCCACCTGGGCAATGTTGACAGGGGAGCAGAACTCTTTGTAGTGCAGGCTGGTCTGTGGACTGAAGGATGTTTAGCAGTATCCTTGGCCTCACCCACCAGGTGCCAGAAGCACCCCCAACCCCCAAGTGGTGACAAGGGAAAGGTGAGACTCTCAGGGCTCAGCTGTCATGTGAGGCCGTGCCTTGTCAAAGATTGTCTGAGGCAACATTTTCTTCATTTGAGACCAAGGGAGGGAAAGGTTCTCTTTCTGTGGGATGCTGAGAGGGTGCACACCTGGGCCCGGACGTCTGTGGGGCTGTGGCATCCACCGCCCTGGGAGCTTCCAGCCCTCTGGCTCCGCCTCGTGAGACAGTACAGCCCGTGTACTCCCGGGGCTGTGCTCTTTTATTTACAGCTAACGGCTTCACCCTGAATCTAGGCTGTTAATTATTGGGAATGAATTGTTCCTCTTTGCAAGGCAGACATTTTGCCACAGACCAACATGAATAATTGGTCAAAATGTATCCAAAAAGTGCAAAACTATGAACATACACCAAGATTATGACTGCGAAGCAGGGAAGCACCTATGTGAAGTGCATGTAATTTATGGATGTGGCGTATGAACATTCCTTGGCCTTGCTCAAGGAGAGAGCAACAAAACCTCACATGGCACCAGTGGTGGCCAGGGACCCACCGAAGCAGATGTTCTCTATTAGATATAAATCTAATCCCAGGCAGGTGTCTGAGGAACCTCCAGGCACGTCTCTTGCTGAAAGGCTCAGCATATGAGGGCAAAGGATTAGAATTGATTCTTTTTCAACATTAACCTGACTTGTAGAAACAAACTCCTTTCCTATTTCCAAAGTGATTTGTGGGGTCGATGAGTGTAATGTTCAATCACAATCCCTCTGGTGTTCGATTTTGGGCAGCGACTCATGGCCCCCACCGCCATTTTCACTCACTGAAAAGGAATTTTAGAGGCTGAAGCGAAAAGCAGGTGCTTAACCTCATGAACCGGAGACTAAGATTCCAGGTGATGGCTACGTGGGTACCATTTTAAGACTTTTTTTTAAAACAAAGTGACCTTCTGAGATGGAAGCAAATAGGTCATGGAAAAGAGGCATCAATTTCCCCCTAAGGGGGGTCTCAGGGGATAATTTTTGTGAGAAATGATGGGGGTGTTAGTAAATGAATGTGAAACCTGTAGGCATTGTTGTTCTGCTGAGGCAAACACTCAAGAAACTGAACTGGATTTGTTTAGACAGTTGCTATCAAATAACTTATTTGGGGGGAAAAAGATGATATTTGAATAGTTTCAATTCTGAATAAAAATTCACATCAGGGTGCTGATGACCTTAGGTCCCGTTTGAAAATGCAAAATCAGTCTTTTGAAACCGGATTTCAGTCCTGAGGGGTGGGCCGGTGGTTCCCAGGAGGCCCTGACGCAAGTATGTGGGAATCTGCGCTCTCCGTGTGGACCAAACAGCCAAGGGCCAGCCCTGCAGTCGGCCACTGCCCCCAGCTCTGTGACCCTGGTCAACTGAAGCCCAACGTTGGGTTCCTTCTGTTTAAACTGGGACTGATCGGACCAAACCAAACTCAGGGCTGTTGGGAGGATGAGGCCAAATAGACAAACTGTTAGCACAGTGTTTAGCACAGTGTTTCTAATACATGCTTTCCCTGGCGCTGGACTAATCGTTAACTGTTGCCAGGTAATTCTCAGGGTTAGCTTTGACAACATACTGTGCAAATGACTCCATTGTAATCCAATTAAAACATATAAACTATAGCATACAAAAAAAGAGGAACATGATTATCCATTCAGGAAACCTTCAATTTACAAGCAAGATGTGAAGGTCATCTGAATTGTTTGGAGGACTCTATGTCCCCATAGCAACAGGGCTCTGAGTGCACTTAGGATCCCAAGGACTCACAAAGGCACATTAACCTTTAATTACCTGAAACACTGTATGTTTGTCCTGAGAAGGTCCTGAGGCCAACCATGAGAGTACTTTACTAGAAATGAAACAGTAGAGAAACAAAATTGATCAGCAAATAAACTGAAAATATTTAAAATCTTTTGGCTTAAAGGAAAGCAGGATTAACCAGGAGTCAAGTGAGGAAGCTGGCGGGGCCTTGGGCCTGGGAGACAGGGGTGTTTGTCAAACATATGGCTGCTCCCCTTGGTGCAGCACCTTCACACTATGTGGATTTAACAACCCCAAGTAGGATCTTCAAAGGCCTTTAACTGAACAAAAACTAGTTGGACAACGAGAAGCAGCCATTTTCCTGCACAAAAGGATCACGCTTGGGACTGGAAAGGAGCAGTGCTGCGGGAAGTAGCTGTTTCCCTGGCAGACACAGGTTGCTCCAGAAAGGCCCAGGGGCTGAGGCAGTGGCAGGGCAGGGCAATGGTAACGTGGCCGGCATCTGCAGTTCTCACTTCACACAGGTACTGTCTTAAAAGAGTGGAGGCAAACCATCCATTTGGGCAAATGGGAAGGCCTCTCCAAGGTCACAAAGCCTGTTTCACACGAGGCTGAAGCTCTGCCTACAGAATGGGTGGAGCACAGGGCAGTGCAGGCGTTCCTTTAAAAATGGAACCCAGTGCTCTCTTATGGGGTTACTTCAACTGCTCTCCCCCCATGTACAGTGTTTTACACCACACTCGTTCAATGAAATGTTAATTAGGTGGTAAGTACATAAAAAAGATCCTTGGTTGGTCAAATAACTTAGAAACTGGCAGGTGAGAAAGTGAAATCTCATTTCTCTGCTCTGAGACCTCAGCGCCTTCAACATGCTAATTTGCACTGTGCTTTTTCATAGAGCGAATCCAGTACAAGGCAAATTTTCTAAACCCAAGTGACTACAAACCCTTATTGTCTGGAACTTCTCCCGGACAAGCGTCCTGGGGAACATGCCTGGAAAAGGTTTCCATCTGAACATGTAAAACATCAGCTCTCCTTCGACACCCGTCAGCGCAAACCCATGGCCACCGAGGCTCCTCATGGCACAACCCCACCTGCACCACCTTCCCATTCTGCCTTTGGTTATTCGTACTCAATCCTTCTAGAGGTTTTAGCTCATAATCTAAAATGGAACGTGCACTTGGATCTGAAAATGTGAAAAACCAAACAAATCACTCTGACACACAAAGGAGGCGTTAATAGCAGGATTCCAGGCGCCTTTATTCAGGGCAGATACTGCGGTCAGTGGAGCTTGCCTCAGGAATCTTC
This sequence comes from Myotis nattereri, assembly GCF_964212035.1. NCBI lineage: Eukaryota > Metazoa > Chordata > Mammalia > Chiroptera > Vespertilionidae > Myotis > Myotis nattereri. The sequence goes on along the minus strand of NC_138090.1, from coordinate 25,829,355 downwards.
GCATTACTTAAAGGAAGCCAACTTCTACCTACTAGTAAGTCCTAACTATCCTTCCTGCCTGCCATTTCCAGTTGCTGTTTACTGGGCTTGAAAACACCCCGCACACAGGTTCCATCTGATTGGCTGGAGTGCAGCAGGCTCTGGGGCTTGCTGGGCTAAACCTGCAGCACCTCAAAGGAGTGTCTGCTCTGGGCAATTAACAGGGTTAATTCATTTTATCACAGAAGAAATTTACTCCTTTATGTTTTCCATATAATTTATAAATAGGAAAAATTATTTCTTAATATTATTATATATTTGCAATACAAACAATCAAGACTGGTGATATAGGAAACAAAAAAAAACAGAGGGTTCATTAAGCGCAAATCTGACAGTCAACGTTTTTTCTATAAAAAAATCACTTTGCTGTGACAATCACATGGATCTCCCCCAGTCAATACTGGCCTTTCGGCTTAGCATTCCCGACACTACATTTCTGAGTGGCAAGAGTTATCCCCGTCTTCTATCATGAATAATAAAACCATTTTTTTGCAGTAAGAAGTAGTTTAAAGAAACAGTATTTCTTAAAAAGCTTGAGCCTACCACAAGTCTTTTATTATTTTCTAGTGAAGCAACTGGCATGGTCTCTTTTCCTTTTCTGTTCCTTTTTTCCAATCAGTAATTCAAAGAAAAGATGGAGTAACTGAGTTTTAAAATCCTGCCAGATTTTGTACGGTAACTCTTGTAGATGAACAATGTAGGGTCCTACTTAAGTATTCAAATCTCATGCAGAACTCTAACTAATGAATGCCTCATTACATTAGGCAATTCTATCATTTCCCATACTTAAAAATTCTCACACTAAAGTGGCAGTGGTTAGTATTCATTACTTTAGCATCTGACCTCAAAGACTTAGACAAAATCATGGTTCAAGTCTGAGTTTTGGCAACAGAGTAGTGCCAGGTATTTCTGAATAAACAATTTCTAAATGTTCTCAACTATTGGAAAAGTATTACCAACACATTATTTGGTGTTAGTTCATCAGTCATCCTGTTGAAAATCAAAGAACCCTAAACTCTATAAATGTCTTACTTTACAAAGTCTAACTATAAAGGAATAACCTACTATACCTCTAATAGAAAAAAATTACACAGCAACTTTTATCAAACAGCAACTACTACAAAAGGAATGATAGAAAAAAATGACTTCACAAAAATACACTAAAAAATTTGACAATTTTATGGAAGAACCGCCAAAGTTTTAGTGTTTAATATTTAATAGGACAACTGACCAAGATCTGAGGTGTGAAGTTATCATGTTCAAGAAATGGGGGTTGGAGGATCAGTCTATCAACTAACTATATAGTATGTGATAAGAAGAATGCACGCATTACAACATAAAACCTGTCTACACATAGTAATTAGTTGCAAAAAGCCATCTGGTCTTCTCTTGGCTTATAAAAACAATGTTCCAGATTCCAGTGTAAATTAGCAACCTATTGAGAAAGGAAAACCATCAGCATGTTATTCATTAAATAAGGACAAATAAAAATGATACTTAGAATTATCAACAAAAAATTCTTCCAGAACCCTCTAATGAGCTAAACTTATTTTTTGTGCATGATATTCTAACAGCAATACAATACATTTAATTGGAAATCTTTATTAAAGAAACTTCTGAATCCATTTCTCCTCCCACTCCTTTCTTTGTATCATTCCTGTAACTCAGTCTTCAATCCTCAAGAGGATGTTCTCATTCATTTGATGAACGTTGGAGATATGAGAAGCTTCTAAGACTGGCAGGAATTTTCCCAATTATCTTTATATAGGAATAAAGATGACAACCCACACAAAATCAACCCAATCCATTTTTCTTGTACTTCAAAGCAACTTGTATTTCACAGTAACTTATAATTTGGTCCAGTCAGGACATACCCAGAAAGTAAGAAAATTAAAAAAAAAAAAAAAGGTGTCTTTTACTGTATTACTCTGTTTGGTACTCTAGTTACCTAAAAATTCTCAGTGAACTTTATTTTTACAGGGAATTAAAATGCTAAAAATGGGGTGGGAGAAAAGGGGATTTAAAATTCTTTTTGGGTTGCAACGAGGTCACCACCACACTCACGAAAGGGATTGTAATGAAGAAACCCACTGTGGTGAGAATAGGACAGCCAACTGTGCAGCCAGCTGGCTATCTTGCTCTCTGGGTATTTTTGATTATTAGCCTTTCCTCTGGTATGTAAAATTATGAAGTGGAAATTTAAATCAACTCTAGGGTGAAGGCTTAATGTGGCCGTAATCTAGTTCATCTAAGTCAGAACCAGGTACTGTCCTGGCACTAATTGAGAGGGTAAGTATTCCCCAAAGAATCCTTAGAATTTAAGGCATTTATGAAGGTGGCGATGTGGATACTTGAGTTATCGTTTTTTTTGACTAAAACAAAACAAAGCAAAAACATTAAAAATCTTCCAGTAATAAATTTTCAACAAAACACATTTCTTTGTCTTGGACGGTAATGATTATTTAATGTTAATCAAAGGTCTGAGTTACTGAGGACACAGGTCTAGTCAATACAAACTGGGAAATGACTGCATCCACATCATGGTGGCAAACGCCACCCTTTACTGCCCCTGCCCTCACCTTCAACTCTTCTGTGTAGCAGGTATCTTGTTTTCTCCTTCCAGTTCTTCCACGCCAGCCTGGGTCATGAGGTCTGCAATGTTTTTCTCCAGGTCATCAATGCGACTACTCATGTCATCGAGTGGTGCCGTTAAAGACAAAGCACACCGACACCTCCCCTTTCTAACCTTTTCCGCCAGGGCCCCGGAGACGATGGCCTTCAACACAACTGTCTCAAGGAAACGGGTCTTCCAATTGCCCAACAACATCGGCGTCAACCACGGGCCAAGTCCACGAGGGCGGCCCACCACTCGGCCTGGCTGTGCCCTGGGTCCCCGGAAGCGCACTCTCCTACGTTTGCAGGAGGGCGAGCCACCCAGCCACACATTTCTCAGAATCTATCTCCTTCGTTAAGACTGTCATCGGGGGGTTAAGAGTACAGGGACCTGGGGGAAGGAACAAATAAATGCCAGCCCTGCCCTTTCCTAGTTCCGGGATCTGGGCAAGGTGGGTGCTTGACTTTCCCAGGTTACGGGGAGGATCAGAGGAAAGACACACACAAACCGTCTGGCGCGGTCACGGGTCAATCACATTAGACGCCATCAGGTGGCCTGTCAGTTCCGGGGCCCGGGCCTCGCTCAGTTGGACTCCCGGCTCCACACCCTGCTTCTCGGGAGGAGCACAGACACCCGAGCTCAGCAAACTGTGGTAAATGCCTGGCCGAAGCTGGCCCGACAGTTACACCCTGAGAAAACAGGGTCCAAACACCCACGGGAGGCCGACTCCCAAGAGAAAGGATATTTCTCCCAATGATCTGGTCGGACATGGTCTGAAATTTATCTTGCATCTGTTGCAGGAGTGTCTGCACCTGTGAAACAACAAAACCAAACACCCCACGCTGATCCCGAGCCGCCTTCCTGGGAGAGGACGGAACCCCGGTCCCAGGGGAGGCTGGGTGCGGGGTCCCAGCCCCAGTTCGGCCTCTGGCAGCTCCGAGGCCTCCGGCAAGGATCTCCCCTCCCCGGGTTCCGTCTTCCCCGTCAGATTACACTGCGGGGCTGTGAAGCTCCTCCAGTTTGGGCCCCGCTGCCATTCAAAATCTGTTGGGTGTTTCGGCAGATTTGACGGCTGGGAGGCTTTGGGGTGAGGGGGGCGGTGGCGGGGACCAGGGGGTCATGCGAGGGTGCGGTTCAGGGGCAGGTGAGGGGGGTGGGCCTGGGGACCTCAGCAGGCGCAGGGGCCCCCACCCAGAGGCCCGGGGCGGGTCCCGGTGGCCAGCGGCCTCCGCGGGCGAAGCCTCTGCAAACACGGCCTCCAGAGACGGGGACCCGCGCGGCCGTAGAGAGGACGCCTGGGTCCGCGGGCCTTGCCGGCGCCGCCCCGGATGCCTCGGCCTCGGGCCCGCACGGACGCCCCTTACCACCGAGGTGAGATCCTGCACGGTCTTCGGGTCAGTCTCGGCCATCTCCCCGGTTCCCAGCTTGGCGGTGATATCTCAGACCGTCACCGACACTTCCGTTTATCCGTGCCGACGCCCCTAGCGGCTTCTTCTCGCGACGACAGAGGCCTTCGCGCGGCCGCGGGGGATTGTGGGAGCTGTAGTTGGCGTCACGCGCCGGAAAGGCTTGCGGTCTCGAGCCTTGCTCTGAGCGAGGCCCCGCCCCTCCCCTCCGCCTTAACCACGCCCACTCAGCACTTCCCCGCCCCCACCGCTCCGCCATAGCCACGCCCCCACAGCCACGCCCCGGGTGGAAACAAGGGTAACAGCTCAGTGGGGCGAACGGTGGAAGGGGTGCCCTCGACCTCTTCCCAGGCTGTGGTTAAAACCCGCACTGGCTTTCCTCGGATCCCGTCGGGATGCACTTGCCAGGCGCCTGCGAGGTGCCAGCCCAGGCCTGTGCCGCTGGCTGCCCGCCAACAAAACCCCACAAACATCTGGAGGGGAAACTGAGGTCTCAGGCCTGAGGGGCACGAGCCCCGTGTGCACGGCTGCTCAGCGGAGGGTCCGGTGACGCCCTCGACCTCAGCGTTCTTCCTCCTCCCCGTGGGGGCTGAGTGGAGGTGCTGGCGCAGTGGGGCAGCTGTTTTTAGCTTTTAACTTAGTTATAAAATGCGTTCTGGAGGGAGCAGAAATCCTCAACTACTTTTCATAAAGTCCACACTCCTGTAACCGCCCCAGGTCAAGAAACATGACCAGCTCCCGGGAACCCCTCCGCGCCGTTCCTTTCACCCACCCACCCACCACCCCTGAGAGCGATGGGCGTCCGGACCCTCCACACAATCAGGTTTTTTGCCGGTTCCAACGTCATCTAAATGGAATCAGACAGCAAGGCCTTCTCAGCGCCTGGCTCCTTTCATTCATGTGATGCTCCATGGTGTTTCGTGGGGCGGGTTTCTGTGGGTCAGGGCCGGATTTGGTTGTTTAAGGAGCGGACACTGCTGAGTTGGGACGCTGTTCCAGCCCCACAGGTGGTCTTGGAGTTGGTCTCATTAGCAAGAGATGGGAGAGTTCTTGAGGGAAGGCCTGAAGTTCACATTCCTTACCGCATTTAAGGACGGAATCGGGGCCAGTTCCAGCTTGCTTTCAGCTGAGAGAGGCTACCAGGGAACCCCCCCAGTGTCTGTGACAAGCCTGGGGGGTTGGTCATAGAGGGCATAGGATTCAACTTTTTCCACCCAATTTCACTCCCTGTCCCCAACATCAATCCCCCTTCCCTGCATCCCCTCCCTGCACCCCCACTCCATCCTTCTTCCCATGCCAAAGGGGTGAGACTCTTTATCATTAGTTGTTGTTAACTGGTATTTGGTTAGTGCTTTATCTGATCACTTAAACATCTCAATGTTTTAATCTTCAGGACCCTGTGATATAATTATCACCATTTTACAGTTTTGAGAAAACTGACACAAAGGGGCTGAAACTTTTTTAAAAAATATATTTTATTGATTTTTTACAGAGAGGAAGGGAAAGGGAGAGTTAGAAACATCGATCAGCTGCCTCCTGCACACCCCCTACTGGGGATGTGCCCACAACCAAGGTACATGCCCTTGACCGGAATCGAACCTGGGACCCTTCAGTCCGCAGGCCGATGCTCTATCCACTGAGCCAAACCGGTTAGGGTGGGGCTGAAACTCTTTTTTAAAAAAATTTTGTTTTATTGCTTAAAGTATTACAAAGAGTAGTACATATGTCTCCTTCCCTCCCCTCCCCCCCCCTTTACCTTCCCCCGGCCTCCCCTACTCCCCAGTGTCTTGTGTTCATTGGTTATACTTATATGCATGCATACAAGTCCTTCGATTGATCTCTTACCCCCTCCCCGCCAGCCCCCCCCCCCCCCCCCCGCGCCCCCACAACCCTTCCTGGCCTTCCGGTTGTAGTTTGACAGTCTGTTCAGCGGGCTGAAACTCTTAAACCAGGTGGTAAAAGTAGGGAGTAAGAGACAGGACTTGAGCCCAGGACTTTCTGACTCTACCATCTCATTTTTCTATCCTTCTAGAATTCTCTGAGTTGTCTGCATTTAGAGCAGCACCCCTGGCATTTTGGGTCAGCTAATCCTTTGTTGTTCTGGGGGTATGATGTGTGCCCTGTAGATTGCAGGATGTTGAGTAGCTTCTCTGACTTCCACCCAGTAGATGCCAGTAGCATCCCCCACTCAGCTCTGACAACCAAAAATACCTCCAGACACTGCCAAGCATCTCCTGGGGTGGTGGGGGTGCGGGGGCCACTCTCAGTGGAGAACTACTGGCTTTAGAGGATCCAGAGACATTGCCGAGGATTCTGCTCACTTGTCCTTCATGGATGAATTTGTTTTCCTTTGGGCCATTTCTTGAGAATTTTTCTCTGTACATATTGAGATTGAAGGGTGATGTATGAGTTTCCTAGGGCTGCTGTAACAAGGCAGCACAAACTGGGCAGCGTAAAACAGCAGAAATTCATTGTCTCACAGCTTTGGAGGCCAGAAACCTGAGATCAACGTGTCAGCAGGGTTAGTTTCTTTTGAGGATTCTGAGAAGGATCTGTTCTGTGCCTCTATCTCAGTTTCTGGTTAACAGCTGGTAATTCTTGAGGCTCCTTAGCTTTGTAGATGCTCCATAGCTTGTAGACATTTCTTAGCTTGCGTCACTCCAATCTTCACTTCCGTCTTCCCATGGCCTTCAGCTTGTGTGTGTTTCTCTATTCTTCTTATGGAGTTGGGGCCTACCCTCTGCAGTATGACCTTATCCAACTAATTATATCTGCAAAGATCCCGTTTCCACATAAGGCCACATTCTGAAGTTCTGGGGGTTAGGACTTTAACATGTCTTTTTTGGGGGACACAATTCAACCAGTTGGTAAAGGCATACCACTTTAAATTTGTATCATAGTTGGTATTTTATAAAGTGTTGACATGAAGCTCGAGTCATTTAGCTAGTGAGTAGTCAATACCGGGTGGGATTTCAGGTCTTTTCACTTTGGAGCCCAAACACTGGGGCTATCATACCCAGCGTAGAAGTCTGGACACCCACACCCAGATTTCTAGCCACATCTGACTTATGGCTGTGAGCAGCACAGAACACGAATAAGACCTGGAGGGAGGTGTGTGTGTGTGTGTGTGTGTGTGTGTGTGTGTGTGTTTCTGGCAGGAGACTTGAAGGCTTTTTATCCAAATAAAGTTTTCTTTACATAAACAGCAGGCAAACTTGACACGTTTTTTAGTGGATACTTTTTTTTGGCACTTAGAAAGACAGCACACTCTCTCTGCGTAGAGACCGAGGTCGTTTAAACAGCTGCTGTACCCAAAAGCTTCACTAATTTATAGTCACGGCTGATATACTTGCTTTGTAGGGTTGACACACTGGCCCTAACTGAATACTGTTCCATTAACAAAACTATTGTATTATGTGTAAGGCACTAGTAATTAACCTTTAAAACTTGGGTTTTGAACAACCCTCATTTTAAACCTTTAAGTGTCATAGTTGTCGTATCTTCTCTGAGCAATTTTTTTATAGCTCTTTCTAGTCTAGAATAATTGTGTAACTGAAGTAATTCTCTTTTCCCCTTTCAAGACAGCTTGGTTTTACATGAGCTTAATGTGGTACTTTCCTAATTGTTCTTTGGTTCAGCTGGGCCATTCTCTCCACACTCCTGCCTTCCCAGACCTGCACTAAGGGAGGTATTAGTGTACATGTGTGTCTACACTGCGATGAATGTTCTGTGTTTGCCTTGCGTGGGCAGAGAAGGAATGATCATCACCGAGCCTCATAGAACTTCAATTCGCCCTTTCCCTAGCTGCACCTGCCATGACCTAGTCCTGGTCTGAGCTGAGGCTCACCTGGTTTTCTGCCAGGTTGCTGGGGTGGCACGACAGCAGCTTCAGAATATGATGCCTCGTTCTCCTAGTGGCCTGGGCTGCATTTGCCCTCAGCCCTTAGTGGACATTTCATATACCTTTCCAGTCTCTTCAAACCTATAAATAAAAATATGTAAAACATCTGGCCCACAGGAGGCACTTATTAAATATTAGCACCCTTTCCTTCCTCTTGTTAAGGATCTCACTAATCTTGCTGTCTATTTTATCTACCTATTATCTATCTATCTATCTATCTATCTACCTATCACCTATCATCACCATCATCTATCATCAATCTATCGTTGATCATCAATCTATTTATCATTAATCTAATCTATCATCTATCTGTTTTTCCAAACCAGAGGGATTTGACTGTTATGAAGAGGGAAGGAAAAGAGTTAATTATCAAGTAGGCAGCCCTTGCTTTTAGTCTTGGTGTTTAGACATTCTAGTCCAACCAAGCACCATTTGAAAAAATAATCCTTTGCTCTGTCACTGTTTCAGCTGTACTACAGATGGTCTAAGACCAAGTACACACGTTAAAATCCCAGACAACCTTCATTTGAATATTTTACAAACAAGTTACAAATTTCTTTGCAACCACAGAATAAATCAAATGTTAATTTACAGCTGGGAAACTGTAAGCAGTTGAGCAACGAGGGCCCAAAGGAACTGCATATGCAATAGAATTAAATATTTTTAAACGACAAACTTTTATCCCTTTTGTGTGTTTATGGGAAAAACTCATTTAAAATTTGTGCATATTTTTATCCTGGGGTAATAATATCTTTATTTTAGTGTTAATATTGAACACCAGGACAGTATGGATATGTGCATGACAATACATAATTTTTTCATATAGCCTTTGCTTCCTACTCTTTAATAATCTGGATAAAGAATAACTGTGGTACTTTCTAAAGAAAGAGCTTTAAAAATATCAGAAAATGGGAAAATTTTCAGCATATACTAATAGTGCTTCTCTAGCCACTTTCTCAAAGGTTCAAAGCTTCATAGTGAAAATTACTGTGGTCTAGCTATACCCATTGCTCCTCAGCCAGCACTTGGGGCAAATAAAATGGCTCAAAGGCTTATCAAGCTCAGTAACCCTCCAACCACTGATGCTATGACAAGGATGCAGCATGAGTGATAGGAAGATGCTCCTGCCTACTGAATGTGATGAATATCTAAATTATTTCTGCTTAAAGTATAGACTTATTCTTAATTTATGGAATTAAACTTCTCACCGGAAATCCTTGTTCATGCATTCATTCCTGCCATTCTTTTTGTCTCTACTTATTTTGTATATGTTTTTATATAAACACAGAAACTATAGAATTTTTTCAGTTGTCAGCTAATCTATTACCAATAGGAAATATAATTAAAGTAACACAGCACAATAATTAGTAATTGCTTTAGATGAATAATCATGAAAGTATCGTATCATTAGATTTTGAGACAAATCTTAACAGCCAGGTAAGAAATAAAGACGGGGTGCATCACCCTTGTGAAGGGTGTAGCCAGATTATTAGATGGTTGTTACAGCGGTTCTCAACCTGTGGGTCGCAAACAATGAAAATACATCCTGCATATCAGATATTTACATTACGATTCATAACAGTAGCAAAATTGCAGTTATGAAGTAGCAACGAAAATAATTTTATGGTTGGGGGTCCCCACAACACGAGGAACTGTATTAAAGGGTCGTGGCATTAGGAAGGCTGGGAACCACTGAATAGTAGGTAAACAAAAGGGATGTGTTCTTTCTCAGTGCTCATGTTTCTGTTGATGCTATTTACCTGTTGATTCAAGCTACACATAGATGGATTAATGTGCTACATTTACAGAATCAGAAATTGGCCCTGGGTGGTTTGGCTCAGTTGGTTGGGCATCTTGTGCACCAAATAGTTGCCAGTTTGATTCCAGGTCAGGGCACATGCCTGGGTTTTGGGCTAGATCCCCAGTAGAGGGCATGCTGGAGAGAGCAGATAGATGTTTCTTTTTCCCTTTCTCTCTCAAAAAGAAAATCAATAAAAAGAAATCAGAAACTGCTCAAAGATCTTTTGGAATTTGTCTACAGCTGAGCACAGTACCCGCTCTTGGAGTTCTCACATCACTTCTTCCCCCAGCTTTCCCTTCCCTCAGTTGGTTTGGCTGTGACTGGGTCCTGGGGAGGACATTTTCTGCTTTTCTTTTGGAGAACTGAGATATCTCATTAATCTGGTAGAAGCCCCTCATGTACACACTAATAAGTCATGGAAAGGAAGGGAGGAAATACTTAGAAAATGATAATATCTTGTATGGGAAAAGTTTCTAAGGTTCCAATATTAATTTAGAATAGTGTTAACAGTTCTTAGCAGAAAGTTCTCAGAATTAAGACAACACAGAAGGTCTGGTTAGTTGGTCTGGATAGACAGTCATGCTAATTGGGGCTCAGATGAGGGTTTCCTGGTCTGAAGTGGCACTTTCTCTGGTTTTGCTGCAGAGTTGGCAGGGGCCCTGAGCTAGAGGGGGAACGACATGAGCCCTGGGTTCTGGTTCTGAAGGCCACTCACCGCGGGCCACCCATTAGATTTTTCTGAGCCTCGGCTTTCATTATCTGTAGGTTAGAGAAGAAAATAGCATTTGCCTCACACGCTGTTGTAAACATTCAGTGAGTTAATAGGTATAAAGGATTTTGCACAGTGTGGGCACCATACCAAGCAATTAATAAATAAAAGTAATAAGCAATTAATTAATAAATGCAAACTATCATCATCATCATCACCATCATCATTAATTGCATTTTTGTACCTTGTTTGTACACGCCAAGAGGACTGTAGACTCTCTCCTTCAGAATCTCGTGGATAGTTTGTGTGTTGGCACAGCTGTTCTAAACCCAGCACCCAGCAGACTCAGGTTAGTACTTTCTAGTTGCCACATCTTTAAATCGAGACCCAATGTATTTATTTTGGATGAAATGCAATCTGGTCTATTTCAAGAGTTTGATAGTAGATGGTTATTTCATTGAACAGAAGGTTTCAAATGACATTTTGAAATTCTGAGATAAGTTATCAAAATTTTTAAAAATGTTCTTTAAGAATCAAAGTCCTATTTGCTACCTACCATGTAATGGAGCTGGATTTATTTTGTGAGGACGTTCAAATCTGCTGGTGTTGGCTGAGAGTCATGCAGGCACGTCCTCCTGAAATGATCTTCTATGGAGAGAACTGGCAGTATTGAGGTAACTTTTATCAAAATTAGAAAATGTTTGCACGTTCTTGTTAAAACATACACATGAAATAACTTATCATATGTAAAATGCGGGAAATGTCATTTTTAATGAATTAAGGTGGTTGATGTGTTTAAAAAGCAAAGGAGGTGTGACTGTTCACTCAATGGAAACAAAGCCTTCCTCTCGTGGTCAGTCATCAGGAAAAGCAATTTCTGGCTTTTACTTGACTTTCTTTTTCCAATAACTTGGGTTACAATTAAATGCATTGATAATAATGACATAATGTTTGCAATAGACTTTTACTTTCAGTAAACAAGGTAAATGCTTTCTAGCAAGTAAACAGCATCCTATAATTCAGGACATGCTACACATTGGCTTCTAAGACTTGGTCTTGTTTTTTTTTTTTGTGTGTGTATAAGGATTAAAAAGAACAACAGAACTATCTCTGTCCTGGTAAGAACTCTGGGGACAGGGAGTGTACTTAAATAGAGGCGAATTAGGGCACATTGAACTTGTAATGAAGTATGCACTTCACTCCCATTTCTCCGTTCTAGGCTAAGTTAAGCCACTGGCTTGATTTCTTTTTTTCAAGAGAAAAATACCCATTTGCAAAACACAGGAGAGCCTCCTGGCTTGAGAGAGGAGAGGAGGCCTCACTTGCTCATTGGAGGGAGCGGGTCACTGGACATTGGTATTTCTCCCAGGGGCCGGCCCAGGCTCATGCAGGAGGGTGAGCTTTCGGGTTCTCAGTTAGCCTCCGGGTCAGGCTGCCAAGCGCCTGGCCATCTGAGGACGGTCCTCGCAGGGTGACCATTCTCCCCCTGCCTCCAGGGAAGAGGGGAGTGAGTCCAACAGGGAGAAGGAGGCTGTGCCCTCTAAAGCCAGAAGAGGAAGTCCCGTCAAGTGTGAATGCACATCCCCCACCCTGAGCCTGCATGTGCACTCGTGGCGAACTATTAGGTCATATTCGGGGCACGTGGCATCTCCTGCTTGAGCAACAGGAATTGTTCCAGAGAAAAAACACCCATGTCCTGGGACTGTAGGCAGATGGTTGGGACTGTGTGTCATGCATCATCAAATTGAGGGTGATCTTGCTCCTCTGTAAGTATGTAATCATCTTCACAGTGGATTGTGAAATGCTCACATCATTCATTACGGTGAGTAAGACGAGTGGGTGGCTCGAGCTGTCGGGGGTGCTTCTGGCTTCATGGACTCACTCACCTAATGAGAGATGTACGGGAAGCCCACAAAGCCAAAAATGGGAACTTGCACTAAGACAAGACTCGGCATCAGTGACGGTAAGTAGACACAACATAGAAACCAGAGAAAAGCTATTGTCCAGCAGTTTTAACCACCAATACCCATTTATTTCAATGGAGAAAAAAAAAATCTCTGCATTCTATATGCTCCAAAAGATTTACTGTTGAAACAAATACAATATATGGAACTCTATCTGTATAATTTTACTACAATAAAGACAACATATGACTTCTACTTCCTACAGAAGGCGAACGGAAAAGCACAGATGCCAACAGAGACTGCATAAGAAAGCGTGTGTGCGTGTGTGGTTAAAACCTTTAGTGAGCAACTGCATTAAAATGTGCTAAGACACTTACCCTAGTTTGTGGCGAACTCTAGTAAAAAGCCACAGGCTGTCACTAGTTTTATCTGATAGAAAAATTTGGTGTGAGCTTGGATGGTTCATTTACAGTTTATCGACAAGAAGATAATCTTAGTACAAGCACTAACTTTCCTCTTACGTTGACATGCTCACAGAATCAAAATCAATTACGTTTCAAACATAACGAACGTCTTTTATTTGTAGGTTTGCAAACAACTGTAGTCGATTCACACAAAAGGGTACTTTTAAAACTACCTGTATTTACTCTATTTTATGCAGGTATATGAAACAAACGGCGTGTATGCGTGTAAGTGTATGTCTATACATGTGGGCATATACTAGTATATGTATACACGCGGTATCTGTCAGCCTCTTCATATGCACATGTGACCTCCAGGATGACACTTGCAAATGCAAATGTACCGAGGAGGGAGGGGTTCTCTGCCATGATCCGTGTCCCCATAAGAACTAAGTCCAGAGGGGGACTGTGGATTTAGGACACATACAAATGCAGACAGGTGCCCAGGGACGAATATTTCAGCCCTTTGCTGAAATATTTGATGGTAACATTTCCTGCTCTGCTCCCCACCACTTTTGCTCAGAATTGCGGCATATGATGGCAGTGAAAACTGGGTGTAGCCCTCAGGTGAAGAGAAAGGCCTCTCTCTCTCTCTCTCTCTCTCTCTCTCTCTCTCTCTCTCTCTCTCTGTCTTTCCAGACCTGCCTGCTGGTCGTGGCAGCATCCAGACCGAATGGGACAGTGGGGAAGCATCAGCTCTGGTCTGCGCTAATGCCCAGCTTGCTGCTGAGGTCCTGGTGCAGGGGCGGGGGTGGGGTGGGGGGTGGGGGGTGAGGTCAGCTGCTGGCCTCCATCCCTTTTTGTTTAGCCTCTCAAGGGAGAATGACACACCAAAACTGGGCTGCCCTATCTCATCTCGCTCTATAAATACTGATATGTACACGTACAGATACTCATACATATACAGATACTAACCCACAGACACAGCTGGAGGTGTGGACTGCTGACTAGCAATGTGGCAACACATCAGAAAAAGTAGTCATTGTTCCTGCTCCCGGAGGGCACGTGAAATGCCATGATCTTGAAACACTCAGGGGAAATTCAGAGAATCCCATTAATCAAAGAGAAAGGAAGATGCGGTCAAAATGGTGAAGTACAGACTAAGTGAAATGGCAAAGAAAAGGAAACTCTGGAGCAATTGAGGCCTAGTTGTGAAGTTCGAAAGCTGTAAACGGCAATCTTCCGATTTGGATTTTTTTTCCTGTTGCTATGGAAACTTGGTAGTCAAGCGTCAGATGTCAGGAGTTCTCACAGACCTGAATGGCAAAGATTCAGAGTTTAAGTCAAGGAATATTGCAACTCGGTTCAAAACATGTTAGCTGAATGCTAGATACATGACTGACAGGCTGTAATAAACGCATTTATAAACATTGCACTACCTTGGGGAAAATTTTTTTCTTAAGCATAGCATTTGAAGAGAGAAGGAGCAGTTCTGCTGGTTTATGTCTTAAAAAGCTGGACTTCTCCGAAAGTGCTCGATGCCAAACATCTCCCTTCAGACCACCAGCAGCTATTAGAACCCCTGCTACCATCGAGCCCTATCTCTTACAATCAGCCCAGAGTTTGGCTATTTTATCAACAAGGTGACTTGGTAGATTACAGACTGATGATTGTCCTAGTCCTAGATATTCTTTTTGGTCATGGACAAGAGCTAGATACCTATTGGTATATGAGTTTCCTGTGGGGCTGCAACAAATGACGTCCGAAAAGGGTCTTATGGGGCTAAAATCAAGGTGTGGGCAGGGCTGTGTTCCTTCCGGAGGCCCAGGGGAGAACCACTCCCTTGACTTTTCCAGCTTCCAGACGCTGCCTGCGTTTGGCTCACGGCCACTTCAGCCACCTTCATCCCTGAACGAACTGTCTTATCAAAGTTCACTGAAGTTGCCAAAGGTGTGGTTATTCTCGAGGTTGCACTCTAGCGCAGGGTCTTCCATTCTGCCTGATAATAGTATGGGTGGAAATAGCTTGTTCTCTGACACTTTTGCTTAATTATTATTGTATCTTGAATTTGTATAGGAAATTGGTACCACCAAATTGTTTGTTAACATCAAAGAGATAAAAGTGTGGAAAGGTCAAGCTAGGCGGTAATGTAAGTGCAGCTCATTCTGGAACAAACTGATCATTAGGACTCTAATGGGTTACTCTGTAGGGCTTGGGCTTTTTCATTTAAAACTCACCCATCTACTCTGAACCCCTTGGTTTTAGAGGTTGAACATGTCATTTATCTGTTTGGAAAATTTCAAGCAGCCTATCTAAATTCTAGATAAACAGTCTCTGTAATGAGACTCGAGTACAAACAAGGTGACTTAAGAAAGTTATGGGTTAAAGCTGTTCTAACAGAAAGGACCATGGAAATGAACAAGTTATTTCAGGTGTAATTTTTGGTTATGTGCTATACCAGGGACCTTTACATTGCTTGACAAGTGAATTTCTTTGCAGTTAAGAGTCTCCTGAACTCATTTAGTTCCTTTATTTCACTCAAAGTTTTCATTGCCTTAAACTCTTTGGTTACTTGGCTGCAGTAAATTGTACCCTGCAGATTCACCCGCATTTGAACGACGTGAAAAGAACATATTAAATGGCATCAATAATTTTATTTAAAAATACTTTCCAGTGTGGTTCCAAGAAGTTAAAATAGTAATTTTATTCACTGAGAAAAACAGAAAAAAAAATTGGTTAGTAACACCCACTGAATTAGAAAGTGGCCAATCCATTTTAAGTCAATTTAGACTATTAGGTTGATTGGATGAGATCACCTATATGGTTTATGTAAAGTTCTTAGCTTTGCACACACAAAGCCCATGAAGTTGTACCACTTTAAGGGACCACAGCTTCTCCACAAAGCATGACTCGGGGCCTCTCCAGGCCAGGATGGCCTGCTCTGCCAGGCCTGATGCTTCTCCAGACCCCGTCTCTGCTCATAGCACATTCACAATAAAGAAGAACAAAATAGTGATACTCTCAACAACATGGATTATGTGACTCCATTTATAGAAAACTATAGAAAAGATGAGACTATAATTAGAGAAGGCAGATCAATGAGGGTCTGGACTAGGGGAGGGGATCGATAGCAAAGGGGTACAGGAAACTTTTTTGACTGTGGTGTGTACAATTGTGTAGTTACTAAAATTCATCCAACTGTACACTTAAAAGGGTGAATAATTAGAGCCCGGCTATTGTGGTTCAGTGGTTGAGCATCAACCCACGAACCAGGAGGTCTCGGTTCAATTCCCAGTCAGGGCACATGCACGGGTTGCGGGCTTGATCCCCAGTAGGGGCATGCAGGAGGCAGCCGATCAATGATTCTCTCTCATCACTGATGTATCTATCTCACCCTCTCCCTTCCTCTCTGAAATCAATACAAATATATTTTAAAAAATGAAAATAAAAAGCATTAGAATTAAAAGTATATATTTATTTATTTTTGGCTTAGATTAAGGTTATAATTCAGTGCCTCCTCCTTCACAGGTACAGACATTTAACTTTGGCCCTTGTTAATACGGTTCATCTCATTTGTCCTTTTATATGTTCACTACTGCTAGTTAATTAAGCCTAAGACAATGTTTAAAAGGTTTTTAGGACAATTTTCTTCCTTGAAGTCGACTGTGCACACCACACAGAGCCCTACATAACCCACAGACACAGCCTAACGGCGACGCCAGCTTGCCGAGGACCTGGGGAGGGTCCTAGGGGAGAACTAAGCATTCCCTCACTGTCATCAACACGCAATTTAAACAACAAAATTGGCAGTAAAAATAATTTCATTTACATTTCTTATGACTTTCAATGTCATTAGTTTTATTTCCTGAATTTTTGGATGTCAAAGAGAGAAGTGCAGATCTCTCAGTTCAATTCTCAGCTGCAATAGAGCCATCTACAGTACCAGAATAAACAGAAATGCTTTTATTATCTTTTTCCACGAGGGAGGCATTCTAATGGCGAACGCTGGTCTCACTGCTTACTCACACGGGACCTTGGGACCTTTCTGAGTTTTCTCATCTATAAAGTGCGATAAATCCACAAAGCCAATGAAGTAAGTAGAGAGAAAAGCCATAGGACATCAGGGTGTTCGGTTAATGCTAGTTTATTTGGATCTGAATATTACTTAAGGGGAGGAGAAAACCCATTTTTCTTCCCATGTCGTGATCAATGCAATTGTATGAGCAACACTCAAAAGATGTTGGCACATTTCCTCTGCAAAGGGCCAAATATTTCCAGCTTTGTGGGTCATATGGTCTCTGTGGCAACCATTCAACTCTGCCATTGTAGCAGAAAGCAGCCACAGACAATATGTAAATGAATGAGTATGGCTGTGTTCCAATAAAACTTTATTTGCAAAAACAAGAAGTGGGCCAACTCCTGATTTAAAGACACAGCAAACAGATTCTACCAGATCAAAAGTACTATGGCTGAGTTAGGAAGGCATCTCATCCTTGCACTTGGTAATCTAGTTTCAGTACTTTCAGAACCCCCTGCCCACTTTGTTTAATGGTTTAGGTCCATTTCTGTGTAGCCTCTTGTCAATGTCATGTTAACAGTGGCACAGGTGGGATGACCACTAACTTCTGCTCTTATCAGAGCGTATGGGAGCCATAGGACACCCATGGTTACTTATTCATGCAGGCTCTAACCCAGTCTCTCCTGTCTTATTCTGTACATCTCCTTTTTGTCAGGTATACAATAAAACAAGGATTATCATATTTGGCAGGCATCTCTAATGTTCAAATGAACAACATTAAGCATTCTTATGCCTTTTATACAGAGCCAGACTGAGGTTCTCTTGGAAGTCAAACAGGTAAGTGGTAACACTTGTTCTTAACTGTTGGTTTTTTTTTTTAAAGCTGAAAATTTTTTGCTTGTGGTGCAAAACATTGGAAGGTCAGCTGAGTACCTTTCCAGCTGTGCAAGGAGATTCAGCTCTCCTTTTTGAGGATGATTTTGGCTTTACCTACAGGTGCCCTTCCCTACAGTGAGATAACCGTGTGCTGCCAGGTAGGATGGCTCTCCATTTAAATGAGAACAGAAAAACACATTGGACCTCTCAAACACAGCACACACGTACCTGTCTTTTCTCAACGATACTATTTTGAGTGTACAATGAACATGAGGGCTTTGGGAGTTACTGCACAATTCCACCTCGGATTAACTACGATGTAAGAGTTCAGAGGGAGGAGCAGTGGCAACCTTTGGGGACCTACTCATTCATTTCTGATACCTACAGGCCAGTGGTCTCCAAAGTAGGGGGCACAAGGAAACCCCTTATTGGTAAGAAGAAAATCGGTCATGTCTATTTATATTCCTTTCACTCTAAACAAATAGATTGTTTTACTAATAGTTAATGCATGGATTGGTAGTAGCAGATGTGTGTATTATAAAAATATGTGTAAAATATATTAACACGGGTCTGTGGTGTGGAGGCCACTGTACATTTGGGATGTTGGCTCCACAGGTTGGACGGGCCTGGGAATCTGTATCTCGACAAACAGAGGGAGGAAGTCTCCATTTAAAACACCCACTGCAGCTGGGGTAGCTGATAAGTGAGCGGTTCCTGCAGAGCCTTGGTTCCTCAAAGGGGTGTCATCAAGAATGAGGCTTTATGTTGTATAATTAGGTTATAGACAGTGATGAGTGAATGGCCACTCATGATCTTCTCTCTATGTACACACATGATTGTGCACACACAACACATGAAACATATGTGCACACAACACACGTGCACAAGCACACAGACACGTGGACACGTGTGCACGCAGCATTTTTATTTCTCTATCCAGACTCCGCTGTATGTGAACCCCAATGTCTCCTGGAACCCAGGCCTGGGCTTGCAGTCTGACTAGAGCTCACGTCAGAAGCTCCTGGAAAACAGATTCCGGATGTTTACTGCAAGCGCTGGTCAGAGCAGGACACTGTAAATAACCCTAATGCGGCTGTGCCACAGTCATGTGACAGGGTGCTCTCTAGCAGTTCAAATGAGTGAGCTGGTGCAGGGTGAACTATGGCTGGTGGGCCATGGTGTGCTTGTGTGGCTCTCAACCTAAGAATGTTTTTCTCACTTTTAAAGAGTGGTAAAGAACAAAAGAATGAAGCCAAAAGAACCCACACCCACAATAAAAAAGAATATGTGATGGAGACCTGAGATGGCCCACAGAACCCAACATATTTGCTGCCTTGCCCTTTATAGAAAATGTTTGCTGACCCTGAACTAGAACAACATAGATGAATCTTGGAAATGTAATGGGAAGAGGAAGAAAAGCAAGATGCAGAACATCATGCTCAATATAATACAAATTACATACAGTTTTCCAAATGGCACAAAATAGAACTATACATGGTGTGTGTGTGTGTGTGTGTGTGTGTGTGTGTGTGTGTGGTAAAAGTATAAAACATGTCAGGACACATTCTAACTCATAAAAGCGACTGTCTCTTGGGAGAGAGAATAATAAATAAAACTGGAGAGAGGCCTTTACCTGCAACATTTCGTTACTTGAAGAAATGTCTCAACTATCCGATGAGACACTTCTCATTATACAGTCTTTCCCGCCTTAGCTCTACCCATAGGACGCTGGCCCTGCACAGAGCTTTACACACAGTAACTTCCGACGTTGGAATGTGTGTTGCCTGTTGACCCTGCTTGCCACAGTCACCAGGATATAGTAACTTCTGTTATTTTTTTTCTAATCATCAATTTCTCAACTTCCAAATTTACAATTACATCAATAACCCTGTCAAAATGTAAACACCGAGGGCCAAAAGGCTTTTGAATGGCATTAGCTATATGTAAATAATTGCTAAAATTAAAAGTGGACTAGTAGCCCATAAGTAGGACATATCTGATACACATAGCTATTGGTTTTATGCTCACATCTATATTACTAGGTATAATAATTTATTTGTTTAAAATAATGCTCTATTACATTATAGCCATTACTACCAGGCAGTGAAAACAATGTGTGAATTATACATTTATCTCTTTTCCTACGGCCCCACTGCCATCCATGAATTCTCATACTTGTTCTTAAAAAGGTGTAGTATCTACTTCAACCTTGAGAAAGATTATTCAGCGTAATGCAGAGAGAAATAGGGCCATGGCGGACCAGTTAACTAATCCAGGCACATTGGCATTAGCTCAAGTTCAGGGGCATCCACAGGCAGTATCACCACCTGGCCTGGAGCATAGCAAGGGGGATGGTAAGATACCTTTCAACATTACTTGGAGCACTTTTACATGGAACACCCTCTATTATACAGACATAAACTAAAACAAATGTTTCCTCTGGGATAAATTTTTTTGAAGATACGTGGGAAAAAGGCTTTGATTACGTTTCCATAATCACGCACGCACTGGAGTTAGGCCAACTTACAAGCTAAACTGAAGAGGGAGATGAGCAGGACTGAGGTCAGGCTGAAGTGCAGGGCCCCCGCGGCGTTGCAGTCCACTTTGGAATTCTTGCAGGAACACACTTGTACCCTGAGGTCTGTGATGTTCGTCATGGGCGGTTTCCCTGAATCTGTCACCATGATGGGCAGCTGGTAGTTGGCTTTGTTCAGGTTTTGAAGAAGGCTTACCAGGGCATGCGTGTCTGTGAAGACAAGGGGCCTTCATGAGAGAGGGTCAGTCCTTTCCAAGAAAAGAGTGAGAACATGCAAAACAGGCATTGCATTTTGTTTATAACCATGCGGGTGTTTACATTTAAATTCATTAACATCAGATACACATATCAATTCAGTTCAATTGCACCAGCCACATTTCAGGTGCCTGGCAACCACATGTGGCTGGTGGCTACCACACTGGCAGCCCAGGCAGACGTTTCCATCATCGAGGAGGTCTATGTTTCAGTGTTATTATTATCAATTTTATGGAGATCCACTTTTGTGAAACGACTGAGTAGCAAGAACCCCTCCCTGCAAATTTATTATACCAAAAAGCAATGTTTACAGAGAGCACATTCAATATCTAGAAAAAATAATGTAAAAATCTATTCTCATATGATCATATTGTACATTTTAAATATATACAACTAGGGACCCAGTGCATGGATTCGTGCACTGGTGGGGTCCCTCGGCCTGGCCTGCGGGGATCGGGCAGAAACCGGCTCTCCGACATTCTCTGAGGGGTCCCAGATTGTGCAGTTCTCAGGTGATGCCCCCCGGAATTGGGCCCGCTCCTCTCTGGTTCTGGGTGTGTCACCTGAGAACCACTGCTGCCAGGTGACCACAGCTTGGCAGCTCCTGCATTGAGCATCTGCCCCTGGTGGTCAGTGTGCATCATAGCTACTGGCTGGTCAGCTGGTCGCTTAGGCTTTTATGTATAGATTTTTATTTGTCAATAATACTTTAAAAAATCTGGAAGAAAAGGAAAAAAATTACCAGTTCAGAGATTTTTGTATAGGAATCCAAATTCAAATAATCAAAATAAATTCTTGGACCCCAAAAAAAGTTCTCTCACTCTCTATGTGGGCTTGAGCTTGTGTGTTGCCTGGGGTATGGATTCTGTTATCTCTCTCAGCGCAGAGCCCACAGCCCTGGATCTGAATGGGGATCCACAGCACAGCCCACACGTGGAGATGGGGTCTGTAAGCCCACAGTGGGTGGGAATATCTGCCCTTATCCAGGCCTCTGGGCAGCCCTCAGGAGTGGCCACCCTACCTGGCTACTGTTTTAGCTTCAGGCTATTCCCTTTCAGATGACTAAGGATTTTTTATTTGTTTGTTTTAAACTACCCCTTTCTGGGCATAGACAATGCTAAGTATTTGGGGGGGGGGAATTGGGGACAAGAAAAAGAATTTAGAAGGCATTGTATCTATTACATAAAACCAGGAGGGAAAGCAGATGAAGTATTATCCTAACCAGAAGGTTAGGTGGCAGCACCGATTAACCAAGGTAGAAAATTACCCCAGTGAAATAGCAGATTAACTCATGGGACATTCTCCCATTTCCCCCAAGCAGAGGAGAAACTCCTCTTGAATGAGAAAGTTCCAGTTGGAAAGATCTGGTGATGATTGTTCAAATCCGCTGCAGCTGCAAACACTAGCAAACAGAAGAGGAACCCCTCAAACAAGAGGACTGTTTTAATTAAAAATAATCAGTGTAACAAAATTCATCCTTTAAAAAGCAATAAAGTAGACAAACAGGCAACTATAATCAATAACAGGAGAAAGGCAGTAATAAAATGAGATGTGAGATAAGGCCATCACAATACATATGAGATTTTTAATAGAAAATTTTATGCACAAGTGTACAATTCATGTTCAAAACTTAATGAAATGGTAATTCCCCATCTCTCTCAAAAATTCTACCACTAATGCAAGAAGAGGGAGCCCTGACTGGGCCAATGGCAGAAGCTGTTCATTACTGATGGCAGAGTGTATGTCTGTGGCAGTGGTTCTCAACCTTCCTAATGCCGCGACCCTTTAATACAGTTCCTCATGTTGTGGTGACCCCCAATTTCATTGTTAGAAATTGAACATAATTAAAGCATAGTGATTAATCACAAAAACAATATGTAATTATATATGTGTTTTCCAATGGTCTTAGGCGACCCCTGTGAAAGGGTCGTTCGACCCCCAAAAGGGTCGTGACCCACAGGTTGAGAACCGCTGGTCTAAGGCGTGAGTTCTGGCTTTTGGCTTTATTTCCAGGCAAGGTGAACTTAGCGAGGAGGGAAGTGGGTGAGGTATTGTGGGGAGAGGGGTACTTTATCACTCACTACATTGGGGTTTCAGTCTTAATAAGGCAGGTGATCCATGCTGGGCCAAGTTTTGAGTTCCACATGCCCACATGGAAAGACTGGCAGGAAGGGACACTGCTTGCGTGTTTCATAAATGAGGAACAGAGCAGATGAAAGAAGATATCAAAGTTGGAAGTAAAGGCCAAGGTCATTATCAAGCCTAAGTCAGCTTTGAGGAGGCCTGCAGCTTAAAACGGAAGCTGGGGGCCCGAACTGGTGCTCCTCTTCTCCTTAGTCTTCCATAACAGCAGGCTCACCAGGAAACAGCTCTCCAGGGTGCTGGCGAAAGTTAACGGAAGCACAGTTATTCGAGAGAGCAGAGACAGCTGAGCCAGGACATGCTTAGGGAGAAGCAGAGACGCCGGCTCTGCACGGCTGGAGTCTGGTGTGTGTACCGTATAGGGCTGTGCAGTATAGGATATAAAGCACAGAGTGTACAGTACAAGATGTACAGTATATGATACACAGTATAGAGTGGACAGTGTAGAGCCATGGTCGGCAAACTGCGGCTCGCGAGCCACATGCGGCTCTTTGGCCCCTTGAGTGTGGCTTTTCCTAAGCCTTAGGAGTATCCTAATTAAGTTAATAACAATGTACCTACCTATATAGTTTAAGTTTAAAAAATTTGGCTCTCAAAAGAAATTTCAATCGTTGTACTGTTGATAGTTGGCTCTGTGGACTAATGAGTTTGCCGACCACTGGTGTAGGGTATGCAGTATAGTGTACAGTACAGAGGGTACAATACAGGGGGGCTAGCATACAGTGTACAGTAAGGTGCATAGTACAGGGTGTGCTGTATGGAGTGTACAGTGTGTAGGGTGTAGAGTACTCAGCATATACTATACACACCATCGAGTGTACAGTCCGTACAGGGCAGAGATTATGCTATGTCCCGTATAGAAAAGATAAGAGAGGAAGCAATGGAGAGGACTTTCATGTCTGCATTATGAGGAACTGATATTTAATATATTTACATATTGTGTTCATTTTCTGGTGGGAAAGTTGTCACTATTTATAGTGCATAAATAACTTGAAATAAACCATTTGAGAACGCACAAGAGAGCAGGAGGGGGGAACAGTTTGGGGAAGGAAACCAAGCCAGAGCCACTAGGCTAAAGCCACAGGATACATGTGGGACGTCTGGCTGACTTACTGTTGATCTTGGAGACCTTCCAGACTTTATCAGGAACAGCTTGCTTATAGATTTCAAATTTGAAAGGATCTGTATTTGGGTGCAGGTCCTTGTCTGACGCTCCCAAGATGACTACGCTGAGGTTTTTGGCATCATCGCAGACTTCGGCCGCTGTGGGGTAGATGAAGGGAGCGTTGTCGTTCACGTCCTCCAGGGTGATCAGCAAAGTCCCAGTGCCGGTGGCAGGCGGGTCGCCTAGGGAAGAGGGGCGATGTGAGTGCACACGTGCTAACACGAAGAGGAGCGCTGCCCAGCCCTTCCCCACCGCCAGACACCTTGATGATTAAAGGGGTTCACACAGGACTAAAGTAATAGCTTACACATGTGTATAAAGCTTAGTGGTTTCCAAGGCTGTCATCATACGTACAACTTTTGATTTAAGTTTTTCAGGCTTCACCTTTAGAACGCTGAGCTTCTAACACACCGAAAGTCACTCTGATAATGGAGATAACAGAGGGACTTTGCCTTGCTCCAAATTCAACCTTTGCCTGGCCGGTGTGGCTCAATGGTTGAACATCGGTCCATGAACCAGGAAGTCACAGTTCAATTCCTAGTCAGGGCACATGCCTGGGTTGCAGGCTCGATCCCCAGTGTGGGGTGTACAGGAGGCAGCTGATCAATGATTCTCTCCATTCTTGATGTTTCTACCTCTCTCTCCCTCTCCCTTCCTCTCTGAAGTCAATAAAAATATATTTTAAAAAATTCAACCTTTTATCTAAATACCCAAGTGTTCCCGTATGTTGGTGGCACAGGAAGGTAGAGATTCCAGGAGAGAAGGCCATGTTTTATGGGGAATAGCTCTACACTGAGTGGGTAGTTGGTTGAAGAGGGAGCCCTTCCAGGATTTTCTTTTGTAAGAAAAAAACGGTCTGAAAGAAAAACAAAAGGGGCTGGCCTGGCTGATGGTGCCACAGGGACTGGCCGGGGTGATGGTGCGATGGGGGCTGGTCAGGGTGATGGTGCCACAGGGACTGGCCTGGCTGATGGTGCTACAGGGACTGGCCGGGGTGATGGTGCGATGGGGGCTGGTCAGGGTGATGGTGCCACAGGGACTGGCCTGGCTGATGGTGCCATGGGGCCTGGCCAGGGTGATGGTGCCATGGGGGCTGGTCAGGGTGATGGTGCCACAGGGACTGGCGGGGGTAATGGTGCCACGGGGGCTGGTCAGGGTGATGGTGCCATGGGGGCTGGCCGGGGTGATGGTGCCATGGGGGCTGGTCAGGGTGATGGTGCCACAGGGACTGGCGGGGGTAATGGTGCCACGGGGGCTGGTCAGGGTGATGGTGCCACGGGGCCTGGCGGGGGTAATGGTGCCACGGGGGCTGGTCAGGGTGATGGTGCCACGGGGCCTGGCCAGGGTAATGGTGCCATGGGGGCTGGTCAGGGTGATGGTGCCACAGGGACTGGCGGGGGTAATGGTGCCATGGGGACTGGTCAGGGTGATGGTGCCATGGGGGCTGGCCGGGGTGATGGTGCCATGGGGGCTGGTTGGGGTGATGGTGCCACGGGGGCTGGCTGGGCTGGTCAGGGTGATGGTGCCATGGATGCTGGCTAGGCTGGCTGGGCAGGACAGGACAGTCTGAGAAGGGTGTTAGTTATGAGAAACAAAACCACAGGCTGGCTATAGCATCATCTTTGGGTCTTATACATAAAACTTCATTTTTAAAAATTTCAGCTACTATATGATTTTCACTTTAGGAAACATTATTTTAAGAAGCTCTCATAGCCCAAGCCGGTTTGGCTCAGTGGGTAGAACGTTGACCTGTGAACTGAAGGGTCCTGGGTTCGATTCTGGTCAAGGGCATATGCCCAGATTGCGGGCTCAATCCCCAGTAGGGGGCGTGCAGGAGGCAGCCAGTCAATGATTCTCTCTCATCATTGATGTTTCTCTCTCTCCCCCCGCCCCCTTCCTCTCTGAAATCAATAAAAATATATTAAAAAAGAAAAGAAAAGGAAAAGCCCTTATAAACTCACCTAAAGAAAAGGCTGTTTAATCTTGGTATGACTCAGCATGATTTCATTTACCTTTCTTTAAATTCATTTTTAATCATCTATGAATTAGAGACTGGCTCTTGGGACAAAACACCCCTTTATAGTCCACATTTTCTGTGAGGAAAGTTAGAGCCAAATTTGCTCTAACTTTAGTTAGTAAGTGTATGGATTTGCCTTATTCCAGAAGGATTTGCTGTGCGTCTGAAATGACTGTGCTCTAATTTTATGCACCAGTACTGACCTAATGTCTGGCCCCATTCTATTTTTCCTATCCTCATTTCACTGAACCAGATCTACAAGCTTAATTTTATTTTCTCTCCTCCTGTGTTTTTCTTTTTTCTTGAAGGGCACATTCGGTTTTGAGTCAAGTTCTGGGTCACATGGGGTGGAAGGTAGTGAATATCTGAGCTCAGAGCATGAGTGTCCAGTGCAAGGCCAGGCCGGGTCTGACAGGTTCTGTTGGTAAAGAAACAAGGAGTCCTTTTTAGATTCAGGCAGCTTATGACTTATAGGGACAGTCAAAGGATGAGTAGGCAAAGACGGCCCCTGGGCAGGTGACACCCAAACCCCAGAGGGCAGCTGGCTGCATCACAGATGAAGGGAGGCCCTGGTGCTGAGGAGCCGATTGCAAGCTGCCTCTTAGTGGTTTTACTGTCTGCAGCTGCACTCCAAGAGGGGTGGGCAGGAAGCCTCGCCCCATATCAGAACCTGGAAGATGATGAGAAACTGTCTTGTGACAGCCTCCCAGGGGACTTCGGGAGGCAAGTAAGAAGTGGACTAGAGCAGCTCCTCACAGGCCTCCCGTGCCCACAGTTCTGGGACGATCACGAGGCATTCTGCTGACACTCAAATTGGCTGCGGCTCAACCTTCGCTCCTGGCCTGTGTGGATACAGGCAAGGTCGTCAGACATCATGGCTGTCCCCTGCTATCCGCGAGCATGGCAAGGGGATGAGGCTGGAGATGTCCCATAGGACATGGGGGCCTTGACTGTCATGACAATTCCACTGGAGGGTCTTCAGAAAGGCAGCGAAACAACCTGACTGACTTATTTTTAGAAACGCACAGTGGTACTGACAGGAGATGTTGGACACTGGAGCCCAGCAACGGATTGCGTCATGACGTGGGTGGTTTGAGCAGGAAAGAAATGTCTCTTCTTGGTGGCCGGGCTCTCAGGTGAGGCGCTGGAAGAAGCGTGGAAGGTAGTGGGGGGTGAGTGAAAGACAGTTCAGATTTGATGGTGTGAATAAACCCTGTATTCAGTGCAACCATGTACAGGTGCACAGAGCTTAGGAGAAATGCCAGGGCTGGGTTGGCAACGGGGGCATTGTCAACACAGATACTTTTGAAACCTTTCTAGCAAATTAGGTGAAAGTGCAGAATGAGGGAGGGGTGTAGATGGAATGCCCCAAGTTCAAAGAGCAGATGATAGTTTGCAGGAGATGGGGGAGATGAACTGGAAGGTGAGGCAATGGGTTATGATGCCGAAAAGGATGAGGAGTAAAGAGAAGCAATGGGATCCTGCAAGGAGCATGTTGCTGGTGACTTTTGGGGAGAGGTTTCCATTAGTGGGGAAGAAACCAGCTCGAAGGAAGCTCACTGTGAAGTGCGAGAACAGATACTGTTTAGGGAGGCTGGTGGAACCTTACATATATCAACACCCGAAGACAGCTCCAGAGCAAACAGGCAAATAAGTGTCTCTAAGATAGGAACACAAATGTAATTAATTATCAGAAGGATGGCTATTTCTAATGGCGGCATATCATCAACTTCTGTTAGAGCAAGAACTCAAAGGAAATGCATCATTACTTTGAACTTGGTTACCCAGTGTCAGCTTTAGTCATTTGGTTGAATTTCTTTATTGAAAATTATTTTTTTCTTTTTACTGAACTAATTGAATATCTCAGAGGAATCCACTGTATTTTTCTCCACTCTGAATATATTATGGAGTCACTCGGTAGAATGGATGAGAAGGCATTACGAGTATCTGAAATATGGCCATAAGACGGGCCTTTTGTGAACTTAATTACTAGTATACTACCATCTTCAATTCCGCATGCGTTATTCCCAGGCCAGCCTGATGATGTCTTTTTCTGAAGTCAAATAAAATGAACTTGCTTTTTTCATTGATAAGGTAACGAGAGGACTCCCAAAATCCCCAGGGAAAGAGCCTCTCCCAGCTTATATGCACAGGAGGGAGGAAAACCACCATCCAAAATTCAAATGTGATTAAAAACATAATGATTCTTCACCCTTATCAGATAATATTGGCAAATATATTCTCCCATGCAGTGGGCTTTCTTGTTGTTTTGTTGATGGTTTCTTTTGCTGTGCAGAAGCTTTTAATTTTGATGAAGTCCCATTTGTTTATTTTCTCTCTAGTTTTCATTGCCCTAGGAGCTGTATCAGTGAAGATATTGCTTTGGCATATGTCTGAGATTTTGCTGCCTGTGGATTCCTCTAAGATTTTTATGATTTCCCGTCTTACGTTTAAGTCCTTTATCCATTTTGAGTTTATTTTTGTGTATGGTGTAAGTTGGTGTTCTAGTTTCATTTTTTTGCATGTAGATTTTTTTTCAATTTCCCAGCACCATTTATTGAAGAGACTGTCTTGACTCCATTGTATGCTCTTGCCCTTGTCAAATATTAATTGAGCATAGTTGTTTGGGTCGATTTCTGGGTTCTCTATTCTATTCCATTGGTCTATATGTCTGTTCTTGTGCCAGTACCAAACATTTACAGGGAATTCATACAACTTAACAAAAGGAAGATAAAGAATCCAATCAAAAAATGGGCAACAGACCTAAATAGATACTTTTCGAAAGAAGGCCAAGAGACATATGAAAACATGCTCAAAGTCACTAATCATATGAGAGGTGCAAATCAAAACGACAATGAGGTACCATCTTACACCTGCCAGAATAGCTATCATCAACAAATCAATAAATGACAAGTGCTTGCCAGGATGCAGAGAAAAAGGAATCCTTGTGCACTGCTGGTGGGAATGCAGACTGGTGCAGTCACTGTGGAGAACAGTATGGAGTTTCCTCAAAAAATGGAACTCCCATTTGACCCACTGATCCCACTTCTAGGAATATATCTCAAGAAACTGGAAACACCAATCAGAGACGATATATGCACCCCTATGTTCACAGAGGCACAATTTACCATAGCTAAGTTTTGGAAACAGCCTAAGTGCCCATCAGCAGATGAGTGGATTAAAAAACTGTGGTACATCTACACAATGGAATACTATGTGGCTGTAAAAAGGAAGGAACTCTTACCATTTGCAACAGCATGAATGAACCTGGAGAGCATTATGCTAAATGAAATAAGTCAGTCAGAGAAGATAAACATCACATGATCTCACTCATTTGTGGAATATAATGAACTATATAAACGGATGAACAAAAACAGATCCAGAGACAGAGAAGCATCAATCAGACCATCAGACCTCAGAGGGAAGGCAGGGGAGGGTGGGGGGAAGAAGGGGAGATCTATCAAAGGACTTATATGCATGTATGTAAGCATAACCAACGGACACAGACACTAGGGAGGTGAGGGCCTGAGTGGGGTGTGGGGTGGGGGGAGCAATAGGGGGATAAAGACACATATGTAATATCTTAATCAATAAAGAAAAAAAAATAGCCCTAACCGGTTTGGCTCAGTGGATAGAGCATCAGCCTGCGGACTCAAGGGTCCCAGGTTCGATTCCGGTCAAGGGCATGTACCTTGGTTGCGGGCACATCCCCAGTAGGGAGTGTGCAGGAGGCAGCTCATCGATGTTTCTAATTCTCTATCCCTCTCCCTTCCTCTTTGTAAAAAAATCAATAAAATATATTTAAAAAAAACAAGGAAAAAAAACAACAACCCCATAATGATTCTTCACAAGCCATTTTGCTCCAATAGTTCGGGGGCCCCAGGAACTCAATACTGGAGCTTCTAGGTATTTCTTTGCACTCAGCAAAAATCCCCCATCCCTTCTCGTCCCCTTTCCACCAGCAACCCCAACCCCCAAGGGACTTCTCTGCATAATCAAATATCAGAACCAAGCATACTATTGTGCCCACCTCCATCAATTTTCGATTTCAATAGGAAAAAAAGCCTCAGTTTGAGGAAAACTCCTGCGATATGGAACTAGAACCTTTCAGCTCATCTCCCCTGTCTCCTGCACGGGTCAGAGGACGTCCAACCTCCGAACACGCAGAGAGGCTGCCTGCGGGTGCAGGGGCTCAGGCTGCACCGAGTTAGAAGATGGGCGGGCCCTGAGGCAGGAACCCTTCCTGTCAGTGGCTCTTAAACTGAACGGCAGTTGGGTTCCCTTTTGGGGCCCTGATGACGGTCATGGCCCTGCCTCAGAGAAATGCACCTACATTAACGCTGGGGGGCGGCGGGGAATGGCCAGCGACACCGGAATTGCAGCCGTGGGCTCCACGCTGGTTGGGAGCAGCTGATCCCTGACACCTTTGTCTTAGGTGTTCGGAGGCTGAGGCCCGGGAGGTTTAGGATGGGCTCAGATTAACCAGCTGAGTCTCAGGCCTCCTACTCCAATCTTTCCTTTCTGTGTCAGAATGATGTAGGTAGATTCTTCAGGCTCTTATTTCAACCACGAAAGCAAACTAAAGTCCCTAAACCATGACTTGGGTTTAAAATTATTATTATTTTAAATTTTTTTCCCCTATGAGCTACTATTTTTTGGTTAATCCTCACCTGAGGATATTTTTTTCCATTGCTTTTCAGAGACAGGGGAAGGGAGGGAGGCAGAGGGAGAGAGAGATAAACAGAGGAGGGAAACCTCGATATTCGAGAGACAGATCGGGGGCAGGGAGCGAACCCACAACCCAGGTACATGCCCTTGACTGGGAATCGAACCTGAGCCCTTTCAGCAAATGCTCTAACCCAGCTGTGGGCAAACTACGGCCCGCGGGCCGCGGCCCATTTGAAATGAATAAAACTATTGAAAAAAAAGACCGTACCCTTTTATGTAATGATGTTTACTTTGAATTTATATTAGTTCACACAAACACTCCATCCATGCTTTTGTTCCGGCCCTCCGGTCCAGTTTAAGAACCCATTGTGGCCCTCGAGTCAAAAAGTTTGCCCACCCCTGCTGTAACCACTAAGCGTACCAGCCCGGGCATCTATGAACTTTTAATTTTGGTAAAATATACACAACAAAATTTACCTTCCTAAATGTTTTTAAACAAATATATATTTTTATTGACCTCAGAGAGGAAGGGAGAGGAGAGAGAGAGATAGAAACATTAATGATGAGAGACGATCATTGACCGGCTGCCTCCTGCAGGCCTCCCACCGGGGACCGAGCCTGCAACTCAGGCATGTGCCCTTGACCATAATCGAACCCGGGACCCTTCAGTCCGCAGGCGGACACTTTATCCACTGAGCCAAACCAGCCAGGGCCCTCCCTAAACGTTGTTAAATATCAGCGGTATTAAGTACATTCACATCACCACATCCATCTCATGAATTTTTCATCTCCCCCAACTGGAACTCTGTGCCCATTCAACAACTCCCTACCCATAGCCTTCAAATGTTGGTGGATTATTCATGAGCTTCCAGTGCTCAGGCTGCCAAACACTGGCACGACGTGGGGGAAATGGTCACCATTGCTTTCCCATGGATCTGGATGATGGAGTCCCTTCCATCCAGAGGACTGTGACTTTAAGAGGGGCACTGACTTCATGGAGTTGGCAGCCTGCCAGGGTCTTCCCGGCACTGGCCACCTCATGCTCCCATTGCTGGCTCTGTCGCCCCCACTCAGCATGGACGGCTTATAATGCCTCTCAGCACATCGCACGACCAAGACAGGACCCAACTGACCCACTTCTTGATTGCGAACTCGGACAATTTAACTCGCACCTTTGACTCTGAGCTGGCTTAACTGCCCATGAGAGGCCAGGCTGGCAGCTCGAGCTGGGCACGAGGCCTGTTCACAGCGGGCTATGCCCTCGGTCTGGTTGGCTCACTACTTTACACTTGGGTTTTGCGTTCCAGGTTTATTGGGGGCAGAGCTGTGCATCTTCTACGAGAAGCAGGCTCATACAACGAATGAAAAGGGGGGATTTATGTAGAGAAACTGAACACCTGCTACTCTTCAGAGCAGGAAAGGTCCAAGCAGGCCAGAGAGGTGGCTGCTTTGAGCATTCGGGGTCCTACTTTCTAGTTTCCCCTCATTTCCAGGAAGAGGAAATGGGGCCTCAGATAGATGAAGTAACTGAAGGCGAAGGTGGGTGTATCACCGGCGTGAGACCTGTGGCCTGAAGACACGGTCTTCCCACGCCACGTGCTCTTTCCCAGAAAGTGAAAGGGATGATTGGGGATCATGACACGACCCTCCATCGGAGCCAGACTACCGAGCACAGCGTTTTATTACATTGGCATGTGCGGTGGGCGTCAAGCATTGGGAGAGAGGGTGAAAAGCAGCCTTCCATGTTTCCCTTATTTACATGACGAGCAGTATATTGCTCTTTGGGGGAGACCTACAGAGCCGAAGTCAGTACAACAGAACATGTGTGTATATGGGTCTCCCAGCTTTGATGATGTGAGTGCGGATGTGATGAGAAAAAAATCATAGAGGGATTTTATTTAATTCAGAATTCTGGCCAAACAGGATTTATACTTAGCCAAAAAACATTGAGATTTCTCTGATAGGTTCCATTACTCAGAAAGAAAAAAAAAATCTTGTAAGAAACACAATGAAAAACAATGTGATCTGAATCAAAACAATATATGTGATTAGAAAAAGATGAGAAAGAGATATAGCAAAGCCTAAATAGTGTTTATCTCTCCAGGTAATTAACATTCAAATAATACTTCTCTCTTTTTAATTTTCTTTATAATAACCATGATTACTATACTAATTAGAAACAGAAATATAATCTCAAAAGTTACACAGGGATTTAGAAATATTTTGTCCAATTATACTTTACTTTCTTGTCTCTCACTCTTTTCTGTTTCTTACAATTAATTTATATTGAGTAAATTTCCAGAGTTGTGCAACTATCACCACTATCTAATTTTAGAACATTTCTACCACAAAAAAACCACCTTGGGCCCACTTGTACTAACTCTCCTTACCCACTTCCAGCCCTAGGCATCACTAATCTGCTTTTTTTCCCCTCTATAGATTTGTGTTTTCTGGAAATTTCTATAGATGGAATTATATAAAATGTGATCTTTTGTGTCTGGCTTCTTTCACTTAGCATTATATTTCTAAGATTCATCCATGCTATAGCATGAATCTCTACCTCATTCCTTTTTGTGGCTGAGTAATATTTCACTCTATGAATAGATGATGCTTTGTTTATCAGTTCACTAGGTGACAGACATTTGGGTCATTGCTATTTTTTATCTATGATGAACAATGCTGCTATAAACACCTGCAAACAAGGGACCAGCTTCTCACATGTTACAACCCCAGACAAGAAAGATAAGACTCCAAAGCCATCTACGTCATCAAGAGTCTCCATAGAAGAACAGGGCCCCTGGCCTTGCACACCTAGATGGGCTGCCCTCAGATGCAGAGAGTGTCAGGATCTCCGCAAGAACTTTCAGAAGCCAGCTCTGAGAACTACAGGAAGGTAGCAGATTTTTCTAGTCGCTAGTCCCAAGTCTTTCCTGAGCTGGGCCTAGAGGCTTGTGGCACGTCTTTCCCTGGGAATCACGAGCACAGTGTGGCCTTGACTTACGAGTGTCCCGACTAACGAGTTTTTTGAGATACCGGCGTCTCTGCCGATTTTTTGCATTGAGTTGATAGAGTAATTTGAGTTAACGAGCTCCTTAAGGAGCTCGGTCTCTGAACGAATTAAACTCGTAAGTCAAGGCCCCACTGTATAGGTGGTGTTATGTGGGGAGCAGTGTGCAAAGTGAGGCTGCCTCTGTGAAAAATAAAATGCAAGAGGGGAGAGGGGGAAGGGAGAGAAACAGGAAGCTCATTTCTGAGCTCCACGGCTCTAAGCATCAGGACGGTTCTCCGTGTTTCGTTTTCCATTTCCACCGTGCTTCTATTCGGAGAGTAGTGGCTGTGTCTACATTCAAGGCCTCCCGGTCTCATCTCGGGGAGAAGAGAACTAACTGCGTGTGCCATGGGGTCTGTGCAACTGGGGCTCAGAGCAGGGAGTCCATGCCAGGGCCAAAGACAGAGACCTCATCTGGTGTCTCAAGGGAGACAGAGGCCCAAATTCTGGGCGGAAAATCAGAAGACGGGATGAATTAAGAGGAGGCAAAGTTCAGGTGGGGGCGCCTGAGCAAAGGCGGGGCACGCAGCTACTTTAATGGGGACTGACAATGAGGGCTGAGGCGAGGGCAGTCGGAATGCAGGAGCGGAGGCTGTGTGTAGGCCAAGAAGCATGGCTGGGGCAACCTCCTCCCCACCGAGTTCCCTCTGTGTTTCTGTACGTTGGACGGGCCTTCCGCAAGCAGCTGTGAGCAAATCATGCCGGAGCGTTTACTTCGAAAGAACAGCGCTCTAAACGTATCTTCACCTGGGCTTGAAAGGGAGCCTGGACCAGGTTTCTTCTCTGTAAGGTCGTCCTTTGTACTGTTTTGTTCATCCCTATGTTCTGTTTACTATGACTTTTCAGTATCAGTATTTTATAAGATTTTTTGGCATTTGCCCCCTAAACCAAGAATCTCATTACTTTGGAATGCATAAGCATTTTAAAAAATGAAATTTATTGCGGCGACATTTGTTAACGAATTGACATAAATTTCAATTGTACAATTCTAGACTACATCATCTGTGCTCACCACCCAAAGTCTAGTCTCCTCCCAGCACCATGCATTTGCCCCCCTTTTCCCTCTTCAACCTCCCCGACCCCTTCCCCTCTGGTAACCATAATACTGCTGTCTGTGTCTATGAGTTTGTTTGTTCTTTCGTTTGTTTGCTGCTCTCTGTTTTATACCCCATATCTGAGTGAAATCATATAGTTCTTATCCTACTACTCAGCAATGACATGAAATACTGTCATTTGTGACAACATGGGTGGATCTTGAGAGTATCATGCTAAGCAAAATAAGTCAGATAGAAAAGCACAGCATTTTTAAGAATTTCTTTGTTAATAAAGATATTGCTGCCCTAGCTGGTTTGGCTTAGTGGATAGAATGTTGGTCTGCGGATGTGAGCCTGTGGACTGAAGGGTCCTGGGTTCGAATCCGGTCAAGGGCGTATTCCTGGGTTGCAGGCTCTATCCCCAGTAGGGGGCGTGCAGGAGGCAGAGGATCAGTGATTCTCATCATTGATGTTTCTATCTCTCCCTCCCCTTCCTCTCTGAAATAAAAAGAAAATATTAAAAAAATAAAAATAAAAAAGTAGAAATCTAAATTTCTAAAAAAAAAGAGATATTGCCAATTCCATTTTATTTGTTAAAAAAATTACTTGTAAACCAACAACAATAACAACAACAACAACAACAACAACAAACCTGGTAGAAAATAGCTTTGCAAAATATAATACCAGGTTTCCAGCTGTAATACTTAATGTAGAACTGAGGCAATTATTCACATAATTGGGTTAAAAACTTCTTTAGAAGAGACGATGATCTGAAATAATGCACTGTTTTAAAAAGTCAACGTTTTGGCTTTTTTGTTTCCGTTTTGCCAACTGTAGAGAAAAGGAAAACAATAGGGGAAGAGCTGGTTTGGAGGCCAGGTTAAACCTGGCAGTTCCCTTTTAGTCATTCAGTCAAAAATCACTCACTGGGACTCTATTCTGTGGCTGGGTGGATGTGCAGAAAAATCAATGGCACAGGGTGCCTGCTCCTGAAACGCTAACAGTATGGCCGGAACAGACACATGAACAGATGAGGAACAGCACTGTAAGTGCAGGAAGATACACGGGGATTGCTGTCAGGGGGCTTGTGGCATGGAGTAATTGACTGCCTGGGGACAGATCAGAGGCTCCATGAAAAGATGGCATTTGAGTGTGTTGGAAGTGAGAATGCTCTGCGGAGAGAGAGAGAGCTGTTCCAAGAGGAGGGAACAGTGTGGCTATTTTGTGGGAAGAAGTTCAAAGACTTTTAAGCTGGAGAATGGCTTTGATAAAAGCAGAGGATGCTGGAGGCACGGAAAGGCGTGGACTTGAGTGAGGAGAGAGGACACAGGGAGACAGGCTGGGATGCCAGGGTAATGGGAATTGACAATGAGGGCTGAGGTGAGGGCAGTCGGAGTGGAGCTGGCGGGTAGGGGGTGTGTGTGCTGGATTCAGGAGGCTGGACTGACAGCCAGAATTGGGCTGGGGGTGATGGGTAGGCAGGTGATTGGGTCCCAGCTTGGGGACTGTGCAGCTGGTGATGCTATTAGCTGAACTGGGGAATAAGGGACACAGAGGAGGGCCAGCTAAGAGACACCTTGGCAGCAGGAGTTGAGCTGGCATAGATGGGCACTGCAGAAAGCATTTTAATGCTCAAATCAGTTTCCTTTCCCAATGGAGGTCTGAGAACAGTCTGTTTAAGATGGTTGGCTTGGCTGGTCAGTGTGGAAAGGTCCTGCTGGTAGGCAGATGCAAGTTGGCTGAATCTCCCCCTAAAGACAGGCACGTCCCATGAGTTGAGCCAGTGTCCAAGGTGGCATTTCCTGGCGAATTCTCTGATACAGAGCCTGACTCTGAGTGAAGGACTCCAGCCCATTTCTTCCCTAGAAAAATGCTCAGGCCACCAACAGGGTGGTCATCGGATGGCATCTCACAGTTCGCCTTGCATACTGATGATCCTGTGCTAATGTATTTAGAAAGTTCATAAGTTCAAGTCAGCTGATTTAAATATTTATTAGGTGTTTACTAGGCACCAGGAATTTTGTATTCATCATTTCCAGTCCTTACAACAACCCAGCAGGGCAGGTGGGGAAACTGAGGCTGAGAGGGCACAGGTCACACACCGGGCCACTCTCTATGGCTGCACGTGCAGTTTGCAGGTAGCTCTGATCCCAACCTCTGCCACCAGTTCTTTTATTGGGCTGTTTTGTCGGTGCCAGAATTGTAGCTAGTATTTTCAACGTGATTGATATTTTACTGGTACTTGAAGTAACAAGGAATGATGGCTGAGTGTTCAATTTATTTTTCTTCCTCAATTACTATCACAGCTGAGATAAGGGGTGCTAAATGGGCTTAATTGGGTTGCCATCATAACTGATGGCTTGGTTTTATCCAAACTAGCATCTTTTAAGTAGAATTAATTTAAATAATCTCAGTACATCCTCCATGCGGCCTAGAGCTTGGTTGAGCTACAAAAAGAGAAAGACCATAAATTGAGGCCTCTTTCTAAAGCTCACATCCCCCGATGTCCTCAGTTCGGGGGCCATTGTTATTCAGTAGCTCAGTAGTCATTTTCAGATGGGACTGGGTAACACTCGTGTCTTTTAATCAATCTAAATGTACTTTGCACAATATTTCAATTTTGACTCAGCTGGTGTGATGGGAACATCGATCATATAGAGGCTGAGGAGAAGACAGGTGGGGACATGATAGATCTGAGCCCATGAAAAGTCATTATCGGGGTCTGTTCCACTTGAGTTTCACAGCTGTTAGGCGTCGTTCTCTGTCTGTGTCTTCTCGGGAACCCACATTGCATTCTTCACTGACAGACTCAAGCCTGCTTGATACAAGTTGCTAAGTCATGAAAACATGCTGCAGAACATAGCGATAACTGGGCTGCTTCTGTTCCTATCATTCCCTTATTCTTTCAAATGAAAATAGATGGGGAATGCAATACTTTTGAGAATGATGTAAAGACTTAATATGGACTCTAAAGAGAACGAGCTTTCTAGTTTAAAGCATTTTATATGGGAAGAACTAAAACATATATATATTTTTCCTTTTTCTTTTAAACTTTGATAGCACGGGTGCCGGGAGAAAGGGCCTTTGGCCTTATCTGAGGCCCAATATTGTCTTTGGAGTTTGGAGTCACAATTCAGACCTCCTCTGAGGGCATACGAGATGTTCCGTAGTAATCGTGGATCGCTGAACCCTGTGCATTTTCAGACCAGGAGGAGTGAAAGATGAGGTTGTAGGTGAAAAGGGGCAGGAAGATGAGTCTAATAGAAGCCTGAGCAAAAGGCACTGAGCCAGGAAGCCGCAGCCCGCTCGGCCTGTCCTGCCCGCGCCACCCCAGTGGGATTCCAGAATCTTAGGAGAAATTGCTTGCGACAGTTTGCAGCTCCTACAAGACAGTGAGACTAACATTTGACCTTTCTGGTGATTACCTGAGCGGGGTGGTAATCACACCGGGACTTGCCCAGTGCTAATTGCTGCTGCTTTGTCCTCATCAGCATCCACAAAGCCATTCCATCTTATTCCATTCCTGAATGTTCTCTTTCCATCGCGGTATTTTCCTTAACAGTTATTATCTGCCCCCCACCCCCCTTCCTTTAAAGATAGGCCAGCAGTTCTGTGTCCACTGAAGCCTTTAATAAAAGCATTCCCGTACTCTGCGGCACTATCTTAACCTTTTCAGAAAATCTGGACCAAGAAGGTAAATGATGATATTCATCTCTAAAGATAAAATGCTTGCCAGCATTAAAGGTCATACCTTATTAATCTATAGGATTAAAGGCTTTACTCTTCCAATCATTTAACTATATAGCCAGTCCTGCTTTAGCAAAACAAAAAGCATTTCTGTTATAATGAAACAATGTTGTTAGGCAATTTGCAGCTCATTAAAACTGATAACAGTTTACGAAAAATGCCTTGTACATCCTTGAGCACCCTGTGGGTTGCAATTTAGCTTCTGCCCGCAGGGAGGGGCTAAAGTGTCTTTTCCACCCCAGATCCTCTAGAACCCGGGCATTACCAATATTATTATGAAGGGTGATTCTAGATCTATCTAGGCTAGCTTTGGGGCCCCAAGGTCTAAAGGGCTTTTTATTTCTCTTAACCTCAGAAAGGTAGTCAGCCCTGCTTCCAACTGCCTTTCTGCATTCACCGTCCCGATCACAGTTTCTAGCCTCTAAGAGGGACCTGGGAGAAAGCTCTATAGTTGTTCTGAACGGAGTAAGTAGAGCTGTTTCTAAGTTCTGATGTGCCCTTCTTCCCTGAGGGAGAGCAGAGTGCAGGCTTTGCTCTGTTCTCTCTGCACCTCTCTGGCCCAGCAGCAGCTGAGGATTGTCCTTCCTGAGAATGATGAGATGCGGAGAGTCTACCTCTAGGGTAAACCGGAACTTAGGGAATCTGTGAATGGTTACAGCCTTCCTGGGGAAGGCACAGTGGGCCAGGTACATGCTCTGTGTAAAGTCATTTTTTTTGGTTAAGTTTTTAAAAAAATATATTTTTATTGATTTCAGAGATGAAGGAAGAGGAGAGAGAAAGAGAAAAAGAGAGAGAAACAGAGAGAGAGAGAGAGAGAGAGAGAGAGAGAGAGAGAGAGAGAGAGAAATATCAATGATGAGAGAGAACCATTGATCAGCTGCCTCCTGTATGCCTCACACTGGGGATCAAGCTCACATCCTGGGCATATGCCCCGACCGGGTATCAACTGACCGGGTATCAACCGGGTATCCTGGTTCATAGGTCAACGCTCAACCACTGAGCCACACTGGCTGGGCCGTTAAGTTTTTATTGAAATAGAAATGTTCATGTTTCCATAAATGTACAGCTTGAAGAATTTTCAACATCGGAATATACCCATATAATCCACTTTTACAAGATCCCATCCACAAAGTTTCTTCTGATGGCAAGTAAGCAACGTAAGCCAAACTCCTTGGCATAGCACATGGGGCATTTCAAGGCCCATTTCATGACCTGTTAGCTATGCAAGCACCTGCTCTAAGCCAGGCATTGTGGTAGGAGCTCGGCATTTAACACGGGACCTAGTTCCAACCTTAGAACAGTCAGGGGCCACCTGCTCCTCCGCCCTGTGCCAGGTTCAGTGCTGGCCCACATCCCCATGTCCTTTCAGGCTTCTATTAGAATGACTCATCCTTTCTCACTTACCCTTTACCACTCTGCTTAGAGGTCCCCTCCAAGAAACTCCTCTGGATTTGGTTCCATCAGAACAGCCTGACTCCTATCGCCATCTGTTGTTAACTCTTCTCCAAATAACTCATGATTTCACTGAGCACAAGGACCACGTGTTGTTCATCTTTGAGCCTCCAGGACCAAGCACAGGTCCAGCTCCCTGTGGATGCCGGTCCAGGTGCTGCTTCATCATGGCAGTTTCCTCTGCAGGAACCGATGGGACCTGTTTCCTCCATCTAATGACTTGGCTGGAGTTTGAGATGCTTTGAAGACATGACTTACCCGCATATATACGACTAAATTTCTACGTATTCACTCGCAGTGGATACAACTCTTCCCTTCCTGCCGCTTGCTTCCCATGCCAGACTCCCTTCTAGTTCTGCCTCCTCTGCTCTGCGTGCTCAGGCGGCTCCACATCCCGACCTGCCACTTACCCAAGCCCAGACTCAAGGCCGACTTCATCTTGAAGCCGCCTCTGCCTATTGCGTGTCACACCGACGCCTCGTTTCCTAGACGCGTGCTCCCTGCCTTGGTTTGTGTGTGAGTACCCAGCCTGGAGGATGGGCTCTGAGAATTCTCAGTTCACCATTGCTGAGCATAATGAGGGCTACATACGGAGAGCCTTACAAGTAATCCCTTTGATATGTAGGTCTCACACTGAATTTTCAGCTTCGAACACCTGGCTTTTAGGAATAATAGGGAGAGCAGACTTTCATGTGTGTTTGACACAATAGACAGCTCGGCTTAACATATCCCCAAAACAACTCTGATCCCCCATCTCAGCCAATAACAAATCCCATTAGTTCTGTGTATGAAATACACAGAG
The DNA here is from genome assembly GCF_964212035.1 of Myotis nattereri. Classification (NCBI taxonomy): domain Eukaryota; kingdom Metazoa; phylum Chordata; class Mammalia; order Chiroptera; family Vespertilionidae; genus Myotis; species Myotis nattereri. The sequence goes on along the minus strand of NC_138090.1, from coordinate 25,788,819 downwards.
CATCCTCATGATCTGATCCCTTTTCATGCCCTCCCCTATCACCCCACCATCTTGCCTAAATTACCATCAGTTTCCTATGAGGTCTCCCTACTCCTGCCCGTGTCCCCCACAGCTGGTCTCAACACAGCAATGGAATGGTCACGGTGTTTGAACGCTACTCAGAACTTGGCAGTGGTGGCCCATTCCACCCAAGTGGAAGCCGAGGAGGTATGGGGGCTGCACACCTACCTGACCTGCCCCCCCTCCCTTCATGAATCACCCACTCTCTCTGCCCCAGTGTTTGCTTCATTCATGTTGTCACTTACTCAGCAAGGCTCTCTGGGCTGCCCCGTTAAAAAGATAGCACCTGTCATCTGTTATCTCATTTCCCGATTTCCCTGTTTCCTACATAAGTAGTATGCTTTCCATTTTTTTTAAAAAAAGGATTACGAATTTTACTCAATTTTCTTCCTTTCTCCAAAATCGTGCCAGCTGCATGGGGAGAGTCATTTTTGTTTGTTCACTGCCACGTGCCCAGCATCATTCTAGAGCAGGAGTGGGCAAACTTTTTGACTCCAGGGCCACAATGGGTTCTTAAACTGGACCGGAGGGCCGGAACAAAAGCATGGATGGAGTGTTTGTGTGAACTAATATAAATTCAAAGTAAACATCATTACATAAAAGGGTACGGTCTTTTTTTTTTAGTTTTATTCATTTCAAACGGGCCGGATCCGGCCCGCGGGCCGTAGTTTGCCCACGGCTGTTCTAGAGTGAGGTCTAGCCTGTGGATGCCGACTGCTAGCTTTTGAATGAACAGCAATTGTTTTGTGAGTATGAAGCTAGCGGAGGGTATACTGCGGGCACCATTCAGTCACCAGGGTTGGGTGTCATCTGGGACTTGCACCTGCATTAAGTAAAAGATCCCAAGACAAAAGACATCAACATGGCTCCCTCACCTCAGTGCCGGCCTGAGTTGGAGCCCAGTGAGCTCTCTGCTCCGACCTCTAACGCAACAAAGACCTGAGAACCCCAGGACTTGGCTCGCTGTGTGCTTCAACATTAGCTTTCCTCGCCCTCATACTGATATTCTTCCTAAAAATACCTCCAGGCATATCAGAATAAATTAAAAATATAGTTACAACTGAAAAGTATAGATTTGATGGCATTTAAAAACTTGCTCACCACTGTCGATGGCCAGGAAGAGGGCAGTGTAGACGCTGTTGTGGACGAATGGGGACTCGCGGTCCAGCACGGCGGTGGTGTCCACGGTCCCATTGATGGGGTTAATGTTCAGCCAGCCTGCTGGATCCTTGTAGACAGAATACCTGAAAAAGTCCCAAACAGCACTGGATTATATTCCAGAGAGATTCAAGAAGTTTTCAGAGTGCCGAGTGCCAGTAATCCTAATCTTAACACAACCCCCAAAATATCATTACAGTTACAATGTTCATTCAGAAGGTAATGGCTCAGCTTTGGGCCTGCTCCATGCTAAGTATCATGACAAGTCTGTGAGGAGGGGACCCTTATCTGCCCATCTCCCAGAGAGGCAAAGTTCACAGCTCCTCTCCTGAGTCCAAGCCCAGTTTTTAAAAATAAATATACATTTTTTATTGATTTCAGAGAGGAAAGGAGAGAGAGAGAGAGAGATGGAAACATGAATGATGAGACAATCATTGATGGGCTGCCTCCTGCACGCCCCCTACTGGGGATCGAGCCCACAACCTGGGCATGTGCCCTGGCAAGGAATCAAACTGTGATCTCCTGGTTCATAGGTCGATGCTCAACCACTGAGCCACATGGCCGGGCCTGTCTTTCATTTTGACAGCCATTTTATAGGTCTACCGGCAAACTCCTACCTTCTAGGACCCAGCTGAAATGTCTCCTCCTGGTCAAGTGTATGAGATCCCCAGTTAGAATTAGTGATTCTCTCTTCTAGGTCCTTGCTGGGTACATGCATAGATTAAAATGCCTGTTAGAGTGTAATATGGGCCCTTGTGGGTCTGCTGCCTTCTCTGAGCTTCCTCTTATTTTTTTTACTCCTCACCCAAGGATATTTTCCCATTGATTTTTGGAGAAAGTGGAAGAGAGGGAAAGACAGAGAGGAACATCGATGTGAGAGAAACACATCCATTGGTTGCCTCTTGCATGTGCCCTGACCAGGGCCTGGGCTGGGGAGGAGCCTGCAACTGAAGTACGTGCCCTTGACTGGAATCGAACCCAGGACTCTTTGGTCTGCAGGCCAATGCTCTATCCACTGAGCCAAACCAACGAGGGCATTCTCTGAGCTGCTTGGTGTCAGGAAGAGGTAGAGTTGGATGAACGCCTGCCTGCCTATTGTGGTTTTGTGCTAAATAATTTAGCATCACATTTATTTTTGTGGTTCACAACCACCAAATAAAGTTGGTATCATTCCTGTTACCAAGACTCAGAGAGGCTTAGCAACTTGCCAAAAGCAGCACAGCTAAGAAGTGGCCAAGCTGGAATTCAGGACAGGTGTGCCAGATTCCAGGTGTGCATGGATTTAACCAGGATGCAGTGTGTTACTTATGCCCAGGACCAGGTGTTGGCTATTCTGCATCCCCAGGGCCAAGATGAATGCCTGGCACACGGTGGTTGCCTAGTAAATGTTACTATGGTGCATCCTTTCTCTTTCAGTTGCAACAATCACAGAAATAGAAAACGCAAAGAAAGGTGACATTTGTTTCCTATCTTATTAGGTAGCAAGTTCACCCTTGATCTAGGAGTGGTTTGTGGTGGTTAAACATATTTGAAATAATGAAAAATTTAAATAGACCACAATTTATTCTCTGATTCCTCAACTCAGAGTTTAGAATATAAACAAAAACAGAAATAATAGAGCTTTTCCTGTTGGCAGTGAAACAATGCTCTTTGTTTCACTGTCATGTTTTGGTCTTGTGATGCTGGGGTTTTGCAGCCCAATGAACATGTTTGCTTCTTCTCTTGTGTAAGACGTTGTTATATGCAGTTAAAGGCTGGGCGTGACCTTGGAAGCTGTCCCCTAGCAGCAGTGCACAGTGGGTCAGGCCTGTGCGTGTGACATTCCCCATGAAAGCAATTCCGGGGGGTGGGGTGGGCGGAGTGGTTCACAGGCCAGCATCGAACTGTTTTCTTCCTTAACAAACAATCAGGCATCCATTGCTGTGCTATCTGTGTTTCCACAGGGCCCTTCAATTTTGTTTCTCTCTGTTATTTTATTTGGTGCCTCTTCCCATCGGAGGCCTTGGGAGGCACGGCTGTGTCCTGGATCTCGGTGCCAGCTTGCTGCTTCTACCAGAATCCCAGCCACAGAGAGAGGACAGGAGACCCTGTGTTTGCTGGGCACTCCCAAGTGTCCAGTGCTGGTGACGCTGCGTCCACGCATGAAGAGCTGGGTGGATCACCCCGAATGTGGGGGTCACCCTCCCCAGCCTCGGAGCTTTCTCCCCAAAGGGGAGAGCAGCTCATGGTCTCCAGCCAACCTGCTCCTCCGCTGCCCGGCCTGTGGGCCCTGCTGTCAGATCTGCCCTTTTGACCAGCTGGCCTGGCTCTCCGCGTAAACTTCTGACATTTTCAAAGCTGTCTTTTTAATAAACCTTTTGGTGTAAAAATACCAGCGTGTGAGTTGTTTTCTGTGCTTCTGGGCTTGAAAAATGCATATGCCTTATTAAATTGGAATTTCCGGGCAATTTATCTGTAATGTGAACTTTGCTTGTTATAGGGGAAGAAAAGCCAAATTAAAACAGGACTCCTTTCAGTCTGTAACATAGCTACACAGGAGCTGCTTGAGTGCTCGCCAAAGCTCAGCCGCTCTCAAGTGTCAGCCAGGAGATGCCAGGCAGGCTCATTAGTGGGATCAGGCAGTGTGGGGTGTGGGGACGGGGCACCCAACCGCATGCTCGGGCCCTGCACCCCTCCTGGAAGCGGGGTTACTGTCAGCAGGCCCCAGCAGAGCAGGAAGGGAGCTCCCAGGCCAGGTGTTGACTGGGAAGAACTTGCACAGCAGCGGCTGTGGCTCAGCCCTCACAGGCCCTGGTCCTGGTGGGAGGAGGAGGAGGAGGAGACCCAAAGGTGTGACACGGCCCTTCTGCAAGATTCTTGGGTTCACGCTCTGCGCTGTGGGGATCCATGTTTGTTCAGCATTGATACACAAAGCACCTGGGTTAGTACAGCCTTCCTTTTATTTTAGATTAAAAATGTTACAGAGTAATACAGTGCGATTAGTACAGGAATTGCCAAATGGATCAATGCCATATAACAGAGCACTGGAAATGGGCCAGTTACAGATAGAGGTAGATATAGATATCTAATATATACCTAATATATATTAGCCAGAGATCTATCAATCTATTTATCTAGCCATCCAGATAGATATTACAGATAGTTATAAAAGGTTTGGAAAGTTATTGCTGGATGTAAGCGGCATGGGAAAGCTAGACCTTCCAATAAACTGTGTTGACTCGTCCGTTTCGGGGGACAACAGTTGGGTATCTTTGTGGTGCCTTTTGACCCTGGGGCATGTTAGAATATATGTAAACACACAGAGAGGTCTTGGTGTTTGTTCACAAACTGGTAGCACAGATGACCTGGGGAGCGGATTTGGGTTGGGGGTGGTATCAGAGGAAGCCTCCAGGATCCCAGGGCTTTGCAGACATGCCACAGCAATGGAAGCTGGTCTAGAGCAAACACTAATTGGGGACCATCAGAAATATCCTGGCTGATATTGTAGGGAGGGTTGGTTTTTTGGGACCAACATGGGAGCCTCACTGCAGGTCACTCTCAACGAGGAGTCAATGAGGATGGGAAAGACCACGGGAGCCTGGACAATTAGAACGCAGGAAAGGGAAGTGCAGAGGGACTTCCTAGGACTATAACTTCCTAGTCCTGCTGCAGGAAGCAAACGGCCTGTAAAACCTGGGAGAGAGGAAACAGTAGGCACACTCCCAGCTCCCCATTAGTTCCAGCCCAGCGGCCCCTGTGTTAGGTGGAATACCTGCACGAGTGACTCCAATCAACCACTTTATCTAAAAACAGAACTAGGAAGTTATGGAGTTCTCAGTGGAAGGACATACACTGGTTTCAAATACTACCTGTGGTGGCTCTGAGTATAAAGGAAAGGGCACATGACAAATCTTCTGACAGAAACACAGCAGAGACTGAAGGGCCAGTGAACTCCAGAATCCCAGTTCCAGTAGAAGCCACAGCCCATCACAGGGCCCATGGAGACACCAGATGCTGCGTTCTTTCCTTCTCCTGGGGAGCCAGCGCGAAAGAAAGCAGTCTCAGTCACAGGAAGGACTTCCCAGGGATGCGGAGATGCCACAACCAGCAGACATGGACAAGAAGAGCTGTCCAGAGAGTGGCCCGAGGAGGACCTCCTAGGGTGGGGAAGATGAGGATAGAGCTGGCCTCACCTAGTGTGGGGCTATGACCCTCTGTGGCTCAATAACAGCTGGAGGCCGGGGAGGAGCTCTTGACACCTCTAGACCCTTCCCTGGACACCCCGACTGCGGCATCTCAGAGCCCCTGGTGGTCATCTGCATGAGGCTCTACTGGATCATAATTCCGACCAACATTCTCATGGCAGCTGCCATCTCCTAAAGGCACACGTACCCAAGGCTGGGTTGGTTCCCTCCAGACACTCGACTCCTATCATGAAAATAAGCAAAGCCCTCTATGTCTCAGGAGATACCTTCCACCCCTGCAATGGATCAAGTAGGGCTGGTGTAAGCCATTATCTCTGGTTTGTTGTAGGAAGTAGGAGGCGAGACCACTAGGGATCATCTTTTGTTTGGACCTCTGCACCTGACTCTTTGCTTCTGTTCTACTGATCACACTCCATTCTCCAGCCTCATCGTTTTCAAACAGCCTCATCGTTTTCAATTTGATGTCATATTGTGTGAGTCCCTGCGTAGAATCCTCTTTGGGGATAGAATAAATCCAAGCCACTGGCCATGGTCTCCAAGGCCTTGACTAACTCTCCACCCTCACTTCCTGCCTCTTTCCTCACCTTCCCTAAGCACTAGACACATGGGCCTTCCTCTTGTTCCTTCAAATAGCAAATTCGTTCTATGCTCAAGTCTTTCTCACTTGACTCACAGATTTCCCACTTGTCTCCTTAGATTTTCTCATGTGCCTTATTGCCATCGAGATCTCAGCCCCAACACCGGGCTCTATGTCCCCTGCAGAGACATGGCAGACGGGCCTGTCTGAAGTCTGCCTCCAACCCTGGCTGCTTTCTGACTTAGAACATGAGATCCCTGGGACAGTGACCTCATCTCTTCATCAGCCCTCCATGCTGGTGCCTGGACAGGGCCTGGAACACACTGAATAGGGGCTCACTTGTCAAATGAATGGATGAATGAGTGACTGAAAGTACAAGCCTTCTTCAAGAGGCTTTGAATGACTCATATCTTGGATGACCCAGAATTCTAAAGAATTTTGTCTTGAGGTGCCCATCCATCTCTTCCCCAAGGATGGCCCCCTCTCTCAAAGGGCCACTGCGCCATCTTTCTCTTTTGTCACAGCCAGACTCTCACCCAAATGCTGCTGCAGACATCCTTCCATGGCTCAGACTTCTTACATACTGTCAACAAGGGCTTAGTTAGGGGAGCCATGTGCCAGGGGTCCCAAAGACCACCCTGGGGTCAGGGACTTGCTAGGAGGACCTACAAGACTCAGGATGTATATACTCATGGCTGGGATTTATTACCATAGAGGACGCAGAGCAAGATCAGCACAGGGAACAGCATTGGGTGAAGTCTGGGAAAACCAGGCACCAGGTTCCAGAGACTCCTCCCAGTGGCGTCCCCCAGGAAGTGCTGAACTCCCCAGAAATGAGTTATGATGACACATGTAAAGTGCTGTCCACCAGTGAAACTTATTAGAGACTCAGTGCCCAGGTTTCTGTTGGAGGCTGGCCATGTAGGCATCCTCTGCCTGGCATGTAGTAAAACTTCTGACTTCCGGAAGGAAAGCAGGTGCTCAGCATAAACCACATTTGTTTGTGCAACACCTTCAGCACAGGGAGCCACTCTCATCGGGGAGAGTGGTGGGACCCTCCTGAGATCCAAGTTCCCAGATGTCAGCCAAGGGCCAACCTTGCAAGCAGGCCTTTCCGGGACCTCAGTCTCTGGCCCGCTATGTTAACTCTTTTCTGAGTACAGGGTCCATGGTCATAATGAGGAAGCTGGTGGGTCAAAAGAAATTCGACTTATTTTTTGAAATCATTCAGTTCTTGTTTCTCCTAGAACCGTTTGAATTCTAGAGAACACATGTCAAAACCCTTGAGGAAGCTGGACATCACGAAGGAACATGTTCTGTTAGGCAAGGTGGTAGCTGGCTTCAACCCTCTCACGTTTACTTAAGGACACACTGATTAGGTCTCCTGTGCTCATTGTAAAAAATTAAGGGAATAGAGAAATAAGCACTATCAGAGTTTTAATCTATAGCCTTCTAGCTTATGTATAGATATATATGTGCACACAGGCATGTTTGTAATGTGAGCATACTGTTCACTCACTCATCCTATATAATACAAGGCTAATATGCAAATCGACCAAACGGTGGAATGACCGGTCGTTATGATGCACACTGACCACCAGGGGGTAGATGCTCAATGCAGGAGCTGCCCCCTTGTGGTCAGTGAGCTCCCACAGGGGGAGCACCGCTCAGCCAGAAGCTGGGCTCATGGCTGGCGAGCACAGCAGTGGTGGCGGGAGCCTCTCCTGCCTCCGTGGCAGTCAGACATCCCCTGAGGGCTCCCGGACGGCAAGAGGGCGCAAGCCAGGCTGAGGGACCCCCCCGCCCCCACACCTGAGTGCAGGAATTTCGTGCACTGGGCCTCTAGTTTTGTATAAATGTTTACTGAGTGTCTCAGTGCCAGGCACTGAGTGCTGTGCTGGGTATACAACACTGGAGTCCCTGCTTTGTTGAAACTTACACTGTAGCAGAGAGAGAGGATTAGTAATTAGTAACTGCCCAAATGGTTATTTAATTACACTTATGATTAGAACTGTGAAGGCAGTTTCCCTCACATAACACATCTTCTGCAGGGAAAGGTTTTAATATGTTTAGTGTTTACTTTCTGTTGATGTATCTAGAACTGGAAGCACACATTCATTGATTGCCAAGGAGGTGCCACACAATGTATATATATTATTGGGTGTCATCAGCCCATCAACCAGGGAGGTAGATCTTATCACCCCCATTTTACAGATGAGGAGACAAAGGTTTAGAGTGGACCAGTAGCTTACCCACATCATATAGCCTTATGGCCCGAAAAATCATTAGGTCTGGCCCCACCAAGGCAGTAGGGTTGAGTTAATGAAACGTTTGAGCAAATATGGCAGGCTAATTTTTAAGTTGATAATTTTGTATGTCATGTGAATGATGTTTTCAATATCCAAATGGCCCTTGCAGAAAAAAGGTTCCCCACCCCTGCCTTAGGGGGATAATTTAGGAACAAACGTTTGGAATCTACAGAATGGTAACATTTCCTAACCCCCCCCCCCCCTCAAACTATTAACATTTCCTTAAAATAATATTTCTGTTTACAAAAAATCATACATATCTGAGAAAGGTTTAACATCATAGAGCACGTGTGTATGAATTTAGCAATTCTTCATTAGAAATTCTCAAATAATATTAGTGTAAGTTGTTCTTTTATTGGAAGGCTCATACCCACAACATCTAAGTCAAACTTAGAGACTTTCCCTGGAACAAATTACTCCAATTGATAAAGATATAAAGAGTAACTGAGGTCTGAAAATGATTTACTCTAAAAATTAGTCACTCAGTCACTTTCTGCTTTTGCTAGTGGAGAGAAAGGGGCGGGCCCCAGCAGAGGTGCAGCTGATTGTAGTGAGCATCATGAATCAGGGGTGTGCCTGCAGAGAAACCCTTTCCTGCCAGCCCAACCCGCTCCTCAGCTGTGAGCCCCGCACAGACTGAGCCCTCCCCGGCAAGCAGAGGGACCTGACATTCCCAAGGCACCAGCTACTTGCCGGGGCGACCTTACACATGATCCCTAAACACGCTCCCAGCCCGTTCCAGGCAAGGCAAGTCGGCTTCTCGCTTTTCCCAGCAAAGGTCATGCCTGCTCTCTTCTTTGAGGCCATTAATCCTTTGCCAAAATTTACCGCGGGCTCCTTACAATGGCTGCGGCTGCCATACGACCTTTGTGTGTCTGCGGCAGGACTTGGCCCTGACCGGGTTCTTTCTAGTCGGGGTCTCATCCCCATTTTGCTAAGTCATTTCCCAAGATGACTCAGGAAGCCGTTCACCCTGCCTGTGAAACCTGTGCAAACACAGCGGGCACTAAGGAAGGAAGCCAAGTCCTCAGGCTGCTTATAAATTATCTTCACAGGTCCTCTCATTGTTGCTTCCGGCAAAATTGATCACAAAGAAATATAGAGAAAACTGAAACACAGATTCAATGTGCAAAGCCCAAATTTAACACTGTCAGGAAAGTCGGGAAACAGGGACCTTGATAAAGTGACTAAAATGTGGCTCTTTGAATGACAGCCTGGGACTTCAGAAACTCTCCGCTCTCTGACACCCAAGGCGCACTTGTCAATTCCAGATGCAAACATGTTACCACTCCAGTGTTGGTGGAAGCATTAAACAGATGCTTTAAAGATGCAACCACAAGATGGTTGCCATTGTTCATGATCGCTATCATTAATTGCATCATGAATGATCAAGCCTGGCTCCTCCTAGGGGCACTGTCAGGGTCAGGGTTAAGTTTCCCATCTGCATGTCTATGTTGGTGGTTTTTCCCAAGCACTAGAAATCGCACCCAGAAATGAACAGGAGGATGACTTGGAACTTGGTACGAGCTGGAAGACGTAAGCTTTCCTTAGTGTGAGGCTTTTCGCCCATTTGTTCACTGTGCTCCTGGGTCCGAGAATGCAAATATGAACAAGACCTGCAAGGGCGGCCTGACTAGTGCCCTGGCGACATTATGAGTGAATTCCACGTCTATAATTGTCTCCAACATCCCGCCCTGCTCAGTCCTGGTGGGCAGACTTAGTGAGGCAGCCTCTCAGTGACTAGAACCCTCCAAATATGACACAAATGCAGCAGAGAGTACACCTGCCAATTTCTCCAAAGATGCACGGTGCCAGGATGTTGGAACAGGGCAGGGACCTAAGTCAACCAGGACAATGAGGATGCAGCAGAGAAGCCAGTCAATGGCAGAAGAAAAGAGAGCAGAGTGTTTACAGGAGCCTCAGAAAGGAGTTGATTTGAGGAGTGAAGGGTCAGGAGAGGCCCTTTGGACGACAGCTTAGCCCTTGAATGGCTTGGCAGGACACCTCTTGATGAATGTGCTGCCCAAGGTGGGTGTGGAGTGAGTACATCCTGGGATGTGGCTGGAAAAGTTCCGTCAAAAGCAAACAATTGTGGCTCATCTTGTGTTCACTCAAGATTAACTTATGTTAAAACAAACTTGTTTTCATCATTTATTCTTTCCAAAATAAGATCTTAATCAAATCTTTTTCTTGGTTTTGAGTTAGATTGTAGTCCCCACTTTTCTCTCCCTATTTTCTTTAGAGAAGGGCTGTTGTGATCCCTGCCCTTGGAGTTCATGAGTGGACCAAAGGCGTGGAGGCAGGACTTTGGGGGTTCTGAGCCCTCATGCTGAGACGGTTCCTCTGAAATCACTTCAGGCCTATGTGCCTCTGCCTAGGACGCTGAAGACCTCGACTCATCATTGGCCATAAAACATTCTCAGGAGGAAAAAAATACCCGCTAATTTCAACTCTAGAGAACCTGCCACTTTTTCCTGGAAAATCTCAACATGTTCGTAAATAGTTAAAACTAAAGGCAAATCTAAGCACCAGCCTTCCCTTTGCTCTTGATCAATCCCCTTTGATTTTTGTGCATTTCTAATCCAGTTTGTTTAGGATATTTTCACATTAATGTCCCTTTGGTGATGGGGAGAGTTTTCAGTGGCTGCTCATCTTTATTACTCCCAGGGCCCATGGCGGGGGCAGGTAGGGAAGGCCCACATACCATTGATATAATTAGCGAAGAATTTTAGTCAAGATTTGCCCCAGCTCCATGCCAGCCAGGACCCTGCAGCCTGCTCCCCAGGATCACCCTCACATCCCCACAGAGGCTAACTGGGTTCTCTCCCTGGCCAGCCTTCTTCCTCCCACCCTGCATGCTGGGCCAGGCCAGGGCAGAGGCTGTGATTGAGGCAGGGTTCCAGGGACAAGGGTCTCCAAGAATGTCATCACATGAGCAACAAGTGGGTCAGACGGCAGTGTTCAGGGGCCTGGGCTCCCTAGACCCCACTTTGGGAGACTTGGGGTGACCAACTTTAAACCAAAGCAGCCTCTCTTTCTCTAAATTCCAGGAAGAGGTTTGGATTTCTTCTTTGCCCTGCACACATGTGCATACTCTTAGCCCAATGTCCTCTGGCTCAAGAGGTCATCCCCTTCCCATTACTCCCATTTGGTCAGTTGATGAGCAAACTTTAATAACACTTTATTACAAGGCTAAAATGCAAACTAATATGAAGTGAAATTGTACTGGTGTTTCAGAATTTGGGATGGGCAAGACCTTCCACAGCATATGGCCCAGGTCAGGGACCTCTCTGACCAGGTCTCAGTGTGGTACAGCTCATAGGTCAAGTTCAGCTTTTGTCCACTTAAGCCAATGGCGTGGTGTGTCTGAGCCAGGTGCGCGGTTTCCTAGGGTGGGTTGTCTTGAAGAAACATGCCCATTGGGAGAGCAGAGTGGGATGTCTGCAGACCAGCATGGGAGAGTCAATCAATCCCTCCGCATTGGTTCTGAGTTTATTTTTATTGGGTGATTAATTGACATGCCATGGCCTTTGCTCCAGCACCTGAGTCTGTGAGCCCAGCTCAGATGGAAAGCACGCTGGTGCTTTGGAGAAGTCGATAAAGGCGGCCGGCTGCCACAGGGCCTGCAGTGAGATGGATGGCTGAGCCTCACACTGTGCCGTGAAGGTCAGTGATCACGGCCTGCAAGCTGCCATGGGGAGGGTCTTACAGGCAGCCATGCTCAGCTCTGGTGCTGGGCCTTCTCCCTCTGGTGGAGTCCAACCAGCGAGCGCTCTCAGACACTGTTCCTTATGGAGGCCAGTGCTTGGGAGCCAGGAGGGTCCAGGCTTCATATGGAGAGGCCGCCCCTGGGAACACATTTCCAGTGTCCTTGACATGACCCAGTCTACAGAAGCCATCCCCCAAACAGATGACTCCCTGGTTACTCTGTGGGAGGGAGTTGGCAGGTTATTTCCCACCACAGAGCACATAGAACCACACATTCTCAGCCTGGGGTGCTGATTTCATATACTCCCTCGAGGCATAGTTTTTGAATTCCTGCTCTGTGCCCAGTGCTCTGCTGGGTCTGGGGAGATTGCACTGAAGAAGGCAGAAAGCTCCCTTCCCTCCTGAGACTTCCCTTCACCAGGGCATTTTTCTGCTGATCTTGGACTTTGCACAGGAGGTGGTGAGTGCCCAGGGGAGGAACTGTCTTCCTCTGCTCTTATAGGCAGTGACTAGTCACATGTCTGATCCATCATTGGCTTAGTCAAGGATGGGTCAACAGATAGGAAAATGAATGAGCAAAATAACCCCTCAAAACATCCTATCTAATAAAAGAGAAACATGGTAATTGGCGTACGACCGCTACCCTTCCCATTGGCTAATCAGGGGCGATATGCAAATTAACTGCCAGCCAAGATGGCAGCTGGCAGCCAGGCAGCTTAAACTGAACATGAGGCTTGCTTGCTTCAGTGACGGAGGACTGCAACGTTCCCCGCCTGCCTTGCTGGCCTATGAGCCTGCAGTTTAAGAAACATAGTAACAAATATAGAAGCTAAACAAAACCCCAGAAACCAGCTTTCAGCGAGCTGGGATCTCAGAGCTGGAGTTGATACAGAGTTTCGAATATAGAACTGAAACAAACCAGATACCTGCTTTCAGCAGTCTCAGAGCTAAAGCTGGCCCAGAAGAAAAAAGAAAAAAGAAAAAAAGGAGCAGTTGGGAGCTTCAGTCCCAGCCTGAAAACAGCCCTCAGCCCCTCACCCAGACTGGCCAGGCACCCCAGTGGGGACCCCACCCTGAAGGGTGTGTGACCAGCTGCAAACAGCCATCATCCCTTCACCCAGGCTGGCCAGGCACCCCAGTGGGGACCCCCACCCTGATCCAGGACACCCTTCAGGGCAAACCAGCCAGCCCCACCCATGCACCAGGCCTCTATCCTATATAGTAAAAGGGTAATATGCCTCCAGGCACCAGGATCAGCGTGAGAAGGGCAGCGCCCAAACCCCCTGATCGCCCTGCGGCTGTGTGTGTGACAGGGGGCAGGGCCACAACCTCCCTATCCGCCCTGCTCTGTTCGTGACAGGGGAAGGCGCCCCAACCTCCTGATCAGCCTTGCTCTGTGCCTGATACGGGGGAGCTCCCCAACCCCCTGATCGCCCTGTGTCTCTGTGTGTGACAGGGTGCGGCGCCCCAACCCCCCCGCCCCCGCCCCCCCACGGGCTCTGCTCTGTGTGTGACAGGGTAGAGCCATAACCTTCCCATCAGCCCTGCCTTGAATGTGACAGTGGTGGCACCCCAACCCCCTGATCGGCCCTGCTCTGTGGGTGATAGAGGGCGGCGCCCCAACCCCGGGCCCCCCCCCCCATGGGCCCTGCTCTGTGTGTGACGGGGTAGAGCCATAACCTCCCCATCGGCCCTGCCCTGAGTGTGAGAGTGGCGGCGCCCCAACCCCCTGATCGGCCCTGCTCTGTGTGAGACAGGGGGTGGTGCCCCAACTCCCCTATCAACCCTACTCTGTGAGTGACAGGGGGGAGCTCCCCAACCCCCTGATGGGCCCTGCTCTGTGCGTGACAGGGGGTGGCCCCGCAACCTCCCCATCGACCCTGCCTTGAGTGTGACAGGGGGCGGTGCCCCAACCCCCCAATGGGCCCTACCCTGAGCGTGACTGAGGGTGGCATTGCAACCTCCCAATTTGCCCTGCTCTGTGCATGACAGGGGGCGGTGCCCCAACTCCCCAATAGGCCCTGCTCTGAGCCCGACCAGGGGCTGCACCTAGGGATTGGGCCTGCCCTCTGCCACCCGGGAGCAGGCCTAAGCCATCAGGGTGTTATCTCCCGAGGGGTCCCAGGCTGCGAGAGGGCACAGGCCAGGCTGAGGGACACCCCCTTCCCCCCCGAGTGCACAAATTTTTGTGCACCGGGCCTCTAGTATGTATATAAAATATATACACACATATATCTATATCTATATCTATATCCATATCTATCTATATCTATATGTATATCTAAAATGTGCATGTGTGTGGTATATGGTATAAAATACCAGATATATGTTGGGCATGTATGTGTGTATGTACGTAAAAAATATATTTGTATTACATTACATGTAATATATAATGTAATATAATTATTACATCCTTATTATAAATTGAATGTTTGTGTGTTCCCCCACCCCAATTCATATGTGGAAGCCCCAATTTCCAGTGTGGCTATGTTGGAAATGAGTTCTCCAAGGAAGTAATAAAGGTTAAATGAGGTCATAAGGATGGGGCCCTGTTCTGGTAGAATTAGTGTCTTTATAAGAAGAGACACAGCTCAGCTGATGTTTCTCAGTGGTTGAGTGTGAACCAATGAACCAAGAGGTTACCTCTTCCATTCCTGGTCAGGGCATATGCCTGGGTTGTGGGCTCGGTTCCCAGTAGGGGTCTTGCAGGAGGCAGCCACTAGATGTTTCTCTCTCACTGATGTTTCTATCTCTCTATCCCTCTACCTTCTTCTCTCTCTAAAAGTCAGTAAAAACATATTAGAAAAAAGAAGCGACACCAGAGAGCAACCTCTCTCTTATTTTTTCTCTCCCCCTCCGGGTGCATGCACTGTGGAAAGGCCATGTGAGGACACAGGAAGAAGGTGGCCATCCTTAAGCCAGGAAAAGGGCTCTCACCAGACACCAAATTGGGAAGAACACGTCCAGCTTCCAGAACTGAGAGAAATAAATTTGTGTAGTTGAAGCTCCCTGTCAGTGCTATTTTGTTATGGCAGCCCTAGCAAACGAATGCAATACTACCTAAATATTAGGTTGAATCAGGAAGTTGCCATTTTACTCGTTAAAACCCATCAAATATCAGCAATTTCATATGGCCTAATCTAATACATAAATGTATATGCAATCAAAATGACATGTCATAATTGTGTGTTTTCCCTTTACTGGACAGTATTCACTGAGGAAGACATGTCTTATTAATCTCTGCTTTCTCTTCTCCCCAGGAAACCACTGGCATTTGGTAAACATCAGTGACTGATGAGTAAATTACTAAGATGAGCTCTTTGAATTCCTGTTCCAGCAGAAGCCTTAAAATAGTTTCTATCAAGGCTAGTTCACTCATTAAAAATAATTACCCTGCACATATTGGCAGGAGCTATTGAACTGTTCACTAAGAATTTTTCACTTCATAGGAACTCAAATTAAATGTGTTTCCACAACACATACACACACACACACACACACACACACACACACACTCACAACCTGGTGTCACCCAACCTTCTTGAGTCACACCATTCACGTACACTTGTGGGACCAGTGGATGAGAACAGGTGCCTTCTTCCCGGTTCCTGAATGGAGGTGAGGGCTAAGGGACAGGGTTTCTTTTCAGAGTGACAAAAATGTCCTAAAATTGAGAGTGGTGATGGTTCCACAACTCTGCGAATATACTAAAGATCACTGAATTATAGTATTTGAAATGAGTAGATTGTATGGTATGTAAATTATTTCTTAATAAAGCTGTTAGATATAAGAAAAAATATCTTCAAGGAAGTGAGTTTGCCATGGTTTCCAAAGTTATTAAAGCAAAACCAAACCAAACAAAAGCCAAACACTCTTCCTATAATGCTCTTCAGAATATCCTCCTATTGACTGCACAGGCCCCAAAATGACAGAGGTATCCCTATAGATGAGACCCAGACAGCCCTTTGTTTGGCTAAGCATATGTCAAGCAAGCAAAAATGAAACAGGTATTTTGTTTCATTTTTGCTTGCTTGACATATGCTTAGCCAAACAAAGGGCTCTCTGGGTCTCATCTATAGGGTCTTCATTCATAGTTGTAGTGGCTGCAGCAGAAGGGGCCAAGGTCAATACTTGTCTGGTCAATAATGAATGAATGAGTGAACAAGCACCTTGCTCTCTGCTTGGCTTTTCCTATCAATACATCTCTTGTGTATGAATGAAGGCTTCACTTATTCTTATCTATGAGGGGTACAGCTGTTTCTTCATGCTATTGAGGGTCCTTATTTCTCCCAAATGCAAACAGAAGACCTGGTTCTGTCACAAACTTGGCCTGTGATATTACTTCCAATCTTGAGCCTCGGTTTCCTTATCTATAAAACAAAGGGCATGTTCAATGATGGTCTCTAAGGTTCCTTCTAAGTCTAGTAAATTATGACAGTCTTCCCCAAAGTGATCATTATTCATCGGTGAGCAAAAAGTTATAAAATTATTCCTGGTGGGAAGATTCAAACCAAAGTCCTGGCAGTTTTTTTCCTACATGATGTGTGACATTTTACAATACCGTGTAAGTGCAGAAAGTGAAAAGGCAGACATTAAAGGTGAAAAAAAAAAAAAAACAGCCGGGAAAGAATGCCTTTATAAATTGCTTGCTCTGACTTCAGAGAGACAATTTTTTAAAAAGTAAGATCATGAGAACTAGATTTATGTCCCCAGGCCCAATGCAAATGCAGGATTTGTACAATAACCGTTCATCAGCTCCCAAAGAACTGATTTATGGCCCACCCGTCCTACTTTGTATTCTGACGGTCTCAGAGAGATAACTGACAGCACAGAAAGAATATCCTCCGACTCATTGTGGACGACGGGTTATAAATGAGCACAACTTGATGTTCTGCTCAGGAAAAATCAGTGTTTTGAAACTCTCATTAGAAATTAGTTGTTAAAGCTGTTCCCAAACCTGACTGTGTGGCCCATTGCTTTGTTAGTTTTAGTCATTTCATTTCCTGACAACGCTGGGCAGGGAAACTACTGCCTTTGCTTTAGTACATTCTAGGTCGCCTTCTTTGTCTAGATGTGTCACCAGATCACCAGGCATCCTGCGCTCGGCACATATTACACTGCTGTGCCTGTATGAAAAGGTGGGAGCAAGTCGGATGATGAGTTAGTTGGCCCAGGACCTAGTTTTATGGGAGGCACTGCATTGGCCTGGAGTGGGTAGAAATAGAGGTACAACTTGGCTCTTGACCAGTGATGGCGAACCTTTTGAGCTCGGCGTGTCAGCACTTTGAAAAACCCTAACTTAACTCTGGTGCCGTGTCACATATAGAAATTTTTTGATATTGGCAACCATAGTAAAACAAAGATGTATATTTTTGATATTTGTTTTATATATTTAAATGCCATTTAACAAAGAAAAATCAACCAAAAGAAGGAGTTCGTGTGTCACCTCTGACACGCGTGTCATAGGTTCACCATCACTGCTCTTGACCCTTCTCCCCACATAATGGGGACTTGATTTAGTGTTTCCCAGACTGTGGGCCCTATGGTACCTGTGGAGTTTAAAGGTACAGATCTCCAGGCTCTGACATTGGAATTCTTGATTTGGTAGGCCCGAGGTAGAGGCTAAATCTCTGTGATTTTAACACCCTCCCATGGGTTTTGGATGCTGGACCAGGGACAGGTATAGGAGATTTGCTGAAATCTGGGGCTCTGCCATTTCCTCCCAGCAGCTGTAAGATTGAGGCACTCAAGCAAAGGATAGAGTCTAGTGTATTAGATCTAAGGGAGATCAACAGGAAGGGCAGAAGGGCTAAGAATGGCCAAGAATCTTCCATTTTACCCTCCATGCCTAGTTAATCAATCACCAAATCATTTAGACTTTACCAGTGTTTCTTAGCTCTTTGCATATTTTTGAATTCTCTTTGTTGCTGCTCTAGTCTTGGCCAGCATCATCTCTTACATGGCCTTTCAGCCTCTTCCCGCTTCCCTTAAGTTCTGTTTTGTGTCTGAATGAGCTTTTTCTAAAATTCAGATCTGATCATAGCATCCTTCTGAGTCAGTCCTTCCGGTGTCCCCACTGCCTATGGATCAAGGCTCGGGTTTCATAGCAGCCTACACAAGACCCTTCACAGTTCACCCAACTGTTGTGTGAATAGGTCTTATGTCTGTGCCTTTGCTTATTTTATCTCCTGGGCCTGAACATATTTTTTCTGGTCTCAGCTTGGCAATCCCTTCTTCCTTGATTTTTACAGGCAGACACAGATATGCGTCTCTCTCTGTCCTTGTCATACTGTCCTTTTTTTGTACCTCGAAGGTCACTTTCATCACAGCTTTTATTTGGCAAGTGTGGTTTATATAGCTACCTCTTCATCTAGGTCTAGATGTTAGAGGTCATATACATTTTGATGATTAAATATCTCCAATACGTATGAATTAGGGGCCAATTCACATTTGTTCAGTGAATGAAGGCACCAGGAAGGGAGTCCCAGGGTAGGATGAGTCTGGAACTGTTAGAAAGGCTCAGAAGCCACATAAGAGTTCCTCCAAAGAGTTCCTGAAGGGAGCAGCTCCCAGACAGGTTTCCTCTTGGAATTTCCCTGTTTGCAAATAGCCCTTGTTCAGCTATCAGCCTGTGCCCCTGTTGGTCTTTCTCCATGACTAGTATGGTTCCTTTGGGGCAGCTGGCACTGCTCAGATTGGTAGAGGAGGGTAAGAAAGGGACACTGGAGAGCTTCCCAAGAGAACTGTAGGACATGGGCTTCAACATAGCCACAGGAGAATGGAACTACCATGGCCAATTTGAGCTTGTCCAATTTCATCCATCCATGTATCCACCCATATATCCATCCATCCATCCATCCATCCATCCATCCATCCATCCATCCATCTATTGCTCTACCCGTCCATCCATTCATTCAGTATCCATTGCATGGCTATTATGTGTATACTGCATATATGTCAGAGCTTATGCTCTAGAAGAGGGAGCAAGATCATGACCAACATGTAAACAGGTAAAACAATAACCTCAGAGAGTGATACCTGCTCTGAGCCATCACTTTGGGCCATGGTATAAGAAGTGACAAGTGACAGGTGGGCAGAGTGGGGGAGGGCTTCTTTTGTGAGAGGTGACCAAGGAAGGTGTCTCAGAGAGCATGACAGATGAGGCCTAAACAAAAAGGAGACAGTCAAGCTCTAGATAGTATAGCTCAGTGGTTGAGCACTGTCCCATGCACTGAGAGGTTGCTGGTTGGATTCCCAGTCAGGGCACATGCTGGGTTGTAAGCTCGATCCCCAGTATGGGGCATGCAGGAGTCATCTGATCGATGCTACTCTCATCAATGTCTCTCTCTTTTCCTCTCCCTTCCTCTCTCTAAAGTCAATAAAAAAAAATCTTTAAAAAAATGGAGACAGTCAAGTGGAGATATGGTGGAGAGAACATTCCAGGCAGAGGAAACCATGTGAGCTGATGAGTCAGGGAAGAATCTCCAACTGGGAAGTGTCTTTGGGATAGCGGGTAGAACAGAGGCCAGTCAGATGGACCTGAGTTCAAATTCTGGCTCAGCCATTTAAAATCTAGGGGTCACTGAGAGAGGTAATAACCTTTTCAGCTTTTGCTTTCCTCTATGTAAAATGGAGATACTAAAACCTTAGTCATAAGGTGGTTGTGAAGATTAAATCCTATGTGGAGCATGGTCCTTAGTGTGGGGTAGATTCTCAAGCCCAGATATTTCAAAATCCTTTTGCCAGGTGAAAGTCATCGTATTTTTCTCATCAGCACCATAAGACAGGCAAAAAGATTGATCACCTCAGTTTTGGTAACTAGTTTCAGACTGACACCTCTATCTGATTTCGGGTTCGTTCTATATTTTTAAAATGCTCTGTGTATTCCCTTTATTATGCATGCCACTCGGCTCTAGTTACTGTGAAAGTAGAAGGTCACAACTTGGCTCTGGGCTCAGAAATATGGCACCTGTCAGGCGCGTGATTTAGGAACTTGGCCTCCCTCAGTGGAGCCACAGAGTAGTAAAATCAAGCCAACGATTCAATCTGTTGCTGTTGAATAAAAGCTGGGAGAAATCTTAAGCTGCTATGTGAACATAAACTTTTTATTAGTAAATGTTTTTAGTAAGATGACATTGAAACACACTCCCCACCACTTCCCTCCTCTCTCAGTCTCATTGGAAGGAGAGCCAAGAGGCTCAACAGGAAGCAGTGACTGCCAGACAAAAACGAAAATATAACAGAAAAACACAACACTTAGAAGGGGAGGGCTCTAGGACACAGGGGCCAATCTGCGCAGGCTTGCAGTTTTAGGCTTCCCTCTTCCAATAACATTCACATCTGGCTCTTATTTTCCTTTTTTATTGCCGGAGGTGCATGAGTAAAGGTTCAACATCCACATTTTTGAAGAAAAATAAGAGTCCAGATTCATAGCCTTTGCCGATTTCCATGGTGTAAATGCTACCACTGTGGCCAGTTTCAAGTTAGCCATGATGTCAGTGAATGCAGAGTTGGGAAGCAAGGGTAACAACGGGCTCTTGCCAGCTGCTCTGAGCCGGCTCCAGGACACCATCGCCCTAAAAGTAACAATGACCACCCGCTGGTTGGGCAGGGCATACATGGTGTTTCATATCATCTTAACTGTCATTGAGAGCAGGGATTATTATTCTCAGCTCAAGGATGAGGGAAGTACGCGCAGAGAGATGGTGTGGCCAGCACAGGTTCGCATCACTAAGAAAGTGGCCGACAGGATCTGGGATTGGATGCTCTGTGCAGCTCTCACTGTGGCACACTCACACTCACACTCACACTCACACTCACTTGTTCTACGTCCTCCTCTTTCTTCCCTGGGGAAGCACCTTGCTTCCTCACAGGCTCCATAACCTGAGTGCTCTTTCCTGTGCAACCGCCCCCTGAGGCCAGTTTACCTAACTTGGCTCCAGAGTGTAGCCTGCACTTTCTCACACAATCTCTCTTCTCTGGCAAAATGGGTTTCCCTCCTGTCCCTGGATGTGCCTGAACACTGGTCTGCCTCTCAGATCCGCGGTTCCTTCTCCATAACAGTCCCATTCAAATCCTGGCCTCGGAGACCAGCCCTCCTGGGCCATCGTAGTCCCTGGATTTCTTCAACATTTTACAATATGTACAGCCTGGATTGCTTGCTTGACTCTCAGTATCAGTAATTTTTATAAAAACATGCTTGTGGGTTGTATTTCTTATAGCTCCCAGTAGACTACAGCTCCTTTAGGGTAGAGACAGTCTGGTACACATAATGATAGAAGAGCCACCAGGAATCACTTGCTCAGACAGGTGTTCAGTAACGGTGTGCAGCACGGAACGTTCCCGACTTGCCCACCATAGAGACACTGCAAGGAAGGACACTGCTACTGGGATCTCAGCCCCCACAGCAGCCTCCGGAGAATAAATCGATCTATTTAAAAAAATATTTTCAAGCAGCACATCTCATTCTCTCTGCCCTCTAAACTATATTTAAATGCTACGAAGAGCAAGGGAAAGCTTTCCTGTGGCTGGTTGTGTAACAGATGCGTCTGTGCTCTGGGTACAGGATACAAGATACATCAAAACTCCAATAGCTAATCCACGGCGTTTTGGAGGACAGAGGGGGCTGCCAATCCCAAATTAAGCTGGTCTGGACCTTCAGGTGACTTTGGCCGAGCCTCAGAAGAGCATGGCCACCCACACTTCGCCATGTTTGAGCATGCCCACTGCACACCTCTGAGCCTGTACTTCTGGCTGTATTTGACAACCACTGCAGCCATAAACAGCA
Source organism: Myotis nattereri (assembly GCF_964212035.1). Lineage (NCBI taxonomy): Eukaryota > Metazoa > Chordata > Mammalia > Chiroptera > Vespertilionidae > Myotis > Myotis nattereri. The sequence goes on along the minus strand of NC_138090.1, from coordinate 25,767,036 downwards.
CAGAACCCTGATGTTATGTAAACATGGTGCTACCAATGATACAGGTGCAAACGTGAAGCCTGGCAGCATCAGAAAGGCTTGCTCCTCCACCCCCTTGGACCGCTCCTTTGGAGCCCAATCATCTCACAGTTATGTTCCACTCCGCGGAGGTGTGCCAGGGAAAAAATTATGCAAGGACCTTGCTTGATAGAAGAGGCAGCTGTGAGGCCCTGAGGGATTTATCTTGCAGAACTGTCTGGCCCTGGGTCTGGGATTGCATGGAGTCCACGTCTGGCACTCATCAGCCAGATTCCCTCTTGTCTGGGGCGTGGAAGTCAGTGTGAGCAAAGCTTGACAAATTTGGGAATCAAAATGTCACTGTCAAGTGGATCTTCTCAGTGGAATTTCATGACCATTTGTCTCTTACTACTATTTTTGTCTTAAAAAGAGGCAGAAACCAGAGGAGATAAGTTAGTTTTAGGAGACGCTGACAATGCCCTGGCACCCTTGGCCCTTCAGTAATATCAGGCTAGTAGTTTCATGTGCTGGCACCCCCTTTTCTGTGCCTGAGACCTTGTTCTGGCAGCCAGAGCCCTTTGCCCACCTGTGCAGCAGGCTGGATGTGTCAAGGAATTAGCTCCCCAAGGAGAAACTCTCACCAATGACTGATGCATACAAGTACTCCAGCTCCCTTGCTCTGCGTGGAATAAACCTCCATGCACTCCTGGGGTCCCCCAGTGGGTCTGGGCTCTTTGCCCACAGTGGTGGCTGGCTAGACCATGCAGAGTGCACTGGCTGAATTCTCTTCCCTGACCCACTTCCCATTTCCTTGCAGGTATTGGGAACCACCCAAGTAGACATTTGTACCCAAATCCTTGTCTTGGTGTCTACTTTGGGGGGCCACCAAAACTAAGACAGTTGTGTCAACAGAATTCCTATGAGATAGTGGTTAATTCTTCTGGAAGCCAATGCCTGGACCAGCATGAAGTGACTTCATCAGGGATAATGGTGAGTTACTTCCAACGGGCTCTCCTGAGTGTCTCTACAATATGGGAGGAAGTGGAGAACAGCAGGAATTGAATGGGGTTTCTATGAATGAAAATTTATAGAAAGGCGTTTGGTGGACCTGCAGGGTGAGGTTTTAAAGAGCTGCCTTGATGAAGTTACAGAGAGATGACAGGTTTTGCATGCCGGGGAGCTCGCTAATTGACCTATGTTTTCCTAAACTACTTCCCTCAACCCTCACCAAAGTCGCAAAGGAAGGTGTTTTATTAACCCTCACAGACAGGAAGGCCCTGAGACACTGAGAGGTTAAAGACCCATATAGTGTCCCAGGAAGATTTAAATGAGAAAATATATGCCAAGACCCAGCCCTTGGCTTACAAGTAGGTGTTCACTTAACAGTATTTCCTGTTTCTTTCTCATGGGCTGGTACAGTCCTTCAGAAAGATAGGCTGGGCCTTCTCTCAGGGGCTTGAGACTGCTTTGGGTGATGAAAAGAAAGATAAGACCTGGGACTCTCGTAGCTGGTAATAGTCAGGTAGACAATTCAGACCAATTCTTCCACTGAACATGATGTAAGGGGTTGGAAAAAGTATATTTAATAGGAGAAAATGGGAAAGAAGCCAGCATAGGTTAGAAGATTATAGGAAAGACATCAGTGTAAGTCTTTATTTTGGGTGTCTTAGAAAGTTTTGCAGGCAATGATGTCAGTCTGAAAATTGAGCAATTTCCAAAGAGTTTTTGATTCTGGAAAGAATGAGCAAGACTGGAAGATTGTACCACCCAAGTAAAGAATCATTAGGGAGGCCAGCAGGGGAGCAAAGTGGAAATCAATGGTGGTCAAGGGATGAGGGTGAGGTTTGGGGAGGAATGAATAGGCACAGCAGAGAGGATTTTTAGGGAGTGAAATTACTCTGTATGATACTCCATATGGTGGATATATGTCCTTATAGGTTTGTCTAAACCAGCGGTCACCAACCGGTGGTCTGCGGACCATTGGTGGTCCGTGAGGTCTGAAAGGTTGGCAACCACTGGTCTAAACTCATAGAATGGACAGCACCAAGAGTGAACCCTAATGTAAACTATGGACTTTGGGTGATAATGAAGTACCAATATAGGTTCATCGGTGGTACAAATGCACCACTCTGGTGGGGGACATTGGTAATGGTGGAGGCTACGCATGTGTGGGAGCAGGAGGTATATGGGAAATCTCTATACCTCCTCCTCAATTTTGCTATTAATCTAAAAGTATTCTAAAAACATAAAGTATATTAAAAAAGTGGGCAAGTCTAGGTTTTCCCAGCCTATGGAAAACAAACCAAATTCATCAAAATGGAAGTTTTTATCAAGCAGACGATATTAAAGGTAAGTTGTATATATTGGTGAAAGACTGCATAACATCTGATAGAACATTCATCAAACACGGAGGGAAAACAGTGACAGCTGGGAAAGGGGAGGGCAAAAGACATCTTTCCTCCGCAGCCCCAGCATCACATTTCTTCTCCCTTCATTTTGGTAAAATATCCTGGTTGCTACGCCCCATCCCCATTACTAAGGGGAAGGCCCTGAACCAGGCTGGACCATCAAAATCACTCTCAAATCTGCCTCTGGGCCTGGATGGACAGTGGGGTCCAGCATTTTCATACTGCTGCCCTGGCCCCCCACCCCACTGGGGTTCTCCCTGCTGTGGCACCTGCCTGTCAGCGTTTCCTTTGATTCTGTGAGCACAGCCTTCTAACACCTTTTGCGTTTTTTGCATGCTTTCCAAAGCTCATTTCTGTTGCTTGCATGCAGCTCCAAAAGATAAAAAGCCCATTTCAGAAATGAGACACTACTTAGAAATGCATTTCACTAATGCTGCTGCTGCTATGTGGAAAAAGAGGTGCCAGGGCCCGGGAGCTACAAGCCCCAGGCTGGGTGTTAAAGTCCTGCTCCCTCACCACAGCCTGCAGAAATGCTTGCGAATTCTAAAACAAACAACCGCCTGCAGGAAGTCCTGGCCCTGTCGCTTGGTGAGGTCAGCAAGGATAGAGTGGATGGGCTCTTCAATACCAAAGAACAGCTGTGAATGAAGCACTACCCAGCCCTGAGCAAGGAAAGGCAAACGGGAACCTCTGATGAGGAAACAGACGCCGTGTTCTCCACAAGTCACTCTGCACAGAGCACAGGAATAGCCCAAGCAATTATTACACAGAATTTAATATCTGTGCCAGCATGAACTCATAGCCACAAAACTCCCCTTCATAGCCTTTTCGGAATGAGGAGGGGGCATTGATGAGCAAAGGCATGCATGAATAGATGCAGAGATGCACTAAATGACAGCAATAAAGCTCTCCCTCTGACTGGCTTATTTCACTTAGCATAATGCTCTCCAGTTCCATCCATGCTGTTGCAAAAGGCAAGAGTTGCTTTTCAGAGAAAGATAAATACCACATGATCTCACTCATTTGTGGATTATAGAGAACAACATAGACTGATGAAAAGGGACAGACCCAAAGACTGAGAAACAGCGATCAGGCTATCAATCCCCAGAAGGAAAGTAGGGGAGGGCGGGGGTAAGGGGAAGAGATCAACAGAAGGACTTGTATACATGTATATAAGCCAAACCAATGGACATGGACAACGGGGGGATGGGAGCATGAGTTTGTGTGTGGGGGGGAGGTTGGGGGTTAAAGGGGGGGATGAGGACACATTTGTAATACCTTAACTAATAAAAAAAAAAAATAAAGCTCTCCCTCTCGAAGCCAGCTTTCGCTTTATCCGGTACTGGCTGGAAAGCTCAGGCTCAGCAAATAACAGTCACCTGAGATTACCGATGATGTGCACAAACAGATGGGCATATGGAACACACTCATGTTTTTCTCTTAAAATCACGAGAGTAATGGGAAAAGGTAGTTGGCAAAAACTAATTAAGAATTAAAGATAAAGATGCATTCTCATTGAAGATAAAGAATGGATGTGTATCATTATCACCCTTCCCTTATAGGAGATTAAGAAAGCATTTCCCCATTGTATTCTTATAATAAAGCTAATTAATGTAAGTTAAAAAAAATCCACAGGCTCCAGGATGTCAAACACTCTGTCTATTTAACTCATGAATATTCAGCAGCTCCTGAGTCTGTTTTGGGACATTAATTTGTGTTATCGTCGCTATAAAAATGTCTTGGAACTCTCTCTTCTACTGGTAGTTGAGAATCTTTATCAATAGGTGCAAATTCTTAGCGTTAGCTACAGAGAAAGCATCACACAATTAATTTTTCAGATATTTGCAGAGCACTCAGTGTGGGAACTGGGAAATAGCTCCCTCCAAGTCATCGAATATCCGGAACAAGAACACGCTGAGATAACTGGGTGGCTTGCTCAGGTCACTGGCCACACTGGAAGTATGCTCCACAGTATATATGTTAAATTTTTTTAAATTCTAGCTACATATTACTGAGAGTGTAGATTTTACAACCATTAAGTATTTCTGTCAATAATAAAAGCAATCTCTTAAGGACAGGGATATTAATGGTACGTGAGGCAAGTCATTAAAGCGCTGTGATCCTCTCGACATTTCCAGAAACCGTAGAAAGGGCCCAAAGCGCCATTTACTAGCACAGGACTCAGACTGGATGTGATTGTCGTGCTTCTGTAGCATCCGTTTCTCTTTCTTCTGTCGGATCACCTGACTGCTTTGGGCAGCTGGCCCTCCACCACCTTGACACCAGGGTTTGTGTGTGGGGTGGGGGGGGGGGGTGGGCTGCTCCTGTACCAGTTCCCCAGGCTGCACTTGAGCCTGTGGCCAGGGGCTGGAGTAGACTGGGGCCCAGGAATGCTGCTGGAACCCTGGGAAGAATTTCCCCAGGGATGCAGAGCTGGTGAGCTACAGAAGGTCAAGGTCTTGTGGAGAATAAAGCTGACAGCAAGTAGAGGGAGAACCCTACCCCAGGGCTGATGTCCCTGGCAAGCACTCTTGTGATTGGCTAATGGACACAGCTAAGAGTTCTCATTTGAATATTTCCCATGAACACTCAGAACCAGCTCTTGCTAAAATCATACCTACTGATGGATTTCCCTGTGAACTAATTGTTTCACTTTTTTTTTTTCTCATGCCGGTTTGAGTTAGGTTTCATTTGTAACTAAGAGTCCTGACTGATAGATGAATGCACCACTTGTGAAGGTGAACATTTAAGTAACAAGCCTTTCTGCCCATGGATTTAAAAATTATATATATTTTTTTGTGTGGGGGTGGGAGGGAAATTTGAGAAATGCCAAGATCTAGTTGGCTTGTGTCTCCCTTCTTAAAAGTGCCCCTCCTCCCAAACTCTGCACAAAAATGTGTAGTGCCCATTAGGAACCAGCCTGAATTGATCAAGAATACGTTTAAGTCAAAGGAATATCATTTCTTCTGAAAATGAGGTACCTCCTACCTGGACTCAGGTGAGGCATTTCACCTCGTGATGTGGGAAAGATGGAGGAGGATGGAGCGACAATTAGGCGAGCTTCCCCTGGTGGAGGGACCGTTTCTGGTGGTGCTGGGTTCCCACACTCCCATGTATGGATGGGTCAGTGAGGGGCTGAGCCTATGGACGGAGAGGATGAGATGAGCCTGTGGTGCAGGAAGGACAGGCACGTGCTCCTGAGCTGGGTGAGCTGTTTGCTGTTTGGTGATCGAGACAGAGGCTCACACAGTCCCCTTACTACTGGCTTGAACCATAATCAGTCTATTAGTTCAAAGCCTAAAGAGCGTGGATGGGTTTTTGAACTAAGGCAGATTTGGCTTGAGTCATGCTAGCACTTGAAAGCAAATCTCTCTCCACCTTAACATTTCTTTACTAGTGGCTTAGAAACATTCTTTCATTTCACACTCACTTTGCAGAATGTTTTTTGCTATTTAAATAAAGCCCAAGTGATGTACCAACAAAGGTAATAGGGTTGAATTTTTCGAGAAGCAATGATGGCTCACATACCTCTCCACACTTTTATTACGTGTGTGTTTCACATAATACATGGCAGAGATGACGTGTGGTGACCTGAACAGCCTAGCCACACAGAGCAAAACAGTGTCTCTAACACTGAAGATCAAGTGGCAATATGGTGTTTTTCCAGAAGAGGGGAAATGTACACAAATCGAACAATGTAGGAACATATGAAACACTGCCTCAAATCTGCAGCTTGTTGGCTTGCAGAGTGGCAGCAACTGGGTTTGCCAGCACCTCGAAGGGTACCCCTGACAACACACAATAAAACAGGATGCAGAGCTTCCCTGAGGATTCTTGCCCAGGACACCTCTTTCTCTAACAATATGCAATTAATTAAGGTAAGGTATGGGGATTTTTACTTTGCCCGTATTTTTCCTTAGCTACCCGTTTCATTTCCGTTGTACCCGCTGTGCATAGAACAGATACTATTTCCGAATCTGCATCAGGCCTATCACGTACAATGCAGGTGTGCGTGGCCCTGGGGTCTAGTTTTCATAAGACAGCGAGAGCCGCACAAGCTTCGATGGCTATTGTAATGCCTAATTCTCTCTTATCCACCCAAGGCCCCTTTAAAAGGCACAGTGCTGAATTCTAACGGTGTTTGTTAGGAGTTGAACCATGTCTCTCCCAAATTCACATGTTGAAGTCCTAACACCCAGAGCCTCAGGAGGGGACTGCATTTGGAGATCAGGTCTTTAAAGAGGCAATTAGGTTAAAATGTGGTCATTAGGGTGGGCCCTGATCTAATATGACTGATGTCATGGAAAGAATAGGATAGAGGACAGAAGACCATGTGAAGATACAGGGAGAAGACAGCCAGCCGCAAGCTACGGAGAGAGGCCTCAGGAGAAACCAACGCTGCTGACACTGTGATCTCAGAAAATACATTTCCTTGCTGAAGCCACTCAGTCTGTGGTACTTTACAGCAGCCCTAGCAAATGAATACAGTGTCTTTTAAATACCTGAACACATGCTAGCCAGTATGTCTCCCCACCGTTAGGAAAGTTTGCTAAGCAGGCTGATTACATTAAGATAAAATCCCTGAAATGAACCAATTGCTATTCTGTCATCTATTAAGCTTACAACAGCCCATCTTGCATTTGCTCTCCCAGAACTGTTTGTTCCCAGAAGGCAGTGCACAAAGGGGGCTGATTAATCACCAGCCACACGGCCGTTGATGAGCAGGGCATATTCCAATGGGATATCTCAAAATCTCCCTGCGCTCGAATTCACAGAAACTTCTACCTAGAGATCCCTAGGGAAGGGCCGCTTTGGCTGTTGCTCAGCCAGACTCTAGGCCAGTGCTGAGGCCCCTGCCCCAGGCAAGGCAGGGTGTGCCCAGACCCCTCTGCTGCCCCAGGGCCCAGGTCTCTCGGTCTGTGTTCTGGCATCTGGAGGGGAGGTCTTCTCCATTTTGAGCCCCACTGCATCTCCTCGAATTCTGCCCTGTTCATCCCAGTTTGCTCGCTGGAGGTGATCTTCTCCCTCCTCCAGACATTGTGTGGTGGCAACTGTGTTTGTCCCTCACTTACTTGTTCTTTTTCCAGTTCTACCTTCTTCCAGGTGCCTCCTGTCTCCAAGTTTTGAGTCCTCTCCCGTTCTTCTTAATAATGTCATAGTGAGTGATTATGAGGTGGCAGTCTCTGTGCTAAGCACTTCACGCTTGTTGAACTTTAACTCATTACAATGCCCTTGTTAATCCCATTTAATTTGAAAAAACTCAGGCTTGGGGAGGCCAAGTCAGTTTCCCTAAGTCTCAGAACTGCTAAGTGGCCAGACAATCTGGTTTACTGTGATCCCAAAGTCCTCTTTCTTTTTCTCCCACATTTTAAAAATTGTGGTAAAATACAGATAATATAAAATTTACCTTCTTAACCATTTTAATGTGTACAATTCAGTGGAATTACGTACATTCACAATGTTGTGCAACCATCACCATCATTGATCTCCAGAGTTCTTTTCTTCTTGTAAAATTGAAACTCCACTCATCTATATAAATAAAAGGCTAATATGCTAAGTGTCTGACCATCTGACCAGTAGCTATGATGCGCACAGACCACCAGGGGGCAGATGTTCAACGCAGGAGCTGCTGCGACGCGCACTGGCCATTTAACAATAAACAGCACTACAGACCTGGCATCCACAAACCAACACTAGGCTTCCCCCAGTGGAACACAGGCCCCGCCACCACCCCGGAGTGACAGCCCACCAAATTGCAGCCAATGCTGCCAAGACCCCATGGTGCAAAATGCAGCCCCCAGCCAGCCCAGCCAGAAATGGTCGCTGTGGGTTCCGGGTAATGATGTCACGTAGCAATGCCTGGCTTCCTCTCCCTAGTTACAACTAGCCTCCTTGAAGTTTCTTCAGCCCTGGAACATGACTTGCTTTATAGCCAGGTGCAAACATTTCACACTTTCTCCAAATATCTGTGAAGTGTTTTCCCGTGCCTCATCTCATTTGATCCTCACAGAAGTCTTGGAGTAGGTAGATAGGAGACTTGGTTGAATCCTATTTTCTTTTCATTAGCCGGAAAATGGAGATTTAGAAAACTTAGAAACTTGACCCGACTGAAAAGAAGTAAGAAATGGTGGACCTTGAAAATGACTTCAGGTTTTCTCACTGCACAGAATATAGTCAAACACTGCTGCAGTTAAATATTTTACCCTTTGTTTCCCTGCGTGGTCTATAATAATAATCTGATTCGTGTTGATATATACTGCTGACAATTACCTGAAAGAGAAGTTGGGGTGCTTCTCTGGGCTGGAAAAAGTTTAGCTAAATCAGAAAGCAGGTCTAATTAAGCAAGTTTATTCTATATACTAGTGTATAAAAGGCTAAGTTGATTCACGCATGCATGATACATATGAAGTTCTCGCTGGTGCCAATTGCATGTGTGTATTTCAATCTGTCATTGTTGATTGTGAATTTGGTTGACACTTCTCTTACAAAGAAAGGGTGAATAGTGATATGAAAATATTTCTTCTAATTAATTTCCTTTCAATGTGCATGAATTTGTGCACCGGGCCACTAGTGAAATAATAATTTCCCATTGTTCCCACACCCTAAGAACTGGAAATCACCATTCTACTTTCTGTCTCTATGAATTTGATTACTCTATATGGCCCATATGAGTAGAGTCATATGTTTGTATTTTTGTGGTTGGCTTATTTCATCCAGCATAATGTCATCAAAGTTCATCTGTTGTAGCATGTGTCAGAATTTCCTTCCTTTTAAAGACTAACTAGCATTCGGTCATCTGTGTATATCACATTTTGCTTATCCATTCACCCCGGATGGACACTAGGGTTGCTTTCATGTTTTAGCCATTGTGAATAATACTGCTCTGAACATAAGCGTACAAATAGCTCTTTGAGACTCTGTTTTTAATTATTTTGGGTTCCCAAAAGTGGAATAGCTAGATCATAGATAACTCTATTTTTTTATTTTTTATGGAACTGCCAGTATGGCAGCTTCACCATTTTAATTTCTCACCAACAGTGCCTAAGGGTTCCAATTTCTTCACATCTTTGGCAACACTTGTTATTTTGTGTGTGTGTGTGTGTGTGTGTGTGTGTTCTCTTTTTAAAAAATTTGGCCAATCTAATGGGTGTGAGGTGGTATCTCACAAGTTTTGATTTGCATTTCCTTATTAATTAGTGATGCTGAGCATATTTTCATGTGCTTATTGGCCATTTGCATACCTTCTTTGTAGAAATACATAGTGCGTTTTAAGATCCCTCACAGAATCTTTTCCCTGGTTGTCCTCCTTGAACATACTTGAGCTTGTGAGCATCCCTCTTAAAATGATTCATCAAGAGGAACAAGAATCCCAGCATGCAGTAAGGTGGCCATGGCAGTTGTTGGACTTCAAGATTCTCTTAGCTTTTCTACCAGCCATAAGAGGCTTTTGTGCAAGACTGAGCTTGCCATGAAAGGTAATGAAAGCCTCCAGGCCCTTAAAAAGAGAACCTCGTTTTAAGCCAGCTCTCTTGTTTTGAATAAGAGGTCAGTTGGCCAAGTGACAGCCTGTTTTTCTAGCCCAGGGTTCCTCAGCCTCAGCACTACTGACATTTGGGGATGGATAATTCTCTGTTGCAGAGGGGCTGTCCTTTGCATTGTAGGAAGTTTAGCAGCCATGTTAATTTCTGCCTGCTGGAAGCCAGCAGCACCCCCTGCACTGTTCTAGACATTGCCAACTGTCATTGGTGGGGGTAGCAATCACCCCTGGTTAAGATTCACTGTTTGAGTGTATTTCAAGCATCTAAAGATGGGCCACTTGCTTTGTAGTATGTGGGGAAATTCAAGATTCTGGAGGAATGAATAATGCTTCTTAAAAATGTCTATTCTCTCTCTGAATCCAGACAACTAGAGAAAGAGGTGGTTATAATGAACTGAGAAAGAGACAGGGTCAGGAACTGAGAAGTATGCATCAAATAGATGTGTCATACGCCTGACGTCGACAGCAGATACCAAAGGCAGAGGGAAAACTCAAGATTCTGTTACATAGGATGATAAAGTCCATGAATAAATTGTTATTTCCTTGCAGCAAAAATGAAATTATTCATTTCATTCTCCTACCATCATACGTGACTAGCTCTGTACAAATAAAAAGAGGTCTGGTGGTGAATGTATTTTAAGAGGCTCACTGTGGATGGCAATGGAACACTGGCTCCCTAAAGAATTAAATAAATGGTTATTGGGTGCTCCTTGTGGGCACCATGGAGGACACAGGATGATTAAGACACAATTGCTGTGCTGAGGCCGTATTTCCAAAATGCAGCACCTGCAGTGCCTTTGGAGTGGGAGGTTTGAGGTGTGCATGGATGAATGTTGAGTGAGCAGTATTGATCAAAGGGGAATTTATAGAGAACTCTCTTGAACTGGAAGAGAGGAATAGATGAGAATTAGTGTATTTGGTTCCTATGGCTGCTGTAACAAATTACCCCAAACCTAGTAACTTAACCCAAATTTATTACCTTACAGTTCTGGAAGTCAGAGTCTATGATTAAGGTATTGGCAGGGCTGTGTTCCTTCTGGAAGCTTCAGGGGAGAATTGGTTTCCTTGTCTTTTGCAGCTTCTAGAGGCCACTGACATGCCTTGTCTCATATCCTCTTTCTCATATCACTCCAACCTCTTGCTTTGGCTATCACATCTCCTCCCACTCTGATACTCCTGCCTCCCTCTCATAAGGACCATTATGATTGTACTAGGGGCCCAGTGCACGAATTTGTGCACCTTGAAAGGAACTGTGGGTGTGAGGCTGCAGTAGGCACAAGGTTGGGTCTTGGCTCATCTTCTGCACCCCCGCCCGGCCCCTCCCACTGCGGCTCCCTGGTCCCCTCTCTGCTGACAGCTCCGCTCCCACCACCACTCCCATGCATTGATGGCACTGGCCCCACTCACACCTGCTGATGGTGCAGAGCAATTGAGGCCAGTGCCAGGAGTGAGTGCAAGCAGTTGCTTTGCCACCAGCATGGGGTGTGAGTGGGGCTGTCGCCGGCAGTGGTTATGAGAGGCAGCTGCAGGTCCTGATCACCACTCAGGAGCAGGGGAAAGTGGAGAAGCCCTGAGGGGTGATCAGGGCCGGCAGCTGCTGCTCACACCTGCTGATGGCACCGAGAGATCGGGGGCCAGCACCGGGTGCTGGTAGCAGGTGCAAGCAGGCTGGTGCTGGCAGCAGGTGTGAGTGCTGGTGGGACCGCGGCACACAGGAGCGAAGAATTTTCAGTAACCACCAGAGGCTTGCCCCGATGAAAGTGACCAGCACCTCGCCTTGGTCTGGCACCCCCGCTCACCTGCTCCACCATCCCGCAACGGCCGATGTCCGCCAAGTTTCGTGCTCTGCTGCCTGCTGCCAATGCCCGCCATGTTTTGTGCACACCCCCTGGTGGCCAGCACACATCATAGGACTGGTTGTTCTGCCATTCGGTCTATTTGCATATTAGGGTTTTATATATATAGATTGAGCCCACCCAGATAATCCAGGATAACCTTTACATCTCAAGAGTCCCAACTTATCAGATCTGTGGAGCTCCTTTTACCATGAAAGGCCAGGTGTTTGCAGGTTGCAGGGGCCAGAATGTGAGCATCTTTGAGCAATGGGGGCATCATTCAGCATAGCACAGTTAATAGGGAGAGAAGATACACAGGCGATAAATTCTGGGAAAAAGACACCCATTATGAATAACTTGGGAAAAATGGAGTAATAGCGTGTTGAGGTGTGAGTGAACTGAGAGCAGGGAAGAATTTAACTAAGGAGGGTGAAGGAAAAGCTTCAACCTCACTCCCAGATGTCAGATACCCAGACCCCTCCTGAGGCTTGGTCATAAAAGGCGATTGACATGGTTTCACCTGGGCATCCTTTTGGGATGCTCACCCTGGGAACCCGGCTGCCATGTGGTGAGGAAGCCCAGACCACATGAAGAGGCTATACACCGATGTTCTGGCTGACAGCCAGCATCAACTGCCAGCTAAATAAGCAAACAAGCCTTCATCTGATTTCAAGCCTCTGCCTGCAGGGCTTCCAGCTGAAGCCTCAGACAGTGTGGTACAGAGACAGTCTGTCTCCACAGTGTCCTCTTCATAGTCCTGACTCAACACAACTCAACACAAGAGATAATAAATGGTGTTTTAAGCCACTAAGCTTATGGGTGATTTGTTTATGCCCTAATGGGAGCTGAAAAAGGCACTCAGCCCTAGGGCAAATGAATCAATTTTTCCCCATAAATATGTTCCCAGTTTTATAAAATCTAAATGGGATGAGAGACTTTAACTCTGGCGATCACCTGACTCAACCTCCCTCTCCTTCTTCCTGAGGGTCATGAGTACCGTGGAAGGTGTAGATGCAGAACTGCCTCTTGGTGCCACCCATGCCTGACCTCCAAGGCCAGCCGAGGTGTGTACATTGAGTTTCATCTGCACTGGGCACTGAGAGGTTGTTCCAGGAGGTGAGTGGCATGGTCAGAACAGGTGTTGTCAAGATCCCATCATTGGCAGGGGTCCCAGGCACAGACTGAGAGGGAAAGGAGGTGTGTTAGGAGGCTGCTATCATAGCCTAGAGAAAGGATGATTAGATCTGAAATCAGGAGATGCCTTTGGACTTGGAAGGAAGGGTGGGTGGGAGTGAGAATACTCAGGAACAGATGCCCTATGGCACAAAAAGTGGGGTTATCAAAGACATAGCCAAGGTGAAGAGTGTCAAAAAGAGGAAGTGAGAGCCTATCCCAGGATAGTAATTGACCAAGGTTGTGGTGCAGAGATAGGCTGTCTCCACTGTGTCCTCTTCATAATCCTGTGCAATCTATTTAATGAAGAAATATGTATTGAGGCATAGTGTGTGGAAGGCACAAGAGATGCAGTGGTTTAAAACAGAGACAGTTCCTGCCTTTGCTGAGCATACACCCCAGGGGGAAAACAGACATAAAACAAAGATTTGCAAATCCAATTTGGTTATGAAAGGTGTGTGCAGGAGACCATGGGGATGCTACTGGTAGGGTAAGGAGAGGTGTTTCTGAAGGAGTGATGTTTGAGCTGAGACCTGCAGGAAGAGGAGAATTTAGCCAGAGGCTGCTGTATTCCTCAGGCTGGTGAGGTTGGAGGATGGGACTCAGGTGGGAGCAGTGGGCTGGAGACAAGCAGATGAATTCAGGAGATGCTGAGAAAATGGAGTCCCCAGGAATTAATGATGGCAGTTTCTGTGGGTAACCAAGGGCAGGGGAGAACATAGGATGAAGTTCAGGCTTCTAGCTAGGGCATAGGGGCTGGTCCTGCCCTTCACCAACACAAGGAACACTGGGGGTGGAGGTGAATTTGGTTCTGAAGACACTTGAGTTTGAGGGACCTGTGATTCCCAAATGGAGCTGTCCAGCAAAGTTGTGTATACAGAACAGGGAGCAGGAGCGATGACTGAGCTTGAGATGTTCATCTAGGGTCCCAAAGCACACGGAATTGGAGTCTCTATTGGAATGGTGAGGTGTGGACCTTATTGGGGGATGAGACTGAGAAGGAAAATGATTGGAGGTCACAAGAGGAAGAGGAGCAGCCAGAAAGAATGAAAGAATAGACCACTAGGGAGAGGCCCTGCAGAGTTCGAGGTCTTGGAGTTGGTGGAGTTTTGGGTAGTAGTAAGGTCTACAGCTCAACTAGCTCAGCTCGCTGAATGATCATGGTGGACTGCCCAATTAAATGCCATGCTTTCCAATCTTGCTGCATCTAAATATCCTTTCCTTGCCGTGTGTAAATTCACACGGTGTCCAAGACTGCATTTTGTCCCTGCTCCAGAGCAGGTTTTAGGTATGTTTCTCAACTACAAAAGTCTGGAGGAAGATGCTCTGGTCTTCCTCTGGGACAAGTTCAGTTGTTCATGAGTTCACGCTGAGGAGGGTCCACGAACAGCTGTGTGGCTTTGAGCACAGTAAGTTACCTAAGTGAAACGAAGTCTTTGTTTCTCACCTGGGAAACATGAACTGCAATGCTGGTCCGACAGCAGTAGGTGAAGATGAAGAGAGATAGGGATGAGAAAGCACTCAGCTCAGTGTCTGGAAAATTAACAGCTGCTTAATAAGTGCTAGTTACGTTAATGCATGATTAAGACATTTCCTTAATCGGTTGTAGCTCTCTCACAAGTATGAATAGTCCCATAAATATAAAAACCACATACAGTGATTTCCTTGCTACAGGCAGAAAGCTCTGGGCTTAGCATACAGCAGGTTCTTAATAAATACTTATTGATTGATCCACTGAATGGATGCATAAATGAGTTCTGTGCCAAGTTCTCCCTCTTCAAGTAACAGGAGAAGGTCATTGAGGTTACCACCCATTTTCTTCTCCTTTGGCCTCACCCAGAAGAGCTGAGGTGCCACCAATTTGGGGCCAAGGATTCCCAAAAGGCCATACGGTAGGGCCATCCCTCTGTCTGTCACTCGGCCTCTCCCAGGAAGATGAATCTGGTTCCTGGCTGCTCTGGTGACAAACAGCAGGAGTTAGCTGAGAGCATCTGTCAACAGGAGGAAATGCAGGGCAAGCCCTGCCCTAGACGGGGTACAGAATATGCCTTAATTCCCTCACTATGGAGAATCAGCCATCTTGGAAGAAATAGAAAATGTTTCCTGAGATCTTAGAATAGGTTTACACTCGTACGTCTATAGCAGAAGCACCTAGCTGCTTCTTAGTTGTGTGATTCTGAACAAATATATGTAACATCTTGGCCTCAGCTGCATTTTCTGTGAAATGGGGACAATAAGACCAGTCTTAGGGTTTTGGGAAGATGAAAAGTAAAATACACAGAAAATCCTGGCACTGAGTAGTTACTCAATAAAACTTAATTCCCTTTTTTTCCAGCTGATATCACTGCTTTCCTTTCCAAGTCATACATCCTTTTAAAAAATATATATTTTTATTGATTTCAGAGAGAAAGGGAGGAGAGATAGAAACATCAATGATGAGAGAGAATCATTGATTGGCTGCCTCCTGCACGCCCCACACTGGAGATCGAGCCTGCAACCTGGGCATGTGCCCTGACTGGGAATTGAGCCGTGACCTCCTGCTTCATAGGTCAACACTCGACCACTGAGACATGCTGGCTGGGCTAGTCATACATTTTTCCCCTATTTTTATTTTATTTTTTTCTAGTCATGCATTTTAAAAAACCAAGTTTTCTAGTTTATTTTCCAGGGTGATTCCTAGAGGCAGATACAATGACCACAAAATGATATTTTGAAAGCACAAGAGATGGAAACTCAAAATCAAGTAAAGCATTGCTTCAGTTCATTTAGTAACCAATAAGAAGGATTAACTCAAATAACCTTAAATACCATTCTCTTTGTCTATTTAAGAATCAGAAAAGCATACATTTTTGAAACCTCATCAAATGCACAATGCTGTGATACTTGAAGGCGTGAACTTCCATTTCACAGAAACGTCATCGGATGCTGCCAGAGAAATCTGGAACTTTCCAAATTAGTGCTGCCTCCCAGCAAGTTCGCACCCGGGAGTGCAGGCACCCTGTGTTGGGGAACAGCTCTGATGCTGCATAGCAAACAGCGTAATTTCACTCACACACTGAAGCTATTTTCCTAAAATTGGACCCTTACTACTAAGTTAATAGAAAAAAATTCCAATTGAACTTTGGAAGATTGTTTTTTCTATTACGGCAACATTACAGAGTTCAATTTGGTAAAAATGAGCACTGAAGGCTTTCAACAATTTTCTCACAGAGATTAAATCCAATCCTAAGAACAGTCACAATGGAGTTGGCATTCCTGGACGTGCAGCGATGAGGAGACACCACTCTCCATGTGCGGGGCGGGAGCAGCGGGACTGGACCTGGGAGTGACCCTCTGCCCATACCAGAGCCGCACCTATTCTGTTCAAACCCGGAACATCCTAAACTTGCCTGCCCAGGATGTGAGTCTAAGCTTATAATGATAAGCTTGGCTTGTTCCATGGGATATGAAGAACTATCTGAGTGTTCATATTCTGACATCAAGGCAAGAACTACTATTTGTTGTGCCTTTTAGGGTAATTATTGTTGTTTTTGTTCATTATGTCTGTGGTCTTAAAAATTCCAACGAAGGCAGGCTGAAAACCCATCGAAGAGAGAACATGTGAAACACATCTATCCCTTGACTTATCTCACGGCAGTTTTATTTCTCCAGACAAAATTGGAAATCACAGCTGTGGTGAAAAGGGGAAATTCTTTTCCAATCCCCTGGACATTTTTGAACCATAACCAAGGTTACGGATGGGTGTCTGTGAAATCTAGGTGAAGGGTCCTTTGTCATTTTTTAGATGCCGAGAAATGTCTTTATAGAACTGACAAAGGAATAAGCCTTTTTCATTTCTCCTGACACAGACAGTGCTGTCTGTAGGGTTACCTGGAAGGGTTTTAAGGTGATATATTTTGTGCAGCTGGATGGATGTTATGACAGCTGAGAGGGACGTGTCCCAGGCGGCAATTGCTAGTTTCTGCCTGTTACGGTTTCAGGGACCTATTGGTCAAGGCCAGCATTTGAGTTTCGTGAGACTATAGAAGAGGACCACAGTGCCTCTGAGTGCATCTGCAGAGAGAAAGGTGGTTTCTTTGCAATTTCCTTGTTTTTGATTCTTTAAGAAATTATTTTTTTTCTGCTGATAAAAGTAATGTGTTCAGTATAGAAAACTTGACAACACAAAATAGTGTGGAGAAAAAAACTAAAAATCACCAATACTTCCAGGAAGCTGAGAGAATCACTCTTAACCTTGTGGGGTATTTTTTCAAGGTTTCCCCACATGTGATTTATATATTTGGGGTTATACAGTTTACCAACTTAATATTCTACCTTTTCTACTTCAGTTTCTATCAGGAATAATTTCCCCGGGCTTAAAAATTCTTATGAAACAGTTTTTTTGTTTGTTTTTCTTTTTAAATATATATATATATATATACACACACACACATATATATTTGTATTGATTTCAGAGAGGAAGGGAAAGGGAGAGAGAGATAGATACATCAGTGATGAGAGAGAGTCATTGACCAGCTGCCTCCTGCACGCCCCACACTGGGGATTGAGCCTGCAACCTAGGCCTGTGCCCTTGACTGGAGTTGAACCTGGGACCATTCACTCCTCAGGCTGACGCTCTACCCTCTGAGCCAAGCCAGCCAGGACTGAAATACAGTTTTAATGACTGTATATTATTCCATACTATGGCTGTCCCACAGTTTATTTATGCAGTCTCCTATTGTTGGACATTGAAACTGTTTTCCAATTTTTTGTTATCATAAGTAAGGCTCCAGTGAAGAACTCTGCACATAAATCTCTGCTTCCTAGTGCATAAATCTTTGACACCATTTCTGATGATTTCTTTGAGATAAATTCCTAGGAGTGGAATTACTGGTGTCAAAGAGCATGACTGCTTAAAAAAATTGGTACGTAATGCACCAATTTCTTGCCTAACTCTTTTTAAAGAACTACTGGACTTAATGTGTTTTCTTGACTGAGATAGGGCTCTATTTCAAGAGGTGAGTGAACCGAGGAAGGAAGTTCTCATCAGCTCTTTTATCTGAACCCAGAAGATGTTGGCTACAAGGCCTAGGCAGAGGGTTGGGATATTTTACCCTTTATTGAGAAGGTCCTGGGTTCTTCTTTCATGAGCTGCCTCATCTTTGCCCCACCTCCACTTGCATCCTATACTGGTGTGGTAATGAGTTAATTTTATGCAGTAATATATGTGGCTCAGGTGAGTGCTCCTATTACTTACAGTTCCCTGAGGGGTCCAGGTTCCAGACTCAGCTCAAGGGAAGGGAGAAGTGAATGAACAGTGGATGAGAGACCCAGGGCACATGATTTGCAACCTCAAGTGTCTCCTGGCCTAGTGGGGGAGATGAGAAGCACTCCGTAGCGGAGGCAATTTAATTTTCCAACTGGGTATACAGGTAGGCTGCATTTGCTCAGCTTCCCTTGCAGCTAGGTTGGGAAAAGTGGGTGGACATGATAATGTCACTTCTGGATTTGGCCACAAAAACCCTATAGGAACCTCCTCCCTTTCTCTATTCTCCTTCCACAGCAACTCTGGAGGTCACAACTGAAAAGTCAGTCTCACAAGATGGAAGGAGCCAAGGAGCCTGGGTCCTTGAATTAACATTGTGGAGCAGAGCCGTTCCCCACACCCCTGCCCCACCATCGGCAACTGAATTGTGAATGAGGGATAAATACATTTCTGTATTAAGCTATTGAGATTGGGGGGTTATCTATTACAGCAGCTAGTATTATCCTTGCTAAAACTCTCATTGATGATTACAAATTAATTGTGTGTGTGTGTGTGTGTGTGTGTGTATGTTTATGTATGTGAGATGAAAGTTATCCTAAGTTATGCAAAGAGGGGAAGCCCCTTCTGGAGTTAGGGTGGGTTATAAAGGAAGGCTTTGCGAATAAGGCTATGTTTGGAATGATTCTAGACGGGTTACAACAGTAGCTAATACACATTGGGTTCTTACTACATTCCAGATGCTATACTGAGAGCTTTGCCAGATTAGCCTATTTAATCCTCCCAATGACTCCAGGTATTATCTCCTTGTATATCTGAAGAGAATGAGGCGAGGAGAGGTTAAGTAACTTTCCCAAAGTCCCACAACTTTCAGTAGAGAAATGGATGTCATATTCACCATGCTTCCATACTAGGTGCTGCCAGTATATGAGCAGGGTTTAGTCATGTGGTGGTTACCTGGAGGGACAGGCCTGGGGAAACACCAGGAGCAAAGGCACACAGAAGAGGAGATATGCAAAATACTTAGCATCCCTGAAGGACAATGAGCAGTTGGTGGGTACTGACCATGGTGCTGAAGTGGGAGCTGCACTGTGGAGAGATCTCCAGGGCCCTGGGTGGGAGGCCAGGATGGGCAAGGGATGGCACTCAGGGCAGATGCCCTAGCACACAGGCATTGGGGAATGTGACATTTAGGGAACTGCCAGATGTTGGCAAATCCAAGCAGAGGCTTGGATGTTCTAGGTTTAGACAAATGTACCCTCAAAGGCCTTTGGTCAACTCTGTGGGGAGAACAGCTTCTCACGGGGTTTGGCCTGCACTTGGATGTGGGCTCTATGACTGGCACACAAGATGCACTTCCTGCATAGGTGTCTACTGAACAAGCTGATGAATGAAATATGAAAAGGTGTCATTTAGAAAATAAATGAATCAGAAGCACTGCATCCCTGATCAGACTTCTTTATGCAGCCACCCAATGGCCCGTTCAGCTGCCCCCTTGCCTGTCGGTTCCCAGACATCCTGACACCCAGTGACTGAGGCTTTTAATGACTGAGGCTTTCTATTCTGGCTCAGTAACTGCAGCTATCACAGAATTAAGTAATGACAAAGTGAGTTATTACCCAGCCTGGCTTCAGCTGGGGATGTAACCTGCAGCTGAGATACCTCACTGTTGGATTGCTCGCACGACTGTCTAGGCAGTGACATGAAAAATGTCGCCTATAATTCCTCAGCTCAGAGCCATACATCCTCTGAGTCTTGACTCTACACTTCGTGGGGAATAATGTTGTTTTGTTGAGAAGGGGTAGAGGGTATAATTAAATTCCTCTTAAATGTTACATTCATCCTTGTTAATCAAAAATTAGTAGCTCTTAAAAAAAAATAAACACAACTCAGCTCGCCAGGAAGCTGATAGCAGTTCCCATGGCCTGTTTAATTACACAAAACAAAGCAAAACATGCTCCTCTGCCTCTCAACTGTGGCGTTAACAGAATGAAATATAATAGTAGCCATAGCTGTGTGGTGGGATTAAAGGTGATTTTTAACTTGCTCTGTTTATTAATTTTTCTACAATGAGCATAATATTGCTCATTAAAAGGCACTTAAATAACGAAAAAAGTAAACATGAAACTACATTCTCAAAACTTGAAAGCAAAAATATAGATGAATATTTTTCCCAACCCCCAACTCTCATTCCATGCCCCAGAAATAGCCACTGTAGTTGGTTGGATGTGTGTCTTTTCAGACAACCTCCAAGGAATTTCCCATTTTCTTCATAACATCTATTATATTTGGAACCATCCTTTTCTCATTCTCTAACCATTCCCAAGAGGAAGTGCTTATTTGCCTGATTCTCACCATGTCCCCAATAACAGTGCCTGGCTCACAGTAGGCGCTTATTAAACAATTGTTGAATGAAAGAAAGAAGGAAAGAATATGCATGGGGAGGAAAAGTGCTATTTAAAACCACAGGGTCTTCCACAAAGAGGGGCCCTTTTGGCCTTCTGACATGTTTCCATCTGTTCATGGTGAGCCTGAAGCTTGCTGAGGGCAGGGACTAAAGAGAAGTAAATTGTTCTTTGTTTTTGCTCTCAAGAGAGAATAGTGACATAGGCAACAACATGGATGAACTCCAAAATAATTTTTCTGAGTGAAAAAAAGCTCTTAAAAGGTAAAAACGGGTACATAGTCTAGGATATCCAATTTATATGAAACACTGGAAAATGCAGACTAATCTACAGGACAGAAAGCAGATCAGTGGTTGCTTGGGGATGGGGTGCAGGAGGCAGGGGCAGGAGGGAGGTTTACAAAGGGCCTTCTTAGGGGTGCTGGTATTGAAGTACCTTGATCAGGGTGATAGTTTCATGCGTGTGTACATTATGTCAGAACTTATCAAATGACGCACTTTAAATATGTGCAGCTTACTGTATGTCAACCACACCTCTATAAAGCTGTTACAAAAAGAGAAGGGGGTGGTGGTGAAGAGGGGAAATTAGACAGAGAGGAAGAGTCACCATGTGTGCTGAGGTGGATAATGTGTCCTGTGAAAACACAGAGGGACGGGGCAGTGAGAAAAATTTGCAGTTAAGGGCAATTGGGGCTCAGATCGAGTAATTCGATACGATGTAGCTGCATATTCCTCCGACATCCTCAATTAAGTGGACCATGAGCACCAGATTATGATAATGATGGTGAATGTGTGTGTATGCATGTGTGTATGTGTGTGTGTGTGTGCACGTGCATGTGTTCCAAGGGAGAACCGAGGAGAAGGGCACTGTGGAATGTAGCAGACTGGCATGGGTAGGACAGGGAGACAATACAGAAATGGAGCTAACTTGTCAGAAGTGGACACTGGGAGCCAGAAGTGACTCCTATAACTATTGGGCCTCTGGCATTTGCATAAACCTTGGGAAACCTTTGGTTTGCTCCAGAGCATGGAATCAGGACTTATCACAAGTTCATTTAGGTCTCAGGTCAGGCAGATCCCAGCTGACATCTGGATGTTGCCACCCTGCTCAGTGACTTTTTATTGAATGCGTCAGAAACATTTTGATTTGTTGACAGAAAAACAACTGCTGCCTTTTTTTAGTATTGACAACAGGAGGTGGGATGATGATGGATGGGTTGTCACTGGGGCTCAGCTCACCTTTCGTCTGGTTGGCATGTTTCATAACACCTATGTTTTGGGGCCATGTCTGACAAGTTATGCATTTAGCAAACGTTGGCTGATGGCTTGCTATGGGGTAGGCACTGTACTAGATGTCAAGATGAAAACCGTGGATGTGACTCATGCCTTTCTCAAAGACCTCACAGTGCAGAATAGCACAAAGACTAATGGGACACTGTCCTATGGGAAGGGTTGTACTGCAGGGGTTGGAAAACCATGGCCCACAGGCCAAATCTGGCCCTCTGCCTGCTTGTGTAAATAAAGGTTTAGTGCAGTGGTTCTCAACCTTCTGGCCCTTTAAATACAGTTCCTCATGTTGTGACCCCCAACCACAAAATAATTTTCGTTGCTACTTCATAACTGTAATTTTGCTACTGTTATGAATTGTAATGTAAATATCTGATATGCAGGCTGGTCTTAGGCGACCCCTGTGAAAGGGTCATTCGATCGCCAAAGGGGTCACGACCCACAGGTTGAGAACCGCTGGTTTAGTGGAACACAGCCACACCTATTCACTGATGTGGTGGTGCCTTTCAACAACAGCAGAGTTTAGTCATTAAGACAGACTGTGTGGTCTCCAAAACCTACATAAGTTAGCATCTGATCCTTCAAAGGAAAAGTCTGCGAACTTCTGCTCTAATAGAAGATCGCATGGAGCAATTAGTTCTGACGGAAGCAACAAGCTCAGCTCAGTGAAATCCAGTTCTCAGTGTTCCAAGCTAGGAGGTCAGTTAGGAGCAAGAGTCTCTTTGTACTGGCTTTGTGATTCAGTGAGAAGCAGAATGGACCTCTGCGTAGCCTCTCTCTCCCCAGGAGGAAATGAAATATAGATGCTCATGGCCCCTCTTCAGATTTCTGAGGCAGCACCTGGGTGACACCATCTCTGTCAAGGTGGCCTCAGGGAGACTGGCAGAGCTGAGGTGCCTGGCCAAGGACACTGGCAGAGAGTGGAAGGAGAGAAGCGTCTTCTTTCATCCTCTGAATCCAAAGGGGAGCCTCAAACCAAGGAAGGGCATCAAGCGATAATTAAATAAAGACATTCAGTTAGCATTCATTCACAGACGCTAATGAAAATCTTTGTCTAGATTTTGCAAAGTGGTACTAAATATTAAGCTCTGAGGATTTACTATAGGCTAAAGTGTGATTAAAAAACTGGCTTTGAAAATCACTTATTTGAAATTTATTCATTAATTGAAAATGTATCAAGTACCTACTATGTGCTAGGCACTGTTCAATGTGGTCCCTGCTCTTAAGAGGCTTCTAGGCCAGGGAGGGGAGCTAGGTAGTGACATGCGGGCAGGCAAGTGCTATCCATCCTTGTTATGTAGTTACAAAGTCACCCCCAATGCTGATTAGCCAATATGAACTGCTGCTCCTCAGTGGAATACAGGGTTAGGTTCCTGTGAGCCTCTGGTCACAATTTTCATCCAACCAACCAACATAGAACCATCAATCACTAGATAACCTTGTTTTGTTTTCTGTTTAAACATAGCTTATCTCATATAATCCTATATATAATAAAAGGCTAATATGCAAATTGACCAAAAGGTGGAACAACCAGTCACTATGACATGCACTGACCACCAGGGGGAGACGCTCAACGCAGGAGCTGGGCTCATGGCTGGTGAGCGCAGTGGCAGTGGCAGAAGCCTCTCCCGCCTCTGCAGCAGCGCTAAGGATATCCAACTGCTGGCTTAGGCCCACTCCCCACAGGGAGCGGGCCAGGGCCATCAGTTTCATCCCCCGAGGGCTCCCGGACTGCGAGAGGGTGCAGGCTGGGCTGAGGAACCACCCCCTACCCTAGCACACGAATTTTCATGCACCAGGCCTCTAGTTTAAAATATATTGTTGACTCATTAACGGAACTCATGTCCAACAGCACTCTAACTCAAGCATGGACAAAGCTTAATATACGAGTTCCCCCACTAAGGCCCATCACAGCCTTCTTGTGCTCAGGACACCAGATAGCACTTCAGCACCTCTTCTGGGGGCCACTCTACACAGCAAAATCACCCACAAAAAGCACAAAAGTATGGAAAATGTGGCATCAAATTGACCACAAAAAGCACACTTGTTTATAGTATCAGAGCTTAGACAAGGAGGCACAGCGTGGCCTCTTTTGACCTCAGCTGGAAATGTGCATGTCAGGCGACTCAAGTTTTTTGCTGTTCTGCACTTGTCTGCAAACGACCGTGAACGCACCATAAGCATTTTGGGTTACTAATCAATTTTAGCATGTAGGTGAATGTGCAAGTACAGAATGCGTGAATAACAAGGCTCAACTGTGATCCAACGCAGAGAGAATGATTTCTGTACAGTTCTGAGTGGGGAAGACACTTGGGGAGGGCCTTGTGGAGCAGAGACAGCCCGCAGAGAGGGAGTCAGAGGGAGAGGCCAACCAGGATGCTGCTTGGTGGAGAGTGCACTCTAAGGAGGCAAGCAGGGCAAAGGGAGACCAGCAGGGGCAGTTACTGTCATCCTGGTGAATGACAAGGGGGCTTTGATTCGGTTGGTGCAGTGGAGTTGTAAGAAAGCATTGACTGAAGATGTAATTGGGGATGGACCTGGTAAGACTAGTTGATGTGTTTCTCCAGTAACTAGACATTTATGTTTTTAGTATTTGTGAAATATTTACTTTGTGAGCTGGAGATGTTTAATTTTTAGACACTCAGGGTAAAATATCAAGCAGTAATCACTCACCCACAGATGCTCTTTGGCAGCTGCTAAGGGAACAGCTCACTTGTGGGCGTTCCATGAAGGGCGCTCAGATGGATGTCGGCATGGCCTTCCAAAGCATCTTTCATGTTCTTCTTGTGCTACAGCATCCCCTGGTCCTCCCATCTTTACAGATTTCAAAAGCAGCCCCAGACACAAAGAATTCCAGTGAATGCAGAACAGAGATGAAACTGACCCTCTGACACTGACTCTCAGCTCCTCTGATGAAAGAAAGGTCCCACGTGGAGCAGAATTGTAAAGAAATTTTATGGGTACTTATGAAGAAGTTGCACATTCTACTAGGTGCAGATTTTTAAACAAAATGATTGTTTCTCCTCTTATAAAACAAAAGGAAGAAATGTTTTCTTGTTAAAAAATTATTTGGCATAATTATATGTGGATTTGAATTCCATCTATTCTATTCACAAAGTATTCAACCCTCAGCATATTTTGATACCTGGGATCCTCAGCTATAGGATGGAGAGGACCACACCCTCTTCTGAGAGCCCAGCGTAGTAATGAACTAATTAATGCTCAATCAGACTTCTAGATATTATATTTAGTTACTTTTCACATTTTCCTTTTTTTGTTTCATTATGCTCTATTTTTCATTCATGGTTCCTATTCTTTTCCCCTAATCATTTTATTTTATAGTATAGTTCCTTTTTTAATCCACAGATTTCTTTTCCTTTTCTTTTGAGCCCCACCATAGATTTCCATGGGTGAGGGGCTACCGTTGACCCATGTTTCTGACTCTTGCAGAAAAGGCACCTGCCTTTGCATAGCACCCCAGGATGCAGGCTCCTGCCTGGCACAGAGCTTCTTAGCTTTGACTCCTGCTCCTGAGACACGGTCACAGAGTGTTTCTACCCCACCCTTTACATTGCAGGAGAAATGGGCCTAAAGGGAACATGTGGCTTTCCCAGTGCTGTGCTGGGCCAACTCGGGAGTGGATGCCACAGGACAAATCAGTGACATTGATCCTGATTTACTTAAACTTTTTGATATTTTGTTTATCATGAACTTTTGAGTTCATTTTATTTAAAAAATATTGCATTGCCCTAACCGGTTTGGCTCAATGGATAGAGCATCGGCCTGCGGACTCAAGGGTCCCAGGTTCGATTCCGGTCAAGGGCATGTACCTTGGTTGCAGGCACATACCCAGTAGGGAGTGTGCAGGAGGTAGGCTCAAGCCACATCCCCTGCTCCGCGTCCTTCTCTACTCTTGGTGCCCTGAAGGGTGACCTGGCCCCTATCCCATGCCACCTGTGCTCATTCTGATATGGGACCCCTCTCAGTGCAGCAACTGTATGTGCAAATGCTTGTCCCTCACATCACAAGACAGCTGTGGCCTGAAAGCCTGCTGCAGAGTTGTCACAGGCATTGTGGGAAACTAAAAAAAAGTGTGTAGTGGACGTTTGCTTCGTCACTTCTGTCTACTGACCATCCTTCACCATTCCTCAGGGCATCCCCATCTCCCTTTTGGACAAACCCCTGTTTGCTGATGGGAGGTAACAACCCACTCCCATTCTTGCCGGATGCAGCAGCAGTGGATATGGGACATGCTACTTAGCTCCAGCAAGGCGGATGCCCTTTCGGTGAGTGATGTGGGGGCAGGTGGAGCAAATGCTCACAGCATGGAAACCGTAGCCTGAGAACCAGGCTATCCCCTTTGCAGTAGTTCCTACTGTCTCCCCTCTGGAATTCTATTCTATTTCATTTTTTCTCAGCTTATCCTCCAGGCCCCTGCCCATTCTCTGATCTCCAATATCACTCTAGTAAATTCTTGTTTTAGTCCACTTATCTAGCTGATGATGGGTTCTGTTGCTTGCAGCCACAGACCCAGACAGATTTTGTACTAGAAATAATTAGAGGTTCTGAATTGTAAAGTCCTCTTATGCTCATAGGTAATTTTTTCATCTCACTTCAAACATTCAACCAGATCCTAAACTTGTTTGGGTGACAATCTGCAAGTCATGGTGTTATTTGCACGGCATCATATGCTTTGCAGAGCATCTTAAAATATTGATAAATTTAATCCCGATGCCCAAACCAGAAACAGTTTTACTAGCAGAAAATATGACTACGTTCCATGTGCACTCCAGAAATACTGCAAAATCAAGTATACCTGTCCACCAAAACCCAAGCTGCAAAACTTCAAGAATCACTTGTTTAAATCTTATCTTTAATAATGGTTTACTGCGTAACCATTTGCTCTGTCATTTCTGAGTACTTGCTTGCAGGCAAGCAAACAACAGGCGACAATATTTAGGAACTTCTATCTGCTCCCTTCAATTTTCCCAGGAACGGGGACGAGACTGCCCTCGCGGGATTTAGCAGTGCGATACCCGGGGCTGGCCTGTGGACACCAGCAGGGTGCTCCAGGAGCAAAGGTGGAAACCCATCATCATTCTTGGGAGCAGTGACTACTTTCCACTAACATCCCTAATGGGCGCTCCCAGAAACTTCCTTGATGGTAAGTTCGTAACGCACGACAACCACAGACTATAGGAAAACACTCCTCTCATTCTCAAAGAGCCACCTTTGGAGAACAGCTACACACTACACTCTGCTAAGAGAGATCATCAGTTAATGAAATGCCTACTATGTGCCAGACACTGTGCTCTAAGCACTTTACTGACTTACCCAGTTTATTCTTCAGGGACTCTATAGACCAAGTATTATTGCCCAATTAACAAGTGAGGAAACTGAGGCACAGAGAAATGAAATGTCTGCCCAAGGTTACACATGTGGAAGAGGAGGGAGCAGGCTTTGCACTCAGGAAGCTGGCAGTAGGCTGGCCGCCAGAGTCGCTGGGTTATACCACTTCTCTCTGCCAGGCCATCTGAGACCAGAGGCCCTCCCTTCCCAGTGTAGCCCCTGGAGACAAGCCGGGTCTCTGGTGGAATGAAAAGTCAGGATCTGTTTCCTTTGCATCTGTCCAGAAAACACATCTTTCAAGCTTGAGATTTTCTAATCTCCTACAGTAAGTTGGGAACCCTAGGAAGTGACTGCACATGGAGCATAGCTCTCGCCGAGGCACAGGGAGGGGCATGAAAGAATTAGAGGGAGGACACCCCGTGGCAGAGGCAGCCAGGGAAAACGTTTAGCACCGCCAATGGGCAGCAGGAGGTGTCCAGCAGGAAAAGCTGTCCCTGTCAAATGACAGCAGGGGGGCTTTTGTGTTGTGGAGGGTGGAGGGTACGCCTGGCCTATGCACCCCCGAGTGCTTCCTGCAGCCTCCAGGCCAGGTCACTCTCCCCAAATGCCCTCCCTGCGCCCCTTCCAGGCGTCCAGGCAGCAGAGATTTTTGCGTTGGTATTCAGTGGGGAAAGTTGTCCTAGATTTCAGGACTATTGGCTGACATCAGAACTAAACGTACAATTTTATTCTGAGAAATCGAACTATGGTCGAGGAAAGCTATTGGCTCATTTGTCATTGTACACGGAGGGCTACGCTTCTCTTGCTTTGGTTCTGGAGGCAGAAGAGCAGGGAGGCCAAAACGTCTGCCTTGTGATCAGATTCCTGCACGCTAGTCGGTGTGACCGTGGGCAAGTTCCCGAGTCTCTCTGAACCTCACTGTCCTCACCTGTGAAATGGGTTGTTGAGAATTTGAAGGGGATGACTAGTCTATGTGTAAAGCACCAAGAACGGTGTCTGGGACAAAGTAAATGCAGCCACTCTGTTGTGACCCTGAGCACAGACAGAGAGGCTGACGTCCCGGCCATGGCAGGGAAGGGGGCTGGAGGAGGAGGCGCATGCTGATGCAGAAGACAAGTTGGTGGACGAGCCAGGCCCTCCCAGGGCAGATCAGCTCGTGGCTGAGTGTCCTCTCTCCGCTGGGGCCCAAGGAAGCTGCCCCTCGGAGACGCTGGATCTGCCGTGCGGGGTCTGGCTGCCCAGCTCGGAGTAGGTGTTGGAGTGCAGGTGCTGGCCCAGTGTCTCAGGCTCAGCCCTCGTGGAGACCGTGCCAGGCAGGGCCCCTCCTGGGAGCCTTAGTGTGTCCCAGCGCTCCACCACGAGCCTCCTTTCTCTTCTATCTTCACTCACCTCTCTGGCCATCTCAAAGGCTCAGGGACATAAATCCCATCTGAATGTGGGTGACGCCCAGACTTTTATCTCTAGCTCAGATCCCTGCTGTCCAGGTCACCTGCTCCCTCTCTCTGTCCCAAACTGCACTATCAAAACCGCGTTCCTGATATTCCCCCTCCCACTGTGTCACTTTGCTAGCGAGCCTGCCTTTCTCATACCTGGGCCACCCTCTTCTTGAGGGGTTAGAGAACAAAGCCTTGAGTCAACCTTTACTACCCCCCCCCCGCCCCCCGCTTACATACACACACACACACACACCACAGTTGGTTAGAAATCCCTGTTGCCATTACTTTCAAACATACCCAGCATCTGCCTGCTTCTCACTGCTTGCCCTGCTCCCACTCAAGTCCAAATCCACAGCACCTTTGCCTGTTGTCTCCCTTCCTCTTAACCCTTCCCGCCTTCTCTCTTCTAAAACCACCAGAGTATGTAATTTCAATCTTCTTCAGAGTAAAAGCCTTACCCCTATGCACCTCTGACCTCATCTCCCTCTTCCTCCCTCCCCCCTAACTCACTCTGCCCCAGGCACACTAAGACCTCCCCCACCCCTCAGATCTCACACCCTGCATGCCCTGCCTCAAGGCCTTTGCACTTGTTATTTCTTCTGATTGGAGGATTCTTCCCAGATGCCTGCATGGCTCACCCGCTACTTCCTTCAGTTCTTTACTGAAATGTCATGTCATCAAGCAAGGCCTTCCCTGGCCCCTATCTACAGTTACAGACCCTCATTTCTTCCTCTGCTTTATTTTTTTCTTTATTTTCTCTCTCTCCCACTGGAACATAACCTCCATGACGACAGATGTCTGTAACTGTCTTTGCGGCTGCTATATGCCCAATGCCTACAACAGGGCCCAGCATGTGATAGGTGTTTATCAAACATTTGTGGAGTGAATGAATGACTCAGTGATTGAAGAAGTGGTCCATTTCACATGCGCAGCCCTCACAGAGGGATCCAAGCTGTTTAAAGACAGCTATAGAAGGTCTGAGCTTACGTGAGGCTCTGCCAATGCGGCTAGAATATACAAGAAAACCCCTGAATTAAACATATGTAGGAGAACAGTAGTTTACAGTCTCATCACTTGAAAACACAAGCTTTGAGATTCCTTTGAAAAGCAAACTGGGAGCAGATGATGAAACGCAGTTCGTGAATTAGTTACATGACTCACTGACTACGGTTTCATCAGCTTCATTGCCTGTGCTAGCGCTAAAGCCGTGATGAGCCCTTCATGAGCCCGGAGGTGAGTGTGTCGGCTGCCTGGCGTTGGTGATTGACAGATAAACTGAGATAATAAACTAATCAGTGATTTTCCCCATCCGACTGACTTCTAC
Organism: Myotis nattereri; assembly: GCF_964212035.1. Lineage (NCBI taxonomy): Eukaryota > Metazoa > Chordata > Mammalia > Chiroptera > Vespertilionidae > Myotis > Myotis nattereri. The sequence continues at coordinate 25,737,044 of NC_138090.1, read as the reverse complement.
TACAACCCTGAAATGTGTGGCTGTCTCAATCAATGCTATATTGGTTGCTTCTGTAGCAACCTTCCTCTATTTCAAATGCTTTCATTAAAATTTAAAAAACCAGCTAAGCAGATTAAACAGTTTGGAAAACATTGGGCAAGAAAAAATATTAACATTTGTCACTATTTTCTGTACTGGTTCTGAGAATTACTGTCTCAAACAGACAAGAATGGCCACCATAATTATATTCAAATGTAACCAATTTGAAACCATGCTTTCAATAATGAAAGTCTGGCCTATGGCAAAGTTATAACAACATATGTAGTCGAATGTTAAAACGGTGGTTGATTTGTAAAATAATCTTTCAACGGTTTATCCAAATGGATTTGGTTTTATGTTAACCAAATCCAACCTCTAATTGAGGTTAATAATGAAAATCTTTTGTCTCTGGATCATTATAAAAGTCAGAGTTCTTTTTTTAGCTACTGAAGATATTAAATCTTTAATAATTCAGTTGTTTAATTTATTAGGCCTTGTTTCCCACTGGCTTCTTTATAACAGAAAATCTGACCACTAACAAGAAGAGCCAGCTGTGCTAATATATTTACATAAATAATTAAAAATACTACAGCAGAGCAGGCAATAAAATGTATTGTCACCATCAACGTGCAGTGAAAGAACATCATTTTAATTAAAAATTACAAAGACACAACAATAAATAATGCATTTATATTTCAAGCTCTGTGTGTGTTGACTCAAGAAAGAAATAGCTCTTTTAAAAAAACCACAACACACTCAGAAACGACCTCACCCCAAATCACATTATTGAGGTCAGTAACCACATTTAATTAAGATGAGATGTTAATAATATATTTGAGTAGAGAGAGGCTCTTCTCTTAATTTCCCAAGGTAGAAGTGTTGTTATTTGGCCTTTAACTTCTGATTACAATTTAAAAGGTGGGAGTCACCCCAAATTAAACTCTTAAATCTAGTTTTAAAATCTTTTTTTCCCTTCAAAATAGTTTGAAATCCTCCTCCCCCACCTTCCCTCCAAAATGGTAAGCTATTATACCTCTGTGTTTCTCAGAATTTCAGTGATGACAGAATCTGAATTTTCAAGTGAACTGATTTTTGCCATTGACTTCCAGAGGTCTCAGAAGAGACAGAATAAAATGCCCCATAGCCGGCCAGTGATTTTTGCTCAATTTCCCATCATTTTTTGTGATTTCCTTCAAATGGGCTCCAATATTAGATTACACAAGGTGTTACAGAAACGGGCTTGATGACTCACAGGAAGACTAGCAAGAAACGAAGTTGGGCATTTTCACAGATCTTTTGAGACTGAATTTTCATCACCACACGTTGCAATCTGTACCAGTTTGAGCCCATGAATAAATTCTACCCCAGAGCCAAAAAGCCTCCATGTCCAAGGAGGAGGAATGGGAAATGACTTTAAAACCCTGGACGAAATCAGGACAGGGGAGGCTGTAGTTTTCAGAGATGAGGATCTAATTTGGATCTGATTCAGATAGTCTGCGTTCAAAGAATAGGCTCAAATTGGATCAAGACTTTGGAGGAAGAGTGGCTGACGGATGTGGCTCTTTAATGTAACTTTCATGGTGTGTCAAGTCCAGTGAGAGACCATCTGTCCTGCTCAGGCCTCCCTCCTCGAATTGGCTTTAAAACAGGGGCATATGCAAGTGATTTCATGGATGGTAGGCATTAGTCAATGTTTGAAGATGAAAAATAATAGTGATCACAATAAACTATGTCTATTTATGCAGGGGCCAGCTGCCATTAATCCGCACCTCACCTATTTACTGGGCTTCCATATGCCAGGCCCAGTGTTGGCCTTGGGCCCTTTGAAGACCTTTTGAGCCTCTAAGAATTTTCTCTGTTTCTGGGGTCTCATCCGAAGTCATATCAAACATACTGAAATATACCCACATTGCAAATGCGTTTGTTTCCTATAAAATTTTTTAAAAATTTTGCTTTTGGAATTATTTGGCTACGAGGAATATTTCATTAATAATTCCCTATAATTTCTCTAGCGCATACTCAGACATTCTTGCAATGCAAGCTCTACAAATGTTTTGTAGATGTAAAGACATTTTCACAAATGTTAAATTTAATGTGCCATGGTTGTCATGGTGCTATGGACAGTTGATATTTATTCATTTCAGTTTTGCGGTTTTCAAATTTTGGAGATAATAGATTATGTGGTTCCAGTCCCTGACAGTACGGTAGGCCCCTGGAGAGTCTGAAGGTTTCGGACCTGGGCCTAAAGTGCTTACTAAATTAAATAGTGCTGATAAGGCTCTGTGCTTTGTCAAGGAAGGTGATAAACATGATTGTTACTCTCACAGAGCCTGAAATTTATGAGGAAGATGGACAATTAAGTCAGGAATAACAGTAAAGTGTTATGAAGGGTTATACTAGATGTTCAGACGGCCCTGGGACACAGTCTGAAGGTCAGGGTATCCTACCTGTGGAGGTCATGCCTAGTCCTGTGGAAGCTATGCCTAATCTGACGCTGGGAGGATATGCAGCGATGGGACTAGTGATGGCCGAGGAAGCACCAGGCGTTCTCATCGCGGCCTCTGCACACCTTACCCGCATGTTTTCCTTCTGGAAACGGAGGCTCATAGAGGTTACTCTTTCCTCATCAGCAAAAAGGGAGACTGAGAACTTCTCATTCGTAGGATGTTGTGAAAATTAAATGACTTTGGAGATAGTGCTTTGGCAACTTGTATATAAAACTGGTAGGCATTTTAGTCACAGTAGTAGCGACATTATTATCACCGTTCTCAAAGTACGTCTCCGGGGGTTGTGGACATCTTTGTCTAGTTTGGTCTGGATTGTAGGGCGCGGCTATAGGGTTAAGCCTCCGACTGATCTGTTGGCAAAGCCATAAACAAGTCCCAGCTTAGAGGGCACAGTCCTCTTAGCATAATTAGGCTTGCTCCCTAGATCTTATCTGGGAAGCTAATGGGCTGAGGAAGATGTAGCAAGTGCTGCCAAAACAAGTGAAACTCACAAGAACATTGTAACTATGGTGACCACGACCTTGTTTACCTCTGGCTATAAAATAAAGGCTCAGCTGGCCTCTGGATCTCTCTCTGTGGCCTCAGCCAGGCATAGGAAGATCCACCTAGACCCAGCTTATTCTCTTTGTCTTTTTTTCATCCTTCACCACCCTCCCTCAGGCTTGCGAACCCTTGGCTGACCTGGCTCGGCACACTGGACCCCATTCCAGGAGGCAGCATTCTGCACAACGGTGTGAGGACAGGGGGATTTCTGGGGAATTCAAGAGTCTGGTGGCAAGCGAGCGCATAATGGTGCGTGGAAGTGTGCAGTTTCTGTTGTGTGGCTCATTCTCCCCAGCTGAGGACCCCTGGTTCTTACTTTCCAAAGTAACAGTTTATTACCTTTCCTCCCTCAGCTGCCTCTCTTCCTCTCTCCCTCTCTCCTTCCTTCTTCCCTGGGAGCTTCAACATTTGCAGCACATGCTCTTTCTCTAATGACTAGAAGCTCCCTGGAAACTGTAGGCAGAGACCATTTCTTTCACCAGTGAACACACAGCACCCAGCAGTGTCAAGCCCACAGTGGGCCCTAAATAAATACCATTAAATGAATCTAGTAAATGAATGAATGCACAACCATAATCTTCATGATTTTTTCAAGCAGTTGTTGTTAGAAAAACAAACATCTATTATTTTGATTGTGTAAAAATCTAATGGCACAGCATGTTTTCATCTTTTAAAATTTACCTATAATTTTTTTATTACATAGAAAGGTTCAAGCTCCATGGAAGAAAGGTCTAGTTACCTCACAATATCCACTCTTCCTTTCTTCCTTAATAAAGATCTGAGCATGTCTCCCAGTATCCCTTGCAGCTAGTGTGACCATGTGACTAATTTTGGCTAATGAAATTTAAATTAAAAATGTGTCAGACTTCCAGGAAGTCTCCTTTAAAAACAGAGTCACCCTTTTCCTCCCCCTGTCCCCTTCCTGCTGCTGGAATAGGTTGGAGCACTAGCACCATAAAAGGCCACAAGGAAGGGGGCTGCAGTCTGGAAGGGAGAATTGTGAGCAAGAGGGAGCCTGGGCTCCTGACAGGTTGTGGAACAGCTATACAGGCCCTGGACTGAGGTGCCAGCTCTAGACTTACTTTATGTGAGAAAAAAATAAACTTCTCTGAGCTGCCATCATTTTGAATGTTCCTGTTATATTTAGCCAAACTGAATCCTCACAGATACAGTGCTGCTCGACACACACTGACGGGCTCCCTAGATGAATGATCCTTTCCAAAAAAATGTTGAGCAGTGACAGGCCATTTTACATGGGTAAGGCCAGTATTTTTTTCTCAACACATATCTTCTATGTTCAGTATGGAGGCCGAAGTCTCTGCTGCAGAGCCGTTTGCTACAGACCCTGGACAAGATGAGTCCTGTCTGAAAAAATGTCCGGGATAGAAATTGCTACTTGGCTGCCTCAACAGAAACCTCCTGGCTGTTAAGAGAATGAGATAAGTCCTCTCAGGCCATTCAGAATGGTTGAGCTGCCGGGTGCATCCACAAAGTAAGCAAATCAAAGATGCAAAGGTTAGTCCCTGCTACTCATGGAGAATGCTGGGCAAAGGCAGTCAGTGCATTTTCCCATAATCCTCACTGAGCTGCTCTTTCTGATAATAATTAGCCAACAAATTCAGTTGCACCAGTCAGCTCCTCATTAGAGACTATAGAGCCACAGAGAAGTGCCTGTTCCTGTCTTGTGTATGCGGAGGCCAGGCTCTGTCCTGAAGGTGGGAGCGAGTTTTTTTTCATTGCTGAGTTAAGAGGATGGTGTGAGAACCAGCTTTGCTTTAGGACATGTCAATATTTGCATGACTTTGGAGCAGAGAATGACTTTGTAACCATGACATCAATCCAAATCATAAGGAAAATATAAATTTGACTAGAGGCCCAGTGCACGAAATTCGTGCACGAAGGGAGGGGTCCCTCAGCCCAGCCTGCACCCACTCCAACTGGGGATTCCTCGAGGGATGTCCGACTGCTGGTTTAGGCCTGGGGATTGGGTCTAAACTGGCGGTCGGACACACCTCTCACAATATAGGATTGCTGGCTCCTAACCACTCACCTGCCTGCCTGCCTGATTGCCCCTAACCTCTCTGCCTACCTGCCTGATCACCCCTAACTGCCTCTGCCTGCCTGATCGCCCCTAACTGCCTTTGTCTGCCTACCTGATCACCCCTTACTGCCCTCCCCTGCTGGCCTGATTGAGCCCCAACTGCTCTCCCCTACCAGCCTGATCTCACCCCCAACTGCCTCTGCCTGCCTGATCACCCCTAACTGCTCTCCCTTGCTGGCCTGATCTCGCCCCCAACTGCCCTCCTCTGCTGGCCAATTTGGTTCTGATTGGTTAGTTTCTATGCCAGTCAGCAACAAAAGCTCTGTCTCCTGGGAAGCCATTGGCTCCTCACAGTTGACCCAGATTTGGTTCTGATTGGTCAGTTTCTATGCCAGTCAGTGTCTTTGGGCCTATCAACAGGGCCTGATCAGAAAGGTGGGGCTGATCAGTAGCCCAGGTGGAGGCCTGGAGAGAAATGGAGGCATGGCTGTTGGCCAGGCTGGGAGAGAAAGAGAGGCAAGTTCTGACCAATGGCTGCCACAGAGGCTATGGATCAGACCCTGCCTCTCTCTCTCTGCAGGCCTCTCTTTGGGCCTGATCCGCAGCCCCCTAGGCAGTCAGTGCTGGGTCTGAGTGGCACAGTGGCCCATGGTAACCCAGCACTGACTTCCAGTCTGGTGGAGCCTTGGTCGTTCAACCCTGGCTCTTTATTATATAGATTGTCTAGGTATAAAAAAACAAAGAATTCTTTATACAACAAAAAGTGTTAATATTAATACTTTTGCTCAAGTAAAGTATTTTCTGAAAATTCTTCAGAAAATTAATGATGCATTAAACAATTAAGCTACAAGCATGCCCATTGACCTTTTGCTTAAATAACTGCAACAGTTGAAACTAAATATGTAATGGTAAGGGAGTGAATAAATTAATGAGTATATCCATGTAATAGAATAATATTATTCAGTGATTAAAATAATAACTATTTCTTGACATAGAAAGCTGTCCACCATGTAATGGGAAGTAAAAATAGCAGGTTCCAAAACAGGATGGATGATGGGAGCCCATTTTGGTAATAAATGAGAAGCACTCAGACATGACTGAAGGAGATATACCCATGTTGTTAACGAGGGATGCATTTCCTTGGGTGGAATAATTACAGATTTGTATTATCTTTTTTATTCTTAACTGCCTTTTCACAAGTTTCCCCCATGAACTATATTAACTTTATAATAAGGATAAGAAGATACAAGTTATGAAAAAAAGAATTTCATCTGTCACTAGACCATGGCTGTCCGTTTTGATTTGACTAAGAGCACAGCACGATCGGCTTTGTAACACGTTTTAATAACTCAGGCTTTTTAGAGAGAATAGTCACTCTGATGCCTGGACGCCTCCTGTCTTTGGAGTTACAGGCTTCTTAGAGATCAAGGCGCCTTCTGCTGATTTTCATGTTCCCTGGTGAGATAAAAGAGTGCATAACAGGGCCAGCCAGTGGAATTGTTGTGCCTGAGATGTGCTTTTCATCACAAAAGACAGGACGTGGGCCTGGACCAGGGGTTAGTTAGAAGTAATTTCCTAAGTTTTGTGGGGGCTGGGATGGAGAAGAGGCTTCTCATTTTAGACCAGAATCAGGCTGTTAGGAGCCTGGGCAGGTGGAGAATGTCCAACTGTGCTAAAAAGCCCTGCTTGTCTGGTTAGTCATTTGAGATAAAAAGGGTTATTGAAGCTGAGTCACAGAACATCTTGGAATGAGATAGAGACAGAGATAGAGATAGAGATAGAGATAGAGAAAGAGATAGAGATAGAGATAGAGATAGAGATAGAGATAGAGATAGAGATAGAGAGACAGAGAAATAAGTAGAGATAGGGAGCGGGGCGAAGACAGAGACAGAAAGAAAGAAGGACAGAGGAGAGAGGAGAAGCAGAGAAGGAGAGGAGGCAGCAGCAGAAAGAAGAGGAAAGGACTGGGAGGAGGGAAGGAGAGAGGAAGAGAGAACCAGAGACAGAGGAGAACAGATGGCCAAAAGACAGAAAGAAAGATGGACATAATGGAGGAGAAGATGCAAATAGAGACAGAGAGGGAGGGAGGGAGAAAGGGCAGAGGGAGACAGAGATACAGAGAAGGAGACAAAAGAAATGGAGAGAGAGCAAAGGATATACCCAGAGAAACAGGCACCAACGGAGAGAGACACTGAGAAGGATGTGTGGACATAGGGTTACAAACAGACAGCCACAGCCACAGCCACAGTGACCTGCGTGACCGCAGAGCCCCATGCGTGCTACTGCTTAGAGTCCAGCCCGTTAGGGGCAGATGGCGGGACAGCATCTTTTGTGTGTGTTTTTGTCAGCTAAGCTCAGAGCTCTCTTTAAGATAACAATGAGTTCTCAGTGTAAATTTCTTCCCTCTTTCAATGCCTGCTCCCTGAAGAATCATTAATTAAGCAACAATAAGAACACCACGCACAAGGCCATCTTGTCTTTCTGAGAATCCCAGGGAGCCCAGTGCAGATTATTAGAAAACTGTGTCCCAGCCTGGCCCCTCCCTGCAGCCCTGCTCACCCTCCACACATGCGGCCCCCCAGGGACACTGCTTCTCAGCGCACAGGATCAAAGACTGCAAATAATTAATGAGCCTTTTCTCCCAGAAGTGTTCTGTGACAATAGCTCAACCTGTCAGTGATGTTATCCCTGCTTTTGATGAGCTCAGAACCTGCACAGGGAGGGGAGCGGAGAGGGAAGGGGGAGGAAAAAGAGAAGGGAGGGGAAGGTCCAGTCAGTGCCAAGCTGAGAGAGAGAGTGTCAGTTCCAGCAACTCTGGATCCCAGCAGGAGGGAATGTGTCTGGAGAGTCAGGCCAGAGAGAGAAATGTGCCACACACACACATATACACACAGGCGCGTGCACACACACACACTTACTTTGCTTCAAGGCTGCAAAAGGATTTGTCCAGAAGCTGCTCAGCCAGACCAATTTGTAAATGCTAGAACTCTTAGGCATACCAGCTGCAGAAAAACACTCCAGCTATATATTCTGGGAGGATTCACAAACTTGAACTTGGTCACACTGGCTCTCCATGGTTCCTGGTGACTTAGCATCCATTCCCATCGCATTCCTTTGGGAACCACCATTCCAGGCCATCATGGTTAGAGGCTGGGGTCCGTGGTGGGCTCACGTACAGGACTTGCCCCCGGCATTCCATCCTCCTGCTATTCTGTTTGGTTCAGTGAGATCCAGGCCCAGCCCCTGGGCTGGTACTACTGACTGGGAAGGGTCTCCTTCTGCTGGAAGGAACTGGGAACTGCATTGTTGGTAGTCTCATCCCTCCACAGCCACACAGATATGCCTGAAGATGAAGCCAGCCCAGGGAAGAGCAGATCCAAGAGGCAGAGAAAGAATATATTCTGAGCACCTGAATTCTCACACTAATACCCTAGTAGTCCCCATAGACTTTTCAATTACATGGACCAGTACATGCGTTCCAGGCATAAGTCACTCTGAGATGGGTCCCGGGCAACTCGGGGCCTGACTGAGGGTCACACCTGTGATGACCAACTGCAGAAACATGAAGCTCTTCAGAGCTTTCTACACCCCTGCTTTTTACCACAAGTCTCACCTCAAATAATTTACAAATTGTTTCTCTGACCTTTTCTCACACGGGGTGCCACTGACATTCTACCCAGGGTAGAATGGGGAACCCTTGTACCCCAGTTCCAGTAACTGAGCCATTGTTCTCCACGTCTCAAATCTTGCCCTTGATGTCCATCAATGTCTTGGCTCCCGCCAATCACCCCACCCTCTCCAGGCTGGAAGCTGGTCCCTGACTCAGCTTGCTGGGACTGCTCTCCATGCCCTGTTGCTGAACTCCAAGCACCACACTTCATTGCCACACAGGGTTTCCTCCCCGTTCCCAACCAGCTGCCCTTGCTGGGAACATCATCTCTGCTCACTGCCAACGTGCCCTGAGTCAGGAGGCTCTTGACTACAGGTCAGGCAAAGCAGGCTCGCCCTGGGTATGTGAACCAGGGGTCAAGTGACCCTGAAGACTGGTTGGAGGTGGTTCATTCTCCTGTGAGATCCTGACAGTCAGCCCATACTTCCCATTACTTGGAGACCCAACAATGCCCCAGGCAATGGAGAGCCTGGTTCTAAACGTATTCTTCAGTCCTATAAACTACCTATGGAAGCTTCTAAGTTCTCCCTTTGCCTAAGTCAGCCAAAGCTGGTCTTAAACAACCCCAGCAGATCCACCTGTCCCACTGTCTGTCCCACCTTGGTGGGACCTCCCCTCCCAGACACAGGCATCTGTACTTTCCCATCACATTAACACTTTCATCCCAATTATGCAGCAATGGCAGAGCCCCAGGTTTAGCAATATCAACCCCATTTAAAATCATCTTCTCTCTTTCCCACCTCTTATTGTTGAAGTCCAAATTATCCAAAATTTATAAAGAACTTATACAACTCAACACCATAAAACCCCAAACAATCTAATTAAAAAATGGGCAAAGGATCTATCTGAATAGATACTTCTCCAAAGAAGACATACAAATGGCTAAGAGACATATGAAAAGATGCTCATCACTAATCATCAGAGAAATGCAAAATAAAACCCACGTGAGATGTCACCTCACAGAATGGCTACCATCAATAAATCAACAAACAACAAGTGCTGGTGAAGATGTGGAGAAAAGGGAACCCCCGTGCACTGTTGGCAGGAATGCAGATTGGTGCAGCCCCTGTGGAAAGCAGTATAAAGTTTCCTCAAAAAATAAAAATAAAAAAATGAAACCGCCAGCAATTCCACCTCTGGAAATATATATGAAGAAACCCCAAAACACTAATTTGAAACAATATATGCAGCATTATTTACAATAGCCAAGATTTGGAAGCAGTCCAAGTCCCCATCAGTAGATGAATAGATAAAAAAGCTATAATACAATGGAACACCACTCAGCCGTAAAAAAGAAGGAAATCTTACCTTTTTCAATATCATGGATGGACCTGGACAGTATTATGCTCAGTGAAATGAGCCAGTCAGAGAAAGACAAACACCATGTGATTTCACTTATATGTGGAATCTAATGAACAAAGTAAATAAACAAAATAGAAACAGACTCATAGATACAGAAAACTGGCGGACAGCTGTCAGAAGGGAGGCGTGGTTGGGGGCCTGTATGAAAAAGGTGAAGGGATTAAGCAAGAAAAACAAAAACAAAAAACCCCTCACAGACACAAACAGTATGGTGATTACAAGAGGGAAAGGGCGTGGGGAGGTAGGAGAGGGTAAAGGGGTATAAAGGGTGATGGAAGGAGGCCATTTTGGATGGGGAACACACCATACAATAGATAGATGATGTGTTATAGAACTGTACACTTGAAACCTATATAATTTTATTAACCAATGTCACCCCAATAAGTTACAACAAAAAAGTCTAACTCCCCTTTTGGGAATGAAAAATAATTTCCCTGCTTGTCTGCCAGCTTGCTCCACAGTTAAGGGGCTGATGTGGAGACCGTGGCACACTCTCAGGTGTTTCAAATCAGGAAAATAAGACACATGTTTATTAAAAGTGTGTCTAATACTTAATTATCTGTCTCTCAGATGAGAAGATTAGATTTTGGAAGAGAAAGATTAATAACTTTCAGAGATAAGCATGCACTTGGACCTGCATGCCGATTGTTTACTATGAAACAATGTGCCAATGAGGCATCTTGTCTTCGCTCGCATTAGATTCACTGTGGATAATGATCATTTAATTAAATCTCGTTATGAAAATTCCTTCTTTCTAAGCACTTTTTGAAGACCTTTTTTTTTTTTTTTTTTTTGCCTTCCATCCATCAATGGAAAACCCAACCCAACAGTCCATTTCTAAATACCAGGCAGTGTCTACCCCTCACCCTCTGACAGTTCAGTCCATAGAACCCAGGAGAGCACAGAATTTGCAGATTGTCCTGTTTAATCCAGATTTCTCTGCTACTAGGCTGGGCAGCCTTGAACAAGTTACCGAACCTCTCTGAATTCATAAAACCCTCATCTGTACATGGAGTTAGCCAATGCCTTTCTCATAAAATTGTGGTAACAATAAAGTAGGTCAAGTGTCTGAGATTCATAGGGCCATGTATGGTGGCTCCTTTCTCTCTCCCTTCGGGGACTGTGCTTGGCACTGGCAGACACCCCTGGTCATTTGGGAACAGAGCTCTGAAGCCACTCTCCTCCCGGGCTGGTTCGCTGCTGGGAATCAGGTGGCGGGCAGTGTACCCACTTAGCAAGCCTTGTCCCCGGTGCCTTCAGCCGCCAACTCTTATGACGCGTACCTCCCACTCACCCACATCATTAACAAGCTTAATTTAATGGTGGTTTGCTCCTGACAACCAGCCCTTGGGAGCAGAGAAGGAAAGCAATTGGCGCCTGCCTCCCGTCTCTGGTTACGGAGCCGCTCACCCACCTGATGGTTTGATGCTGCAGGGAATCGGGGTCCGTGGCGTTCACTGTCAGCAGCACGCTGCCCACGGAGATGTCCTCCTGCCTGGTCACCATCATGGGGTCGGGGTAGAAAACCGGGCCCTCGTTGACATCCAGGACAGTAATGTGGACGGTGGCTGTGGAGCTGGGGCCGTAGGACACGTCGGGTACCAGCGGGTCCTCGTTTTCCACTTTGATCAGCAGGGTGTGAAAGGCCGAAATCTCATAGTCCAGAGGCTGGAATGAGAGAGAGGGACTGAGCGTGTGCGTGTGCACATGTGGGCCACAAAGGGCAGACGCTTTTGCAAAAAGTCCCCTTGACATCCCTCAAGGGAAGGTAGATGTTCAGGGACAGAGCCAGGTTTTGTGGGCTAAGTTTTATGCAATTTGGGATCCTCTTTAAGAACAAGAATATGAAACATACACATGTGAAGTTAGGTATCAACATTGTTATTCTTTTTAGATTGAGAAAGAAATGACAACACGTTACTCATGTAATGAGCCTCAGAGACCTGGGGCCCCCCTTCTAAGATCCCTTTAGGAGACTCACTGGCAACACTGACATGAAAAGGCTTCTCACCTGTAACCTGTAACACTCGGCAACTCTGACACTCCTGGGGGCTCAGGAGGATGAGGGACCCCGAAGCCTAAGCTTCAAGAGATTCATGGTAGCCCTGTCTGTCACCAGGGAGATCCAATGGGAAAGGCAGACCGAGGCTCCATTTTTAATGCGTCCCACTCACTCGCTACATGGTCTAAGGTCTGGGGTCTCTACAGCATTTCACGTAGAGGGTCTCCTCCCACAGGGCGCATTTCCCCCAGGGTGTCGTGTAGGGAAAAGAATTTGAGAGGCTGAGACACCTGGGGTTAAGCTGCTGTGCCCTTTCCCACCTGAGGGCATGAAAATATGTGGGGCGTTTTCAATTGTCACCATGGCTCGGGGCTCTCGGGACATACATTGGGCAGGGGCAGTGATAACAGATAACACAGTGGTGATAACATAGTGGTGGCCTGTCCTGTGCTCAGGGCCAATGAGCAGCCATGAGACAATAAACTGCCTGCCCTAGCAGGTGGTGCTTCTACACGTGATGTGATGCAACCCAGTCCTCTGCCCCCTTGGGCTGTCACTCACGCTGAAGCGATGGTTTAAGGTGAGAGGGCCATCTTCACTCCCAACTAAAAGAGGGCCAGGGTCAAGTCCTGGCCCTGATGTTAATAACTATAGGACTTATGGGACCACAGACACGTCACTGCACCTTCCGAGTCTCAGCTCTCCCTTCAATGAAGTCCCAGTGCAAAGCACTGCTGTAAAGATGGGGGCAGATGACACATGTCAGACATTTCACGCAGAGATTGGTCTAGAGTCAGATGTCAGAACAAGCTGTTAAGATGGTGAGAAAGAAGAGTGTGGAACTCAAACAGCTGGACAGCCACTGCCCTCCCGCCTGGCTTTACATGGGTGTTCCCAGGCCCTCATTCCCTAAGCAGAATGCTGGCTGCGGAGTAACCGAGATGTGAACCATGGCACCGAGAGAGGGGAGCAGAGAGAGTGAGCCACGCAGTGACCGCCTGGCTTTACGGAGAGCGAAACCTCTCTTGTGTTCACTTCCATTTGCATAACGTGGAGGCAACAGTTCCCTTTGTGTGATGCCTGTGGCCTGCCCACCCGGAGCTGGCAAACCGCTGGGTCTCTGCCCCAGTCCCCTCCAAGGCCGCCCTGGGTCATGCTGGGATAAGAAGCCCTTTGTTTTCTTGGGCCTCTGACCTTATTGAAAGGCTGTGTCTGCTGCAGGGTCTGTGCTGGGGATGGGAGGAAGTTGAAAACACAATAAAGCTACAGAGATTCGATTCAATGAATGTTTCATCAAGTGTCAGGAGGGGGTGTGGACCACTGTCCTGGAGGACTTAAAGGCTTGGAAGAGCTGGCCCACATGGGAAGGGTGAAGGAGCTGGGGCTTGTTGTCTGGAAGACGGAGGATTTGGAAGTGATCCAACCGAGACTTTAAGTCTGACGGGTTTGGGGATCAAGGATGCCTGCTTACTGATGCTTCCTTCTCCTCTGAGGACAAAAGACAAAACAGACTTCAGACGCGGGTGGATTATATTCGGCTGAAAGAGTAGCTGACATTTTGAAGTAGGTTTACAAAGCAACTAAGGGTGTTTCTGACCAGAAGGATTTAAAGAGGAAACCAGTGCTCATTTGCCAGGACCAGTCGGAGTTGGTCCTGTTGGGAGGCAGGACTCCCCCGCAAACCACACAATCCTGAGACTTCTCTAGTTTTTCAGGGCGCTGCCTGCTGCTGGTCAGGACAGCGCTACTTGGGGCTGGCGGCCCCATGGCCATGCCCACATCCCTTTTCCCTTACCCACCTTCCTAATGAGAGGATAGGGGCAGACATTCTCTCTCTCTCTCTCTCTCTCTTTCTCTCTTCTGGCTGCTTCCTTGCTTCCTGTCTTGCATCACAGCACAGGGAAGATGTGATGCCTGGGCCTTTGAGCCATTTTCTGTCCTTGAGGAAAAAGCCAGAACATCTGCATTGTCCCTGCTGGCTCTCTGACGCCTTGAGTTGCCTAGAGCCCCTCCCTTAGTTTAGTTATGGAGACAATTAGATTTTCTGTATTACTGAAGCCACTATCAGCCTGCGTTCTGTGATTGCAGCTGAAAGCATCCCTGGTTGCTAGCAAGTGGAGAGCACGGGGGTGTGGCCAGGCTGCCTCTAGAGCAGTGGTTCCCAACATGGGACACACGGCCCACAGTGGGGCAATTTGATTTTTAAGAGGGGCAATTGGAGAATAAGTTATTAACAATGATTTTTTTGCATTTCTTATGGTTCTAGGGGCCTCATATACAGTATATAAATACTAGAGTCCCGGTGCACGAAATTCGTGTATTGGGGGGGGGGGGGCGGGGGTGTTCTCTCAGCCCAGCATGCACGCTCTCACAATCCAGGATCCCTCTGGTAGGGTCCAGTCCTGTTGCAGCATGGCTCTGGTTCCCCAGGCTTGTGGGCCAGGGTGGAGGGACCCAGAGGCCAGTCCGATAGCAGCACGGCTCCAGTTCCTGGAGCCTATGGGCGGGGGGTAGGGACCAAGATGCCAGTCCGATGGCAGCATGGCTCTGGTTCCCTAGAGCCTGTGGGCAGGAGGAGGGGCCCAGAGGCCAGCCCGATGACAACATGGCTCCGTTCCCAAAGCTCCTTTCTGCTGCCGCACTGCAGGCAGCCGGGGCTCAGGACAGACTCCCGCCATGGGCCACTGGGACCTAGGGCTGACTTCTGCCGTGCTGGCCGGGACCCAGGACTGACTTCTGCTGTGCCGGCTGGGACCCTAGCCTATTGTTTGGTTGTCCATCCAGACGTTTAGGTCATGATGGACTATAGCTCTTTATATATTAGGATATATTGTGACATATTGATGCATTTCAGTTCTCTATTATATGTTTTGAAACTTTATTTGCTACTTTTTCATATCACTTCATATTATTATTATTTTTTAAACAATTTCTCAGTGACTTCTTCCTCAGTACTTCAATTGTCCTTTCTTTTATTTTTCTCTTTCATGGATGCCATGCTCTTTGGAAGCTTGTTTAGACCAAGCTGATGGCCTTTTAGGCTTCCTCTAGGTGAATAGGAGTTCACTTTTTGAATAATAAGAATTACATGTCACAGCAGGGACATCAGGATTTTAGAGATGCTTAGGTGGGGCATGGCCCACAAAAGGTTGGGAACCACTGCTCTCGAGGGCTGTCCTGGGCTCTGACCAGGTGTGCTGAGAGGCAGGGGGAGCTCGAGGCCTGGGTAGGGATGCGTGTGGCAGGCAGTGGACGGGAGGGGAGTCTCTGTCCCGATTCTGAAGTACAGGAAGTCCACTCCCTAGAAAAACTGAAGCCCAGGCAGACCCCAGGCTCCATGAAACTTCCTCCTCAGGAGTCTGCAGGTGGAAACTTCTCATTCAATGGCGGTCCTCATCCCCAGGGCTGTGCTCTGCAAACACCAGCGCCACCTGGGGCACCTCTCCTTCAGGTTCCGGTTCAGCAGGTGCTGCGTGGTGTGGCCTGCATGTTAACTAGTGTTCCAGGTGAGCTTCTAGGTGCTAACATTTCAGACACATAGCATTGTGCAAACACAAGCACACGTGGGAGAACTGTGCTCCTCCAGGGTCCCAGAGGGGGATGCATATTTCCCCAGGCGTTGTCTTTCGGTGCAGGCCTGGGAAGCTGCTGACAGCTTTTGCAGACATGAGGCCAGTGAATGAGGACAGGCAGTGGCCGTGTTATTTTATGACTTTCACAGCTTTGAAGCCGCCGTGGTGGGTGCCGGGGGCAGTGTCAGGATCTCCTAACAACTCTGCTGTTGCCGGTGTTATTAGGGGAGAAGAACTCGGAGGACCTAGAGGCTGCTCTTTCCTGGCAAACATTTGAGGTTCATTTTGGAAGAGGTGTGGAAAGGGCAGGCCTGGAGGAGCCCAGAGCCCTCATGTTCTGGAACAAGCTGGAAGCTCTCCAAGATTTCTATTTTCAGTGGCTTCGGCACCCAAGGGCACTGTGGAACTTTGTGGGTGTAGTTGTTTATATGGTCCCATAGCAGCTGAATAATGACCACCAAATGTGTCCACCGTTCTTATTCCCCGAGCCTGTGAGTATGTGCTTAGATGGCAAAAGGGACCTTGAGATGGGGAGGTGGTCCTGGGTTATCCCAGTGAGCCCGGTATCATCACAAAGAGCCTTCAAAGAGGGCAGCAGGCAGGTCAGTCAGAGATATGAAGACGCTGTGCTGCTGGCTTTGAAGATACAGGAAGGGGCCACGAGCCAAGGAATGCAGGCAGCTGCAGAGGCTGGAAAGGACGAGGAAATCGATTCTCCCGTAGAGCCCCCAGAAGGAACCAGCCCTGCAACTTGAGTACCCTGAAACTGATCTTGGAGTTCGGCCCCCAAAAGTGTAAGGATAAATTTATGTTTTTATAAGCCACTGAGTTTGTGGTCATTTGTTACAGCAGTCTCAGGGAACGTACACAGGCTCTCATGCCTACCACTGTTCTGAATTTGTTTACATATTAGCTCATGAATTCCTCACATCGGCCTGAGAGGTGGGTGGTATTATCACCCTCGTTTTATAGCTGAGGAAACTCAGCCACAGAACACATACGTAGGTGTCCTGGCCCAGGGCACACAGAGGGTAGGTAGCAATGTTTCTGCTCTGTCCATGGCTACAATTACTATCAATATGATTACTTCCTGCTTGTGAGGCAAATGGCTTCGCCTACCAGAAAAGAAACTGTCCCAATGAATGTCCTGGCTTGGCAGAAGCTCCCAGAGAGTAGAAGTGTATGAAAATCCTGTTAGGACACTGAGCCGCCAGTACGTTCTGCCAACACCACCCTCCCACCCAGTGTTTCCAGGGCACTGGCAGGAGCCTAGGGCTTAACACTCATTATCACATTTCCTCCTTGTTCCACCTGCAACCAGAGGGTCCGCATGCTGGGCAGCAATGCGCACAGGAGGTTTCACACCAAGAACTAGCCCGTGGGTGTAATTATCTCATTTTCAAGAGAATAACTGAGACCCTGCTAAGAAAGATTAAAAAGAAATGTAATAATTCCTATTTGGAGCACAGATCTTTAGAAAACCTTCACTCACTCTATTTTTGCATATCTTTGATAATTCATTGTTAAACACATGGAGAATCTCATTTAAAAATTAAGCTTGGGTTTTTTAAGGTTACACATAAGTTTGAGTTTTCTGGAAGCTGTAAAACAGGTTAGTTTTATGGTGGTGAGGACACCAGTACACCCTTAAGTCATGAGTCTTTTTCTTTTGAATTCCGGGAGGGAGCGACTAGGGCTGACTTATCCTGGACAGTCCCCATGTAATGAGGCCATGAGCCCCATCGCGGGCCTCAGAGCTCAGGTGCGGAGGGAGGAGCAGCTGGAAGCACCCCTACCTTGACGACGGAAAGCATCCCCTCGTTGTTCTGGGGGTTGGTGTGGATTTCAAAGCTCTGGCCAGGGTTTCCATTGATGATGGTGTAGGCAGCCCTCCACGCGCCCGTGGTGAGGTCATCCTTGTCTTCAACTGTCAAGTTGACAATAACTCCCACGGCTCCTTCCTCAACTGTGGCTTGAAACTGCAAACAAAGCAGATGGTTATTGTCATTATTTTGAAAAAATACACACACACACACACACACATACAAAAGAAAAACAACATTGGAAAGACCATTTACAGAACTCTTTAACCATAGGCTTTGACATTATCATATAACCTCATTTAATAATGAATAATGAAACAGGAAGAAGATTATGATGGAGAACAGTAGTGCCTCTTCTTTGTTCCCTTCTCCAGTCTACCTGAATGTAGACAGTCACAAGAACCCAGGGGGAGGATTGAGCCACAAGAGGGAAGGGGTTTGGGTCCCCGTGTCACCACATGGAGGGGAGCAGCCTAGCATCAGGTAACACCTGCCTGAACTGTTGATGAATGAGAAACAAACTTCTGTTGAGTTTGTGCCTTTCTATATTTTGGCTTGCTTGTGTTCCTGCAGCCTCACCTACCCTAAATTACAAGGTGACCAGATAACCAGATAACCCTCCCAAAACCTGGGTCCTATGGTTCTATTCTAATTCAGTTGGTCTTGGGTAAGGCCTGGGCTTAGCATTTTCTTAACCTGCTCGCATAATTCTAATACGAAGCTTGGGGTGAAAAGCATGATTGAGTCCAAGTTCAAGGATGGCAAGTTGTCAATGAAAGAGCCAGGCTTGTGTATTGGTGAGGCTACCTGAGCTCATCAGTGAAGAGACTGGAACTGAACCCCTGCGTTTGGCTACAGAGCCTCTGCTAGATTGCACCATATTCCCCAATGAAGAAAGCCAGTTTCATCCTTCCCACCCCTTGGACCCAACTAGTGTGACTTTAAAGAACTATCTTCTAAGGAAATTCATAAATCAATTGTTGGAGGCCTTGTTGTACCTGTGTTTTTATTGTAATACATCTCAAATACTTGTTGCAAGTAGGTGTGTGGAAATAAATCAATAAATGAAAAATTGGCTTTCCCATAGATAGAGAATTTCACAAGCTATCATTAGCACATTCCTTTAGCTGGAAGCATAAAGTATTGTTTTGGTGCTTACCTCTGACACAGTACAGGTGAACAGTAATCCATTTGCAAATATTTTACAAACAAGTCATACCAATAAGCTGACAAGAAGAAGAAATAGCTTGGAATTTCAATTAGTAGGAAAGCGAGTCTAGAGACAGTAAGATGACATCAAAGAGCTTTTGTGTACAAAGGAAGTAATTTGAGAAATGAGGTTTCGGAAGCAGCAGCTGATTAATTGACTTGCAAATCATTAATCATAAGCCTTAATCTTGATGCCTTGGGGGGTGGGGAGCGGATGGGAACTAATTTGTCTATCACACCTCAGCAAACCTGGGTGAGTTGTTTCCCTTCCGTGAAAGGGCAGCTGGGGAATGCTTGGAACATGCGCGCAGGATGGAAAGCAGCGGAGTGAGGAGGGACATGGAGGATGCTAGCACACAGCATAGTACTAGACACATGAAAATATGAGACACAGCTCCAGGAGACAATTATTTTGGCCAATTCCTCTGATTCTTGTTTAACTAAGTCCTATCTTATGTCTTTCCCTCCTCCTCATAGAATTCCTGAGCTGGAAATCTAGACCACTGGTTCTCAGCTCTGTCTGCACATTATAATCTCTTCAGGGGCTTTCAAAAAACACGTTTAAAAAAAGCAAAAAAAACCCCAACCCTCCCAAAACCTGGGTCCTATGGTTCTATTCTAATTCAGTTGGTCTTGGGTAAGGCCTGGGCTTAGCATTTTCTTAACTTGCTCGCATAATTCTAATACAAAGCTCGGGGTGAAAAGCATGATTGAGTCCAAGTTCAAGGATGGCAAGTTGTCAATGAAAGAGCCAGGCTTGTGTATTGGTGAGGCTACCTGAGCTCAGTGTTGAGGGGCCCCCAGTGCATCTGAGCACAGCAAGAAGGAGGCTGTACTGCTGTCTGCCGTGTGTTCAGGAGGGGGACATGGTGGCACATGTGCTATCTATTCCTTTCAGGTCGCAGATGAAGATATAGGTACAGAGAGGGAAGGAAGGAAGTGGTTTATCCAAAGCTGTTCAGTGACCCACAGGTCAGATCTAAGGTTCCTGGATTTCAGCAGTCTCTGCTTTCAACAAGTTCTATTACTCATGCCCACATTGCTTATGCCAGTCCTTCGCCTCTGCTGTGGTCCAGACCCAGAGAGCTAGCTCTCTGTCCCTACTGATCACAGTAGACGTCAGCTATCAACCTGTCCTTGTGCCTCTTCTGACACCTGTACCTTAGAACAGCAGGTGGACAATTACTGGCATGGTGAGTGCTAAGACTGGAGGATGCTGGAAACCATCAGTCAGGTGGAAATGCTGTTACATCCAATACCTAGGTGAGATGTTGCTTTGTCAAAGGAGCTGAATGTTATGTTGCTGAGGTGAAGACACTATAAGAACAGATCATGATTTGAGGAAACTGGAGGCTCTGTGTGCATCTGCCTTGTATAGGGCTTTGACTACAGCCCTACACAAGATGCTAGGTACACAGAAGGGACTCAGTAGGTATATGCTGAATGAATGAATGAATGAATGGCTGGTCTTAAATGTAGGAAGTGGAACCTGGCATCAGAGGCGAGGGCTAAGAGGAAATGTGAAGGGATCGAGCTATGCAGGAGTGACACTAAGAGGGGCTGACTCATTGATGGATGCTTGATTCTGCCACTTCCCTGAATGCTCGAGAAAGGTAGGGAATGGACTGCTCTCTCTTGTTCTCCAGGACACCTCACAGGGCTGCATTATGACTTTGGTGGACCTTAGACACTTTTACCTTCATTGGTCCCTCATACCATAATATGTTTTCATGGGCTTTAAAAATTTGATATTTTTCTGATATAAGGAAACAATTAAAATTTTCTTTGACCCTAAAAATTCTTTTTTTAATTGATTTTAGAACCTTAGGCACTGTACCTAATGGTACAGTGGATAGTTCATTCAGTCCTGATTTCTAGTACATAGCACAGTACTAGGCATATGAAAATATGGTGGATGAATAGATGAATAAATCTGTAAAATTAACATTTAGGCCATGTCTAAGTAAGACTAGCCTATGCAGCTTCACCAATAACCTTTTTATTTCATGTCTACAGAACCTACTAAAGCTGGCTGGCACTGAATACCTTTTTAGTGTGTGAGCAAATGAATCCCAAGTGGAATGAGAGGATGGTATTGTTCTAGGAATTCTCAAAGTATGTATTGTGGCCCTAACATGCCCTTAGATGTAGTAATGTAGAAATGTAGACACATTTACCTGCAATCCATCTACCCACTCACCATCCACCCATCCATCATCCCTTCCACCCTCCCTCCATCTTCTATCCAACTTTTATCTATCTATCTATCTATCTATCTATCTATCTATCTATCTATCCATCTATCCATCAACCCATCTTCCAGCATTTGGTGAGATGGCTTTTGCATGCCAGGCGTGATATAGTATTATGTTCTGGGGATACACTAGTAAAAAAACAGACATGGTATAAGTATAATTATAAAAATGTGTTAGGTGCTAGGAATGAAATAACATAGTTCCTGGAGAGCCTGTACCTTGGGCAGATGGTGAGCGGGGTGGTACCTGACCCAGACTGGGGAGGGTCGTTAGGGAAGAACTCCGTGGGGACTGAAAGAAGAGGAGGAGGTAGTGAGGTGAAAGTGTGAGTGCATTCCTGGCATCTGGAACAGTAGGTGCAAAGGCCAGTGGCAGAGGGAGCATGATGCGTCTGTGGAACAGGGAAGGTGGTTGTGGCCGGAGTGCAGGCCAGCCTGGGAGAACTGTTTGCTATTGGACTCCAGAGGAGGATAGAGTCAGGTTACGCAGGGCCTTGTGGGCCATGGAAAGGCATTTGGAATTTACTTGCAAAACAAAGTGGAGTCTAATCAAGGAACTGGATTATGTTTAAATCTACTCCTGAGAGAATTCAGAAAAAAAATCTTTAAATATAGAAAACATTCAACATAATTATTATAGTCTTTGTTAACACCATTATCCGATTCTTGCATAAACTATAAAGCCAGTTTCCTTGAGCATCCATTTAGAAACTCATTATTGCTTAATTAAATACTCACCCTATTAATTCTATTCAATGTTTTAACCCCATTATGTAATTCAAGAATGGAAAATTAAATAGATTAAAATGAAATAGTGCCATTTTATATTTCTATAGTAATGCTCACTTTGTGATTTAAAAACAATAGACAGACATTAATTTCCACACCAGAGAAGGAGAAAATATTGATTGTAACATTACTTCCTTTAATTGGAAAAATAGATAAAGTTACTTTTCTGTTAAACTGTGTGGCAAATCAAATACCAGATGCAAAACATATTTTTACATAATCAGTGTGAGCAATTGGCTTGGGACGTCCTGAGGCTCATTAGCTCTCTCCTCTAAATTCAGAACTGAGTTATTTCATTCTTCTTTCTTTGACAGGCGGGGTGAGTTTGGCATGGACATTTATGATTTGAGGAAGCTGGAGGCCCGGTGTGCATCTGTCTTGTACACGGCTTTGTCTCCAGACCCTGCCTGAACTCGCCACAAAGGTCATCCATCACAAGGGGAAGGAGGGACTTGCATTTTATTATACACCAAGAATGAATGCTCTTCCTCATAGAGCAAAGAGCTGGTTTGTAGGTTAAGGTTAACTTAGAAGATGCGAATAATGATTAGCAGGCGAGAAATCTGCGTGTGGGGAAGAAGTGACAGTGGATGATGGTAAGGGATTGGACATATGCAAGCTTGAATACTTGATGAAGGGAGTCCAGGTTCATGAGCTGTCCACTCTGAGGTTTCGTGGAGAACTGATGTTGAACTTGAAAATCTGGGATGCAGTTATCTGGACCCTGGCTTTGGAATATTAAAAATCAAGTTCCCAGAAAATTTTATAAACATCAATTTCTATTTATGAGGATAAAAGGGTGAGGGAGAGATAATCAAAAATTTAACTTGCAAACACCTTTACTTATATTTATGTAAAGGATATGGAGTTTTGGAAAAATCTAATCTCTGGCTGATGGCCTACTGGGTAGAAACTGTAATTAATATCAATAATACAGTACTTTCAAGGACTTTGGCACATTGTCTGGCATAGGGTGAGAAATACATATTTGTTAGTGATGATGATGATGATGGATTTTATTCTGTATCATATGAAATTCTTAGAAATAAATTGGAGAATATGGCTTAAACCCCTGTGATTCTCTCTGTTCTCATTAGTCTGCTTATAATCTATAATAATAAAAGTGTAATATGCTAATTAGACCGGATAGCCCAACGACCGTCCGGATGTCCTTCTGGATGAAACTGCCATGGCGGGGGCCGAGGCAGAAGCGGATAGGGGTGGTCAGGCAGGCAGGTGAGCAGTTAGGGGTGATCAGGCAGGCAAGTGAGCAATTAGGGGTGATCAGGCAGGCAGGCAGAGTGGTTAGGGGCAATCAGGCAGGCAGGTAGGCAGGTAGGCAGGCAAGTGGTTAGGAGCCAGTGGTCCTGGACTGAGAGAGGGACGTACGACTCCTGGCAGGTGGACATCCCCTGAGGGGTCCCAGATTGTGAGAGGGTGCAGGCCTGGCTGAGGGACCTCCCACCCCATACACAAATTTTGTGTACTGGGCCTCTAGCATAGTTATATATGTGTATCTTATTTCTCTGGATTGGTGTGGGAGAAGCTCTTTCTTCTCACATGTATACCTGTATTCACCTATTTACTTATTTTTGTCTTGCTCTAACAACTGGCCCTTCATTGCCAACGCATATGGTGTTAACTATAGCACCCACATTTAGAAAGAATAGCTATATTAAACACCCAGTTTCCTTCTATTTATGATTAGGATTCATCCCAGGATAGAAAGATGCAAGAATTAATTTTAATAAGTATTCATTAAGTATCTGTTACAGGCACAGCAAACACAGCAGTAAGTGAGAGGGGCACTACTCTTCCCCCTTGGGGCTTACAGCTTTTTAGACTGACACATTCCCTCCCAGCCACCCCATTTCTTTATATGTTTTGATTACCTGTGACATATCCAGATAATTTGTTTTCTACCATTTCTCTGCTGTCACACATCCAAGGCTGCACCTGTGGCCAATTATGGAGGCTTTTCTATTTAGACACAATTTAGTTTCCAGCTAATGGTCATTTCAGTAAGTGGTACTGGGTCAACTGGCTATCCATGTGGAGAAAACAATGAATCTTGACCCCTACCTCACATCATACACAAAATGTGAAAGGTAAAACAAGAAAACTTTTAGAAGAAAACATAGAGCATTTTCTTCTGCTTACACTTAATGTTTATGTTCACTTTATGTATAATATTACATGTAATCCTATATAATAAAAGACTAATATGCAAATTGTCCCCTTGGGAGTTCAAAATATTGGGAGTTCGACCGCTCACTATGACATGCGCTGACCACTGGAGGGAGGCCCTGGCCAGCAGCCGGCAGCCAGGGGAAGGAAGGCCCCAGTCGGCCCTGATCGCCAGCCAGGCCTAGGGACCTTACCCGTGCATGAATTTTGTGCACTGGGCCTCTAGTATAATATAAAATATTTAAAAATATAAAATGAGGTGATTATAAGAGGGAAGGGGGACTAGGGGCAATAGAAGAGAATTAAGGGGGAGTAAATGGTGATGGATGGAGACTTGACTTTGGTGAACACACAATACAGTATACAGATGATGTATTATTGAATTGTACACTTGAAACCTATATAATTTTATTAACTAACGGTACCCCAATAAATTCAATAAAATTCATATAAAGTAATATAAAAATGTAATTATATATGTAAAGTATACATAACATATATATGATCCTATATAATAAAAGGGTAATATCCAAATTGATCCTAGTGGCGGAACGACCAGGAACAACCAATCACTATGATGTGCACTGACCACCAGGGGACAGAAGCTCAATGCAGGAGCTGCCCCCTGGTAGTCAGTGCACTTCCACAGGGGGAGTGATGCTCAGCCAGAAGCCGGTTCATGGCTGGCCAGCACAGCGGCGGTGGTGGTGACATCCCCCGAGGGCTCCTGGGCTGCCAGAGGGATGTCTGACTGCCAGCTTAGGCACGATCCCCCAGGGAGTGGGCCTAAGCCAGCAGGTAGACATCCCCTGAGGGGTCCAAGACTGCAAGAGGGCATAGGCTGGGCTAAGGTATTCCCCCCCCAAGTGCACAAATTTTCGTGCACTGGGCTTCTAGTATTTAAATAACATTTTAATAAATGTACAGAATTCTAAATAAAGTTCAGCTGGTATCTTTTTTTAAAATATATTTTTTATCACCCTAGCTGGTTTGGCTCAGTGGATAGAGCATCAGCCTGCAGACTGAAGGGTCCTGGGTTTAATTCTGGTCAAGGGCACATGCCCTGGTTGCGGGCTCCATCCCCAGTAGGGGGGTGGGTGCGCAGGATGCAGCTGATCAATGATTCTCTCTCATTATTGATGTTTCTATCTCTCTCTTCCTTTCCCTTCCCCTCTGAAATCAATAAAAAATATTCTAAAAAAAAAAAGCCCTACCCGGTTTGGCTTAGTGGATAGAGCATTGGCCTGCAGACCAAGGGTACCGGGTTCAATTCTGGTCAAGGGCAAGTACCTTGGTTGCAGGCTCCTCTCCAGCCCAGGCCATCAGAGCTGTACAGAGGCAACCAATAGATGTGTTTCTCTCACATCAATGTTTCTCTCTATCTTCCCCTCTCTCTTCCACTCTCCCTAAAAATCAATGGAAAAATATCCTCGGGTGAGAATTAACCAAAAAAAGAATAAAAACAAAAATAAATATATTTTTTATTGATTTTAGAGAGAGAGAAAGGAAGAAGGATAGAGATAGAAATATAGATTAGAGAGAGACATCAATCAGCTGCCTCCGGCATGCCCCCTGCTGGGGATCTAGCCTGCAACCCAGACATGTGCCCTGACCAGGAATCAACTGAGGATCTCTTGGTTCATAGGTTGACACTCAACCACTGCACCACACCGGCGGGGCTCAGCTGGTATCTTAAAGAAGCCATTATGTCTAAGAAGTGATTAGCAACAGAACCTGTAAGGCACTCTGAAGTTGCTTGGCTGAGAACCACAGTCTGCTCATCAGCCAGTCTTCAAGATACCTGGAACCTACTGAATCCTTCCCCATCCATGTCCCATAGCACACCCCAAGGTGACTGTAGGACCAAGATGGGAGGAGAACATTCAGAAACCCACCAGATCATCATGGCCCCAGACATGGGTGAATGTCTTTGACCTATTCTCCATCTATTTAAAATTTTCTAAGTGCTTTATTCTCTTTGAAGATGAGGAGTGATATAAAGCTTTGGTTTTCAACACTCACAGGAGATAGTTCACACAGTGAAGAGATAAGTCAGATGCTAGAGTGAGAGCTTCCAGCCACTGTGAGCACTCACATCCCTGCCCTTCAGGCAGAGACAGCCTGGGGCATGCCCCTCCCAACTGGGAGCTTCCAGAGGGTGGAGATGGCATCTCTAACTCCCCAAAATGCCCAACACTAGATCTTTCATAAAGTGAGAGCATTAAACGTAGACGTTAGCCCAGCCAGTGTGGTTCAGTGATTGAGTGTCAACCTACCAGGCAAGAATTCACTGGTTTAATTCTCAGTCAGGGCACTTGCCTGGGTTGCAGGCTTAATCCCCAGTGGGAGGCAGCCGTTCAATAATTCTCTCTCATCATTAATATTTCTCTCTCTCTTTCCATCTCTCTTCCTCTCTGAAATCAATAAAAATATATTTTAAAAAAGTAGACATTACATTTGGGATCATTGTGTCTAGGGAATAAAACCCATGAGGGGAAGATGGCAATGCACATGCCTCTGTGAGTCTCACAGTGAAAAGCACGGCCAGATAGATCTTCTCTGTTCTCAGTGAGCCAAAGAAAAGTGAACTAAATTGTAGTTCCAGTGGCAGAGATGATAGAATTTCTAAGTGACCCATGAGAGTCTTTTTTTCCTGAAGATTTTTAAAGATTTTGAATACATATAGTTCAGAGTGCCTGCATAGTCTAGAAAACATTTCGAGGAAACTATGCCTTCCCTAAGCTGCTCCTGAATACTGCTACTAGGAAGCGATTTTGTATCATGTGACCCTAGCTTCCTTGCTCTGAGTTGATTGGGCTCAGATAACTGATCCATTGGCTGCTTCAAGAACAACCAGATGATTTCTCTAAGCATTTGCACTCAGAGAAATAGAAGCTATAATCAGAGACTGAAGAGTTCTTAAACACAAAGTTTCTGGGTACTTGTACATGGGGTGGCCATTTTGATACTGAAAAATTACCAGATACATACAACAGGCATAGAGAAGCAAAGGAGTGGAGACATTTAAAGAAATACTGTGAAGAGAGTCCTTAGGGTACTCAAAGACAAAGGACAGATTAGGAAATGCCTTTGATCTCTGCTCCCATTCCCATGAGGTTCCCCTTGTGTCTTGTCTGTTGGATGTTCTGTGCCTGCCAACCACCTCATCTTTGCTCCAGCCATTGGGAGTGGGTTTCTACTCCTAGTAACTAATGGAGCCCCAGGGAAAGCCACTCAGGTGGGTGCCTGCCATTCTCAGCAAGGAAATGTGGTCCTTCTTATGGTGATTTGGGTCCATAGATGTTTTCTCAAGTATATTTTTCCTTTTCTCTTTTACATCTTGCTATGGAAAATTTCAAACAATTAAAAAAGCCGACAGAATAGAGTAATGAGCCCCACTCCCCACCACCAGGCTTCAGAGATCTTCAACTCACATCCCCATTGTGTTTCATCTGCACACCCACATCTCCCTATTTCTGTATTATTTGGAGTGAATCCCAGACATATCATTGCATCTGTAAACACTTCTGTGTGTATTTCTAAAAGATAAAGACTTTTTAAAAAGAAAACATAATTAAATCCCTTCTTGATCCAACTAACATTAATTACTTCTCCCGACAATTGCTGTATCTTTCTTTTGTGCCGGATGCTTTGCTAAAAATATTTGCATGTTGTCTCTATTATGGAAAGAGAGAGTGCCCAGCAGCCATGGTACAGGACAGTTATAAAGGGACCTATTAGATTTCTCCAGTTAATTAACTTCCCAGTTAATGTTTTAAGCCACCTACCATTACTAACCAGGTGAGGAAATGCAAAGCCAAATGTGGGAATAGTTCAACAATAATAAGGGATAGCTACTGAACTACAAATAAGCATGCTCGTGAGCAAAAATCCTTCTCCAAGGTTCACTGGCATCCAGGCAATGTGGTTCCTGATCCAGGAGAGCCCATACAAACATCCCCCTAGTCCATGTGACCCACCCACCCAGGGAAGCCCTGGGCTGGAAGGAGAATTACATTCCTGGAGGGCTGCTATCTGTGGGTCCCACTCCAACCAGAAGAAAGACCAAGGGTCCCTAGCCTCCTGGCTCTACAGATGCAGGGAGATGAGCCAATAGGCGAGAGAGGGAAACAATATTCACTGCCTGCTCTGGCAGAAATTGTCCCCCTTCTTTCTGCGTGCTCTTCTGTGCTGAATCATTTCCTATGAGGAGTTTCCATTTATTGGCTATAGACAGTGCTGGGTACATGAATTTTGAGAAAATGCCAGCTAGTTCAGTTCTTGCTTTCTGGGGGCCACCAGTCCACCTACCGACTGTATTCTTCCTCTACCCAACCTTGCCTACTGAAGCTTCTCAAATCTGCCAAATTCAGGCACATACCTTTGCAAAGCTAAAAAAAGAAAATGAGTTTTCAGGAAGAAGAGGCTCAAATAACAATACATCTCTTTTTCTGTACAAAACAAAATGACTGATAGGCATAAAAATGCAGTTGGGTAGGGGTGCTTAACCTATGTTCCTGGGAACTCAATGTTTGGGAGATGGTACAGGAGTCCTAATTATAATTTATCTGTTTAGTATATTAGATTTCCTGTCTTGGATTTTGCATGAAAGCAAAAGTTTTGTTGCTAAAAAGAAGTTTGAAAATCACTGCCTTAGGGACCGACGAAATAAATATTGCATTAGATGGTCAGAGGAAAAACAAGAACCGAGGAGCAAATATGCCTACATTTTCCCCCTCTAAATGCCAGGCATGGACACTTTATTTTATCTTACATTAGCATCTCTTCTTCAGTTGAGTTTCTCTCTTTAAAAAAAATGAAAGAAAAGGCAAAACACATTTGTACAGCTGATGAGATAATTGGAAATAGTTTAATTTTTAGAAGCAAAGAGATTTTCTGTACAGATATGTATTCAACCACAAGCACCAGAATCTGGAGGAAGAAAGACATTTCTTAGGAACAATAGCATGGCCCGTTCTAAAGACTTTGGGATTTGGTTTATTTACAGGAGTGGGAAATTCAACAAAATGGGGCAAGTTCTAATCTACCTCTAGCTCCTGGGAAAATCCTGTAACTTCTCCCAGTTCAATTTTATGAGATGTAGGGTATCTAGTTCTTTTTTAAATATATTTTTATTGATTTCAGAGAGGAAGGGAGAGGGAGAGAGAGATGAAAACATCAATGATGAGAGAGAATCATTGATTGGCTGCCTCCTGCATGCCCCCTATTGGGGATCGAGCCCACAACTTGGGCATGTGCCCTTGACTGGAATTAAACCGAGGACCCTTCTGTTCCCAGGACAATACTCTATCCACTGAACCAAACCAGCTAGGGCTAGAGCAGAAGTTCTTAATGCTGTATACACAGCAGACTCACGGGAAAACCTTCAGAAACTACTGATCATCTGGGGTCCCATATTCAGAGAATTTTCTTGGGTGGGGCTTAGCATTATATATTGTACCCCCACAACGCACCATCTATACACTGTATTGTGTTTTCACCATCCCAAGTCAAGTCTCCTTCCATCACCATTTATCCCCCCCAATACCCTCCTCCATCTCCCCGCTACTCCCAGCCATCACCATACTGTTGTCCAAGTTCATGAGTTTTTTTCTTTTTTGCTTAATCCCTCCATCTTTCATGCCCCCGCCCCCTCCCCCCACCAATCCACTGCCAGCTGCCAGCCTGCTCTATCTATGAGTCTGTCTCAGTTTTGCTTGTTAGTTCACTTTGTTCACTAGATTCCACATATGAGTGAAATCATATAGCACTTGTCTTTCTCTGGCTTGCTTATTTCACTTAGCATATGCTCTCCAGGTCATCTGTATTTCTAAAAACTCCAGCAGATGATTCTAATGAACAGCCAGGGCTGAGAACAACTGCTCGAGATGACTACTAAGGCCCCTGCCTAGTGTGATGATCAAACATTAAAAAGATCTTCATGATCCATTCCAGCTCGTGTTGGGTCCTATGAGGTGAAGACCCAGAGTTAGGAATAACAAAGAATGTCACTGCCAGGGAACCTCGAGAATCCTTCCAGTTCTGTATTCAAGGAGTTCATGGAGGTTGTGAAGCAAACCAATGGAATACATTTGTTAATGAAATCACATGGGCTCTCTCCTGCAAGTCATCTTTTCACCACCTAAAACCTAAATCCCACACCCATTAAGTAGCCATCCATTTCTCTACCCCTCCCAGCCCCTGACAACCACTAATCCACCATCTGTCTCTATGCATTTACTATTCTAGATCTTTCATATAAATGGAATCACACATCATGTAGTCTTTTGTGTCTGGCTTCTTTCACTTAGCATAATGTTTTCAAGACTCATCCATGTTGTAGGGTGTGTCAGTGCTTTGCTGCTCTCTGTGGCTGAATACTATTCCATTGTATGGATAGGCCACACTTAATTTATCCATTCTTCCAGGGGTCAGCATGTGGGTTGTTTATACTGTTTAGCTATTGTGCATACTGCTGCTGCGAACATTCATGTACCAGTTTTTGCATGGACTTAAGTTTTCATTCCTTCGTGTAGATAGCTAGGAGTGGAATTGCTGGATCATATGGTGATTCTATGTTTAAGGTGGTGTGGCTTTAAACCACTCATCAAGATGTAGGTTGCACCTGTGCTGTATCTCTCACACACCGGAGACTGTGTGCTGTTTGCTGGTTCCCAGGAACCTACTGCCTCCTGGCTCCCACGTGAGGAAAGGCAACTTTTTGAGAACTAGTGGCCCGGTGCATGAAATTCATGCGTGGGGGGCCTGCACCCTCTGCAATCGGGGACCCCTGTGGGATCGGGCCTAAACTGGCAGTCAGACATCCCTTTCGCAAGCTGGGACCACTGGCTCCTAACCACTCACCTGCCTGCCTGCCCTATAGCCCCTAACTGCCTTTGCCTTCCTGCCTGATTGCCCCTAACCCCTCTGCCTGCCTGATTGCCTCTAACCCTCTACCTGCCTGCCTGATTGCCCCTAACTGCCCTCCCTTGCCGGCCTGATCTCGCCCCCAACTGTCCTCCCCTGCCAGCCTGATCTCGCCCCCAACTGCCCTCCCCTGCCAGCCTGATCTCGCCCCCAACTGCCCTCCACTGCTGGCCTGATCTCGCCCCTAACTGCCTCTACCTGACTGATTGCCCCTAACTGTCCTCTCTTGCCGGCCTGATCTCGCTCCCAGTTGCCCTCCCCTGCCAACCTGATTGCCCCTAACCCCATGCTGGCTTGATCTTGCTCCCAATTGCCCTCCCCTGCCAGCCTGATCACCCCTAACTGCCTCTACCTCGGCCCCCACCACCGTGGCTTTGTCTGGAAGGAAGTTGGATGTCCAGAAGATGGCTGGTCGACCTGGTATAATTAGCATATTACCCTTTTATTAGTATAGATGAGGCTTCCCTCTTTGAATGGCATGAGGGGTTTGGAGGAAGAACTATGAGAGCCTTATCTCTTTCGAAGCCTTTGATGAACCCACTTTAAGCATTCTCCTTTTCCCCAATTTGGGTAGGGGTATTATGCAGGTTAATGCTGAGACAAGACAGACATCCTTCCTCCCCCTCCCCGCAGGAGCTCATGGAGAACAAGCTGCCCTCCTTTCTAACTAGAGTAAGAACATCTTTAATCTCCTAAACTGTAGGAAAATTGACACACTTTGTTAGGCTCCTGATGCTACCACCCCAGTACAAATAAGGACAAGAGAAACCTTCTGCTTTCATTACAAGGGATTTGTACAAATTAATACGTAGAGTTGACTTACAGCTTCTAATTTATATTTAAATCCCAACTGTCTTAGAAGAAACTGCTCTAAAGCCATCATCTGTGTCTGTACCATTGATTTTTGTTTCAAATAGACCCCATTGGCCCAACTTTAATTCCCATAAGCACACCCACATGTTTCTTTCCAGGGGTGGCTTATGGAGGTTCTGAGAACATCTGAGTCCCATAGGGAGAAGAGATGGATGAGAATCATTCCCTCGGGAATCAGACCTGATGAGAAGGGGTGATTAGGAATATTGTTTTCTGTCCCATTGGGGCTCTGATCCCAGGGTGGGGTAACATAATGGGAGTCTATGTGGGGACAGAGGTGCCCCAATGGCAATCTTTCACATTGATAATGACATTGATGATGACATTGATAATGAGGAAAAGTTACTCATGTTTAACACCACATCACCCTCTATCACCTACTGGCTATGTGACCATGGGCCAGTCACTTAACCTCTCTGTTCTTGATTTCCTCACCTGCAAAATGAGAATAAATGTAGCACCTGCCCTCCTAGGACTCTAAATGAAAAAGTGAGAATATAAATGCTTTGATGAACGCCTGACACATAGTAAGCAATAGATGCCTATTGTTATAACGAACACAGACAAAATGAACAAAGAAATGAACTTTGTTACAGTGCACATCATTAAAAGGAACATGATCAAAGAAGCAAACTTTGCTCTTTTTGGGGTCTTTTTGTTACAGTAAATGTCTCTTGCTAAATAATATTTCTGCCAATATAAAGTTCCCTTGTCTAATCTACTTAGAGTTGGTACCACTTATAATCAGAAGTGTGCTGACCAATGCTTTTTTATCCGACAGTATTTTTTTAAACTAACTTAGGGTTTCTCAACCTCAACACTATTGCCATTTTGGGTTTGACAATGATTTATTTGTTGGGTAGGGGTGCCCTGTGTACTGTGAGATGTTGAGTAGTGTGTCTCTGGCCTCTACCCACTAGATGCCAGTAGTACCAGCCAAGTTGTAACAATAAAAAATGTGTCCGGACAGTGCCAGATGTCCCTCCCAGCAGTTTAGCTAGATTGGAATCACTAATCTAGCAAGCTAAACCAGGTCAGGGCCCACCTACACGCGTCGCCTGTAAATAGCAGCCCACAAGCTCCTTCAGGACAAGATTGATCAGCAAGTTGGTCCTAGACTCAAGTCTCCGAGGAAAACATTGAAATAGCATAATAACATTTTCCGGAGTAATTGTATCAGACATTGCCAGGAAAACATTCAAGGAAAAATGAAAGACTATAATTATTATGAAAATTATCGATGTAGTTTTCATTACACTACAATTTTTGAATTAGCAACTGATAGTCCCTTTTATAAAAGCAGAAAGGTAGTTTTCCTTGCTTTCCATTCTTCCTGACATTTGCCTGCCTCTCACTTTTCAATAAACACATTTCAAGCCCGTGTGTGTGCTCAGTGGACTCAGGTGCTACACACAGACCCTCCAAGAGGAGGGGCTTGGAAGGGGGCAGCCCTGTCACCTGGGGAGCTTTCTCCATGGGCCTCAGAAAATGAGAGCAGGGCGTTTTCCATTTGGTCCAGTCAGGAATGTGTTCAGACTCAAGCTTTAATGGCAACGAAAAATTACTGTCTGGGGTCCATTTTCCAGTCCCAGTCCTGTAGCCCTCGCTGCTGGAAGTGTGGTCCTTGGGCCAGTAGCAGGGGCATCAGCTGTGAGAGCCAGAAATGCAGATCTGGGGCCGCATCCAGGCCTCTAGACCAGATCACAGGTCAGTCAGTGTCGCGTTCAGTCTAAGAAAAACGCTTTGACCCCTTTCACCTACTCTCAGTGCTGACCTTGCTGCCTAGCGCCCCGGGCCGGGAGCAGGAATGCAGGTCCCCTAGGCGCGCAGCACAGCCCGCTGGACCCTGCCACGCCCTCCCCAGTCCAGCCCGCCCTCCCCGCCTGGGGGCTGGCTCCTCCAGCTCACTGTGAGCTCCACTCCAGGTCCTGTCCCTTCAGCTACCCAACTCTCATCCTGCTCCCCCATCCTCCCGCCAACTTCTCCCTCCTCTCACGTCTATAAACAGGCTCAAGACTCCCCAGTTAAAAAAACAAAACAAAGCACGCACAACAAAGAAAAGAGCAACCCTGAACTCTCCCGCTCTCTCATTTCCTTCACAAGAGGGGCCTGCATTCCCTCACCTCCCGTTGTGTGATTCAAGAGTCTTACATATATTGAAAGTTGCTATAAAGGCTGGGGAGCACAAACATATGCATTATAAATTTACTTGCAATCAAGGAACAATATAATTGGTCATTGTTGAGGTGTAATTACAGGAGACAACATACTGTGCCAGAGTCTGTGCAGTCCGCTGGGCTGGTGCCAGGAAGGCTTTTTAGAAAACCCACGCACAAAAGGCAAGTCGGCCGGTGGCTACTTTACCCTGGGCGGCTCCACCCCCAGGAGGGAAAGATGCCCAAGGAGGGGCAAAAAGGCTGTAATTTGAATATGAAAAACAAGAGCTCTAGTGGAGCTGAAGAATTTTAAGTAAAACAGTGATGTCTTTCAGCTTGATTTTTCCCTCCCTAGTGACAGGGTGGGACATCGGGAATTGCCAGGTAGCCTGGGCGAGTGTGTGGGAATCAGAGAGAACTGATGGGGAGAGAGGAGAGAGGAGAGACACACACAGAAATACACAGGTATGGAGAGAAGGCTAGTGGTAATGGGGGTGGGGGGGTGGGGAGAGGCAATGTTGAAAAAGGAAGCAGGGAAAGGCATAGATACATATAGGAAAAAGTTAGAGACAGAGAAAGGGAGAAGAGAGAAACAGACAGGAGAGAGAAAGGAGAAATAAGAAAATAAAACAGAAAGGAGAGAAAGATGGGGAAGTGGGAAGAGTGGGAAGAGGAGGAGGAGGAAGAAGAGGAAGAGGAGGAAGGGGAGGAGGAGCAGGGGGAAGAGGAGGAGATAGATGGGAAGTTTTGGGGATGACTTAGGGGCTTGATTTTGCTTTTTCTTAAATAAGAAAATATGGAAAAATCAAGAGAGGCGCCCCAGCACCTCCTGCATTCTCCGGGTTGTGCCAGTAGAAACTGAGCAGGGAGATTTCCATACCAATAGAAACCCGGTGGTGGCAGCCTCCAGTCTAACCCTATTGAGCAAGTGCAGACTGAGAAACTGAGGATTTGGTGCCTAAGCCCTGGGCCCCTGGGAGGAGGGGTGATGTGACCAGTGCCACTGCCCAGACCAGATGCTGACGGGTCCTGGCCCCTGGCATTGCCTCTACACGAACTACCATGAAGTACAATCTTCTTGTATCAGTTTCTAAAGTCAGTTCATTAGGTAAAATCGGCTATTATCACAATGATCCTCATAAGTCTCCCAAAGAGTCCGTATGGAAGGACGGCTCTGTAGGCCCTGGCAGGGCTGTGCTGCTCTTGGGACCACCTGTTCTGAAAAATCCACCCGAGACTCGTACGGCCAGACTTGTACAAGCTAAATGTTTGCATGATGAGTGTCTGTTTCATTAACTCCATGTAGGTCCTTCCAAGGTGTGGGTTTGTTTTCCCTTAACTCATCTTTTTGTCCCTTCAGAAAATCCTGAATCCAAAGCATTCTTTGATGGAATATTTAAGGAGAGGTTGTGAATCAGGGAACCAACCAAATTTGTGGTCCCTAGCCTCCAGTTACCTGCCCCCTGACCCAGGAGGAAGTTTGTGTTCATCATGTCTCTTAGAGGGCCTACCCTCAGCAAGGGAATTTTAACAGGGACCATGGCCGGGATGTGGCTGTTTACTCTGGGCCCAGGTGGGGCCGATTGGCCAAGGAGATGCCTGAACCGAATCTCTTCCAGTTGGGCTATGGGGCTCCCCATAGACACACACCTGAAACAAAACCTCATTAATGCCCAGCGTCTGGACGGCACTTACTCTTCACATGTTACAGATGTTGGAACTGTTGAGGGTGAAAAGATGGGCTATTCCTGGGGATACACATTCTAGATATCCCTGAACATGGAAAAATCCATCACTTCATCTTCTCTGTGAATATTAGCAACTTCTGAATGGTAACAGAGTCCCTTGACCATTAGGTTTCAAGGAAGCTTATAAGTAACTGATGCGACACACACACACACACACACACACACACACACACACACACTTTCTGTGGGAGGGAGTGTTTTCAAAGTGAGTCAACATCTAGCATCATTGCTATGGTAACATACATGAAAGAGGAAAAAGCTTCACCAACAACAAAGTAAGCTTTCTTCTGTTACCAGTGCAACCTTGCAGGTTCTACAGTCAGGGTGTGGGTGGAAGGTTAGTGTAATTTAAGCCCCAAAGAAGAGAGGAGGCCTGAAGTCACATGAGTGTGGTACAGACCTCTCAGGAAGAAAAGAAAATGACGCCCAGGGGCAGTGAGCTACAGGGATCACCAGGAGGTAAAGGTGACAGGTGGGCTGCCTTCTTCAGAAATAACAAGCAGCTGGAAAAGAGGTCAATAGAGTGGGTTTCCTGCCCCCACAATCGCTGGAATAGGCTTTAGGATGGGGATTTGCCTGAATTGAGCAAATAGTAGGGTGCAGACATGCCTGTTTTTGGAAGAAATCCGTGCTCTGTAATCTAAAAGCAGCACAATGACTATTATGGGAATGGTAATAATGAAAGCTAACATTTGCACACCTCCTCAATGTCATGCACTGGGCTATTTGCTTGCTCAGTGAGATAGCAGTTCTATTATGAGTTCTGACATATGGATGAGGAAACTGAGGCATAGAGAAGTCCAATAACTCGCCTAGGTGGCAGTTAGGAAGTGGAGAGACAGGATTCACACTCAGGTTTGACTGTCTAGAGCAGCTATTTTCAGCTCTTGGCACACATGCGCGAATCACTAAAATCCTGCGGCACACCAAAAAATACATTTTTGGCTGATCTGACAAAGAAGTATAATTTTGGTTCATTCACACTGGATGACTATTGCTGTGCTGGCTGTTGTCATCTTTTTATTTGACAATCTAAGGGGAAAGAGGTATTGAATATTTTAAAAATTCTTGCTGCACAAGGGTTGAAAATGACTGGAGAGTTTATGTGCTGCCCTCTATTGGTGGCTTCCACAGCTGGCCCCACAGTCCCAGGGGTACAGCAGGAGAGTATCATGCCCTCACCCTTCACTGTTCCAATCTGCACGGTGCCAAGCCTTCTTCCACAGGTGAGCAAGTCAACAACAGGCATCACCCAGGTTATGTGGTTGTAGTTTCAGAACAGGAAAGGGCACGCCATCAATTTTCTAAGTAACAGCCACAGGATTTTCAACGCAATTTTTGCCTCTCTTCTCCTTACGTGTTATTATTCCCATTGCCCTAGCACACGGATCTGGGCTGAATTTATAGGAAATGATGTCATTTCCTGTTTTTGCTGCCCCTTCCCATACACCCACACTCCTATTGCATCACCACCAACAGGACATCTGCCAGGGCTAGCAAGTTCTATTCATCTGCCCCTTCTGGTGTCAGCATAGGTGGCCCAGTGAATGGGGTGGGACAAGGGGAGGTGATTGTCCATCATCCACCGGGGACTTCTCAGTAGAGGTTTCTGGGATGCCACACCTGAGGGAGCATGTGCTTTGATGCCGTAGCCCTTTTCATACAGGGATGGTCAGGGGATTTGGGAGTGGCTGAGGAGTGGGTGGGGTGTAGAAAGAAGCTCAAGGATCAGATTTAGGTTCAAGAGAGAGCTTGTTGGTTGGGGTCCAAACAGATAAGAGCCCAGAATATCTAGCTTCTTCTCTATCATTAGCCCCTGGATGACCAACAAGCGATGAATCTTCCTTTATTCCTGCGCCTGCTGGCTTCTTCACACCTCGACCTTCCTCAGTTCCTCGCAGTGGTTCTCAACCTTCTGGCCCTTTAAATACAGTTCCTCATGTTGTGACCCAACCATAAAATTATTTTCGTTGCTACTTCATAACTGTAATGTTGCTACTGTTATGAATCGTAATGTAAATATCTGATATGCAGGATGGTCTTAGGCGACCCCTGTGAAAGGGTCGTTCGACTGCCAAAGGGGTCGCGACCCGCAGGTTGAGAACCGCTGTCTTAGAGGCTTCTGCTGAGGTTCAGGTTCAGGCCCATAGAGCATGGAGCACAGGAACCCCCATCCAAATGGTGTGGCCCTGGGGCTCCCACTTTCCTGGGGTCCCCACTGCAGATGGGAGCCCTTTCCCAGGTCTAAACTTCCACCTCTGCTCTGTGTCTGAGGGCCAGGTGCTTCCCCGACAGGACCCTCTGTGTGCCCACTGGAACCCATTTGCAGTGGGGCGGGCTGTCCTCCACTGTCAGCTAGGAGTCTATGCAAGTGCTGAAGTTAGTGTAGCTCAGGGGAGGAAAAGTGTAAAGGGAATTTAAAAATACTTTTGATCATGTTAGAAAAAGGACTATCCACAACAACTTAAAATCCTCATGCTTTTTGGACCAGGCATTTCACCTATGAGAGTTTATCCTACACAAACCTTCCCACATGTACATGAAGATACACATTCAAACATTATTATCACTGTGCTGTTTATACAATGGAAAACCAGGAACCACCAACATGCCCATCGATAGGGAATTGGTCAGGCTGTGGAATGCCTATGAAACAAATCATGATACAGAGATATTAAAATGAACGAGGTAGTTAACGGTTTGGCATTATTGACCTGAGGGAAATCTGTTATATTGGAAGATGCAAATACCTAGGGTTTACTTAGTAGATATAAGATGTGTTAAGTTAATGAAACCGGGAGGAAGTGGGCCATTCAAGGGGCACATTTGAAGGCAGAGCTGAGGTAAAGAGGAGATTACAGAAACTTTAAGTTCCTAGATGGAAGGAGCCAAGGACACAGTTCAAATCCACCAAACTGGTGTGTGTGTGTGTGTGTGTGTGTGTGTGTGTGTGTGTGTGTGTGTGTGAAGTGGGGGAGCGGGGGCACAAGTGCAGAGCTATTTGGCAGGCTCTGCCCCCACTTGTCCTGGTTAAAACCCCTCCTCAAGTTCAAGGTATGAAAATGACACGAGCCATATGCAAGTTCAGCAAACAGTGTCTAGGGGTGAGTTAACATCTTT
This sequence comes from Myotis nattereri, assembly GCF_964212035.1. NCBI lineage: Eukaryota > Metazoa > Chordata > Mammalia > Chiroptera > Vespertilionidae > Myotis > Myotis nattereri. The sequence goes on along the minus strand of NC_138090.1, from coordinate 25,698,243 downwards.
CTGCAGGGCTCCCAACTAGAGGAGTGGTGGGTAGAGTGTGGGGTGGGTGGCTGGTAGGTGGACAAAGAAGAAGGTCACGAGGGGCTCAAATGGAATCGTATACAAAGGCTGTGTGAACCCTGGGAGGCTGCTGACATGCTCAAATCACCGCTCCTCTAAGGAAACCAAGAAGGTGTGACACCTGGGTCTCATTCATTCCGGCTGGGAGGGGCCTGGGCCTGGGAGATGGAGGAACCCATTCTCCCGGTGGCTTCCGTAATTGTCTTGAATTACTAAACTTTTTTAAAAAAATATTTTTATTGATTTAAGAGAGGAAGAGAGAGATGGAAACATCAATGATGAGAGAGAATCATTGATCGGTTGCCTCCTGCACGTCCCCAGCTAGGGATGGAGTTACAATCTGGGCATTGTGCCCTGACCGGGAATCAAAACATGACCTCCTGGCTCATAGGTCGACACTCAACCACTGAGCCATGCTGGCTGGGCTGTGGAGGGCTTCTTTGACCTTTGCTGTCACTAAGAAAGGCCAACATCGCCCAAAGGTAGTAAAAGCAAAAGGGGGAAAATAACAGCAAAAACAGCGTAATTGACTGAGTCATTACTCTGTGGCAGATATTGGGTGGAATCTCTCTATGTGTTGTCTCCTTTGGCCCTCTCCACTCCCGAGGAAATAAAGAGTATTACTGCTCCCATTTCACAGAGAAGGACAAAGATATAAATCCTGATAAAATCGCATAACGTGATCTCCTTTTGTAAATAAAAAGTAGGACTTCATGGATGCGAAGGGAAAGACACCTGGAGAAGTTTAACCAAATGTTAACAGTGGTCAGTCATCTCTCAGGTGAGCAAAGAGAGCTGGAACATAATATGATATTTCAATGTGTTTTTTGTTTTGTTTTTACAATGAAAATGAATTGTGTTTCAATAAAAAATTATTTTGCTCCTAGCCAGTTTTGCTCAATGGTTGGAGCATCGACCAACAGACCGAAAGGTCGCAGGTTCAGTTCTGGTCAAGAGCACGTACCTCAGTTGCAGGCTTGATCCTCGGGCCCCCCCATCAGGGAGCATGCGGGAGGCAATCAATCGATGTGTCTCTCTCACATCAATGTTTCTCTCTTTATGGTTCTTCCCCTCCCGTCCACTCTCTCTAAGAATCAATAGGGGGAAATATCCTTAGGTGAGGATTAACAACAACAACAACAAAAACAACAAAAAATCACTTTGGAGGGAATAACATGCACTTAAAATGAAGTTGTTTTCTAAAATGCTTCAGCAAAAGAAGAATAGTGTAGGAGGAATCACTGCACTTGATGTTAAGTCTTCCTATGTAGCCACAGGAATCAAGACAGTAAGTTATTGGTGGAGGGAGAGATATACAGACCCAAGGAACAGAATAGAGAACCAGAAACAGACCTACACAAATATGCCCAAATGATCACTGAGAGCAATTCAGTGAAAGCACAGCCTTTTCAAAAATGGTGCGGGAGAATTGTGCATCCCCTGGCAAACACATGACCTCAACCTGAACCTCATGTCTTAATACAAAAATTAGCTCATGATGGATCATGGACTTAAGTATCCTATATAAGAAAAGGCTAATATGCAAATTGACCGAACAGTGGAACGACTGGTCGCTATGATGCACACTGACCACCAGGGGGCAGATGCTCAGCTCAGGAGCTGCCCCCTGGTGGTCAGTGCACTCCCACAGGGGGAGCACCACTCATCCAGAAATTGGGCTCACGGCTGGCTGGCAAGCACAGTGACGGTGGCGGGACTCAATAATGTGGGCTCAAAGGCGATAAAATGTCACCATTCACAGCTCTTTGAGGATACTTTCTAATTTTTCCATGACGAACCAGCTGTAACCTGGTCATTTTGTGTAACCTCCCTAATCTCTAGGTTCCCAATCTGTGAACTTCAGACACTAGTAGAATCCACCTCAGAAAGACAGAATGAGAATTAAATGCAATAATGCACAGAAAGGACTGTGCCCATTATCTTCACAGAGCTGTTGCCATTGTCATCAACATCCTCATTTTACAGGTGAGAAGATTGAGGCTGAAAGAATTAAGGAACTTGTGTAATATCTAAGTGCTGGTGAATGATGCAGATGGGCCTAAAGATAAGAGTCATTGGATACCCAAACTATCTCTATACATCAACTCCACCCTTCCCTATGAATAAAAATAAAACAGAAACAGAAAAACTGGATTTTGAGGTAATAAAAATGTCCGTCTACTCAAACCAACAGTGTGAACAGAGAGACAACTGGGAATGAGGCAAATTAAGCTCTTCCCCCGCCTTATGTCCTCCTTGCATCCTATCTTCTGAGACTCCATAGGTCAAAATAATTGGATTTGCTATTTTTAAAAATCTTGTACTTTCAAACCATCACATTCCTGCTGGCAGCATTTGCTTCCTTGCTGGAATTTCAAAGCCCCAAAGCAGCCTTGTTGGATAGCTTATGTTATTACCTTGCCCAGCTGGTAAATGATACTTTTAAATCTTTTTGGGGGGTCTAGGATCCATGACCTTGACACATGGTTTGGTCAAGCGGAGATGAAGGAATTGCCTGGGGCCCCGTATCACACAACAGCCTACAAACTCATCATGGCAACGCGGCTGCTTTAATCAGGGGGCTATTGACAATGTACACAAATAGAACTCTGCCAGGAGCTGTTACGGGTCACCATGGCTGGCTCCCCTCAACAATATTTTATTGTGCGAACGCTGACAAACGGCACTGCAATGGCTCCTGAGGAGCCATCTCGCCGCCTATATCGACGTGACTTTCCTCTTTCCTTCCCTCCCAAAGTGTTACTGCTCTTTGGGGAACTTGCCCTGTTGACACTGTCCACGTGAAGCTACATCTCTGCTAAATGAAAGAACTCCATCATGTTTATGCCAGGCTTCCAGACGCCAGGAGGACCTACCTTCCCCAACCAAAATGCCACATGAGAAAAAGATTGGCCATGTTTGAAATTACAGGATGGTCACAGAGCTCAAGCAAATGAAGTTAACGTGATGTTTTTCTCCAAGCAACAGGGCCAGGGAAAGAACTCCCCTCCCCCCCCCTCCCCCGCCGCCACATACACACACACCACATAGAATCTTATTAAAGCCCTAAACCCAAGATGCATTTTTAGATGCAGAGCAGATTTCCATGTCAACCTAGAAACTCTGGCAAGTTTTACTGCCCAGTTATGGCAGAATCTCACAGAATTCTTCAAGGAGCAGAATTCTGTCACATAGCCTGAGAGCTTCAGTCTGCATGCTTCCAGCTCATACTCATTGATTGCATTTTCTGGGCACAAAATGCCTTCCTTATGTTTCCCTTGAACCATGCCAGCAAACGCTAGGATTGAGGAAGGGGGGTGTGTTCTGTAACTTCAGCCCAACTGTTACTGTTACTGGGCAGGAATGTGTCTGTGGGCGGCTATCACCATCACCACGGCCCCTTGATTGAGCCACATGCCAGGTACTATGCTCGCCATAAATGATTGGCTTGATATTGAGATGCTCTATTTTATTTATTGATTGATTTTTAGAAAGAGAGAAACATTGATTTATTGTTCCACTAATGTATGCATTCATTGATTGATTTGCATATGTGCCCTTACCAGGGATGGAAACTGCAACCTTGGTGTATCTGGATGATGCTCTAACCAACTGAGCTACTCGGCCACTGCCTCTCCTTTATTGAATCCTTATTACAAGATGGGTACATTGATCTCCATTTTACTAGTAAGCAAATAAACAAACCAGATCTCAGAGAAGTTTAGTAAATATGTCTAAGCTACACAGCCAGAAAAATGGCAGTGCAGGAATTGAAAGCAGATCTGAGGTTCAGAGCTTGGCTAAATATTCATCAGCACAAGATGAATCTGTTCATTGCCTCTCACTGCCGATCAGATAACAGGCAGCACATGGAAGCACGGGTGAGCTGAGGGTCCTATAAAAGGTGGAAGCTAAAATACATTTCAGCAACTGACACTGTTCTTTAACATTGATGGTCCTAAGCTGTCTTATCTACCTTGACAGATTCTAGGCTTGTTGCAAGCCCCTGCCCCTGCATCTCAGGTGTCAGCTCACGTGACTTGCGCTTGTCAATCTTCCACAAAGATGGCCAAAGAGTTTTCCAATTGGATGTTGGGTTGTTCCACTGCTTTGCTCTCTTTGAATAGCCTTGAAGAGATGGGATTTAAATTGTGTCGAGGATATTAGTCTAAAGTGAATGAAGTGGAGAGTAGACTTCTCGTTTATGTCCCCAGAGTGATAAATGAGGGAGAGTAATTTTTTTTCTAAGGCAAAGAAAATGGGAAACCAACGTGGATTTCAGACACATGAGAAATAGCTTATGAATTTAGATGATAGCTCGGCAGAAATAAATTGTACATCTGTTCATTCATTTTAATAAAGTGGAGAGATGGCACGCTGCTGGAGCCCTTGGAGAACCCCGGGTTTTTAAAATTATGGTCCTATAATAGTAGCATTAAAATTTGTAATGCAGCCAGTGGTTTCTGAATTGGAGGGAAAATTCATTTATAAAATAAGAGTTCCGACTTTGGAATGTAAATGGGAAAATGCAATTTTTCTCGGCCAGCTATGAATTAGTCCTGGGAGGGTACTGCACCATCTTGACCATAAAACACATTTAAAAAATCTTATGAGAAAGTTTGCAGACTGCTGACAAAACTTCAATGGGTAATCTCTATGTAGGTAAACTGTGCAGGTGTGAAGCATGCGGTACACTGGCTTTGCTGTTACTGCCTTGAACTTGGTCCTTCTCGTACAAAGGCAATTATAGATCAATATTTACATTTGAAACGAGTACAGTCTGTTAAAAATACAAAAATATAATATTCACTAGTGGCAACATAAGGAGGAGAATTTTTATAGACCAGCAGTCAGTAGTTACCATGAAAATGTACTCATTTGGCAAACAGTATTTTTTATTACATGTGAGCCTTAGGCTTGATATTGGGGAAAATACAACAGTCCTGATGGTAGGTTTCCCTGTTGACTTTAAAACCCAGGGCATTTAAAATTTCTTCAAAAGAGGTAGTAAGCTCATAGAAAGCCTTTAGGTAGAGTAAGTGATTTCAATTTTATTTTACAAATCAGAACTCAAGTTTTCAGCTGGGGGAGAAGAATAGATGAGTCAGTGGTGCAGCTGGCCCTGGATAAAACAGGTCCAGTGAGGAAAGCCCAGGCTGCCTCAAATAGATTGTATTCGCCTCCTGATGAAATACTGAATGGATACAGGTGACATACTTCAGCCTACAACTCTGCAAACAGAAAATACAGATCACTAAGAGGTGTGTTTAGACTTAGAATGGAGGGCAATTAGCTATTGTCGTAGGTCAGCTTTTGCCCAAAGATGCCAGACATTCTCCCCAGGTTTGAATGCGGATAATAACTTATGAGGTCACAGGGGTACGAGGTCTGGGATTTGACTCATCCATGGAGACCACAGAGGTGGGCTAAGGGCCAAGGACAAGCTGTCCAAATTCCTTGCAGGCAGGATGATGGGGTGGGTAGTGGCCAGATGAAGGAAAAGACCTCAGAAAACTTTGCAATTACCATCTTTCATTAACCAGTGCTTAGAATTAGAACTAGTCAGGCCAGAGGCCTCCTGGGGATTCTGTTTTTCTGTATCTCTGTGGGCCTATGTCTAGTTTCTTCAGCTGCATTGCTGGAAGTGTGTTTACTGGATCAGTGAATAGGAATCTTTTTAAGGTTTTTGACAGTATATGGATCCAGACTCTGCTCTTGAGCACAGCGGCTGCTGCCTCTTGCGGTGGGATCTATTTGAATTGGAAACGGGCAAAGTCATCTGCTGAGAAAGAGAGATGGGTAAAAGCAGGTTTTGAAGGCGGCAGAGAAGGTTGACATAACCACCAAGCAAGTAGCAAAAGGGGCTGCTTAGAATTAAATAGAGAAAAAGGAAGACCCCACTCCCACACAGGCTAAGAAACCGTATGTTTATAGCTTGCATTCGGAGAGCATCTATTGATTCCCTCATCTTTAAATTCCCCCATCACAGCGCCTGGCTTATAGTAGGTGCTTCATTAATGTTCCTGGGACACCTGGGTGTTAGCTCCTAAACACATTCAGATCACCCAGGCGGTTACCTCCCCTGCACAGTATCTTGGCAACACAGTCACAACCACATTATTCACAGCAAGTCCCCAGGACAGATCAGTGTCTTAACACATCCAGATGGCTGATGGCTTCCCTGCATTCCTTGGGCCTCTGGCATCGAGTCTGGCCTTGACACAGTTGCAAAGATGAACAATATGAAACAGCCACACGCTGTGTGGCAAAATCAGCGAAAGAAATAAAGATCATCCAGGAATGAGAAGAGAATCTGTTACCTCACATGCGACCTGCGGCAGAATTGCTCTGAGGGCAAGGCCCTCGATGAACCTGACTCAGAGATGCTGCATTTTCTGCCCCACCTCAGTCGTACAATCACTCGTGTTTGTCTCCCGCTATCCCCAAGGGCAGGTTGACCTTGTCTTTTCCGAGTCACAGGCTCCTGGGCTGTGGTGCCTCCTGGAGAAAGTTCTAGACCTCCCCTACCCAAATGCAGGGCGGGGTGGTCCGGAGTCCCTGAGCTCACAGCAACCAAACCTCCGGCCCCCTTGGGGGAGATGGGCCAGCTGTGCTCCACCTTAGTAACAAGTGAGTGACACCCACCATTTTCTCAGAGCAACAGTGGAAGTTGCCAAGAGAAAACTTATATTCTACAGGCCTCAGAGGTAAATCATGAATCCCAGGGCGGGCAGAGAGAGTAGACAGTCCTGCCACAGTGACACCAGGTAACGGGCCCCATGCTCAGCAGGGAATCCTGTCAGTCAGAGTCATGGCAGGTGGGAGGGGGGTGGAGAGAATGAATCTGCCAAATGGAAATAATGTTTCTCTCACTGTACAGGGTGTGAAAGGACATCCTTTAAACACACACACACCTGGGGCTTCAGAACTCAGGAACCAATAAATCAGTTTGGAGGAATTAAGCATCTCCTGAGACCATGGATCTTTGAAGATAACACAGGGATCATCATTTTGGCTTAAAGTACACACACACACACACACACACACACACGTTTTTACTTAGGTGAGAAATGGGGGAAAATGATAACTTACACATAGTAGTGTGTTGGTAAATGCTTAACAATGGGCTTTTCAGGAAAAAATGCTCTGGTTTGTAGCTTGTGCCAACCTCTGTGGTGTAAACACCCCACCATGGCTATTTCAAGCTACTAACATGACATCATTACACAAAGAATTGTGACTAGAAGCAATTAATCAACTCCTGCAAAACCAGTGCACGGTGTCCCCACATTCCTTGCTTATGATGACCAGCCTAAGGTAATTCCCTTTCACACAGGGTCTGGAGTAGATGGACATGTAGCTCCAATATGTGGGTATCCATTTCTTTGGGAAACAATCACCCCATCCTTTGGGGTCCCGTTGGTGCTGTCAACCACAGGCCTCGCTTTTTCTTCCTTAAATCAGTGGTGGGCCAGTCATCTCATCATTCCTTGGCACTTGATGTCCGGTCTGAGGTGGCTTTATGAAGCCAAAGTCTTTCTATGAAGATCAGTGTTTGGGAAAGAGGGTATGTTGTCTTCCTTTGTACATAAGCCACAGGGACATGCGGTTAGAGCCACCAACGGCCATCTTACTGACAGAGGAGAGAGCCTATTAGAGAATAAAACCAACTCAGAGAGACAAGCACAGCCAAGAGATGGCATGGCATATAGACAGCATTCTGACGATGCTGTCTGAGCCCTGAATGCAGCACATCTGAAGTCAGAAAGCCCTTAGGCTTCCCAGTGATGAGTACCAACACAATGCCCAATGACAAGAACCAATGCATTGCCCAATACTGAGTCCCAATGCACGGTCCAGTGATGAGTTTCAATGCAATGTCAGTGATGAGTACCAATGCATTCCCTAGTGACCAGCACCAGGGCAATGTCCTATGGTGAGTACCAATGTCATGCCCCATGATGTGTACCAATCCTTTCCTGGATTTGCTCATGCTAGTTCCAAGTGAGTTTCTGTCTTTAACAACAAAATGAACACAAGCTGATGATCTTCAACTCTGGAGAAACACCAAGCAGATTTTCTTGCAGAAGTGGGAGCCTCTGGTATTAGCCTTACTCTAATTCAGCGGTTCTCAACCTGTGGGTCGCGACCCCTTTGGCGGTCGAACGACCCTTTCACAGGGGTCGCCTAAGACCGTCCTGCATATCAGATATTTACATTACAATTCATAACAGCAGCAACATTACAGTTACGAAGTAGCAACGAAAATAATTTTATGGTTGGGTCACAACATGAGGAACTGTATTTAAAGGGCCAGAAGGTTGAGAACCACTGCTAATTGATTTGTCTTTTCAACTTCCCAGAGTTGAAGGAAAAAAGATATTTTGACCATTTTTATACAAGGTGGTACAAGTGGTCAGGGGTTTGTTGAGGCTTTGCTCTGAGTGGCAGGCCCAGTTTCCATCATGTGGGAGGCCAGTGCCCGGCTGCTGTAAACCAGCCAGCTGACGGGTTCTGGCTGTGATACACAGATTTGCAGCGCAGAATGGGAGCTGTGTGAAACCAAGCATCCAGGGGCGATTAGTGGAGGAATCTGTTCCTGTCTGCAGAGCTGCCAGGAAAGCGCGCTGTTTGTTAGATTTGATTTAATGCAACCAATATTCTTTGGGCCCCCCCTGTGTCCACCACTCTGTGATTGAAGGGGAGGATTTTGACAAATGAAGCTATGTCTGCCTTCAGGGAGCTCCAGTCAGAAGGAGGCAGAAATGGATACCTATAATGCTGATCCAATGCATGCTGGGAAAAATATGGTGATTGAGGCAGGAACAAATGCTGGAGAAGCACAGGTCACAGAGAGCCAGCTGATTCTGTCTGGGGGATTCTGGGGGTAGGTTAAGGGAAATGCATGGCTTCCTGAAGTCTGTCGTTGGTGGAACAGACTCACAGAAGGCGGGCCACCTCTCCCGCCTATCCCTGTGCTTACACTGCACAGACTGGCCCCATGGCATCCCCTCTGCCTCTCAAACACCTCTTGTGTGATTCAGGCCATCTGCACAGGCTGTGTGCTCTGCCCAGAATGAGCTATCCTAGCACCACATCTCCTCACTTCATTTAGCAAGGCCAAGACCGAAAGGATGACCCCACCTTTCCAGATCCCAGCCCAGGTCTGTTTTCCTTGGGTCATGCTTCCGGAGGTCTTTGAATTTATCAGTGGGATACACCCCTCTGGCAATATTTTAAGATCTGTCCTCCCTGCGAATGCTCCAGAAGACAAGGACTTGCCCATCTTATTTAAATCTCCAGCCGCCTTCCGCTGTGTTAGATAAGCATGCGGTGAGTTCCTGAATGAAAGAGCTGAGGCCACTTCCAACCCTGCTAACTCAGAACAAGTATATCAAATGCATGAAGGCTGGTGAACTGAAAAAGCACATTATCTCACTAATGATTATGGAACAGCAGTAACGATAGTCATAAATTTAAAAGATTTAAAAATTGTTATCAGAGATAGCAGACTAGTGTAAAAATGACCTTAGTTAATGAACCAAAGTTTTTCTTCCTTTATAGGCCTCTGCCTGAATTCTCCAGTGAGTAAAACCTGGATTGCAATCAAGATATAGAGTAATTGGTATGCCATTATAAGTTACTGACAGCAATGGGGGAAGATTTCCCATTAGATATGCATGTGAATGTACATAAAGTGGTAATGCCAATATATTTTTAAGAATGTTGCTGTGTTCAACACAGGTGATCGAACTTGGTTGTTGAGGTCTTCTAGCAGAAGGCTAGCTTGTCAGGGCCATGGCTTCTTTCATTTCTGAATCCCACAGAGTCAGGCAATGTATAGAAACTCAGAAAGTGAGTACAGTGTAGTGGCTGAGAGCCGGGCTCTGGAACCAGATGCCCTAAGTTGGCATCCCTGCCTCATCACCCTGTGACCTTGGGCATGTCTCTTAACTTTCCCATCCCTTAGTTTCCTCATCTATGAAACGGGGATAGCAAGATTACTTATGTCATAGGGCTGTTGAGAATCAAGTGAATTAAGATGCCTGAAGCATTCAGAACAGTGTCTTACACAGAGAAGCACTTAATAACTGTTAGTTTAAAAACATCTGTAATCTTTTCTCATAAAGAATGATTATTATATTTGCCACTAGACCTATCAAAATAAAGATACAAAGCCTGCTAATCAAGTTCATTGGCTATTAAAAGACCACTCCCTTTTTATATTTGAAGAAATTGTGGAGGGAAAAACAGTAGCTTAGACTTGTCCCAGTGAGCCCACTGTGTGAGTGCTGTAGTTATGGCCAGGGCTTGCCCAAAATATTGTCCTCACTTGAATGGAGAGGCAGGTGAAGCAACAGGAAGGTGGAAGGCAGTGAGGTGAAGTTTGGAAGTTAAAGTAGAGCTGAGCCTGGAGGCCTGGTTTCTTCAGCATGCCTCTGGTGCACGAGTGTAACGAGAATAACGGGATGGACATTCCCTGAGCCCTGGCAAGCAGTCCCAGTGAGCTGACCGGAAGGGCAAGACCTTGGAATAGGAATATCCGAGCTGTGGCTGGTTCAGGCAGAAATGCTCTGAGAATCGGATCTACTGGTGCTGAGCCAGCAAATGGTAACCCTTTCAGGGTGTAGAAGTAGCTTAGTGCTGGGTTAAAGGCCTGGGATCTAGACTCTGGGCAAGTTGTCCACACCCATGAAATGGGTATGACAATAATAGTACCTACCTCACGACTGGCAGGAGGAGTGAATGCCGGAGTGTATGTAAAGCTTTTGGGCCCTGCCTGGCACAAAGCAAATGTGGCTTTTGGATGCTTATTTAATGCCAAAGAGGACAAAATAGCAGGACCAGGAGTGTTGGGCAGACAGAACTTCCGACAGAATGAACAGTCGCGCCTTTGATAAGAATGAGACTTTTGCTGCTGTTGATGGGATGCTTGCTGCATTTGAAGAAAGACATCTCTTGGAACTTGCAAGGAAAAAGGAGATGCAAAGTTCAGAATCTCAACCTCCAGTTCCCCCGGGCCCTTGGGGAAGGAATCGGTCCAATTAGCCTCAGCTTTCTCCTCTGCACAGGATGACAACCAGACCGTCTGCACTGGACTGTACAGGTACTGGGTGAGACAAAGTATGTGGAGTGAGGGAGGTCTTCATAAGCTTAAAAATGACCATCTAGATGTTTTCTAATGCTGGGTCTCCGCTGTTGGTCTTATTGCCAATCCTGTGAAGGATAGGTGGTGGGGTCATGTGTGACTGATGGCATTGCCCCCAGCAATCTCCTGGCCAGTGATTCACCCCTGTAGACAACAACATTCTGGAGCAGCATGGAGTGCTAAGTTTTGGAAAGTACCCTCGACCCTTTGTAGTGCCCACAATGTCTTCCCACAGCACTGAGGAAATCCAGCCTCCTTGTCTTGCCTGCGCAATCTGGCCCCTGCCTTCCTGTCTCACATCCCTCGCCCTGTCTCGGCTGCTCTAGCTACACTGATGACTCTCAGGTCCTCAAGCAAGACATGCTCCTGTTGGCTTCAGGGGTCATCACATGGACCCTCCCAAGTCTCACTGCTATGGGATGAACTGTATCTTCCCCCGAAAAACATTGGGACCCTAACTGGCAGAATCTCAGAATGTGCCTTTACTTGGAAATAGGGTCTTTACAGGGGACCAACTTAAAATGAGGTATTAGAATGGGTTCTAATCCAGTATGACCAGTGTTCTTATAGAAAGGGGAAATTTAGACACAGTCATGCACACAGGGAAAATGCCATGTAAGGATGAGGGCAGAGATCGGGTGATATATCTACAAGCCTACAAATGCCATAGATTGCTAGTAAATCCACCAAAAGCTAAGAGACAGGCACAAACAGATTCTCCCTCAGAAAGAACCATTCTGCAGACACTTTAATCTTGGACTCAGGCTTCCAGAACTGTGAGAGAATGTCTATTGTGTAAGACATATAGCGTGTGGTACTTTGTTACGATAGCTGTTGGACACTAACACAGTCATTGTAAATGTCATCTCCTCAGAGTAGACCTTGCTGAACTCCACAGAAGGTGCCCCACATTGTCCCCATTTGCAGAGATTTCACCCTGTTCCATCTTGACTCTAAGGGCTATCCGTAGCTATTTGCTGCCTGGTTGTCCCCACTTCAGACTGTAACTTCATGAGGTCAGGGACCATGTTTCTTGTGCTCATTGTAATGCATTCCAGTCTCACACAATGCCTGGCAAAAAGGAAGCATGTAACTTGTCTGAGGGATGGGCCGGTGAATGAATGGATGGATGGATCCATTCATTTTAGTGAAATAAAATGCTGGCAACACTGGAAAAACTGATATCCAGTCTGTAACTGAAGTAGCTTTTAGTTTGGAAACCAATGACTATATGAACATCAATTTTGGATTGTTGTGTTTAATCCCACTTAGGAGAATGAATCCATACAGAACTGGAGCCGTGGCATATTTCTTTTCTTTCTTGTTTTTAAGTTTGCAGGATGCTGTTTCCACTCTCATGATTCCTTTATGTATTATTTATTAACATTGAGTTTTCTTTCTTTTCTTTTTTTACTGTACTGGTAGGGAAGTAGGTTTAGGGCTCTCTGTAGTTCATGTAGATCTGTTTATTCAGATCTGGAAAGGAATTTAACTGCAACCCTCCCAGCTCTCACTGTACCACAGTAAAATGATAAAGCTCATGATCAGTTGTGTTACTGTAAGACCTTGAGTTTTTACTGGCAGCAGCATTTTGTGCCACAGAAACTGGCCTGGGATTTGCCATTTGCCTTGAGGACCATCCTTCATCTCTAGCACCTGTGGGTTGGAGGAGATTCTTTCTCAAGTCCCTTTCAACAACATGCCTCCTTAACTTTTCAATCGCCTCTGTTGCTTACTGTCCAACATTCATTTATAATTTATTCACTCATTCATTCATTTGGTCCTAGACTACATGCCAGGCTGGTTCTGGGGCCAGAGCAAGGAACAAAAGAGACAAAGTTTTTCATAGAGCCAACATTCTCATTTGGGGAGAGTGATAATGAATGAGTAAATAATGTATATGACACATTAGAAGGTGAATATTACATATTGTATATTTGACTAAGATGTGTCCATATTAGGATGTATACCTATTAGAATACATAATGGAATATTATATAACAACATATAATGGTATACTTGTAACACTATATAATATTGAAAAGAATAATATTTAATAGTATATTAGAAGCTGAGATACTACAGGTATTTTAAGTATTAAATTCATCTCTAACAAAACATTTAACATCATACTTTACTTGTCCCTAGAGGCAGTGATAAAAAGGACATGTCCCTTCATATCGAGCATTCAAATGGCATTAGGGAGCTATAGTATGGGTAATTTAAAGGCAATGTGATAATACTGTGCTGTGGGGGGCGGGGGGGGGGGTGCCTAGTATGTGTAGGAAGAAGAAGCAACAACCTGGTTAGGATTTATGTTGTGCATGTTGAAGGATGAATTGGTGTTTTCCAGGTACAAAAGAAGGGAAGGGCATTCCAAGGAAAAGGGAACAGAATGTGCTGTGGTGTTGAGGCATCCAAAGATTGGCATGTTGGGGAATAAGTAGAGCTTCACATGGCCTGAGATGAAAGTAGGCTGTGACCAGGCGAAGACTGTTGAAGACCATCCATGCATAAGACCCAGTGATCATATTTCTAACACTGCTCAGTACAAAATGGTTTCCAGGGGCAGTGTGGGCTTGGATGGCTAATTTTCCAATACATTCCATATTTGTTGCTCTTGGCTTTCTATTTTTGAACTCAAGTATTCATTCTGCAAGTTACATTATGAAAGGGTAGTCATGTTACATTCTTAGAGTTAAGAAAAAGAGATGTTTTATAGCTTTGTGGTTGCTGCTCTTAGTGTGAGGATATTGTCTTTGAATTGAAGCAGAAGGATGGGATCTTCAGAGGCCACTGTGCTCTGAGGGGCTCAGGGGTAAGACTTTGCCAGCTGGAGTAAAGATTGCTCTTATTGCTACTGGGTTGCTGCTTGCCCTCTGAGCATAAGCAAAGGGTAAGCAGAGGCACATTATTTGCATGGAGCTTCACACAGGAATGATGGGGATCAACACATCATGAATATATTTAGAAAAGTATGATTAATGCAATAAATCAACTGGCTGTCTGGTCTACCTCTACAAGAGACTTGAAGAATCAGGTACAGATCAGATTTTTTCACTTAAAAAAATCCAGATATTTTGACACCATGCACAGTTTATCAACATTTTAAACAAAGCAAAAATTCTCACTCTGCTGACTATAAATAGTTAAATCTGGGAAGGCACCCACTACCTATCACCTTAGCTGGAAGAATCCTGTTTGGATGATGGCTTCTATTTATAGAACTGATTATATTTGTGCAAATGTTTCCCTTCCCTCTCTTTTAGTCAAGAAATCCAGTTGTAGACATGCTGTTTCAAGTATCTCTGAAATTTGAACACTAGGAGATTTAATTGATGTTTTTTCTGTGACCTTGGTGCAGGAGAAGAGAACAATGAACTCACCCTTCCAAGTGAAGATAAATGGGGAGTGTGGGTGTTGGCTATTTTGTGGCTAAACCTTCTTCTGTTTATGATGGCAAGGCAGGAATGCAATTTACAATAGATGGCATCTAGAGTCCTTGGACAAGGTATTGTCTTGGACAAAGATGGAGCAGGAATTGATGTAATCATGAGCAATGTTACTATTTGCACAGTTGGAAATTGGTGGTACCTGTGCACTGGAATTACACTATCCTATTCTCTCCAAATATTCCATTTATTTAAAGATTTGTATTCCTCTACCACACTGCACAACACATGGGATAAAGATTTCAATAGTGTATGTTTGGTTTCATTTAAAACTTCAGCCAAACAGAAAACTGTCAGATATATGATTTCACAGCATCACAGAAAGAGAAGTCTCATATATTTCACCATTATGGCTATAAAAAGCTTCATGGGAAAAGGGAGTCGAACTATTTGGAATAACATTTAGTCATCTTTAAAGATTTATCTGGATGTTAAAATGTCTTGGACTCCACCCTCCAGAAAAGTCACTTGAGTCAGATAATTGAAATGGGTTCGATCTTCTAAGAAATATGTGGTTGGCTTTCTGAATTAATCACTATTGAACAAGCAGAATGTGTAATTATGTGGTCAGTGTTTAGACATAGGCACATCTGAATTTAAAGGGCTCTCCTATGGGGAGGAAACTGTTATGGAAGTAGGACAGTTTCATTTAAAGCACTCAAATATATTGCATGGAGTCCTGGCAGAGTGCATAAATATATTCACTTCAGTTAGACTTTTGGTAAAAGATGGCACACAAAGGTATATATTCTATTCATAGTTGAAAACACCAAACTACCAGAAACAAATGAAAAGATTCAAAAGAGTTATATTCAGGTCAACTCAAGAGTGAGGGAATCAGAAAGCAAAGCTTGCCTCCGATTATGTAGTTCAACTCGCTTGGAGTTAGAGTCACTTGAATATCAGGGGGAGAGACACAAAATATTTTTCCACTTTTTACCAAAATGAGTTAATTTTGAAGCAAATGGTATGGGAGTAGATGAGTACACTGTCAAATCAGTTAATTATATTTCTTCAATCCATATTTTTAATGAAAATATTATCAGTTTTTGTGCCACAGTGAATTCCATACACACAATGTCTACCACTTTTCCCTGATACTCCGGATTAAAAATTAATCCAGATTTTTTTCTTTGTTTATGGTAATTTGGGCAGGCTCCTTCTAGACCAGCCGTGGGCAAACTACGGCCCGCGGGCCGGATCCGGCCCATTTGAAATGAATAAAACTAAAAAAAAAAAGACCGTACCCTTTTATGTAACAATGTTTACTTTGAATTTATATTAGTTCACATAAACACTCCATCCATGCTTTTGTTCCGGCCCTCCGGTCCAGTTTAAGAACCCATTGTGGCCCTCGAGTCAAAAAGTTTGCCCACCCCTGTTCTAGACCATCCCTCAAACCTAGAATAACTGAAGAATAGGGACTTCACACAAAGCTGCCATCTATCTGAACTCACTGAGAACTACCCAGGCAGCCACAACTGGAGAGTCCAGGACCCTGCAGAGAAGGGAAATTCACTGTAGTGAAGCCAATATTCTATGAAACTTTCACCCTTAAGTCACTTTCTAAATTGTAAGGGCACAGGGACAAGAGGCCTAGAATATAAACAGAAAGCGCTGGCTCAGAGACCAGGAAGCTGAGCAGAGAGCTTTGGGGCTGAGAAGACAACTAAAATTTAGGGTCTCAAAAGTGTCAGAGTCCTTGTAACCATACCAGACTTCAGTTAGGACACTAGAAAGGCTGTACCTGAGGAGTAAGGGAAATCAGGGTAAGCAGATTAGCTCTCATACCAGACTGAAAACCAACTACGAACCAACTCAACCCTAGACTGATTTAAAGTCATCTTTTTATACTTTTATTGGTTTACAGAAAGCAAAAGTAAGTCATTTTTAGAGGAATATAAGATTAGCCAGAACCAAATTATCTCTAAATTTTTTTCTTACATGTTGTTCATAATTAAATTTAAAAAATTTCTAGGCATGCTAAGACTATGAAAAAGGAGCAAAACCAAGAAAAAATATTAAAAATAGCAATAGACTTAGAAGTGATCTAGATATTGAAGTTATTAGACATTATATTTTAAATAACTCTGAGTAAAATATTCAAAAAGCAGGTATAATGGAAAATGTCAGCAGAAAATTTTAATCTATAAAATAAATGGAAATATTTAAAACATAGTAAGTGAAATTAAGAAATCAATAGCTGTGTATAATAGTAGCTTAGACATAGAAGAAAGAATTGGTAAACCAGAAAGACAATCAACAGACAGAAACTTAACATCTACATCATAGAGTCTGAGAAGGAAGGAGAGAAAATGCGTCAGAAGAAATATTTGGAAGGTAGATTATGAATTGAAATGTGTACGGAACAAATATGATAAATACAAACTTAACCATAGCTCAGCATGCCATAGTTAAACTGTTGCAAAGTAAAGATGAATAAATGTTATTAAAAGCAGCCAGAGCCAAATAAATGGTGACAGAAGATGGTTCGACTTTGGGTGGTGGGCACAGAGTGCAATATACAGATCATGTATCATAGAAATGTACACTTGAAACCTACATGATCCTAGGCACCAATATCATCCAAATAAATTTAATTTAAGAAAACTCTGCTAGAAAAAAGAGCCACACCTCTTTCAGTGGAGAAGAGAGTCATAGTGACAGCTGACCTTTAAAAACAATTCATAGATGGCAGAAGTCAATGAAATGGCATCTTAAAAGAGCTGAGAGAAAATAACTGTCAACTGGGATTCTGCATCTAGTGAAAATGTAGTTCAGAAACTTAGGCAACAAAGATGTTTTTAGAAAAACAATAAAAGAATCTGTTGCCAACACACCTGCACTGTTTTTAAAATAAAAAGAAAACTCTTTATCAGGAGGACAATTTTCTCAGGTGGAAGCACAGAAACATGAAGGAATAGATAACAATATAAAGAGTATGTAAATGGGGAAATATAAATACATATTTATTAAATAATATTTTGTGAATTTTAAAATATATGTAGAATTAAAACATGACAACAATATATCAGAAGATCGGAGGGGGATAAAATGAATTCAAATGTTTGAGGTCTTTGCAGTATCCATGAAGTGGTAAAAATGGTAATTTATATTAGATTTCATAAGTCAGGAATATATTTCTCATAAACCATTATAAGAATATGGAGTATAACAAATAAGCTATTTCTCATAAACTACTCTGAGAATATGAAATGAAGTATAACAAGTAATTAGAGTAGGGTATGAAATGATAAAAATAATTGAGAAAGAGGTAAGAAAAAAGAGAAAAAGTTAAAAGGTATAACAAATAAAAAAGAAATATTAGGATTGGTAGATTTAAACCCAAATATTTAGTATTTGCATTGAATTTAAATGGACAAAATAATCTAAGACTTATCAGTATTGATTTAAAAATTAAAGACCCAAATATATGCTGCTTATAAGAGATACATTCTAAACATAAGATTATAGAAAACTTGAGTGAAGAAAGGATGGAAAAAAATACACCGTGGACAAAAACAACAACAAAAAAGCTAGGACAGTTATTCTAGTACCAGATGAAGTACATGTTAAAGCAGAAAGCACGTCCAGAGATAGAGAGGTAAGTTTTGTAATAATAAAGGAACAAAGCATCAGGAAAATATAACAAGTTTAAATTTGTATGCACTTAATAATACAGCTTCAAATATTCAAAGAAAAACTTGATATAACAAGAGAAATAGATATGTCTATAATAGTAGATATCATATCTACTCTTAGTAACTGATAGAATAAGAAGATTACAAAAATATGTAGAAGATTTGGACAAAGAATATGAAACCATTGAATTTACATTATTTTTCAGTGCACATAGACCATTTATCAAAATTTATCACATGCTGGGTTGTACAGCAAGTCTCAACAAATACCAAATTACTATAATCATAAAGAGCATATTCTCTAACCACCATGGAATTAAGCTGAATACATAACAGGAAACCCTCAAATATGTGAAATTAAGTAATATACTTGTAGGCAGTGGCAGCTGGGATGAGGTTTTAGGAAGCTCTGATCTGCTGATCAAGTTCTATTTTTTTGATTTCAGTTTCATGTTTGACTTGAGAATAAATCACTCATTATTAGTGTACTTTTTTGTATGGAAGTATTATGTAAAAAGAAGTCAGTAAATCTTGAATGAGCCATATTGAGTGAAATTTAGAAAGACATTTTGAAATGTTTCAATAAAATAATTAAGCAATTATAGAATCCTCATTTGGAGCAATGTTATGGGTAACTTTTTCATACTATGAAGGAATTGAGAGAAAATTCAGATAAAAATGTAATGGATTGTACAAGGATGCTCATTGCAGCATTATTCATAACAGCCGGAGTTGAAACAGCCCAAATGTCCAACAATGGATGAAAGGAAAATGAATTGTGGCATATCTGTATAATGGAGTATTATTCAGCCATAAAAAATGAAGTTTTCATAAATGCTACAACATTGAGGAAACTTGAAAACATTATGCTAAGTGAAAGAAGGCAATCACGAAAGATCACATATTGCAGGATGCCATTTATATGAAATGTTCAGAATAAGCAAGTTCCCTGGAACCCAAAAAGATTAGTGATTGCTAGGGGCTATGGGGAGGTGAAGAGTGCTAATGGGCATGGGCGTTTTTCTGGAGTGATGAAATGTTTGGAAATTAGATAGCAGTGATTGTTGCACAACTCTGTGAATATACTAAAAGCCAATGAATTGCATATTTTAAAGAGTGAACTTTATGGTATGTGAATTATATCTCAATAAAGCTGTTATTTAAAAAGCTAATGAAATATGAAGCAAAAGTGAGAAAGTTAAGGAATGAAATAAATACATGTAATCCTGACATCATTCTGCATCAGTTCATTAAGAGGAAAACTTTTTAACAAAAGAAATAAAATAGCTCCTTGATTGTTTGATAAATCTACTAATTAAGAGAAGTGAATTATAATAAGCATATTGGTAAAGATTTACATTTCTTGCATTTTGACCTGCCATTTAACATCAATAAAGGTAATATAGAACTCTCAATATGCCTCAAAACAAGGATGTGAATGTCATCATTAACAAGTGTCATCAATTTAAAGATTGGTCTTTAACAAGAATATTTGAAATTGCATAGCTCATCCTATATAATAAAAGCCTAATATGCAAATCAATTGAATGGCAGAATGACCGGTGAAACTACTGGTTTCTATGACACACACTGACAACCAGGGTGAAGATGCTCAATGCAGGAGCTGCCCCCAGGCCAGCCAAGGTGGGTGCCAGTAGGGGGGCCCCCAATTGTCAAGCAGCAGGGCTGGTGAGCGTGCGGTGCCAGGCCAGCCAAGGAGAGTGCCAGTGGGGGCCCCCCAATCACCCCACCAGTTGCCCCACCGATGGGTCCTGATCGCTGGCCAGGCCTAGGGACCCTACCCATGCATGAATTTCATGCACCAGGCCTCTAGAGTATATATATATATATATATAATATACACATACATATACTATATAATAAAGAGGTAATATGCAAATTGACCCTCATGTCCTTGCACAAGATGGCTGCCCCCATGTGGTCAAAGATGGCTGGCAGGGGAGGGTAGTTGTGGGCAATCAGGCCAGCAGGGGAGGGCAGTTAGGGGTGACCAGGCCAGCAGGGGAGGGCAGTTGGGGTCAACCAGGTCAGCAGGGGAGGGCAGTTAGGGGTGACTGGGCTGGCAGGGGAGGGCAGTTAGGGGCGACTGGGCTGGCATGGGAGGGCAGTTAGGGGCAACCAGGCTTGCAGGGGAGCGCAGTTGGGGGCAATTGGGCCAGCAGGGGAGCAGTTAGGTGTCAATCAGGCTGGCAGGGGAGTGGTTAGGGGTGATCAGGCTGGCAGGCAGGCAAGCGGTTGGGAGCCAACAGTCCCGGATTGTGAGAGGGATGTTTGACTGCCAGCAGTCAAACCGGCAGTAAGACATCTCCCGAGGGGTCACAGATTGGAGAGGGTGCAGGCTGGGCTGAGGACACTCCCCACCCCCCCCTCCAGTGCATGAATTTCGTGCACCGGGTCTCTAAATATCTATATCTATCTATCTATCTATCTATCTATCTATCTATCTATCTATCTATCTATACACACACACACACACACACACATATCTTCTATCTAATAAAGAGCTACTATACTAATTAGACCAAATAGCAGAACGATCATCCGGATGAAGCCGAGGCTGTGAGGGCCGGCTGAGGCTGTGAGGGACTGTGAGGACCAAGCCCCTTGCACAAATTTCGTTTCGTGCATTGGGCCTTTAGTGTGTGTGTGTGTGTGTGTGTGTGTGTGTGTGTGTATCTTGATATTTTCTCAAATTTAATAATTTTTAAAATTTGCATGAGTTTTTCAATGATGAAATGTGTTATAAAATTTAAAAAAGTGTTTCAAAACTCTCAGTAATACAGAGCAAGTTCCAATTAACCTCCTAGGGAAAAGACTAGACTTTTTGTTCTATTTCTATAGCAAATGCTGTTACATAATTGTTATATAGAGAAGAGACCATAGAGTTTGCAGTCAAACATGTAAGAGGAAAGTATTACTGGGTGAATTAGGCAGTTAATTAATAAAATGTTATTATAAAAGCGAATAGTCCAAGAAAAACAAGATTCCTGAGGCATCAATTTCTTAAAGACCTGGCCCTGGCTTTTAGGAATTGGAGATGGGACCCCAGCCCCAACTTGGTCAGTTTCAGCCTTTGGCATCCAGCTGGCGACTCCTCTTCCCCCCTTTATGAAACTGAGCATTTACCCACTCACCTCTCATCTTCCAGCTGGAGGACAGGCCCTTTTAAGTTTTATGCCATTTTTTATTACAGGTATTATAATGTTATAGCTCAAACATTGAAACTTTTACCTTAGAAAGAATTCATCAAATGGCAAAAATAAAATGAAGTAAAATAAAATCCTAAATTATTAAGTCTAAATTACTGGTTGCCATTTTAAGTTTTTAAAATCTGAAAAATCAATTGATGGAATGGATGAAGAAAAACTCAATGTCTTTAAAAAACATCTTAAAATCATTTGCAAGCATATTCTTTTAAAATTAATAGGAAAGTTTTTAGTCCTCATGATCTACAGTTTAGAAATTCATGTGAAAATATGTGTTATTCAGTCAGTATTTATTGAGCACCCACTATGTTCTAGGTGCAAATCAGAAGTGTTTTTTTAAAGACTGATTTTTAGAGAGAGAGGAAGGGAGAGGGAGAAAGAGAAACATCTATGTGAGAGGGACATCAATAAGCTGCTTTCTGCACGCTCCCCACCAGGGATCAAGCACAAAACCTGAGTATGTGTCCTGACCAGGAATTGACCTGGCAACCTTTTGGTGTATGGGGCGACCCTCCAGCCAACTGAGCCACACAGGCGAGGGTCAGAAGAGTGTGAGTGTGTGTGTGTGTGTGTGTGTGTGTGTGTGTTTAAATAACTTTAGGGAGAGGAATGGACAAGTCACTTTGTTCTAAACGGGAGCGAGATTCTGAGCTGTAATTCAAACTCTGAGTTTGGAGAGTTTAACTAGATTCCCTAAAATCATTTTAAAATAACAATTCTAGAAAAGTCAAAACTAACACTTAGTTAAAGCTATGTGTTAAAAACTATTAGAACAACTCACAGAAGATTCTCCATGGGGAGACTAATGCTTCCAACCTACATTTTTTTGAAAGTCAATGACTGAAAATTGATTTCCACGGATCAGTAGCAATTTTAAGTATGACCTTGGTTCATCATACCCAATGACACAGTTCCCACGTTAAAATTCTCTTCAGGAAACATTTGGAAAATACTGAATTTTTGAGTGTCCACTGGGAATGCAACAGAGAATAAGAGGTGTGGGCTGTGCGTCTCAGCAAGCCTACAATCAGTTTAAATAAACACTGGGGCAACAACAAATGTGTGTACTTTGCACTAAAAATTTACTCCTTAAAGTAATCTTT
The DNA here is from genome assembly GCF_964212035.1 of Myotis nattereri. Classification (NCBI taxonomy): domain Eukaryota; kingdom Metazoa; phylum Chordata; class Mammalia; order Chiroptera; family Vespertilionidae; genus Myotis; species Myotis nattereri. Next base: position 25,675,611 of record NC_138090.1, on the reverse strand, counting down.
AAAATATCTCCTTCCTTAGTAACAACCCCTATGTTACCAAGGGCTGCAACATGCCAACTAAGAATAGCTGGAGTTATTCCTCAGTCTCGCTTACAGACAAGGGAAGCTAAGGAGATGTAAGTAGAAGTCATCTGAGTTTCAAGGGAAGCCTTTAAATGACGTTTACTTAGGTGGCAGGCCTTCCTTTGTCCTTCTCACGTCTTGTTTCGTTCTTCCTGTTACATGGACACGAGGGCTGGTGCTGCAGTGACCCCATCGTACCACGAGGCAGCCATGGAGAAGGCAGACAACAAAGGTAAGAGGAATCTGAGAAGCTCAGTGCCATGCTGCCACCATATTGACCGGGAACTGTCCACCGACATGCATTCATGTAAAATAAGCCATCCCTCTATCTCACTGAACAGAGTGTCAGTTCCAGTCTCTGTTATTTGAGGAACCATAACTTCTCTCTTAAACCAATCTCACCAATACTCTAGATGAAAACATGCACTTCTCTGGAAATGGAAGATCATGTGAAATAGAATTAAAAAAAAGACAACCACCATATATTCCCATGAATTTCCTTAGAAATGACCTAATATATGTAAGAACTTATATAAGACAACATCTTGCACAGCTTTCTACACACCCTCAACCCCAAATGGCCACCATTTCCATTCTAGAATGACTGCACCTTGAATTTCATCTCTAAAAATGGTTTAATTTCAAGATTGTAAGTTCCACATCTCCTCTCTGTTGCCAGTACACTCGCTGTTTCACTCTTCCGCATCCCAGAGACCAGCTGGGCCGAGTCCTGCTCATTTCTCTTTTTCCCTCTCGCAGGTTTCTCTGGGCCTTCCTGCTTTCATTCATAGTGATGCATTTTACAGATTCTGCCACCTCTCCTCCAGGATTCCTTCTCCCTTGGAACTCTAGGGTCCTAGCCATGTATTCTGATATGCTGGAGCACGGTCACAGATGATTTTAAAGGAAAAAGATTACTTAAAAGAAAAAAGTTTACTTTCAACATGGAGGTGAAATGGGCCATTTGATAAGAATGTCAGTTGGCCTCTTAAATTTTAGAAACACTGTCATCATCTTGCCACCACTGTCTTCCTCACCATCACCTTCTTCATCACCATCTTCTTCATCACTTCCTTTATTCCGCTGCCCTCATTTCTGAATTGCCACCATTTTTATTACCTCTGTCCTCATCACCAATACAATACGAGATGACCAGCACTAAGTGCTTTTCATTGTTGGCTCATTTAACATTCACAAGACCCTAATGAGAATGTAAACAGTTAATGTGCTCGTCTCTTGTGTATGGTCAGTAGGATTCAAATCCAGGTCTGGTCCAAGAGCCCACCCCTCTACATCTTTGTTACACTGCCTCCAGCAATTCTGGCATCCCTCCTCAACAACAACCACAGCCTTTCAGGAACATGTTAGAAAATTTAACTGCAAATTTACTTTATCCAACATTGGACAAAGAGTCCTTTGGGACGAGAGAGAGAGAGAGAGAGAGAGAGAGAGAGAGAGAGAGAAGAGAAGAGAAGAGAAGAGAAGAGAAGAGAAGAGAAGAGAAGGGAAGGGAAGGGAAGGGAAGGGAAGGGAAGGGAAGGGAAGGGAAGGGAAGGGAAGGGAAGGGAAGGGAAGGGAAGGGAAGGGAAGGGAAGGGAAGGGAAGGGAAGAGAAGAGAAGAGAAGAGAAGAGAAGGGAAGAGAAGAGAGTTTGATGCTCCTGCTAGCTACCCATTCCTCTCATTTTATTACTTATGTCTCTTTTTTAAAATTGATTTTTACAGAGAGAGAAGAGAGAAGGGGGAGAGAGAGAAACATTGATTTGTTGTTCTATTTATTTATGCATTCATTAGTTGCTTCTTGTATGTGCCCAGCTGGGGATCGAACCGGCAACCTTAGCTCTAACCAACTGAGCTACCTGGCCAGGGCCTTATTACTCATATCTCTATCTGAGTTGAACACCAGCCCTGCCCTGAGGGAATCTCAAGCTTACTGCCCACTGTCTATTTGAAGAGAATTTTTGTGCTTTTGTCAATATTCATAGGTGAAGAATATATTTTCCATTATGCTACTCAGAGTTTTTTACTTTACATTTAGAGGTGTTAATTTTTTCTCTTGAGTTCAGTGGTATTAACAAAAACAAACAATGAAAAATAATTTCTCACAATATTTAGTCCATGACCACGCACACCACCCCCCACCCCAGTCACAGGAGCCTCTTTGAAATAACTACTTAATCTCACCCGCCTCATAACTTTGATAGGTTTTCTTATTTTAGGTTGGGATTATCCAAGTTCTATTTTCATTACTACATATATATGTATAGAAAATTACAATGTGCCTTGAACTCTGTTTTTGAAATAGGTTCACCAGAAATTCTGCAGATAAACCAATATCCCCGGTGAATATTCCATGGGCCATTAGTTCAATGGGACATGATGAGGTGGCCCAGGAAAAATTATTCCCAGGCCGAATAAATCTGAGAAAGCCTACAGCCCAAACCAACCTCTCTTAGAGAAGCACAGAGCATTTAAAAGCTACCCAGAAGTCATGCGGTAAAAGAAATTTTTTAAAGGATTCAACTCAGTATTCACCACATCTTTTGACCCTGAAAGCTCCCCTCACCCCCTGCCCTACAATGGTGTAACCAGTGGAACAAATTTCTTGGAACACCAGTTTGAGAAACCTGGGGAAATGTGCAATCTGTATGCAGTTACAGGAACACCGCATGGGAGCAATAGAATGGAGCCATATCAGCTACTGTGGACTTTGCCGTTTGAGGTTGGAGTCCTGAGTGCCCAAGACTAGGAGAGGGGTATTTCCTCCTCTTGAATGAGTCATGCAGGGCTGCAGTGGGGAGAGGTCACTGGGGAGCCAGGAGCTGGGACAGTCCCTGGATGCTTGAGAGAGGGGAGGGGCAACTGCAAATGCAGACCTGGGTCTTTTCTCTGAATGCCTGGGAGGGTGGGGACCTCAGGGCAGATGGGAAGCACAGCACTGCAGTTGGGAGCATGGCTCCTCTGGAGCTGGGCTCATATCCCATTTCTGCTGTTTACTCAGCCCCGGACCTTGGAGCAGATTCTCTGAGCCTAAAATAAGCTCCCTCATTGGTCAAAGGTCAATGAAATCAACCTCACACAGTTTAATAAGGCAATGGATGGGAGGTGGAGAGCCTGTGGGGAGGGGGATGCAGAGGAAAGGTTTGGCCGATGGCAGGGCTGCCTTCATTGATTCTATGCTCTTGGTCAGTAAGAGGGGTGTCCAATCCTTTGCCCTGGCCATGACCCACAAAGAAACCATGATCTTAGCACATTTCCATTAGATGCATAGTTGATACAAATTCAGCAACTGAGAATGTAATTTTGTGTACTCAGCCTGTCCCCAAAAATTGCTCCTTTGAAATAATGGGAAACAACACCCATGATCCATAATCATAAAAGCATAGGAGCTCAGAGTAAATAATGGCTCTCCCAGACAAGCCAACTCGGTTGTTATTTATAAGCTTCTAGGCCACCTTGCTATTGCCAAGAAAATCTGCTTTACCCTTTTGCAGCTGTTCTGTCTGGTCTCTGGATCTATACTTGCTGAAAAAAATAGTTATTGTTATGCTAAAATCACAATGGGACTCACATCACTCACGGCTAAATAGCACCGATAAAACTATGAAAATGGCATTTTGGCATTGAAAGTTATTTTCTCACAGACTTTAACAAGATTCAATGCTTTTGTTCTCATAATGCTCTGGTATTTCCAGCTTTGAAAAAAAAAGATAAAAATATGAAATAGTATTCTGGCATAACATAATCCTTTCTCCAAAAGGGAGGGTTTTGATTTTGCAAACAGGGAGCCAGCAGGAGCTGTGTACAAAGAATTTAATATTGATCAGCAATCATGGTTGTGACCGCAAGGGTGGTGTTAGCAGAGGCTTACCTCTTTCTTGGTGAATTCTGGTGAGTGGTCATTTTTGTCATCAATCAGGATTGTCGCTGTGGCTGTGCCTAGTAATCCATAAAGCTGTCCAACCATATCTTGAGCCTCGATGATCAACTCATACTTGGGATTTTCCATAGTCTACAAAGCAAAATCACAGCAGAGAAGATGGTATTTAGATTCAAGTAGGTAGCAAGCATATTGCTTGAGCTGCCTCTGTGGCCTCCTCCATCGAGGACGGGTATCTTTAATCAGTTACAGCATTTGTACCTGTTGTGTATAAATACCCTTTGGATTCTCTCCAAAAGGAGGTAGTCACTATCCATAGACTGGAGTTGGCTGTGGGGTAGCATCTATTTTCTGTTCTTCTTTAAGGGAACTTTTGACACATTTCAAATTGTTGCGTTTCTGAGTTTGGGTATACAATGCATGTTTGATATTTATGCCCACACATTTCATTTCATAGCAAACCCATGAAACTGACCTCGAAATGAGATTTAGGACAAAGATAGCAGCATTAGGAACTCATGCTTACTGAACATTAGGATGGGCCTGGCATTGAATTCCTATACTTTTCAGAAATCATTGTTAATCTTGCCAACAAGCGTGCTAAACCACATTTGTTGTTCCCATGTTACAGGTGAAAAAATACCAACTGAAGTTTATAGTCACTTGTACTGAACTTTTTTCATGTCAATTTTAGTCATTAAGTTTTTGGTGTCATGTTAAATTTGGAAGATGCATTTTAATCGTACCATGATCTGATAAGTTAATCATGGCAATACTGCATTATTGTCTTTCAATGTTCACACGTTTTTCATTTGCATATTTGACAGACATTTTGCTACCCTATTTAAACATTCAGAATAACTAAGTGGCCCTGACCCCAAGATGAAGAAGAGTGCAGTGGGTGGAAAGCAACCAAGCCTGCATTCACATTTTTTTCTGTTTTTCTTTCTTAATTCCTTTACCTTTTCACCCAGCCTCCCAACACCCCTCCCCTCTGACAGCTGTCAGTTTATTCTCTGTGTCTGTGAGTCTGTTTCTATTTTGTTTGTTAGTTTATTTTGTTCATTAAGTTCCATATTTAATTGAAATCATATGGTACTAGTCTTTCTCTGACTTGTTTATTTCAGTTAGATACAGACAACAGTATGGTGATTACCAGGGGAAAGGAGGGTGAGGGAGGTAGGAGAGGGTAAAGGGGGGTAAATGGTAATAGAAGGAGGATTGATTTGGTTGGTGAACACACTATATAATACACAGATGATGTGTTATAGAACTGTACACCTGAAACCTATATAAAGTTTATTAACCAATGCCACCCCAATAAATCCAATAAATAAAATTGCCTTCTGTGGTGGATTTGCCTGTCTTGGTCAACTAGGACCCCGTTCTGGGAAGGCAGCTTTCATATTTCCTATGGGGACCTTCTGGTCACTTATTCTCTGCCCATGTGGTGTAGGTTGGATTGACTTTTCCCACCATCCATCTGGCCAACTTTTGGAATGAGCCCTGACTAGAAGAAATCAATACGTGCATGCCAAGCCAGGGGCATAATGACTAGTCAGGCACAGGATGTGTGCTTGACAGAGGAGAGAAGGAAGCCCTGTTTCCCTGTGGAAGCATTTAGCCCAGGAGCTAGACGAGCCATCTCAAGCCACAGCAGAGGTGGGGTGAGGGATGTCTACCTGAGGATGAAGCCAGCCATATCCTGGCAGAAGAGATTGCACTGGAGACACTCCATCATGCCATGCCTGAAGCCAGTCTTACCTTCGGACTCCCAGCTAATTAGGGCATTAATTTTTCTTATTTGCTTAAACCAGTTTGGATTGGTATCTTAATCACTCACCCAGAGAGTTCAAGTTGAACCATCTTCAATAACAAAATAAAAGGACTTTTTTTTTTTTTTTAATCAAAGGTCCTACCAGTTGCAAAAGTCCTACCAGTATAACGGCTTCAAAACCATTGCTTATTCCAACCAATAATTAAGAAATGCCATGATAAGCAAAGAACAAAAACACAAAGGGGATCTATAATTTCCTTCTAAAGCTAAAAGTTAACATGGGGATTTTTGCTAGCTCAGTGCTCACTGTCCCCCAATCTTTTAAGTATTCTTAAAGGGTAGCAAGCTGTTTGCTCCCCAGGGAACCTTTACTTGGTTGTTTCTTAACTAAGACTCCTGAGCTCCTATCTTAAGGAGCAGTAGTTCTGTTGGATGGTTGGAAGGCTCTACATTCTAAACTCTAGAAGATGAATGGGATGCCGATACTCTCCCTGAACAGGTTACTCACAATGTACCCCCGAACTTTATTGTAACATTGCTTAAGGCCTGACAATTGGATACACATACATAGGGTGTCCCCCAAAATGTATACACATATTTTTGGTAATTATAAAGGCAGTGTTTATGAAAATACATTTCATTTTCAAAATTGAGCTATCAGCTCTTAAAGTGTATATACATTTTGGGGGGGATATCCTGTATATTGTGAAATTAGCTCCACCAGGATGGAAGGTCACAGACTTCTCTCATTGCTGAGTGCAAACAGAATTTAGCACCAAGCCAAGCTCTGGGTAATTCTGGTTCTGCCTGGTTCAGTTGGCACCTCTCTGTGAAGGCTCCTGAAATGTCATCTACTCTCAAGCCGAAGCTGGAAAACCATCAGCGTAATGTAAGTGACTGTCTACTTATCATTGACAAGTTGAACTGGATTTACTATTTGCCATAAATTTTATAGCTGGAGGATAATGAAACCAATAAATTGGACCATCTTCAAAATTTTCCCCAAGTGTCTCTAGACATACTAATCACTACTCAGTTCTAATTTCTTGTATGACTTTTTTACTTTTGTAATAATATATTGCATATTTTGGGAAGCACGCAACCATAAAAATAAGAAATTATGTAGGCTTTTTTTCTGATATTCAAGAGATTATAATAAACTTAATGTCATTTTCTCCATGTAATATCATTTATCAATATAATTTCTTGACTTTAAGGGTTGCGTAAAATATAATATGCTAATTTATAATTAACTTAATCTTCTATTATTAGGATTTAGAAATTATTTCTAGTTTTTAAAAATTTTTTATTTTTATTTATTGTTGCCACTATTACAGATGACCCCATTTTACTCCCCTTTACCCACCTCCAATCAGCCCCAGCACCGCCCCCTACCCTCTTTTCCGGCTTTCGCCACACTTGTCTGTGTCCATGGGCTATGCATATATGTTCTTGAGCTAATCTCTTCACCTTCTTTTACCCAGTTCTCCCTGCTCCTCTCCCCTCTCCCCTCCACTCTGACATCTGTCAGTCTGTTCCATGCATCCATGCCTCTGGTTCTATTTTGTTAGTTTATTTTATTCATTAGATTTCCCATATTAGTGAGACATATGGCACTTGTCTTTCTCTGACTGGTTTATTTCACTTAGCTTAATAATCTCCAGGTCCATCCATGCTCTTGCAAAGGGTAAGAGTTCCTTCTTTTTTATAGCTGTGCAGTATTCCATTGCATAAATGTGCCATAGCTTTTAGACAATCTAAATAACACTACAATGATCATCTTTATTCAGGAAGTTTCCAATATATTTTGACTTTTTTTTTTTTGAATGACAGATTCCAAGACATGGAATTACTTGATCAAAGAGTATGAATATTTTAAGGCTCTTTTTTCATATTTCAATATTGCTTTCGAAAAAGATCTTACCAATTTTCATAGCAGTTCTACTAGCATGTTTAATTTATCTCAGGCACGGCTTGTGCCTAAAGAACACCCAATCTTGCTCCATGAAGCAAATTGGGGGATGAGTGTGATTCTATGATAGCTATCTCACAAGGATGCCAATTCCTCACAGCAATTACTCTTCCCAATTTGCAGTACAGGTTGCTATGGACATGCACTACAGGGCTGCTTCAAGCACTAAGGGGATATGTACTGTGTTGCCTTCCCAGTGTCCATCCCTTCCCTCTCCTCTGGTATCTATGCTATAAGAGGCACCACCTCTTCCTCCATCTCAGCACAGGTGGAGTTAAGTTAGGTTTGACACTATTCCTGATCTAGGGATGGTCATGTGGCTCGGGCCTGGACAATCAGGGCCTCCCATTCCCATGTCCATGGGATGAGTGAGTAACCTAGGTGAGGCCACCTGGGGTTGAAACTCAATTCCAGAACACATTTCTTTTAGAACTCTTAGGTACAGATGTCCTCTTTCTGTTGGGCTTGAAGGTGGTAGGGCATAAATCAGGAGCTGGTAGTGGCCATTTGCAACCACACAGAGAAAGTCAGCCTGAGAAAGAAGATAACCTAGAACTGAGACGTAGAAATGATGGTTTTTAAAAAAACTTCATTTGTGCTTTTTTCAGTCATTTTGAAGCCAGAATTTATCCCTCAGATTTTGTGAGGTCTGTGAGCTAATAAATTTCTCCTTCCCTTAAAACATTTAAATAAGATGTTCTGTGAGTAGCAACAAAGGAATCTTGACTAATGCAACTAATGTTATGACCAATTTTCCGCAGAAAGCATAAGAGGTATCATCTCATGCTACAACATCACAATAGGCTCCTCACAACAACATTCCAATAATTTCATGAGTACATTTTAAAAAACATTTCTCCCTCTACAGAAACATATTTTTGATCTGAGAATATTATATTTTTTTCATTAATTTATGCATCCATTTAATTAGAAGTTATTGAACATCTACTCAAAATATTGTTCTGAGTGTTGGGGACATAGGAATGAAAAATCAGTGTTCCTTTCTTCAGGAAGCTCAGGGTGAGGACAGGATATTTACATATAACTGCAACAAAATAGATTCACCACTAAGCCGACCGAATGCCTGTTTGTGATAGCACAAAGGAAAGACACATTGGCTTAACTCTCTGATAGTTTAACAAATTTTATAAATAATTTTAAAAAAATGAACCAGCCAATTCCCATCTCCTGAAGTAAATAAAACTTTATGACTGCAATGGGAAATATATTGATTAACCTAGCAGAAAATCAATTAGACTATTTAGTAGATAAATTGCAAGGCTTGCAATGAGATGTTCCAAAAGGCTCAATTTTCTGGCAAACTTAAGGCTACCATTAAAATGTTTTTACTATTGAAAATGTACCCAATTATTGTGAGAAAAAATAGAAATTATACAGTCATTTCTAAAGTGGAAAGGGGGATTCTCCTCCACCCTTCTCCAACCCCCACCCCATTTTCAAGAGGTAAACATTGTTATTGTAGTTTGTTGTCTCCTTCCTTTCTCCTACACATCACACACACTGTATATACACTCATATCATACAAATGATAGCATTCACACAGCTGTACAATTTGTTTTAGCATCTCATTTTCATCTCAGTGCTTACAGGTCTGTCTCTTCATTTTAACAGCTGCTTAACAGCCCACTCTATGGATGCATTATAATTTATTCAGTCATTCCTTATTGGATGGCCATTTGAGTTGTTTACAAGTTTTCATTTTTAAAAGATAAGAAAGTCCATGGGCCTATCAGTATTTTGTGTGTTGTTTTAATTATTGCTTTTACAATGACAGCAATAAAAAAAACCAATCAATAACAAAAGCAACCACCTTTGAGATGTAAAGACCTAGGGAAAAATGTCACCTGAACCCTGAGATCTCGTACAACTGGAGTGCCTTCCACTCACAGTGACCTGCTTCCCACTCCAGCGGAGCCTTTCCCAGGAAGTCTTTCCCAATCCCTCCCTCCTGTAGTCACGCTTACTTGAACTATACATACATATTCATTGCTGTACCGCTCAGCATTCACATTGCCTTTGTTGCTCTGCTGAAAAAACTAGCCAGCCCACAGCTGCCCCATTCTCTGGGAAGGACCATTGACTCAGAGAAGTAGGCCCTGGTGGCCATAGGTCAGGTTGGTCTTTCTTGCACTCACAGACTGATTTACAGGTAACTCCCTAACCCCCCTGGGACAACTGGTTTCTGGGAATATGAAACGTGGAACCAGGCATCACAGAGACAGAATGTAAGGGAAAACTCTCTCCTCTCCCCACATTGCTCCTGGGCCCCAGAGAGGGATTTTTGCCTTAAATGTTTTGGGAGTAAACCTGCCACTGTGGTGCTCCTCTCTGTGTGTGCAGAAAGCACGCCTCTGGGGGATGAGACCTCCAGCTCTCCAGCTATTCTGTCACTTGGTGAGTGAACTGAAGAGGGGGCTGGAAGCCCCATTATTCTCTCAAGGCCAAACTGCAGGCTCCAAGGCAAGAATCTCACAGGATTCGTGTGTTTATTTCTCTCAGTTGGTTTGAGGCTCAGATGGGAGATGTGTGATCAACTCCAATAGAAAGAGCCTTTCAGGCTGGGTTAGGCTGAAGGCGCCACTCTAAACCAGAAAGAGCCAGGCTCTGCCGCTGAGAGCTGGGGCTGTGCCCGCTGCTGACTTCAATCTGTCCTCGATTCTGCAACATACGCCAGTGTTTGTTCAGGAGATTCTTTCTGGCACTGAAACCAGCCAGACTCAGTTTCAATTGTTTGCTACCAAACGAACCTGTGGTGAAACCAAATGTTACTTGTTTGCCAAATCCTACTTCCTTTGACTCTAGGGGACACAGCTAGACTATAACATGAACTCGTGGGGCCTATTCTGGACAATGGAATATGGGAGAAGTGCTGTGCTGGCATGGCTCCTAAACCGCCCACAAAAGCCCCTGTGTTTTCTCTTTCCCAAGCAGGGAGAACCCTGCATCTCCAAGTAACTATATGAAGCAGAGCCCCTCCACTGACCTGCTTTATAGACTGTGGCATGAACAAGAATGAAGCCAGTCCTTATTGAAGGAAGTCGCTACAGTGTCTAGCCTACCCTGACTAATATAAAGGCCTTATTTCCTGTTTGGTTTTATTTTGAATGCCCATTTACTATCTTCCTAAGTAAATGACAAAGTTTTCAAGGGCAAGGACAATGCCTTTGACCCCCGCACCTAGCCAGTATGTAACACACAAGGTGGGCAATTTACTTTCATTGTTGATAATGATGATGTATTACTGTTTCCCTGAACTAAATTATATCTCAAAGGTCTGAGCATATCAGTGGCCTTTCCAAACCAGAATCATTTATTCTCAGGGAATGGCTTATACGTTGGGGAGCTCTAGCTCAAGGAGATAGGATTTTATTTTGACCAAGAAATGCACTGTGTCAAAACTGGGAAAATTAAATTGGCTGCTCTGATTTCATTTAAGCGATCTGATCTGTAAGACACAGCTAAGAGAGTCAAGCTGCTCTCCTGGTCTGGATTCTGCAGTCATGCATTTCTACTGCATTTGCTATCTGCTCCTGGGTGTCTACGAGCTCCCAGTTAATATATATTCTAGAAACAAAAGGAAGATGGTGTGTCTGCAAGAAAGAGCCTCGGGTATATCTCCCTGGACACACGTCAGGTTCACTGAACACACTGATTTGAAAACCAAACATTTCATCTTGAAAAAAGAAAATCAAGCCGTGTCATTAAATATGGCACATAATCAATCACTGGACCCTTGATGTTTTACACAGCGACAGCGACTTCCATACAAGTATGCATTTAACGGAACATTTATCACTAATAACAAGCATAATGGTAGCTGTGGGGGGAAATCAACGAGTAAATGTTACATGGAAAAGGTTTTGCCATTAACCCGTGCAGTGCCCCATCCTTTTCTTGTATCACCGTAAACCACGCTTCATGTGTCTCTTTGCACTTTGTCCACTGAATTTCTTTCCACTCTACCCCAGCTTTTCTTCCTTTTGACCTTTCTGCCTCTACTTCTTCCTCCAGGCTGCTTCCTGCCCATTTGCTGCTGCTCATTCTTTATTGCACTGAAGCTCCATGAAGGTAGAGGCCTTACAGCAGAATAGGTGGTTGACACTTCGGAAGGGACACTCGAAATTAGATCAATTACTATTATCCTGGCTCCATCACTTAGGAGCTAAGTAATCCTGATCAAGTTATGAAGTTCTCATAGCCTCAGTTTCCTTACCTGTAAAATGGGGAGAATACTACTACTTTCAGGGTAAGTGAGAATGCAAAGAAGTAACACAGTGCTAAGCACAGAGCCTGTCATATGTCAATGCCCAATAGGAGGCTGCTGTTATTATGTAGGAGACATTTGGAAAGTCTTCTAAAGATGGGGCAGAGCTAAGGGTGGCCCCTGGGAACAGTCAGAAGGAACTGAATGCTGTCAACAACCACTGAATGAGGTTGGAAGTGGTCCGTCCCCAGTCGAACCTCAGCTGAGACTGTAGATTGTGGACAAACACATGGGTTGCAGCGTTGTGAAAGTCCATTAAGCAGAGGACATAGCCAAGCCATGCCCAGACTCCAGAAAACAGAAACTGTGAGATAATAAATATCAACTGTGTTAAGTCATTAAGTTCTGGGGGTAATTTATTATGCAGCAATAGCTAACTACTACATCCCCCCTCTCCCCCAGCACTTATCATAGTCTGTAATATTCTTGTTTATTGATTACTTATTTATTGGCTATCTTGACTCTGACCATTTGAGCTCCACAAGATCAGGGACTTGTCTTGTTTAGAGATTTATCTCCAGCTATTAATTTGGTGCTTGGCACATTGTAGTTATGTAATAATTAGTCAATCATTGATATATTTTTATAGAATAATGGATTACACAGAGCCATGTGCTCATAAATGTTTAACAGCAGAGTCTCTTGATATTGTAGTGTTTGTCAATTCTGGTGGTTTAAATATTTCTACCACGGCTGATTGCAAGCTACCAACATGATGTCACTGAATGCACAGTTGGAAAGAGATATCCACATCAGTTCTTGTGAGCCAGTAAGAGCCTATCCATTGTGCTTTAGTTGTCAAGGAAAGCTCTAAGGTTTTTCCCCCCAACTAATCTCTTTGTTGTCTAACATTTGATGTACTGTTAATAAGAAATATTTACATGAGATTTATAGCAAAGATATAACATAATTTATTCATTCACTCAACAGCTTTGGCCAGATAGGCTGGGCAAAGCAAGACTCCTTGTTATATGGCACCAGAACAGGGACCACATTCTTCTCCAGGTTAGCTGCACCTGACACCTGGCCTATAAATATCGCAAACAGATTGGCGAAAACATTATCTGAAGCGGAACGAGTTGTTGTCTGTCTGGAGTTTGATTTATCCACTCTGGCCATATAACACTGGGGATAGGTAGTTCATAAATTCAGCAGGACCTGCATACATTCCCTCACAAATGTGCCTGATTCCCAGTGCCTGTGCTGTATGGCAAGTGGGTTTGACTTGTGGTTGTCTGTGGGCCTCCTGACACCTTGCTCCTCAGCGCTAATGTGAACATTTGTGTTCCTGGCTGTCACCTGCTGTGTTTTCACTCCCCTGCTGGCATCTGGTGGGTAAGGAGAAGGCTGCAGACTTCATTCCTCGAGATTTACTGGTTGCTGACAAAGCCAGCAGGGTGGGCAAGCAACAGGGGAAAAAACACCGATTCTTGACTTATACAGTTGGAATAACCTAAGTGATACCCAAATCAAACAAAACATTTCCAGGAGAAGCGTACATTTTCCGATGTTACTGATGAGTTACAGTAAGTGAACTGCTAATGGTATACCTGGAAAAATCACCCCCTTCAGACCTAAGGTGGCAAATATTTGACATTCAGTTTGATTCCACTAAAACCTTTATATAGCCCTAACCGGTTTGGCTCAGTGGATAGAGCATCGGCCTGCGGACTGAAGGGTCCTAGGTTTGATTCCGGTCAAGGGCATGTACCTTGGTTGCGGGCACATCCCCAGTGGGGAGTGTGCAGGAGGCAGCTGATTGATGTTTCTCTCTCATCGATGTTTCTAACTCTCTGCCCCTCTCCCTTCCTCTCTGTAAAAAATCAATAAAATATAAAAAAGCGGTAACACTATCATACAGATAAAATCTCTAAAAGTAAAAAAAAAGAAATAAAACCTTTAAATAGTACCTTCTAGGTTCAAGTAACTGCTAGGAGGTGATGAATGACACAGACCCTGATTTTGGTGCATTTATATTCCAGATAAATGAACAAAAAACAAGTGTGTAAGGTCTGATGAGATGCCAACATTATCAAAACATTGCCAATTAAGGTCCAGGTGAAGGGAGTCAGAATGTGGGGTGCCAAGGAAGGCTATGTGAAGGTTACTCAATTTACCAAACAGTAACTGAACCCTTATGATGTGTTAGGCCTTGTGCTATGTAGTGGTGACAAGTAAAGGGAGCCAAGTCTAGTGGGAAGGACCCTGATAGTTCCAGTAGAATGGCATAGGAGTGAGAACAGAGAATTGTGGTACCACAAAGGAGGGGCCGCCCCACCTAGACACTGGGGAGGCAGAATTAAGGACACATTCCTGCCGAAGAGAGTGTTCTACTATAGGATTAGATGTGGGGTCATGATGTGGAAGTAAATTTCTATGGAAGAAGATAGGAGACTATTCTGGGTTGCTATTCTGGTTGCAGAGGGTACTGACTCAGAGGCGGGGCATGGGCAAGGTTGGGCAGGCCAACTCTCTCTAAAAGGCCGGTTTTGCAGAGTAAGGTAGGTTGACAAGGCTGTTTCCAGCAAGGAGCAGGGAAAGTCCTTCCCCTTTGGAGAGGCATCCATGGCAAGCAAGTCTTTGCACTTGCTGATGCTGGAGGGCTGGGTTCTCCTCTACCTCATGGTAGATGCCCATGGCTGGCCCTAACCACAGGCTCAGCCCTTGGCTCCTCACACACCTTGAGGCCTATAAGATAGAAGGGTTAACAATGAAAGTGGGACAACCAGATCTCAGCAGTGAGGTGTGAATGGGAATGACCTTTCCAAAAACACAAAGAGGGGACAGGGGAATGTTATTCGGAGGAGCCCCAGCCAGCCCAGCTGGAGGCGGTCTCCGGTGACCCATATTTGCCGCTGTGTGAAATCGGGAAACTGATGTTCCCGCTGCTCACCACGCACTCTCCAAAAGCAAATAGCTTTCCTTGGGTTTCGATTTACTACCATCTAAAATGCCATTCTCTGTATGGGTAATAAAAGATAATACGTTTTATGGGGGCTCCTTATGTTAAGGTTTTACAAAACCTGTTATTAAATGATCTGCATTGAATTTAAATGAATCTTACTAAAGTTATATGAAAGAGCGAGGTGGTTTTTTCCCTTTTCTCTCCCCAACCAAGTGCTGTTAGGAGGGCGGTGCTCTCTGCATGTTCCCTAGTCACACGGGAGAAGGTAATGCCTTTGTCAGACTTAAAATTGTGTTCTGCTGTGTAATCGGCTTCACAAAGTTATATACTGATCAAAACGTCCAGAAAATTCAATTACTGACTCCAAATGACAAAAGCCCATGAGCTCACCAAGGGTTGGAGGCTGTTTCTAAAATTAGGTTCTAAATGCCCATCACTTAGAGCAATTTCAGCTTTATGACCTTTGCCCGTAGGTCCTCTGCTGTTTATGGCTCCTGTGCATTAATTTCAGGAGCTTAATCAGTATTACCTGCTCCACTTTAGAAAGTGCAGTCTAAGCGGCTGCAGCAAGCCTGATTCGTCCACCCTTTCTTAGAACTCACTCCCATTCGGAAGTGCACCCCTAACCAAATCTGCCATCGGGGTTACTTATAATCAGTACTCTATGTTTTCCCTTAAGTCAAATGCATTTTTATGCAAAGCTTACTTGGGTTTGGAGTTCTATTGCAGGCAATAATTCCAGGTAGCTTTCGAAACCCAGGAGCCCGCTGAGAGAGTAATGAATCAGCAAATGACATCCACCTACTCTACCCCAGGATGGGAAAGCAATTCGAGACATTGCCTTTATGCTGTCATTGGGTTATACTCTTTGAAAATAAATTGAACTAATTCTAAATCATCCGAGGAAAAACCACACAAGATGGATTCCAATTACGCCACTGCTATTGTTCCGAAAGCAAATTCACATACCAGGGAGCAAGGCAATACGGCTCGGCCATGGGTTCTTGGGAAGGCTCTGCTGTCGATTTCATGCCGGCACAGCGAGTCCTTCTGGTCACCTTCCTTCAGCACAATTTGGGCAAGACCACCTCATGCACTGTGACCCCCTGTCCTGTTCTCAGGAGGCAGCCCTTTTGTGATCTTGGCTCCACCATTCACTTTGTTCCTGAAATTGTCTTGGCTCTGCAGACCAGAGCTAAGCCTATTAACATCCCTGAATGTTCCTGCAGCAAGGAACAGGAAGTCAAATGTTATAACTTAACATTTGGTCCTGACCTTCTCCGGCTCAGCCTCACTGACAGACAGAATGTTGATCAAGATGAATGTGTTTTTCCTTCACGAATTATACAACCCACAAATATGTCCTTGGAGGCTCCTTTTAATTTTATTTAAAACAACAACAATAAACAGAGTTTTCCGCATTCCCTTCCGCTCCTCCCCAGAGTCCTTTTCAAAGTGGAGGGGACTAGAACTCTATTGCCAGTTCTTTGGGAGGGAATCCAAGGCCTTAGCTCCTGTCCCAATGGAGTCAGGCCTCAGCGCCGCCCCCCCCCCCCGTCCCCCCCAGGTGAAAACACGCCTCTGTGCCTCCTGCTCCCTCCTGGCTCGAACCCGGGCCTGTGTTCCTCTCTGCTCTAGTCCATAGGCACTCAATCCTTGCCAGTCCAGCTGGGTTCCACCCAGACCCTCGGTCATTATAATAATCATGACTACATCCATTGAACACTTACTCTATGCTGGGAACAGAGCTCAAACCTTCGTGTGAATTCCTCAGTGGATCCTCATGACACGGCTGTGAGGGGGGGTAAGACGGTCATTCCCACAGTACAGGTGAGGATTCTGTCGCCCAAGGACACACAGTTCTTACATGGCGCAGCTGGGACTGGGTCCCAGGGTCTTGGCCCATGGCCTACACTCCTAATGGCCGCGCTCTGAGTCTCTTCGTCACCTACACTGTAGCCCAGAGCCTCTCTTCGAGGAAGCCTGAAGATTCCACACGGGAACCCATTCCCCAGCGTTCACACCAGCCCCGCATGGGTTGGGCTTGGAAGGATGGGAGCTTTTTTGGGATAGGTCGCCAGTCACCGCCAGCTCTTTGAACAATTGCCACTGAGTCGCTGAATGCCTGCCTTCTTCCTGGAGACCCTATTTATTCCCACAGCTTATTCTACCCACCCCTATTGATCCCGACAGCTTCAATTACCATCTGTCTCCTTTATGTCCAAATCTCTCCTAATTCCCAGATCCACACTTCTAACTGCTTGCCTGACATTTCCACCTGAATGTTTCACAAGCACCGCAAACACAGCACGTCCCAAAGTAAACGCAGTGCCTCCCCAGCCAAGCGCACTCCTCTGCCCTGGTTAATGGTGTCAGCCTCCACCCAGGCACAAACCGGAAACCCTGGAATCCTCTCATCCCCACTGGTTCTCTCTTGAAAAGGAGTCCCATGATCTCAACCTCACTATTTCCACTGCCTTTGTCTTCGTTTTAGTCACTGTCATGTCTCACATTGGCTGCTATTTCCTGAGATAAGTAGAACGTAAGTTTGGAGATATTTGAGAAGGGGTTCCAGCGTGCAGGAAGGTGGAAAGAGGCCCTGGGTTACCAGTATCAAGCCTTTTAGGGAGGAAAGACCAACCAGGCCAGCCCACTCTATGATGTACGAGAACTCATCACGGTTGGCTAGTGGGAGATTTCTCAGCTAACTTTCTGTGTTCAAAATACTGGCCCTGAAGCATCCCACCATTGTACCATGACATCCTGCAGAAGTCCCCGGACACCACTTAAGGGAGCCTGTGGGTGGTCCATTCACACCTATGTCTTCACAGATGCTGTTCCCTTTGCCGAGGATGCAATTCTCTACATTCAAAGTTGGCAAATTTCTACTATCCTCAAATGTCCATCTCAAATGTCACTTTGTCTTTACTGAAGCCTTTACTGAAATCCCAGACTAGAAAGGCTGCAGAGCTCTTTGTACAGTTCCGTTGTAGCGCACGCCACATTGTGCCTCATGGACCAAAGATCTCTGTCCCTTCCACCTGCCATCTATTGGTTCTTTGCTTCTGCTAGCTTGTGACATAGTGAAAATAGTTAGACTTTAAAGCCAAAATAAAGAACCAAATTTCAGCTTTGCTTTGTAACAGCTGTGGGACTGTGGACAAGTCACAACCTCTGATGCCCAGTCCGCCGGTTCTGCAAAAGGATGCAGTCTTACTTGCACTCCAGGACTACCGTGAGGGTGGAATGGGCTAACCCCTATACATCACTAATCCTGGAACCCCGTACACAAGTGAACTTAGCAAGAGGAAGCTGTTGTTAAAGTCAAAATTAAAGAATAAGTTGCTCACTAAATCCTGGACAGGTACGGGAGCTTTTAAGTCAAAGTAATCAAGAATGGTGGTTTCTCAAAGTGAAATGAGAGTTATCTCCATGACCTAAAGTAGGTTGAATGGTGGCCCACAAAAGGATATGTCCACGCCCTAACCCCCAGTACCTGTGAATGTGACTTTATTTGGAAAAAGGGTCTTTGCAGATGTAACTAAGTTAAGGATCTCAAGATGACATCATCCTGGATTTAGGATGGGCCCTAAATTCCAGGACATGTATCCTTAGAAGAGACAAAAGAGGAGAGGCAGAGAAGGCATATGAAGACAAAGGCAGAGACTGGAGTGATGAGGCCACAAGCCAAGGGAGTCAGGAGCCACAGAAGCTAAAGAGGCAGGAAGGACCCTCCCCTTGAGCCTTCAGGGGGAGCACAGCCCTGTTCACACCTTGATTTTTGTCTTCTTGTCTCCAGGACTGTGAGAGAATAAATTTCTGTTGAAAATCACCTTACTTTTGGTAATTTGTTACCATAGCCCTAGGAAATTAATACACCTGTTAAATGCAAACCCAACCAAAGATCCTCTCATCAGGGAATAGAGAGCATGCCTAATACTTAGAGGTTAGTCAGACTATCCTAAATCTACCCTATAACTTCATGATGTGGTAGATTTGGGGTCTTAGTTAGGAGTGTTGGGAATTTAATATTTTCAAGAGAGAGCTCAGTCTTCAGGAAACCCTGTCAACTATGAATTCCGCTCACATTGGCTGTCAATACACTCTCTTCAGTTAGTGGTGGCTCCTCCCAGTGGTCTGGGTAAGTATCCCATGGCTGGGATGAGAGCACTGCTGAGAGTCCCCAGCCACCCAGGCCCCTGTGTGTCCCACTGGCCCTCACATGCGGCATGCTTCAGAGCAGACAGTGGAGGTGGGAAGCATCCATTCGTTTTTCAACAGAAAAACTGGGGAGAATTCAAGGGGCAGAAGGTAGAATTGCCATTAGCCATCTGTCTCAGAGACTGGGAAGGGAAAGGCTGCTTTAGAAACCTGCAGAGAAGTCCACTAATTTTACCAGGAATTTTGACTACATGATTCTTTAGTTCCTAGCATGACAGTAGGATTCTAGATGGGCTCAGTGAATGCGTGTTTTCCAGAATACTGCTGTGAGCTTCAGGAGGAATGGACCTCGTGAGCTGTGTGATTTTTCAGACAAGTCATTTTGAGCTCACAGCCTCAGTTTACTCTTTGACAAGATGGGGCTAGGGCTAGCAAACGTAAATTCCAAAGCCATCCTCCAATTTCAACGGAAGACTAGACTGTGATGAAGACATCCAGCAAAAGTCTGTGTGCATTTCAACTTTTATGTGGTCTACACATTGTACATAAAATGCCTACAATGGACGGTATTTGCCTACCCACACACACACGCGTTTCTAATGAAGAAAACACAAGTTACAAAACAGAATCAATGGTATATGCTGGGTGAAAAGAAACATTCCTACTTTTTGCACTGTGGCAGAGGTAACGCTATGTGTTTACGTAACTATTCCCCCACAATTAGAAAAGACCATGTTACTGAGTCCTGGCCACGGGAATGTGGGCAGAAGAGATACATGCCACCTCCAGGCTTAGCCCACTGAACCTTCTATGCACAACCTTTATGTCTCCCTTTCCTGGGGCCACCTTGGGTGCCACCTGTTGAAGACCACAGGTATCAATATGTATATATGTTCCTGCATATATATGCATATATGTATATAGATATCTATCTAATTATATCTATAGCTATCTATCTACACATACACAAATGTTAACAATGGTTAGTTCAATATGATGGAATTACAGATAAGTATTCTTCTTTTGCCCCTATTTGGGTTATCCATTATATATACACACATACTACTAGAGAATTGTATGGTTTTGGTAACAAAGCAATACATTTTGTTTTACAGTGTTGAAAAGGAAAAGCAAACACAAAAACCTCTCCAAAGGGATGCTTATGGCATTCGATCTATAGTCTAAAACTTTTCTTCGTTCCTTCCAAATTGTATTATGGGCCTAATGTATTAAGTCAAAGGTCATGTAACCCAGAAAATATCTGCATAAAGCAAAACAGACAGCAGCTGAGCATTGTCCTGCTGAAGCAGCCTGACCACGCCCACAGGGCTGGCAGGGGTCGCCATGGAACCCAGCATCCGGGACTCTGTTGCTCTCCTCTCACTTATATCATAGCTAGTCTCCTACCAACCCACAGGCTTTGGGTGAGAAACTGAGGCTCAGAGGGGGTTCATTCACTCATTCCACAAACATTCTCTGGAGGGGATAGAGCCACAGATAACAGTCAAAGATTTCCTCTTCATGGAGCTCACGTTCTAAATGAGGAGACATTGTAAACAAGATGAACAGAGATAAATGCTTCAGGAAAATAAACTAAATAAGAGGGGGACAGAGCATCCAGGGGTGAGGGTGGAGACTCAGCTTTAAATAAGGTGACCTGAGAAGGTCACCTCTGATTAAAGCCATGAAGAGGCTGAGGAGGAGCAGCAGGGTATCTTGGGATAGAGCAATCCAGGCAGATGAACTAGCGAGTGCAAAGGCCCTGAGGCAGGGGCACATGGGATGGGTATTTTTGTCTAAAATATTTAATAAACGCTGAAAGTAACTCTTGGGGGCTGATTTTCATCTTTTTTTTTCTCTTCTGCTCTATTGATGCTCAGGGCAGTAACTGTTTAAAATAAGAGCAAATACCGAGGAAGTATTTTGGACAGACAACTTGACTGTAAGCTTTATGAGGCCAGAGACCACACCTGCCTTCCAATGCCCCACTGTTGTTTTTGGAGGAGTGAACAAATGTAGTTGTGATTTTTGTAAGACAGACAAAGATTTTCATCATTTCAAAGAAAAGAAAAGGCATGTTTCTGTTAATGCCAGCTGAAATGCAATCTGCTCAAATTTCATTATAGATATAAAAATCAAAGGCTGGGATTTTAACAACATAAAAGTATTTTTAAAATAAACAGAATAAATGGCACCATTTAAGGAGAATGTGCTTTTCTTTCTTTTATAAACATTGACGCCCACAGACAGAGATCTGTTATCTAACAGGGATGCTAAGTGTTAACATCCAGCCCAACAACCAACGCAAGCATGTGGCAGTTCTCAACTTCAAGACCATGGGAGTTTTAATAAGAGTGTAAAAGAAATGGGAAAGCAATGAAACGGGAAGAAATGAAGACTGGGTGGTGTGCATTGATCTTGGATTTAGAACCTTCCTGATACATTTACCAAGTTATCAATTCTCTCTCTCTAAATTGTTCACATCTGTCATCTTCTTTCCAGTCTCATTGCTTCTCCTATGTTCAGGCACAAAAAACAGCCTCTGTGGTTTCCCCGGGTCCCAACGCATCCCCTCATGAGCATCTTCATCACAATCGTATTTCTAACACTCAACTCTGATCCCTCAGCTACTTGTCTCTAATTCATGCCACGGCTCCCTGTGACCACCAGGATACTGTCTGTGGAGTGGCACTGAAGGCCCTTGGCAATTTGTCCCTCTCTGCTTGCATTTCCTATCATGCCTCCCCTCATTCATGATCTACCAGGAATACTTGATCAGTGGCCAGGGTTTCTCAAACATGCCATGTTCTCTCCACCTCTATGCCTTTGCAAACACTGTTCCCTTTGCCTGGAACAGCTTCTATCCACGTGTCCCCAGGCAAGACCTGCTCATTGTCTAAGACTCAGTTCCCATGTTACTCCTCCGTGAAGCCTATCCTGATTCTGCCACCTCTATTGGGGAAGCCACTTTTCCACTATCATCATCTACCTACAAAGGCTGTCATGAGAGTTGCATTAGAGGCTACCTGCAAAATGCTCAGCACAGCATGTAGCGGACACCATGAGCTAGACAGAGTGTGTGTGGACTGAGGGGAAGCTCACCTCACTAAGCCTCACTTTGACATCCATTAAATAGGGAGAATAACAGCATCTGTGAGGACTAAATGAGATGATATGTGTACAACATCTAGTAGTCACATCTGTTGACACATTATTACTGCCCTCAGCATTCTCTTACTGTACCATTTCTCACTCTGGATTGTGCCCTATGTTTACGAACCTGTAAGCTGTTAGAATCACCCACGTCTTTCACTGTCATATCTCTGACACCTAGTAAACTGTTGGGCATGTAGTAGATGTTCATTAATCATTAGCCGATGCCTGAACACACGTCTACTGCCCTCTCCATCTCTCCAAACCATACCTGTCCTCGAGGGCTCAGCACGAGTGTCTCCTCTCATCTAGAAAGCCTTCCCTCCTTCCTGGAAGAGGACAGCATCTGCTTTTGAACACCCACAACATGGTGTATCCCTCACATTTGTCCGTTTCCAGGTGACATCTCAGCCTGGAACCTCAGAGGTTATTTAAATTGCCACCAGTCTAAAAGAGGTGGCGTGCCTGGGGAGCTCTCAATCTGCCAGTACTCGCAGCTGGGACTGAACATGGAGCCCTAAGCCCAGCACGCTTTCACATCCAGGAAGATGCCCTGTGGCTATGAGAAACGGATGCTTTGACAGAGTCTGAGCAAATCAAGAAAGGCTGGACATTCGTCCCCATCCAGGAATGGCCGGCCAGCAGTGTTTTCACAGATGTACCATTAAACATCCAAATAATGCTCCGAGAGAAAACTACTCAAATCCACCAAGCATATAGCTCTTTGCAGCCTGAAGATTGCTGTTGTATAAGCCAGAGGCACCCACATTAAAAATAAATGCTTAGTCGGAGAATATTTAATGACATGGAAAATGTTTCTATTACATTGTTGAGAGAAAAATCAGGTTATAAAATTGTCTGAATACTGAAATCCCATTTAAAAATGTATTTATATATGCACAATTTTTAAATAGAGTAGGATAATTATATACAAGATATTAACAGCAATTATCGCTGAATGATATGGTTATGCATTTTTTATTTTGTCCTCTGTGTCCTTTTCTAATTTTCTTATTTTTTTTTTACAATAAACACATTATTTAGTGGTCAGAAGAATACATTTTATTAGCAGAACAAAAATGTAGGGTAAAGGTGCTTGGGCCGTGTCTATGTGATTCTGCTGGGTATATGTGGCTTGGATGTGGCCTCTTCCTCTTCTCTCCTCCTCACCCCTCTCCCCGGCTGGGGGGGTGTTGGGGGGGGAGCGGGCACCAGTGCAAACCCAAGGCCCAGGCTTTGCTTGAACCAAGGTGTGATAATCATTAGTATTTCCAACAGGGGCACCTGTGAGGACCTCACACGACAATGGAAAGAGCGTACTAAGTAAAGAACACCAGCTCTCGCTGGCTTTCTAAATGTCAGTGTGCAGACCTGCACATTGATATCTCAGCACACACACGGACTTCTCCAGAGGGCTGCCCCAACAGCTGGCTGGGGTGTGAACCAAGAATTCAACTAAATGTTAATTGGCACCGAGGCGTGACACGAGGGTCCTTAAAAGACGGTGCTGGGAAATTTTGTCTTTTCACGTTTCCTTCCTTGCTTCTTTAATGTGGTTGGTTATCCATAAACCATGAGGAGGGTCTGGTCAGCGAGTGCAGCAGGACAGCGGCTGTTTAACTCTTTCCTTTCTGAGACATCCATTCTCCACATGGTTTTCTGTGCCGGTCACTCACCACAATGCTTAATGTTGGGGTGGAAATGAAACCGTGCAGCCAACCAGCAGGCTGATTATAAATACAAAGGTATTCAGAGAAATACAAATTGGTGATCAAATAAAGGAGCACTTGATTGCTTTGTTCACAAATGCCAGGTAAATGTCTGCCACTGGGTTTATTAGTCCTTTCATCATTTAAAATATAATAAAGTAGACATTCTGAAGAAGGTGAAAAAACAGCCTACAGAATGGGAGAAGAGATTTGCAAATCATATATCTGATAAGAGCTTACTATCCAGAACATATAAAGAACACTTACAACTCAACAAACAACAACAGACACACAATGCAATTAAAATATGGGCAAAGGACTTGAATAATCCGATAGTTCTGCCAAGAGGATGTACAAATGGTCCGTGAGCACATGAAAAGATGCTCAATACCAAAGGTCATGAGGGAAATGCAAACCAAAACCACAGTGAGTGCTACTTCATACCTAGGATGGCCTTACTAAGAAAGAGGAAAGTAAGTGTTGGTGAGAATAGAGAGAAACGAGAGCCCTCAGACACTACTGGTGGGGATGTGTTCTTTACTTGGAACATTCTTCCGAGTGTAAGGTGAGGTCCTCATAGATGCCCCTACTGGAAATACTAATGGCCGTCACAGCTTGGTTTCCAGCCACTGTGGAAAAATTTGGCAGTTCCTTAAAAAGTGAAGCATAAAATTACCATATGAGCCAGCAATTTCACTCCTAGGTATATACTCAAAAGTACAAAAAACAGGTTCTTAAACAGATACACGTACATCAGTGTTCATAGCAGCATTATTCACAATAGCCAAAAGGTAAACAAACAAAAACCCAAATGTCCATCCATGGATGAATGGATAAACAAAATGTGGTATATTCATACAATGGAATATTATTCAGCCATAAAAAGGATGAAATACTGATTCATGCTATCATGAAAACACTACGCTAGGTGGAAGAAGTTAGACACAAAATGTCACATACTGTGTGATTCCATTTCTATGCGATGTCCAGAGTAGATAAATCCATAGAGACAGACGACAGATTGGTGGTGGCCAGAATTTGGGGGGAGTAGAGAATGGAGAGAGGCTGCTTAATGGATCTGGGATTTCATTTTGGGAGGATGAGAATGTTTTACGACTAGATAGAGATGTTGGTTGCACACCATTGTGAATGTACTAAATGCCACTGAATTGTTCACTTTAAAATCACTTTAAAATGATTAATGTGTAATAGATAAATGCCATCTCAATAAAAACATACTATCAAGTGCCTACTATACACTGGTTGCTGGGGCTACAAAGGTGAGTAAACAGCCATGGACCCTGTTCTTATGTGGAATATAGGCCCTTGGCTGGGGTGCGGTGGTGGTGGGGGGGCAGATGTGTCAATCACACACATTTCTGTTAAGTGTAGCTGTGAAATACGAGATGAAGGAGAGGTTCAGATGCTTTGAAAGTGTCTACAAGAAGGACTTGAGTTCCTCTCAGATCAGCACGACTTCTCAAGGAACTGATGGTTGAGCTGAAATGTGAAGGAAGATGAGGAACTAGGTTGGGTAATGGGATGAAATGGAGGGTAGGATGTTCCAGATGGGAAACAGCAGATGGAAGGCCCTGTGATGGGAGTGGGTGAGGAGCAGGGATACCCACAGAGCTGAGGGAGAGGGCGGGACATTTGGAGTGAGAACAGGCTGGACAGAGGTGGGCCAGACCTTGCCGACCTTGCAGAGCCGTGGATGGACCGAGTTTGTTCTCCTGAGAGAAACAGGACTTCGGTGGGAGTATTTTAAGGAGGAGGCTGACATGACAAGATCATTCTGGCTGTAGTGTGACATATTTGTCTTTTTCCTTTTCTTTTTTCTTTTTTTTTTTTTGGTAACAGTTTACTGAGATACAATTCATATAATATAATTCATTTAAAAGTATAAGATTCAATGGCTTTTTTTTTTTTAAATATATCTTATTGATTCCTTACTGAGAGGAAGGGAGAGAGACAGAGAGTCAGAAACGTCGATGAGAGAGAAACATCGATCAGCTGCCTCCTGCACATCTCCCACTGGGGATATGCCCGCAACCCAGGCACATGCCCCCGACCGGAATCAAACCTGGGACCCCCCAGTCCGCAGGCCGACGCTCCATCCACTGAGCCAAACCGGTTTCGGCAATGGCTTTTAATATAGTCACAGAGTTGGGCAACCAACACCATGGTCAATTTCAGAACATTTTAAAGAAAAACCTCACCCCCATAGCAGCCACCCCTGTGCTCATTCCCTGTGGCAGTCATAACAGCACCACAAACAGGGTGGCCTAAAGCAACAGACATTTATTGTCTCATGGTACTTCATTCCTTTTTGCAGCCAAATAATATTCCATTATATGGATATATTTGCTTATCCATTCATCAATAAATGAACATTTGGGTTGCTTCTGCTTTTTGGCTATTATGAGTAATGCTGTTATGAACATTCATGTAGACATTTTTGCATGGACTTATATTTTCATTTCTATTGTGTAATGCTTAGGAATATAAATTCTAGGTCAGATTATTCCTCTTTTAAACAATGTAGGTATACTAATAGATTCCTTTAAAAATTACTTTTCATGGGTTGGGGCTTTAAAACTGGGGTTTATGGAAAACCCAGGGATGAACTGGGGAGATCTGTTGGACCCAGAAGTGGAACGTTAATTTATAGTTCCTTGTACCATGTTTCCTGGGGAGATGTTACATCGGATTCTCAATAGGACCTGGCATGACTTGCTCAAGATGGGAAGCTCCACTGAGGGGAAGAGGAGGGAATTTGTATGTCGAGACTCACTACAAATCACAGGCACCAAATGCAATCTCCAACATGCAAAGACACTGAGGTAATGCACAGCTCCATAGCTGGTAAGTGGAAAGGTCAAGACTTGAGTCTCCGTCTGATCTTGGAGCAGTCAAAAATGCTCAACCTTATCTAGACTCGAGGTTTGGTTTTTAGCCTGGGCTCCAGCCGCTATTTCTCAAGAAGGTGTCTGAGGTGCAGGCACCCAGAAGAACAATGCCACTGAGGGCCTGGTGGGTCCTCCCTGCTCAGAGCTGTGCAATCAAATCTGTCAACAACCAGGCAACATTTTAGGCTATAGACTTGCAAGTTCAAGTGTAGCTTCCAAACTCAGAGAGCTGGTGCTCATGTTTCATCCCTGGAGAGTATGCACCAAGAGGAAGGATAATAGCAACAAGAGCAACTTCACTGTAGTGACAATGTCTGCAGTCATTTCCAGAGCATCTTCACTGAGCCAGGCACTTACACACTCCATTTGAATTTGCATGTCAACACTGCAAAGTCTGTGTCAGCACTATTCCCACTTCACAGCTGGGAAATCAAGGGGCACGGGGCTCAAAGGGGTGTCCTGGGAAAGCTTTGGCTTGGAGGTACTCTTGAACCTGGAGCGTGGGAGGGAGGTGTTTGGGTATCCCAGTCTCTTAACTAGACCCAGGGAACGCAGTCATTCAAATCTGGGGCAAGATGGTCTAGGCTTCCCAGTCTGAAGACTCAGCACTGGGAACTAACTGGGTAGCTACTCAGTTAGCATGCACGTGGCTGGCATGTAGTAGGTCCTCAATAAATGTTTTCCAAATAAAAGAGTTAGCAGAACTGACAAAAACTATAGTAATTAAACAAACGGGTCTTTTTGCCTTTAAAGAACCTGCTGAGGGGATAAGAAAATGTGCAGCCACATTTACAAACCTTGGAGTTCTTTCTGCCTTTGTTATTTTAGAGTTTAACGAATGTTAGATAGGTTTTTATTTATATGATAAATCAGATGAATTATGACAATTATGTGGAGCAGGATCCTGAGGTTGCACTGAGACTCAAAGGGCAAGAGGGCCACAGTTGATTAGTGATGCCCACTGTGGGGGCAGGAAGGGGAAGCAAGAGAGTGAGTGCCAGTCTCCCTCCCCCCTGTGGTTTCTTCACCTTCTGCAAGTTCAGTGTCATCTCCATACTGACCGATGGTTGGCCTGGTACTTTTGCTGAACCTGAGCAAGTCCCCACCCACTAAATCCTGACAATGCTGAGCTGAGCCACACCCACTGGCACTAGATACAAGGGGCCAAGCCATTTAAGAAAGAGGTATGTTGGCGCCAGCTCACCTGATATAATGATGTAATCAGCTCCTAGACGTACTTCAACCTCACTTCTACTCTCCAAATCCAATGATTCAAGATTCCTTCAGTGTCTAAATCTTTTTTATTCTTTAACTTTCTCAGCAGTTCAGCAATGTGTCACTGCATTGTGCAGTCATAAAAATAATATTAATGAGACGTGGTGTGAGGCAATACTCATACTACATTCTGTGGATGAAAAATATTGAGTGTGTCAACATGTTCAAGGCCTAAAAAGAGAGCTTCATCATTCAGCCCACAGTCTCCGTAAGTACTGTATACATTTCAATTCTTTATGTGTGAAACTTAATGAGTTTGGATTCTTTGCCTCATTGGTCATATGCTCAGAAGTAAAACCAGAGGAAAAGGCATAACTTTCCCACATTTAAACTTCAAATGCATCAAATCCTTAAAACAAACCAAACAGAAATGATTACGGAAATTTATAGGAGAAGTGATGTATGATTTGAATTTCCAAAGCATATTTTGGGTCTGTTACAAATTCTTCCAAATCAGGAATGCCATGTTTGACTATTATACGTGTTCAATGGCTTCTCCTCTGCTCATTTCCCGGGAGGACCCAGGAATAGCACACATTCAGTGGTGAGCTAACACTAAGCTAGGGACAGGGATTTATTGGGATCCTATGATGTGCCAGGCCCATGGTTGGCACTGGGACTAAAGAGATAAATCAGATATTGATACTATATCTATCTAGGTAAGATGAGATGGTTCAGGAGGGAGAGTAGGAGAGAAATAAAAGAATGTAGGAAGTGAAATAATCACTGACTATATGGTTACTAGACTTGTCCAGGTGATCACTGCATAAGATATATAGATGTCCAATCAGTATGTTCTATACCTGAAATGAATATTGTATGTTGACTATATTTTTTAAAAAACATTTTTTAATTGATTTCAGAGAGGAAGGGAGATGGAGAGAGAGATAGAAACATCAATGATCAGAGAGAATCATTGATCGGCTGCCTCCTGCACACCCAATACTGGGGATTGAGCCCACAACTGGGCATGTGCCCTGACGGGGAATTGAACTGTTCTCAACCACTGAGTCACGCCTGCCAGGCATTAACTATACTTTAATAAAAGAAAAAGACCTTGTTATCAGTTAGGGTGAGAAGAATTATTATAAAAATAGATAACATTTATTGATCACTGAAGATATGCTAGGTTTTTGAATTGTCCAGACATTATTCTATCCAACCCTTGCTGTATCCCGTGACAGGGATATAACCATCATACACACCCATTTTACAGATGAGAAAACGGAGGCGCAGAAATGTTACATGACCTTTCCAAGAAGGCAGTAACAGAGTGAGGGGCTGCACCCAAGCAGAGTGACTGCTTAGCTCTGTGGCCAGCATGCGCATTCTATGTGACGAGTGAGGGGATCGTGGTCTCAATGTGGTGGGCACTTTCTGGCCTGGGCACCTAGGTAGATAGAGTTGAGACCATACTTGGGATCAAGATAAAAAAGAAAAGGCAGGTTTGGAGGACAAGAGAGGAGCTAATTTAAGGATGATTTAAAACTGAGAAGAAACCATTAGGAAGAATAAACTCTACCCCCGTTTCTCTTCCACAGCAAATTGCCTGGGTTAGATTCTCACAGCAGATGCCAGCCTCACCTTTGAGGGAGGCAGACCCAATATTTCCTGATTAACTGGTAGGGTAAAGGCATATGTTCACTATTACCTTAAATACTAACTCAGGGGCTGCTATCTCACTGTCAGGATAATTCTTTCAAATTTGCTTAAATTTAGGTTATTAGTCTAATGCAATGTATGATCACTTAGGTGATCAAGATCTATTATTTTAAAGAACAGAATTTAAAATAAAAGGAATACACATTTGAACCAATGTCAAGCTAAAGGAAATGAAAAGAAGGCCACGCAAGCCTCCTGCAGCAGGCAACTATCCATCTGCTTTTGTCTACAAGCAGTTCTCAATGTCCCCTCATGTCTGCATCAGTGTGAGCTGCTGGGAAGTGATCATTTTCTATCTTTTAATTCCCTTGCAGATAGAACATTTAGGCTGCTTTCTCTGTAGCAAAATGATATAGAAAATCCATATGGGGTAAATTGGGTGATGATTTCCATTGGGAATTACTTCCAAACATTTTGGTAATTACACAAAGTGAAGAGGCCTATTATGATGGTGGAAATATGTACACGGTAACAGGTTATCTTTTGGTTTCCTTTGGTAGGTGTCGTTCCCTCATGCTGGCAAAGGACAGCTTCTCTGTGTTTGAGTATTCAGTAGGGGTTGCCAATCCTTGGGCCAGATGCCTGTACTAAAATGGACAAAGGGAATCTTCTGGAATTCTAAGATGGCCTTTGTCACCTCTCGATGAATTCCCCTGACATTTCCCCCAGTTATCTCACAATGTTGCACTCACTTCTTCTCACAGCAGCCATTTGGGAAGGGCAAGGCTCTCCCCTCATTAGATTGAGTGCCAAGAGGAAAGAATCTGACTTTCCTTGGCTTTGTTCCCACCAGCTGGCAGGTGCTGGGACACAGTCAGAACTCACCTGGCAGGTGCTAGGACACAGTCAGAACTCACCTGGCAGGTGCTGGGACACAGCCACCACCATCTGTCAGGTGCCGGGACACAATCGAACTCAGGAAGCATTTGCTTAAGTGGCAGAGGGTGACATCATCTTTTGAGAGTGACACAGGCCAGCCTTTGAGATAAATGTCATCACAGGTGAGCCCTGAGCGTACAGAGGAGGAGGTGGGGCTTTTAGAAGGTAGATGAACAGACAGAAAAGCCTCCATGTGGCTCTCTGCTAGCTCTCCATGTAGTTTTGTGGCCTCTGAGGAAAGTGGAGACTGTTAGGCATCTATGATGCAGGACCTGTGCTAATGAAATCAACGTGTGAGCTAGGCCCCTGCAGGCTCCCATTTCCCCTGCTTTGCTTGCTGACTACATGACAGAACTTCTCCCCAAGCACAGGTACATTTTATAAGAAAACACAGGCCATACAGAACCAGGGGCCTGAGTCCAAAGGAAATGGATAATCAGTGTAGAAGCACCTGCTCCTGCAGAGAGGTGGACAGGCAGGAAGCAAGAGGCCTGGGCAGCTCTGAGCATATCCTGAGTCGTTGTGAACAGAGGGGCGCCCTGCTGTCTTGGGAAGAAGATGATTAGGAATCTGGAGGGGTTTTTTGACCTAATGAAGATTGGGAATGGGGCTTCTAGAAAAAGTCAAACAAGAATATGTTTGTTAAACATGTTAATTATTTCATTCACCCAAATATCTTTTGAGCATCATTTCCAGAGAAACAATAGCACCAAGTCCACAACCCACTATCCCTTGCAACTTGCCTGAAGTTAGTCCCTAGGGAGGGAGAACCCACCACCTTATCAGAGATGGCCCTGAGTGGACTGGCTTACAGGGGCAGTCAGTCAGCTAACACATC
The DNA here is from genome assembly GCF_964212035.1 of Myotis nattereri. Taxonomy (NCBI): domain Eukaryota; kingdom Metazoa; phylum Chordata; class Mammalia; order Chiroptera; family Vespertilionidae; genus Myotis; species Myotis nattereri. Next base: position 25,644,145 of record NC_138090.1, on the reverse strand, counting down.
ACGTGCAAGGTGCCTGGTGCCATGGAACTGAGCACAGCTGACTGCACTGGGAAGAAGCAGAGGAGACTTTGTGGGGCATTTCAGCTGGGTATGAAAGGAGGTGTACTAGTTCTTCAGGTAGATGAGGGAGGGAAGGGTACACAGGCTGAAGGAACCAGGATGTGCAAAGGACAGAGGGCAGGAGAGGGCCTGGTATATTTGTGGAATAACATTGTACTTCGCAGGAACCTAAAGTGTGCGGAAGGAGGGAAAGGAGAAGAGGCTGGAAGAGTGGTGTGGGACCATACTATGAAGAATTTGGAGTTGATGCACGAGGCACGATGGAGCCATCAGCATTTTTAAGCAGGTGAGGGTATTTTTAGGAAAGGAGAATGTTCTGGAGGCAGAGGGAGGGTGGTGGGACTGGAGGCACAGAGAGGCAGTTATGAGACTGCAATGGTCCAGCAAGAGAGTGAGGGTCAGAAAGCAGAGAGGCCTGGAAGTGCAGAGCAGTGAACAGCTTTGCGAGTTGGTCATGAGGAGCTTCTAAAGAACGGGCTGGGTGTGAGGAAGGAGAGGGAGAGTGAGGATCCTCTGTAACTTCCTGAAAAGGTACTTTATTAAAACAGAAACTGTCTCCCTAAGTTTGGCAGGCAAATGTTAGCAGAATGCAATTCTTCCCCTGGTTTCTTCTCAGTCTTTCCTATCCATTTAGCAGCGGGGTATTCATTCATTCATTGCTGGTGCCCTTAGCTGAGCCCCAAACCCAGTCCCAGTCAGAGGTTGACCAGATTTGCTTCCGTTGGGTGGATCATCACCCCCTAAAACAACAACATTGAACTATCTCAACTGAGTTCAGAACAGGAGAGAAGATTCCTCGATAACTTGGTGACATGTGTGGGCATTCATTATGCTCAGAAACTTCATAAAAGAAGCGGGGACAATTAGCCATAGGCTTTGGACACAACATACAAGACCAGGATGAAGGATCAGAATTTATCCTGTTTGCTCCTCCGGGAGAAAAGGAAATTTTCTTTCCACCACTCTCCAGTTCATCTTTACAAGAAATTAATATTTTTAAAGGCCAAACGCGGCTCCATTTTTCATCTTGACAGCTTCTGAAATGCAGATGGATTTTGCATCAGATCAGCTCTTTTCCCTTTTGTTTTGGAGTTTCATTTTGTTCCACCAGCACCTGCATGCAGACCAATGGAATGCCTTTGAAATGAGCTGGTGAGGAAAGGGGATTTGATTAAAATGTGAAGCACAGCTAAATGGACAGTTGATAAGCCTGCTGCTTGCCTGCGAACTGGGTTTGGGGCTGAGGAGACAAGATGTGCAGCCAATGATTCCCAGGGTGTTGGGTGTCCCTCTGTGCAGAATGGGGCAATGGGGCATGCTGTGGCTTTGGTCAAAGTTGAAGAACACTATTTACAAGACCAGAATGTGTGTCTAGATATTTTTTTTTCTTTCTCTCTTTTAAAAAATATGTTTCTCTGCCTTGGAAATCTTCAAATGTGCCAGCTCTGCCACTTACTAGCCAAGGTTTCTGCCAACAACTCTTCCTGGGCCTCACTTCCCCTGTCCACACCTTGTCAGATATTTCTTAGTTCATAGATGTGCTCTGAATTAGAGGGGCATTAGTTAATCTCTGATTTGGTGTCTCATGCCTTCATTGGTTCCCCATAAGTGCCAAGCATTGGAAACAGAGTTAAATTGATATGACATTTCCTCAACAGGCTAACAAATTATTAGGGGAGGAGTATTTTCAGAGAACACGTGATGAGAGCTGTGGTTGATATGGACCGGGCATCAGGAAGCACAGAGAAGGGCACCTCATCCAGCCTGGGCACAGAGGTCACCTGGGGGGAATGAGGCTGACCCTGAGTTTTGAAGGATAAGCAAGTGTTGACTGGATGGTTAAGCAAGTGTTGACTGGATGGGGAGGAAAGCTGTAGTGCATTCTCAGTGAATGTGGGACACAAACACAGATCCTATAATTGCATGACATGTAGGAATGGCAGGTGGTGGAACCCCTAGGGATGGAGTGAATATGAGGAAGTGGAGAGAGGAAAGGTGAGAGATGCGGGCAGGGGGGATCATGAGACGAGTAAAAGCGTGTTTTTGTGGCTTGAGGTTCCTCCTTTCTTTCGGAGCTGACATGCAAGAAACATCAGCCAGATGAAAAATTATAAACTAGATTATCAATATCTGAGCAGGTGTTGACAAGTCTGAGGGCAGAGCGCTATTACAAAGTGAGCTGGAGAATGGGGTGCCACCAGACTCTCTGTCTGCCTGAGCAGGCAGGACTATAAAGCCCAACCCTGAGCCTGCCCAGGCATGTGCTAGATCCCAGGAGCAGGAGACGCACAAGAGCCTGTGCACTTGGATGGGGAAGGTGATAGAAGAATGAAGGATGGACCTGTCTTTGAGATGCAGGGATCTTGCCTAATAGTAAACTCGGCTCAAAGGATATTGCAGACTCTCACAATCCTTTAGCAACTCTTCCTTCTGAGAAGAATGAGTACAGGGTTGAAAGAGGGGCAGTTGTCCCCATCCCAGCAGGCCACCCTTGCCCCATGTAGGAGACACTGTCTATGATCAGGTGCAGACTGAAGAGGGTGAAAGCAGCCATTCCCTTCCCACAAAAGGGTAGGTGTTAGGGAGTAACGCCCACTGTTTTTTTCACTGTGAGCAGAGGAGCAGGAACTGGAGCTTTGGGCACTTCCTCCAGGTATGGAAATGTCAGGCCGATAGACACACACTTTTTAGGACATCCAAGCAGGCAGCAACTCCCACACTTCAAGTCAAGAGAGGGATGAACTCAATTCCCCAGCTGTGCAGAGCTTCTCATGCCTGCTTTAAAATTCAGCCAAGCCCTAGTCTTCAACAACATGTAATAGATTTAGTGCCAAAGCTACAGAGAACTGAACACCAAAAGAAGAAAAATCAGAAAAGTTACACCTGAAAAATAAAAGTCTAGGCCAGAGAAGAATAAATCAGCTAAAAGCAGGGAAGAGGGGGGAGAATGTCCAGAGGTCCTCACGCAGCTGCAAAAAGTGTAAGAAAGGAGGGGAAATCCATCACCTTCACACAACAAAGGCTGCATTCCTCAGATGCCTCACTGCCTCCTCCTTCCTCTCAGGGAGTTCCCCAGTATTCATCCAGGCAGAGAACAGGAGATGAATTAAATGTCAACAAATATCCTCAAGGAGTGGAATCATTTGTGACAAAGAAGCACTCTTGGGAAGAAAGAGGCTGGGTAATCAGTCTTCCAGAAAAGCTCTACAGGCAAGAAAAAAAGGACGATGGATGAGGGATGGGAAGCCTGGGGAAGGATCTGAGGTCAGGGTTGATTATATGTGTGTGCAGCTGAGGTGAGGGCTTGGAGAATTCCAGCTGAGAAGTCCAGCAGGAATTGGGTCAGGGTGCTTTGAGGAGGCCAATTTTAGCCAGAAACCAAGGAGTAGCCCTGGGCCAGGTTTCATCTGCTTCCACAGGCCCAGAGCCTGAGAGGGTCACTGGGCCTGAAGCATTCAAGAACACCCAGACCGTGACAGGTTCCGGGCAGGGGAGCCATGCAGGCAGAGACTCAAAGGCACTGAGAAGCTACAGAGAAAACAAGGAGTCCCTTCTGCCATGTGGCCCGGTGTAGTATTCTGTCTGTGCTCGAGACCACGTCTTACTGGAGAGACCATTCACAGCATTTATGACGGGTCTCTGAGGGAATGTGGGAACAGAGGAGCCAGGCAGGGGAAGGGCTGCCCTTCCCCGCATCCCCATCCTTGGCACTCTGCCTTGTGCATGGGCTTCTCCAAATGTGTCCGACAGTGTTTCCCCCCTTAACTTTGCCACACAAGTTAAGACCCAGCCCAAACATCACCCATCCCAGAAGCCCTCTCCTCACCTCCTGATACCCCCGGTTTGGGTACATAACCAATGTTTTATTGTCACAGCACTTACCACATTGTTCCATAATTACTTGTTCCCTCACTACTCTTCCCCACTAAATTTTGAACTCCTTGAAATCACAGACTAGGTCCAAGTTTGCGTCCCTGAGGATTTGCACAGTGTCTGGTACATAGAAGGCACCTAATGAAAACAACAGTAGTAATGGCAGTAGTAGTAGTACCTATTATATATGGAACTCTTAAAAAGTACCTGGCATTGTGCTAATCATTTCACATACTTGGCCTCATCTAGCCACATGACTGCTTTGTGAGGAAGAATCTATCCCCCCATTTTACAGATGAGAAAACGATGGGTTAGATTACTTATGCAAAGTCATGGAGGTAGGATGTGAAAGGCTGAGATTCAGACCCGGATCTCTCAGATTCCAGGGTCCACACCCATGGTCATTTAACTTAATACATAAAATGACCCATCTGGCTTCTCCTGGAAGGCTGTGGTGCAAGTTATCTAGAGAGGTGGTGGGTCAACCCTGGCAGGAAGCACAGGGAAGGCAGGAAACACGGCAGGAGACATTGGTTTGGGCCATCACCGTCTATCTGATCTGTTTTTTTAAGAAGTCTGTTCAGGATGTATATTCACAGGCCTTCCTAAAAGTGATCTTTCCTAGAGGAAGCCCACACTTCAGTCAAGAGGATTCATAAAATTTGTACTATTTCCATCCATCTGTGCAATCCAAGCACATTTATTACCAGGAGAAATGGGATAACTGTCACTCCCCACCCCACCCCTGCCATGTGAACAAGGGCTCAGCTTAACCAGTGGGTGGATGTGACACCAAAAGGTGAACATTTAAGATCTAATTGATATATTTGTGCACGGTCACCTTTTCTCTTTGGACACCGCTTTAAATTCAGTCTATTTTAAGGATGAAAAAATATAGCTTCAAAACATTTTTATCATGCTGAATTTGAGGTGAATAAATACATTGTCCATCCCAAGAGTCCACTTACATCACCCAAAAGAATAATCATTACCTCAAAAATTAGTAACACTGCACATATGATAATTTAGTCATGCTTCCCTCCATGATAGGATGTGCTGGGTGACCTGGCTCCCTAAAAAAGGGAGCAACTCGTATCCACCACTTCTTGCCCTTCCCTGCAAATCCATCAATGACTTCTGGAATATGGCAACAAGAAGCAGTTTTTTCATTTGTTCACTCATTGTTCACATACTTAATCATGAAAGGGACCTTACAAACCAGTTAATCCAAGTCTCCGCTATGACAGGAGAGACACCAGAGAGCCAGGGGGATTTGCCCAGGTTCTCCGTCTGCCAGCCACAGCTCAGGACAGAGTTCAGGTTCTCTTTCCTGGAGCTTCTCCACAGTCTAACCAAATACCAACATTCCGGGTTGCTTATTCTAACAGTAGGATAGTGCTTCTAGCTATGTTTCAGACACATGTTGGCAGTGTTTGGTATTAGTTCTATTGTAGCACAAACATGATTTATTTCTCAACATTCTCCTCCCTTCAAGATTACTTTTGTTCTAAGTCTTTTCTACCCAAAATAGACAGACAGAAGCACTCCATCTGGGTGTCAGCCTTTAGACTTCAGAGAAACTCTCCACCCAGCTGATCCTGCATGAAGATTCACCAAGAGAAAAGACAAACCATTTGTCCAAAATATTCAGTCTTACATCTGCAGGACCGTTTATTTAATGAGCTTCTTCTTACTCATGCAATTTTATGTTATGGCTACCTGTCTTTAATGAAATAGGCAAATAGAAATTAAACGTCTAATATTATGCAGAACCCAATGATAACTCAGTGTTTTTCCTAAGCCTGATTAGGACACTGGCCTCTTATCTACTCTGGGTTATATAAGACAAGAAGTTGGTGGTGTCTGTTATTATTATTATTATTAGTTGTTGTTGTTGTTGTTGTTGTTATTATTATTATTATTATTATTATTGCTAGTTTTTTGCTATCTTAGGTTGCTAGAGCCAAACTCCCCAGGGATGGAAAAAAGAAGTATCTTTACTCCCAGACAAGGATCCCAATGCCCCTCTTAGTCTGATCAAGAATTCTTCTGTTTTGTTTTGTTGATTTCAGAGATAAAAGAAGGGAAAGCAGGAGAGAGAAACATTGATCGGTTGCCTTTCACATGTGCCCTGACCAGCGATCAAACCCACAACCTGGGTATGTGCCTGAGGGGAATTGAACCCACGAACTTCCGGTGTGTGGGATGAGGCTCCAACCAACTGAGCCACAATGGCCTGGGCTAATCATGAATTCTAATGCCCTCCCCAGGCCAGAGCCTCTAGTTCTGAACCACCCTTTCAGCTCCTAGTTTCACTGCCATCAAAGCCTCTCCATAGAACAAAAGACTGAATGCAGATCAAGGTTATGGGTAACACAACAATAACGTATATATGTCATACACTTGACAAACCCATAGAATGTGCAACACCAAGAGTGAACAATAGCATAAACTATGGACTTCGAATGGTTATGATGTGTCAATGTAGGTTCCTCAACTGTAAAAAATGAAGCACTTGGCGGGTGGGGGGGGGGGCGGCATGTTGATAGTGGGGGAGGCTATGAATGTGTGAGGGCAGAAGGGATATAGGAAATCTCTGACTTCCCCTCAGTTTTGTGTGGACTGTAAACTGCTCTAAAGGCCAAGAGGGCGCCTATAACAAGTCAGAGAGGCCGGGGCCTGGTTCACTGTTGGCAGCAATGGGGGCAGCAGGAGCATTACGCCTGCTTGGGAAGCATTATCGGGAACCCTTGGAGGCTTTCAAGTGACAGACGGTAAGGAACATTCCCCCCCCCCCCCTTTAAAGAACTTAGTAATTCTTATTGGGTGTCTTATTGAGTGCAGCAGTTTTGAATTGTGTTACACAATATGGACTTTACATTTAGGGCATATTATGTATTGGTGACATCGCGCAATATTTCTGATCCGGAGCACTGCCCAGTCTCATCCTATGGAAATAAGGCTTTGGAATGTTAAAGAAGATGAGTCATTCTTTCTGCTGGCTGAGGTATGGGTTTCTGAGGTTTCTTGGACCCAAGTTTCCTCATTGCATCCCAATATTTTTTTCTGTTCCTCTGTCATAAAAATGTCCTGACCTCCAGAGTAAAGACATGGAATAAAATTGGTCCCCCCTCTGCCAACCTTCCCCCCAAATGAATAAGAAAAAGATGTGAAAGGCCCTGGGCCAACACTGTGAGCTCTCCTTGGTCCTGACCATATTCTCTGGACACAGATTTCCCAGCATTGGGCCCCTAGGATCCTCGCTGTGCAGCCCTGTAATTCTTCTGGATTCCAATGTGTCACTTTATCCATGTTTATTATTCATCTCCCATCTCTTGGATATCTGAATCCCATCTCAGGTGCTCTTCCTTCAAACAGTCAGAAGCTGAGCAATGGTCTGTTTTAAAGAACTACTAAACAGCTTTGTCACTGAGCTGTGAAACACTGCCACAGCCGATGACACCGTCACAGAGATCATCAGGCACCATTTATTCAGCACATACTATGAACTAGTAAGAAATTACGTGATATAATCTCTCAAGTTTTATCACCGCCTTGTGTATTAGGTGTTACCACCATTTTATAAATGAGAAAATAGAGGCTCCATGAGGTCAAACAACTTAGCATACGATCACTGTAGAAAATAAATGAGTTTAAACATTTAAAGTGCTTAGAGCAGTGCCAATAGCCTTGTAAACAATAAATCCTAGCTCCTTGTGGATTTCCTTCTTCTACTCTGTTGCTATTGACTTAAATACTGAGTCCCCACAAAGGGGTGAGGAAAACATACTTTGATAGTATGTCCTTGCCTCCACGTATCTTTGAAGGAGAGACAAACATGAATGGAGTTTTATAAGGAAAGAAAAGAAGAGTAGTCAATCAAAATTGACTTGGGTATTACAAAATGTTTGAGAGGAAGCTTAAATAAAGTAAACAGACTCTTAAATTTTGTAGATTATATAGTTCAGAGTTGTTCTAATTTGTCCTCCCTCTTCTGGGTTAGATACAGAGGACCTGACATGTCTGCAGGCACCTGACTGCACAACCCTCAGCCCCTGGAGGGGGCGACCTTATGGAACATGTATACCTGTTGCAGAGGCATAGCTTCCTGGCCAGAGGTAGACATACCCCAAGGGAAACTGACTCATAATTAAGGTTGAATCCATCATAGCAATCTTGTGGGAATTTGGAAATGAGACTCTGAGAGACTAATTTGGTAGCGAAGATGTCACCACAGAGAAAGCAGCCAAGTCACGTTAGTGGCAGAGCATGCAGGAGGAAGTACCAGGAACTCCTGTTGCTGAGGTCCCTGGAGCCAGGCCCGATCCCCTCACCTGAGACCTGGTGGGCTACCTTTCCCTGGAAATCCGGGAGGCCACTCAGTATCTTTATCATCTGAGTTGGTGGATTGGGTTTCTATTCCTTCCAACCAAGTGATACTTCAAAACCTATGGTAAACACAACTAATGTGCATTATAATAAGACTGGTCTGTGTGATTCTGCTTTCACTTCTGAGTGTCACTAAAGAGAGATTGCAGCACATTCGCTGGGTAGAAGGTATCAGGCTTGGAGACCATGAGGGAACTGAGAGAAGGTGGACTGTGATCAATGGAGACTCAGGTGGTAAGATGGTGCTTCTCCATAGAGTGCTGTCTTCTGGCGACAATGCCACCTTTAACATTGTGGCTTTATGGTACAGAACTAGGAACTATGAGTAAAAGTAATTGGGAAGACTTTAGCTCAGTTAGACACAGAGGCTAAGCTCCATGAGGGGAGGGACTTTATCTATCTTGTTCATGATTCTGCTCAGCACTTCACCCAGTGACTAGCACAGACTAATCATTCAATATGTATTTTGTATAAATTATTAAGCAGGCAGCAGGCTCCTTTCAAAGGAGCTGGAGTGCTTCCCTGGCTGGTTTGCCTCAGTGGATAGAGCCTTGGCCTTTGGACCAAAGGGTCCCAGGTTCGATTCCAGTCAAGGGCATATACCTCGGTTGCAGGCTCCTCCCCTGCCTGGACCCTGGTCGGGACTCATGCAGGAAGCAACGAATCGATGTGTTTCTCTCACATTGATGCTTCCCTCTGTCTTTCCCTCTCTCTTCCACTCTCTCTAAAAATCAATGGAAAAATATCCTCAGGTGAGGATTTACAAACAAACAAACAAACAAACACAAAGAAGTTGGAGTGCTGTAGGAATGTAAGTGGAGGAAGGTTTCATGAGCTCAAAAGCCTTTCAAATCCAAAGGTCCAATGTGTGTGAGGTTTTTTCTGAACAGAATTGAACCCGTAGCCTTTCAGTCTGCAGGCTGGCACTATATCCACTGAGCCAAACCAGCTAGGGCCAAAGGCCTAATGTTTTTACTGTCATTATGAAATGCAATAACCCATGGGGCCTCTCTCATCTGAGTAACCAATGTGAATACTGGTCAGATCTCTGATCTGCTTGAATATTTTTATTTTTATTTTGTTCTAGAATTTCTTTTTTTTTTTTACTTTATTTTTATTGTTGACACTATTTTTATTTTTAAAAACGAATCCCCCAAAACAGAGAATTTGGGAAGGCACAAAAAACTAAGTTTTAAGAAGATGCTGTAGGTTCAACTCCTTGTGTTCAAAACCCTGTTCTTTGTGATAGAATAAAGTTGCTTAATCACTCTGTGCTTCTCATCTGGAAAATGGTTATAATCAAAGTGCCACGCTCAGGGTTTTTGCTTTTTATAATAAAGATGAAATAAAATAACATATGTAAGGAGATGAGCATAGTGACTGGCTTATAGTAATAACTCAACAACATTATTATTAGCTATTGTTAGCCACAGGATTGCTTCATTAACTCTTTGGAATGAAATCTTTGCATTTATCTTTCTCCACCCTGTCTTCCTAGGTTCATGAAACGCCTTTAATCAAAATAGTCATGTTTAAAACAAACAAGGACACGTTCCTTCAGCTTCTTCCGTGAGCCCTGGAGGACAGCGCCCCTCTGCAGCCACAGCATGATGGCCTTAGGAGAAGCGGGCCCACAGGGAGGAGAGCATGTGGTCCTTCATGCTTGGACATAGATCCTCTGATCTGCTGCTGTAGATACGGAGGACCTGACATATCTGCAGACACCTGCCTTCAGACACCAACACGCTGAGCACGGCCACAGATCCCACTTTCTCATATTCCCACACGGGTAATTATGTAAAGATGGACCCTTTTTCTAGAGTGAGTTCTCTATTGCTCTCTTTAAATCATCAGGAGGGCCCACATCACCCACTTTAAGCACTAGGTATTTCAACAAAGTTTAAATGACGCCGACTAAATTTACTCGAATGCTAACACTCAGATAAAGGCAATTTGGCTTTGAAAAAAAATATGTTTCACTTGCGTGCATAAATGTTACATGCAGACTCGGATTACTCTCTGAGTAGATGAGGATTTAAAATGTAAATTATTTAAAGTGCTCAAGACCTGTGGTCCATGTTCCTTATTCTAAGTCAGTGACACAAACACTATACATACATTATTCATGCACTAGGCACCTACTATACACACATCGACATCACCAAAGGCATAACCAGTCAGAAAAGAGGCTGTTGCATATAAGAGACACATATAGCCGAAACCGGTTTGGCTCAGTGGATAGAGCATCGGCCTGCGGACTGAGAGGTCCCAGGTTCGATTCCGGTCAAGGGCATGTACCTGGGTTGCGGGCACATCCCCCGTGGGGGATGTGCAGGAGGCGGCTGGTCGATGTTTCTCTCTCATCGATGTTTCTAGCTCTCTATCTCTCTCCCTTCCTCTCTGTAAAAAATCAATAAAATATATTAAAAAAAAAAAAAAAAAAAAGAGACACATATAGATACCTTGAAATCTCTCTTTATTTTGCCTTCAAGTCCTGTTTTTGATAGAACTATCTTTGACAGATACACGTGCCCCCGTCTCCTACAGACATTTGTGGCCAGTGGTGGGCTCTTTGAAAGCATGGACTCTCTGCTAACTGCTGCTGGCTACCAGCACATCCAGATCCAATTTTATGACCTATGACCTTTGACCTTCCACCACCCCACTAGACAATGTGGGTCCATTCTGAAATCCTAAGAGCTGGCAGAAAGCAGATGTGGTGTTTCTAATCCCTTCAACAAGAGGTGATTTATTATGTCCAAGAAAGGTTCTTGTTGCTGTAGAAACACTTACCTGCAGCTTGTGAGACACGGGCAGGCATCTGTGTTTCTGTAATCCTGTATGATCATTAGTGTCCAGTGCTGAGTGTCCCAGGTCCCAGGGTACAGTCAGCAAAGGGAACCCTGCTTGTGGGATGACAGACAGATCTATAGGCCCTCACCCCAGAAGTTCTAACCAACTCCCATTTCATACAGTTTTATATGGAAGACTCTGTCACTCACAGTGATCAAAGCATGCGCCCCGATTGCCTCTGTAATCACATTAGGTCCCAGGTGGCAGGGGAAGTCTGGGATTGGGTGCTGCGGGGGTCAGACTGAAAGCTGAGATTAAAGGTACCATCCAAGTAACAGCTCGATCTAGGAAAGAGATCACGCCCCGCCGCCTGTCTCCTGCTGGGACACCTCCCAGACTGACCTCCGGGACTAGTGTCGAGGCGGTGTGCTGCCCTGGGAGCTGGGTGCAAACTTTTCAATGTCCTTGTTTGCATAAATCCACTGACAGGCTATGCAGACAACTATATTTGATTCAAGACGGAACACTCTTTACGTTTATACGTAAACAATAATACGTATAAATGGAGCCACTTTAAAATGGAGTCAGAGCTGCTATGCCAGAGGAACTGCCTTGCACATCTTATGTCTCGACCCTTTGTAATATTAAAACAGTGAAAAATAACCTTTGTATTGGCCCTACGCAACTTGTGCCCCAAACAACTGTTTGCAAAGATAACAAAAAAGCAGTTGTTATGACTACTGGACTGGAAATTAAAGACAATGTGTGGAACTAATATCACTGTTATGTTATCTGCATCGATAGAAATGCCTTCCTTCTATTGATGTAATTGTTCCCCTTCTCTTTCTCATAAATACCCATTGCCTTTGTCTCCCAATCGAAATGTTATTTGGGCTTCTGCCTGAATTAATGATTCCTGAATAGGTATTTTTATTGATCTCAAAAAAACACTTGTTGCCTCTCACTTTGAAGGGCCTTTTAATTTTTAGGTTAACCCTCTGTGTAATTTAACATGTCGCGAGGGACTAAGGGCTGTCATTGTGATTATCAGCTGTTGTGGAAAGCTGTGAACAGGGCATTGGAGGTGGGCGGGGGGAGTGGGAGAGACACCTAGACATTTCCTTTGGTGAAAAGTTCCCTGGCACCAGCTGGCACCTTGCATAGGTGCCTGTTACTCCAATGTGGAGTGAGGTGTGGGATGCCCTGACAGGTGTGATCCTCTGCTAGACAGGTTAATGATGTCGGGGCCAATGTTGATTCTTAGCAGTTTTCTTGATGTGGAAATATTTCCCATTGAAAGAGAAGAGTGTGGAATGAGAGAAGGAGAGTGTGGAAATGAAGAACTTAAGTTCTGCATTGAAATTCAGAGGAGTCACTTAATGGCTATGTGACTTAATCCCTCCAAGCTTCAGTTTCAGCATCTTTATTGGGCTGGTTGAATCCCACATGAAAAGATGCATGTAAATGCTTTGCATCCTGCTTGGTACATAGTAGATGCTCATTAAATGTCTGTTTATGATGACAGTGATAACTGAGGTGGGTTTTTTCATCTCAAGGTATCTCTTCCTTAGAATTTGCTTCCCCCTCTCTCTTCCTTACACTAACTTTGTGGAATCTCCCTTAGCATTTAAATACATGAGCAAGTATGAAGTCTTTATCACAATAACAATAATTGAAAAGAATAATTCATCTGACTTAATGCCAGACCCGAATTTTCTCTAAATGCCTCCTAATGTTTAACCATTTTTTTCTGCAGATCACTTTATATTATATTTTATTAAAATATAATTGACATACAATATTATATTAGTTTCAGGCATCTTGAATGTTTAACTTTGAACAGTACTGCTGGCAGAAACATAATGAAAAATGAAAACTTTTGTGCTGTGCCTACATACTTTTCTTACTGAATCTCTTTGTAATTGCACTGAAAATTAATACTGGCCACACAGGCTGAATTGCTGAGGAAGGTAGGGAAAATAGTTAAAACATCCAGGTACTAATCCTGCTTCCCCAGGCCATAGCTTCACCTGTCTCTGGTAAGCCCAGGGTTCCAAAATGATTTTTCATTGAAGAAACCTAAAAAGATGATATAAACAGAATAGAATATCTCTGCATGGATATTTAATGTAAACTATTTGGAACTGCAAAATATTTTTGCTTTCCGGGGTTGGGAGCCGTGAGGACATGCACCATTAACCAATCTGCCATATTCGGCTTTAAAACTTGTTCTGATGGATTTTAGAAAGTATTCCCAAAGCAGATTGTTCTTCTCAACAATTGAGAAAGGCTCCATGCAGCCTTCGGCATATCGACTGGTCTCTCCCCCTACGCTAAGCATCTCATACCACGTTTGAACTTTATATCTGGAAATCGCTCTTCTAAAAGCTCACGTGGTTCAGCCAACTTCGAGTGCTCACACAAATCTCTGGCTTTTCCAATAAACAGGAAATCAGAGAGATCAGCAGTTTTAAATCTAAGCACCACCAAAGTTTGAAATCAATATGAAAAGATGTCTTCTAAAAGAGCACTTCTCAAATTTTAATGTGTGTATGAATCACCTGGGTAGCGGATCCTGTTAAAATGCAGATTGCGATTCAGTAGGTCTGGGGCAGGCAGGGGCTGAGATGCCGAAATTCTGTCAAAGGTACAGGGGTTCTCCACCCTGCTGGTGCATGGACAGTCCTATGAGCAGCAAGGTTCTAAGATACCTGTGGGTCTGCCCCTGTGCTTGAGTTCACCAGGGTACAGGCCTCAGTCTCCAGGCACACTTAGATGAACTTGTCACGCACGGCCTTATAGCAACGACACCCTCGCAGACCAGAAGGGCTGCACCTGGCAGATCTCTGGGCCTTTCACTCAGTGGCCCCTGGTCTGCAAAGTCCTGGTTAGTGCCCCTTCCTTCAGAGCTGGTTCGACATTTTTTTCTCTACTTTCCCATTTCTTGTTCTTGCCTCCATCACCCTTTAATCCCTCCTCTCAGGCCTCCGTTAAAGATTTTTTCTTTTCTGAACTCTTCTGCAGTCTCATTTCTGTTAGGCTTGCTGTCCCCAGCCAGCAGGTGTTCTTGTCTTCAGTGACAGTGTGACTCACAGGCTGAGTTCAGCTTTTGGCTCTCCTTGTTTGTTTGATTTTTGTTGTTGTTTTTTGTTAATTTTCACCCGGCGATATTTTTCCATTGATTTTATTATTATTATTATTATTATTATTATTATCATTATTGTTATTATTATTATTTTTAAGAGAGAGTGGAAGGGAGGGAGAGAGACACACATATTGGTTGCCTCTGCATGTGCCCCAACCAGGGCCTGGGATTGAGCCTGCAACCATGGTACATGCCCTTGACCGGAATCGAACCTGGGATTCTTCAGTCTGCGGGCCAATGCTCTATCCACTGAGCCAAACCAGCTAGGGCTGTTTTGTTGTTGTTTTTTTTCTTCACCTAAGACTTTCACCTTCTATTTCTAGACCCAGGTTTAGAAAGATGTAGAAAGAAAGATTCAAACAGGAGTGGCGCCATTGCATTGAGATTTAAATCTATAACCTCCTAAAATGATCACACCCATTCACTAAAAACTTCCAGCCCCAGGCATTTATTAAGAAGACAGGCAGAGCCCAGGCAAAGCCATCTGTATGAGACTGTCCACCACTAACTTGTTTATAGTAGCAAAAACAAATCGTGTAATAAAAACTAGTGGTTAAATAAATGGTGGCACATCAACACGGAGACTACTACGTTGGCATTAAATGTCTGTGCTTTAATACCTACTGATTAGGTGAAAACGCTCATAAAAGTTAAGTGAAAGAATATAGCTAGACAATGCTGTGTGTATTAAAATTTCAATGCTATTAAAAAGATGTATAACAAAGAACTAACAAGAAACACCCCCACTTGCTAATAATAATAGTTTTCTCTGGATGATGGGATTATAGATAAATTATTTTTATAACTTTTGAGTTTCCTGTGTTTTCTACAATGAAATTGCATTCCTTTATTTAAAGCAATCTTAATACTTAGGAAAAAATCTTCAATATAAAAACAGTTTACTTTATGACTTTAGATATTAGATCTCACTCATGGAGAATGTTAACTATTTGAATATTAGGACAGCTTAGAGCTCACATTAGAGTTTTCACTGAACACTGGTAAATGCTAAATTGAATAACTTGAATAAGTGCCCCCTCAGCAGAAAGGCTTACACACAATCCCAGGCTTTAGAGAAGGAACTAGAATGTGATCTGCTCCCTCCTTCCCCCTGAATACAGTCATCTCTTTTGCCATGTTCCAGCACTTTTTCCCTAGTGACAATTCATTTAAGATGCAATTCTTCAACTGGTTAGCAAACTAGTTTGACTATTTTGAGCATAATTACAGTAATTAGGCAACTTCTTAGAGTAATGTGACTCTCCTCTCACTGCAAAGAAAGTAATCTGCATTCTCGGTGTGAGTCTCTTCTGCCTCTCTATTCTGCAGTATCAACATTTTGCATCTCTCCTATTAGCTAATGCCTGACTAGGGGACCGAGGGCTGTGCCCGGATGATGCATTGAGAAAGGATTTATCATGTGAGTACTGAGCAATTACTACATCCTCCACTGTGACTGATAGTTACAGGAGTTACTGGGTTAGCTACCACGTGGACATTTCCTCGACCACGTGTCTTAAACTTTTCCTGGTGAGATAAAATCACCTGTGCCCTTCTCCATGGTACAGAGTCCCAGGGCCCAGGGAATGTACCCAGTTGGGTCCCATAAGCCCCTTCTTGATCACACTCTGTGTCCCCAGAACCCCAGATTCCCAGTCCAAATAACAAATAGTCACAGAGGACACTCAGCTCTCCATGGATGATGTCATAACATTTTTCTTATAGTGGAGAGTGGTGGAGTTATCAAATTATTTTATCTGTATTTTCCTGGAATTAATGAATTTATTATCTTTCCAACTACTTTTCCATTCATTTTGTCACACATCAAACCCGTCCACCTATAAACCCACCCATCAACCCACCCATCTATCTACCCACCCACCATCTACATGTCTACTTTTTAAAAACTAACACTGAGTAATTATGTGCCAAGAACTATATTAGTCACTGGCATCGGGGGCACTAATAAAAATACCATAGCCCCTGACTTCATGCCCACACAGGCCAGTAGGCATGATGGGTACACAAAGTGATAATGATACTGCAAAGATAAAAAATGGAAGAAGGGAAAGGGAGGCGATCTCATTTCACTGAGGTGGAGAGGGTTCAGAAAAGGCTCCCAGGTGACATGTCTTAAAGGATGATGGCCAGGGGTCCTCAAACTTTTTAAACAGGGGGCCAGTTCACTGTCCCTCAGACATTCCACACATGCGGGCCCGGGACGAGTCGGCTGCTAATCAGGACAGGCAGCGGCGGCAAAAATACCTGGCGGGCCGGATAAATGTTTTCTGCGGGCCGCCATGTGGCCCGCGGGCCGTAGTTTGAGGACCCCGGGAGTGTCCAGGAGACACTGTATAGTTCTTCTTTAATAAAATCAAGTTTCACTTTAAAGAATAAAATGAGGGTACTTTGCCAGGTAGAGAAGGGAAGGATGGAAGTCCAGGCTGAGTGAGTACAAGGACAAAGGCCAGGGAGCATGAAGATGCAAGGGAGGCATGTGGAAAGCATCCAGCGCGTGCACTGATGGGAGCAGGAAAGGAGGCGGGGGAGTTGTAAGGAGGCGGGTTATACTGGTCTCCATACTTCACATGGGATATGTCTAACACATGCCTAATAGCATGTCTCAAGCTCCAAAAGACATTTGTCCATTTGATTGTTCTAAGGCAGTGGTTCTCAACCTGTGGGTCGCGACCCCTTTGGCGGTCGAAGGACCCTTTCACAGGGGTCGCCTAAGACCATCCTGCATATCAGGTATTTACATTACGATTCATAACAGTAGTAACATTACAGTTAAGAAGTAGCAATGAAGCCGAAACCGGTTTGGCTCAGTGGATAGAGCGTTGGCCTGCGGACTGAAAGGTCCCAGGTTCGATTCCGGTCAAGGGCATGTACCTGGGTTGCGGGCATATCCCCAGTAGGAGATGTGCAGGAGGCAGCTGATCGATGTTTCTCTCTCATCGATGTTTCTAACTCTCTATCTCTCTCCCTTCCTCTCTGTAAAAAATCAATAAAATATATTTAAAAAAAAAAAGTAGCAATGAAAATGATTTTATGGTTGGGTCACAACATGAGGAACTGTATTTAAAGGGCCAGAAGGTTGAGAACCACTGTTCTAAGGCAAGGTTGTGCCATGGTGGGATTTGTGGTGAAAGGATTAAGGGGAACATGAGGCATAGACTGGAGATGGGTTTATTTACAGGAGTGGGATGACAAGAGGGCATATCAGAGACATTTTCCTAGGGCGGGATGCACAGACTTGGTGGGGAAGGAAGAGGAAGAAATTTAAGGCAACTCAGCGGTTTCCCCCTTGGGAGTTGGGTTTACCATCAGTGGACATGAAGAATCCTGGCAGTGAAAGAGGCTAATATGGTAGCTTCCAACTCGTTTACTATTTCATTTATTTAAGAGATGTTTACCTACTGTCCACTATGTTTCAGCTACAAAGGACACAATGGCGAGCAAGATGGACATGGCCCTGCCTTCATAGGACTTTCAGAAAACATGGCTATGCCTCCATCAGAAGGGTGGCATCGTCCCCCTTCCTCTCGGGATTCCCAAGAACTGCTCCCCACGCCAGTTTTTATACGTGGGCCAACTCCTCCACTAATAGCGGAACTTGCAATCTGATGAACTGCTTGGCAATTGACCTCCTATCAATCGATTTTCTCTCTGTCATTAAAACTCCGCTGTCAGCAGCGCTCAATCACCAAATGTCATTGATGGCTCCCCACTGCATATTACTGCAGAACGATGCCGCTCCTTACACGAGGATTGAGACATCATAGCAGGTACTTGAAGGCTTTGCCAAGAGCACCGACAACTTCCATCGGCACCCTGGGATGAAAGAGGCTTCCTGAGGAGACGCAGCATTCCCAGACCTCCCTGACTTTAAGCTCCTGCTGGGCGGCTGACTGAGAGACCTGACAGGCATTTTTGCTCCTGTGGGTCAAGCATGCGGCGCTCTGCCAATGCTGGAGTGCCAAAGTGCAGGGCCGCCTCACCGAATGCATTTCCCAGCTCCAGGCTGTGGCCCCTGGAACGCAGGACACCACGCTGCGACCCCGTCTCTAGGGGCAGGAGGTCCGCCAATCTGGGCAGTGGTGCTAATCAGTATTTCTGCGTGGTCAGCTCAATCTCTTTTTTGTGTAACGGTCCTGATCCTATCAGCGAGCTAGCAGGAAAGAGACACACACAGTTAAAATGAACCTTGCATTTCCCCTCTTGGGGCCTTTCTCCTTTCCCTCGGTGCCACCAACAGTTACAAATGTTTTGATTACAGGAACAAGCTTTTATATTACTCCTGCTCCCACTCCGCCTCTGAAGGATTAGAGAGAAGGCCTCTTTCTTAGTTGACAAGTTTTGCTTTGCCTTTTTCTTATTGGAAATTCAATGTGGTAGCGATTTCATTAACTTGATTTCTCAAGCTGTGCAGAATTTTTTTTTTTTTTTTTTTTTTTTTTTAGTGTGGACAAATGTGAAGTAAGAAGGGAAGCTGTGGCCACAGTGTTGTGGAGAGGGTGGTGCTCCATGCTGGAGTATTATCAGAAACCAGACTGGGGACCCCAGAGAGGGAGACCCGGGGGTGCACGCTGGCAGCGCAGATGGTAGTCTGCTGCCAGGGATGGTTGCCCAGGGGCTCGCATCTTCTACTGCAGTGGTTCTCAACCTTCTGGCCCTTTAAATACAGTTCCTCATGTTGTGACCCAACCATAAAATTATTTTCCTTGCTACTTCATAACTGTCATGTTGCTACTGTTATGAATCGTAATGTAAATATCTGATATGCAGGATGGTCTTAGGTGACCCCTGTGAAAGGGTCGTTCGACCGCCAAAGGGGTCACAATCCACAGGTTGAGAACCGCTGTTCTACTGCGATCCCCGTTATGCAGGCTGCTCAGCTTGTACACAACTTAATCCACTCAGAACACCGACATGATACTTTCCTCTGAAATTCCTTTCCTTTCACCTGCTTCCCTATCTAGTCTTTGCACAAAGGAAGGAGAGAGATGGGTGAAGCAGTGATGGACGACCTAGGAAGGGGAGCTATTTCTGGGGACTGACTTTCAGGTGCTCCCATGATCTCTCAAGGGTGAGACCCAAGGACTCCACCACACTATGTCTGTGTCCTTCCCGCCAAGGCAATGTCCCCGAGGCTTAGAGCGCACAGTTAATGACATGTGAACAGAGGTTAAGTTGGCTTTCACGGTGTCACCGGCCACTCGGCCTCTTCCTGCCCCTCCAAGCTTTCAGTGAGGCTCTTGATCACCAGCGTGCTGACAGGCAGCCACTTAACCAGACAGGAAAGGAAATTATGCAGATGGCGGACTTTCCCCCGTACATTTCTTTCTCAGTTCTCTTCAGAAGAATATGACACATGAGGAGGCAAATAAAATACTCAAATGAAAATGCTACCCAAGAGTTTTGTTTCTCTTGCCTATTTTATTACAGGGATGATAGTAAAAATCTTCGAATGAAAAGGGCTGTAGGCTTCTCTTCCAGGACAGAAACAGGAGGAAGAGTGGGGCATTGGAAATGGCACTCAGAGGGGCAAAGAAGGCTGCCATCTGGAGACTGGTGAACACTTAGGAACACGCCATCTCCCCATTTGGATGCCTCCAAAATGCCTCAAAAACTCAGCTTGTGGTCTTCAGTCACCCCACGTTACCTCTAAAAGAACTGGTTGTTCCAGGGTCTCCAGTTTTCAGAGAATGGCATGACCTTTCACCCTGAGAAGACCTGAGGGTCATCTTTGATGCTGGGTCTGAACTTCCTACATCTACAGCAGGGCTCCTCACCCTCAGCCAGGGAAATCTGCTGCCCTGTGCATTGTGGGTACTTAGAGCACCCCTTGTTTCTACCTATTAGATGCCAGTAGTAGTACACATCCCTCCTTTACCCCTCTCCATCAGTTATACCTACCAAAAGTTTCCAGACACTACCAGATGTTCTCTGGGGGGCACATATCCCTGGTTTAGGACCACTGATCCAAAACAAACATCATCAAGTTCTGCTTAGTTTATGTCCAAAAACTCCCAAATCTGCCTACCTCTTCCTGCTCTGCGGCCATCCCTGGATTTAAGTGCTCATTATCTCTCACCTGGACACCTACTCCAGCCAATTTTCTCATCCCACTCCTGCCTCCCAGTCCACTCTCCAGGCAGCGGCCCAGTGGATGATTCCAGAACCAACTCTGCTCATATTATCTTCCCATTCAAACCCTGTGAAAGCTTTCCTATGCTATGAGGATGCAGATGAAGATTCCTAAGAGAGCCTAAAAGAATCCAGCCATGGCCTGCTTTGCTGGCTTGTCTCATACAGTTCTCCTCCACCCATTAGTTCCTGATGCCCATGAAAGTTCCTCTGTGTCCCACGCTCCCTCTGACCACACCTCCCCCTTCTTCCTTCACCTACTCAGTCTATTGGATCAAGATTCCAAAGTCACTTCTCCAGGGTCCCAGGCTTCCCAGATCCCTGTGTCAAGGCTCCCAACTAAAGCAACACGTGTCTTTTCTTCTTAGCTTTCAGCACAGGCCATAGTTTCACATTTGTCTGTGCCATCACTAATTAAAGTTTGCCTCTCCCACTAGATTCTAAGCTCCATGAGTTGCAGGGCCTCTGTGGGTTATCATGAATGATCACATCCTTGGAGTCTAGCACAGGGCCTGGCACATTAACCTTTGCTGAAAGGATGAGATACATGGAGATGGTCTTATGGATTAAATTAAAGCCAACAGTGGTCCTTGAACTTGGAGGCAAGGCTTTTCAGGACCAGAGGAGTGCCTTCCATTCCCTGTTGTTGGTGTGCCTTCATTCATTCATTTTTTTACTTCACTAGTCTTTCCTGAGTATCCACTATGTGCCTGGTGCGTATTGGCACTGTGGGTGTTTCAGACAAGACAGACCTGGCCATGGCTTTGCAGTGTCCTCTGTCTGGCAATAAAGACGTACATGAACCAAGTAACAACTGCCCAATGAGGACTGTGAAAGGGGCACTGCTGACATGCAGATGGCTGGTGTGACTCTGAGGCCAGGGGAAGGGCACCATCTCAATCTGCCCTCCATGCCACTGTGTCTTCCCAGACTTAAGTACCCAGGAAGTAGGAGTTAGATTTCTTTGAGGAAAGACTGGGAGGCATAGCATAAAAGATTAGTTAACCCAGATGTCATCAATTTGTAGAAATGGCACCATTCCCAAGATGTTATTTGGCATTTATATTGCATTCCCTAAATGGATTTCCATAAGTTTGTTTTAAGAATGCCTTGAACCTGGAGAAATAAAGAACAATAGCTTTTGACCTTATTTGATTTTAAAAAAAAATCAATGGCATGGCAACAGATGAATAACTGGTACAACCGGAAATACAGCTTTAAATTAAATTACCTCAGTAGAGCCATCATCTGTGGCTACTTGCTGCCTACAGATTCTGTGCCGAGATTCTGGGGATACTAAGATAAGGAAAACAAAGGGAGGTTAAGGAAAGCTGCAGAAGAAAGGCAATACTTGAACTGGGACTTGAAGTAGGAGTTATCCTGGCAGACAAAGGGTGGGTGGATGAGGAGGGAACCACTGGATAAATGTGAAGGCAGCAGGAAGAGGGATGGTAAGAGTGCAAGGATGACAGAAGACATATGGTGTGACATGAGGTTGGGGTTTGTGAACATGTGTGAAGACCATGCCCAGAGAGTGGAATTTCCCCTCTATGGACATTTGCAAATAATGAGAATTCCTAAAGTGTGAGAAAGAGGGGGCCAGATCTCTAATCCTCCTCTGGTGGCCCCATAACATGAGGTTGCTTACAGTAAAAATTAATTAATCTTCCCCAGGAGAGGGGAACATAATTTGTAAGCATCTAACTTAGTGCATCCACAAAAGTATATTTTTTCTTCTCCACTGATATCAGAAATCCTTAAAAATCCCCCAACTGTTACTGTAAAGTCTTCTTAGGCACTGAGCATGTTAAACTGTGCTTGGAAGGTTCCCACATCTTCCCAACCAGGGTCATCTGGATTTAACAGTGAACAACTTAGAAGAGGGGCTGAGATGCTGAAGGACTAATTAAGTCCCAATTGGGTTTCTGACATGGGTTTCTAACAGTGAGTTCGTGAGTTATTTTTAAGTACTCCCTGAGGAAGGCAAACAGAATAAAAGCTTCATCATTAAGTATCTTTCCAGTAAATGGAATCTCCTAGTTAGTTTAAAGAGAGTCCTATTAACTAAGAGAATCACTTATGTAAATAATGGCTGGTGAAGGGGAAAAGGTCTAACATATATTGAGCTCATACTGTGGCCAGGCATTTATAGTAAAGGTATTTTATATCCCTTAATCCAGCGGTTCTCAACCTGTGGGTCGCGACCCCTTTGGCGGTCGAACGACCCTTTCACAGGGGTCGCCTAAGACCATCCTGCATATCAGTATTTACATTACAATTCATAACAGTAGCAACATTACAGTTATGAAGTAGCAAGGGAAATAATTTTATGGTTGGGTCACAACATGAGGAACTGTATTTAAAGGGCCAGAAGGTTGAGAACCACTGCCTTAATCCCAGCAGAAATTCTTTGAACTATTATCCAGATGAAGAAATACAGTAAAGGGTTAAATCTATTGCCCAAGACCACACAACTAGTTTGTAGCAGAGCAGGGATTTGAACCCATATTCAAATCCTATATAATAAAAGGCTAATATGCAACCTGTCCCCTCGACCTGACAACCACCTGTGGTTCCTCCCTGGCCTCCCCATCCCCCCCCCCCCCCCCCCCCCCCCGCGCATTGGCCCAGCCAATTGGCCCCGATTGGGACAGGCTGGCCGGATCTGACCCGTGCACAAATTCATGCACCGGGCCTCTGGCACCAATTATAAGAGTGATTAAACATACAGACAAAGGAGTCCTATAGTCTGGGCTATAGGACTTTATCACTCAATACCATGTGAGGCTGGGTTAGCTGTTCAGTCTCGAAGCTGGAGCTTCCTCATCGGGAATGTGGGATCATAACAGTTCCTGCCTCAGAGGCATGGTGACACGTCACGTCACATTCAAGGAGGGTGTGTGCAAAGCACTCTGCACTGAGCCTGACCCCTAGAAGCCACCAGTGCAGCTCATTTCCCACTGCAGCAGTGACGGAAAGGTCTCACAGTTAATCCAGGAGACATCCAACTCCGCTCCAAACAGCCAGGCACTAAGAGACAAAGCTGTGCTCTCCTTGGCACTTCTGCCACTGGCCACATCAAATGGCACTGATGGGGTGGTTCAGAAGTCACGGTGTTGTCCATTGAGGCAACTTGAGATGCATTTTGTCTTTGCTTAGGTCCGTTTTTCTCTACCTTGGCCCTCTTGGTATTTGGAGCTGAATAATTCTTGTTGTGGGGGCTGTCCTGGGCACTTTAGGGTGTTAAGCAGTACCCCTGGCTTCTACCCATTAGATTCCAGTAGCACCCCCATAATTTTGACAACCAAATGTCTGCAGACATTGCAGAATATACCCTGAGGGCATAACCTCCTTCTCTAGTCTCCCCCCAACCCCTACACACAATTAACAACCACTGCCTTCGGTGAAAATTAACAGTGATTTATGAAACTGAAGACCAAGCTAGAGGCTCCTAGGATTCAAAGAGGGAGATCTCCCTTTCTCTAATAGCTCACAACACTTGCTAAATAGAGATGAATTTTCACTAGGGAACCAAGGCAGGGCAATCAACAAATTACCATAGCCAGTTAGTTCATCAAACTCCTGCTACCAATCTACAACGTTTTGTAGATTGTTAATTTCCCATTAAAGGAGCCATGTCATTTAATAAGCATTCCATCATTTGGCTCCATAAGGTGGAATGAAAGCATGAGCACCCAGTAAGGTTCTTTCCTACATTTTTAATGAGGACTGACAGCTATGCTCACTCACTCAACATTTATCGAGTGCCTGCTATTATGAAATGTCACATATTAAGTCTCTAACAGTGTCAGGAAAAGATTGAAGTCTTTTATGCAGGCCAAATGGCCTCATGGAAGGAATATTAATAAATTAAATGGACCTATAGTTATTGAAAACCAAGCCACAAGCTAGGCTCTTGGTAGAATGTGCTGAAAGAAATGGATATTGTTCCTGTACTTTTGTAGCTTACAATAAAGCAGTGGTTCTCAAAGTGGGGCCCTTGGACCGGCAGTGTCAGTATCACCTGGTATAGTAGAATGAACTGTGCCTCTCCCCCACCCCCTCAAAGAAATATTGAAGTCTTCACTCCCAAGCCTTTAGTGACTTTATTTATAGAGATAAACGAGATAAAATGAGGTCATTAGAGTGAGCCCTGATCCACTCTGACTGGTGTCCTTATGCAAAGGGGAAATTGGGACACAGAGACAGATAGTCACATAGAGGGAAGACTATGTGAAGCTACGCAGAGCAAGTGCCATGTGAGGACAGAGGACTGGAGTTCCTTCACAAGCCAGGGAACACCAGGAATCAGTGGAAACCACTAAAGCAAGAAGAGGCAAGAAAGGGTCTTATACCGTCAGAGCGAGTCAGCTCTGATAATACCTTGACTTCGGACTTCTAGCCACTGGAGCTGTGAGAGAATGCATTCCTGTTGCTTTAAGTCACCTAATTTTTGGAACTATGTTATGGCAGCCCTAGGGAACTAATACATCTGGGAGCTTGGGACAAATGCAAATTCTGGGCCATCCCCAGCCCAGATTTACTGACTGAGACGCTGTGCTATACAAGGTCTTCCAGCAATCTGTGTCTTATCACCTGGGGATGCTGATGATGCCAGATTGTGAGACTACTGCCACAGAGCAGCAGTTCTGAACCCTGGCTGCATATTACATTGACTTGGGCAGCCTTAAAACAAAAACAAAACAGTATCTTAGAGATTCTGATAGGAATTCCAATAGGATGATTCCAATGTGCTACCTAGACTAGGAGTGGCTGGTCTAGAGCAAAGTCTCTCAAATGTTAGTATGCATAGTTCATCAGGAATGGCATCACCGGGGGCCTTGCGAAAATGGAGATTATGATTCAGTAAGACTAATACGGGGCCCGAGACTGCATTTCTAATGCGCTCTGGGGTGATGCCATGTTGGTCCATGGCCTGCATGTTAAGAAGCAAGGGTCATGTAGTATTATTACTAATAAAGTTAATAGTAGTAACAGCTAATATTTATTGAGTATCTTCCAAATGCCAGCCTGTGCTAGAGAATGGGATACAATGACAGGTGAGAGAGACATGGCCTCTGCCTTGTGAGGCCTGCACTCCATCTAGGGTTCATGCAATACTGTACATGGAAAGGTATCTGATAAGGTAGAGCTAAGTCTTGTATTGGGTTGAGCAATATTAACTGCTGTAACAGATAAGCCAAATTTCTCAACAACTTAACAAATAAACATTAATTTCTTCCGCTCAATGTCATGGGGAGTTTGGGGATCCAGTCCTCCCGTCTTGGGCTATGCTATCATTTAGGCCTCTTGAGTGTTATCAGTTCACCTGGGAGATGGGAAGAGGTTGAGGAGGCCTAAGAGTGGTCTAATGACTTCTACCAAATTCCCTTGTCTCTGTTGAATGGCCCTGCCTCACTTCAAGGAATGCTGGGAAACTAAATCTAACTCTATGGCCAGAGGAAAGGGGATGGGTTTGGTGCACACTTGTTTCTATCATATGTCAAGATGAATCAGGTTGGTCATCTGAAGAAAGGGAAGGAGTGGTAAGAGTGACAGGTACCAACAATAAGTGTTTGGTAAAGGATTGCAAACTAACCAAATTTCCATAGTTTCTCTGGTTATTATTTTTCTTACAAGAACAATTATGCTAACCCACCATAATGCTTCAATAGTATGGCATGTTAAAATATTTTTAAGGAACGTGAAAACACATTTTTTCCAAAGAAGCTATACAAATGGTCAGTAAACACATGAAAAGATGCTCCACATCACTAATCATTAGGGAAATGCAAATCAAAACCACAATGAGATGCCACCTCATACCCATTACAATGGCTACTACCAAAGAAAATGAAACAAAACGAAACAAAAACAAGTGTTGGCAAGGATGTGAGGATATTGCCATCCTTGGACACTGTTAGTGGGAATGTAAAATGGTGCAGCTGCTTGCAAAACGGTATGGAGGTTGTTTAAAACATTAAAATTCGAATTACTGTATGATCCAGCAATTCCACTTCTGGGTATCCAGAAGAATAGAAAGCAGGGTCTTGAGGAGCTATTTGTACCCATGTTCATAGCAGCATTATTCACAATAGCTAAAATGTGGAAGTGACCCCAGTGTCCACTTACAAAAAGTGGATAGCAAAATTTGATATATATCTACAATGGAATATTTATTATTTGGACTTAAAAAGAAGGACATTTTGCAATATGGTACAATTTGATGGACGTTGAGGACATTATGCTTAGCGAAATAAGCCAATCATAAAAAGACAGATATTGTATGATTTCGTTTATATGAGGGACTTAGAGTAGTCAAAATCATAGAGACAAAAAGTAAATGGTGCCAGGGGCTGAGAGGAGAGGGGAATGTGGAATTATTTAATGAATACAGAGTTTCAATTTTATAAGACGAAAAGGGTTACAGAGATGGATGTTTGAGATGGTTGCACAACAATGTACTCAATACCATTGAACTTAAAATGGTTAAGATGGTGAATTTAATGTTATACATATCTTATCATGATAAACACATTTGAAAGAATGTCTATGGAAGAGTGCTGTCACCTTTCTAAAAATTCAACAGGCAGATGGGCTAGATGTATCCAGACTTGTCCCCATCATCCTTGGTCACTGGACACTAACACAGGCTAGAGATTGGAGCTCATGGCTAGGTTTTGAGTCTGAAACAAGGATGCCATATGTGTTGGGGAATAAGCAGGTGTAAGAATAAAGATGTCAGCCAGGAGATGCCAAGATGATGTCTGAATTTCTCCATAATAGTCTCTATAGACACCTTCACCAAATAAACTAGTGTCATGGTTTGACAATAACACAAAATATTTTAAGTAGCTCTTGTCCAGGACAAGCCACCTAAATACCAGAAAGGTTCAGAACCAAGAGAACTGTATCTGAGGTCAAAGAATGAGTTGCAGAGACAGAGATGAATCATGGGTAGAATGTCAGAAAACTGTATGGACAATGCCCGGATCACACAAAAATTCTCTTTGATATTCCTAACAAATAATGGCTAGCTTTTAACAGCCTGACCCTTTTTCAGATGTTGAGCTGACATCTTTTTCTCTGGATCCACTCCTCTCTGGGGCCACAGAGAGAACAAGCTTAACCTAGCTGCATCACCTTGGCCAACGACTTCACCTCTCCACGCAGCAGCTTCATCATTCATAAAATGAGAATAATTCTAGCACCTCCTGCATGGAGCTCTTGATAGAAAGAAATGAGTACCTGACACACACAATGCTCTCAAAATAAGAACTAGGATTATCAATATTACTGTTAATAGTAATATTAACAGTATTACTCCTTTTAAAAACGGCTCTCATGGCTTCTCCCCTGTTGGATTTCCCTACTTTTAATTCTTCAGCTTTTCCTTCTCTTAGAATTTTAAGCCTTTCAATTTCATCTGGACTATCACTTCCCCAATTGTGTTCTAAGGATACTAGATCCTCAAGATATTCGTAGGAGTTCCCTGAAAAACAAAGTTTGGGAAACACTTTGTATGCCAGATGCCTCCCTTGAAGTTTACAATGTATGTTGTTATAATAAAGGTTCTGAAAAGTTATCAGTACAGAGACCTGTTCACTTGGGCTCCAGTGTGTGCCCAGTTAGTGGAAATGTCAGTTGGCTTGGTATTTGTGATGGGCAAACAGTTATCATTTAATATAATTTTTAATAAAATCATATACAGTCTTTAGCCAGCAGTTCACTTCTAGGTATCTGGAAATGTTTGCACATGCATCATTCCAGTTTAATTTGCCTGTGCACACACATTACACTTTCCAACTGGACAAGGACCTCTTCCTGCCTTGCCTCACCTGGCAATATGATAACTGTGCTTTTCTTTCTGTGCCTGTATCCAAATAAGTGATAAAAACAATCACAGGATGGCACCTTAACCCTAATCCACCAGGCTACACTTTTTCTCAATGGATCTCCCACCCTCTGCAACCCATCTGCCCATAAGGCTGTCCTGTTATCTGAGAATTGCATTCCTTTTTCAAAATATTCTCTCAAGTTTCACTCCATAGTTGAGTGTTAATTTGAACTCAATTGCCTTGGTGAAATCTCATAAAAGTACTTTCGATTGAGACCATGTTTTTTTTTTTTCTCCGCTACATCAACCGATTGTTGGTCTTAACTGGTCATTTCCATCTCAAGATTCTGATTGCTCATCTGTGGAGATGAATAGAGAGGGTAATGCCGAAGTCTAATGTGAACTGAAATAAATTTGCGGGAAAATAACCTAAAGTTACCCAGAAGCAAACCCATTTGTGAATAATCCAAGCAACAAGATCCAAAGCATCCCAAGTCCCCTCCTGATCTTTATAAATGATTTTCTCCTGAGCCACTTGGCACATTTCCACCAGAGCCTTCTGAATATGTACAGACACAGCAGGTAATTTCAGATTGCTGCAAGTGTCTGACAAAAACACAGTGCGTGCTCAACTTGGTTAGAAAACATCTTAATGACAAGCAAATCAATTTATAGAGGACATATTTTTATAGCACAGTAACATCAACATTTATTATTTGGGCCATAACTGGGAAAGAAAACAGACTTCTCCCATTTAGACAACAAAATTAAATTCCTAGGAAGGCAATCGAGAAATAGGCTCAATTTTGAATATAGTTATAGTGTAAAATAATATTCTTTTAGAAATATGGTGGAAAACACTGGAAGAATTATTTAATGGCCTGATCAGATATTCCCAAGATATAATTTTGGAGTACAATCTCTTCCATAGACTAAAATTTGATATTATAAAATTCAAGGTAATCTCTCTCCTATATATTTTTTCCCTGTGGAATGCCACTATGTTAGGTAATAGTTATATGTAGCTATTATTTGCAACTCACATTTTTTCACCCATAGAATTAATAATGACTCAGGTGCTTCTGTCTCAGAATTATAAAGATTCTGAAAAGTCCTACGATAATGAAAACTTATTAGGTTTGGCAGAGCGTGGGCAAATGATTACTTTTCCTTTTTTTCTCTGTCTCACTCATTCTAATTCCCAAGAATTAAACAATTATATAGCTACCAAATTCAGTTTCTAACATTATATATTCAGGTCTCACTGATAAGGAAAACATTCAAATAAAATGCTCAATCTAAATAAAGTTATTTCATCTTTTACGCTGTAGTCTAAAGTACAATACAGGAATTGCTACTGCAGGAAATGTAGCAGGGAAAACTGACTTGTAGAGCTGGGACCATTTATTGTCTCAGTTGGTTTGGGAAAGTCATGAAATTGCTGCTTGGTTTTAGTTACTTACTCAACAAACACCATGTACCTGGTATGTAGACAGAATACACTGGTGGGCCT
Organism: Myotis nattereri; assembly: GCF_964212035.1. Lineage (NCBI taxonomy): Eukaryota > Metazoa > Chordata > Mammalia > Chiroptera > Vespertilionidae > Myotis > Myotis nattereri. The sequence goes on along the minus strand of NC_138090.1, from coordinate 25,614,385 downwards.
TTTGAGACATGTCAGATAAAATGCCTACTCTAAGTCTGTGCTATCTATCTATTTCAGTTTGATTTCAATTAAGTCATCACCTCTGCAGGTCATTCTTGTTACTTGAGTCCCTATAGCTTCCATTCCAAAGTGTTTGCATGCTCTTAAAATTCACATTTTCCCTCTTCAAAATCCCCTTTCTCAGCACATGAGCCAGGCTTCTGGTTTATTAAGAAGGTGAAGGGGCGGGCTGTGACATGAGCCACCTCCACTCCCCATCTCTCCATCTCAAATTCTACTTGCAACAGTCAGAAAATGTGGGTGTCACCCTTGCCACCTGTCCCTCCTTTGCCCCTCACATTCAACACATCACCACAGCCCTCAAAGCCGTACCCTTCCCTCCACCATCAGGCTAGGACATGCCACTACTCTCTATTATTTGAGCCAATGCAGTAGTGTCCTAGTTGTTTTTCTTACCCCCCTCTTCATCTCTTCTTAACACTAAAACCAGAGTGATATTTCCAAAATGCATCTTTGAATGTGTCTTTCAACCACTTAAAATACTTAAAAACTTTCCCATTTCCACTGTGATAAAGACAAAACCCATCAGAGTCCAGTCCCTGCTGCTGCTGAGCTTACCGGCCTCATCTGCACCCAGGCTCCTATTCTCCATGTTCCATCCTGTGGGCCTTACTTCAGTCTTTCATACTCACCATACTCACACTGGCCACAGGACCCTTGCTCATACACCTCTCTTTTCCTAGAATGTTTTTCTACTCCTTCCTGCTCAGTTAACACCACCTTATCCTCTTGACTCACCACAAGTATCACTTCCGAAAGAAGGCCTGCCATTACTTCCTTGGTCAAGCCAATCCACCCACTACAGACTTTTTGGAAACAACGACCATCTCTCCCTTAACAGGTGTTACCTTGGTTGGTATGTTTATTTGACTAATGTTGGTCTTCCCTCCTAGACTGTAAGCTCCCTGAAGATAACACCTGTTTACTTTTTGCTAATTTTTCCCTCATAGCAAACAGCATAGTTTTGGCTCATGGTATATACTCAATATATATTTATGGAATGGATTTCTCAATGATTCGTAATGCCAAAAAGATCTATAGCTATTGAGGGATGTTTTTGAAAATGCTTTCCTGGTTTAATTTCTTTCACTAATCACTCTAAAGAGAGTTGAGCCAAAGCTGAAATGGTTGTTTTTATTTTTAGCTGCTCCAAACACTTCCTCTGCGCCAAGCCCTGCCCTTAAACTCTTTGTTTTCATTTACTCACTTAATCCTCATGGCACTCCAAAAAATAAACACTCTCCTATCTCCATTGCATGGATGGGAAAATGGAAGCCTAGGTAGTAATTAACTTGTCCAGGTTCACACAGTTGGCTTACCATTATATTCCTAGCACCAGGCATAGTGCCTAGCACATGCTAAGAGCTCAACAAGTATTTGCAGAATCAATGAACAAACAGATAAACAGTAAAGCTGTTCTATCATAAGCCACTGATCCCTCAGTACTTTCTTTGAGTCTTCCCACCTCTTTTGGTCCTTGCCGTCACACACTCATTTCCACCTTGGCCACTGCACAACAGATTTGTTACAACAGCTTCCGGGCTCTTCCCCCTGCATCTGCTATTCCCTCTCTCTACTTCATCCACTTAAAATGAGACTAGAATGACTTCTACAAGCCAGCCAGACCCATCCACCCACTTCCTGAGATTCTTTCCTGGCTTCTCATTATCTCTAGGACACTGACCCAAGTGCTTAATTTGGCCAAAAGTAACCATAGTGTCTTTTTCCAGACCCAGCCCTCTCCTACTCCTGTAGGTGCCAACCCCCTTCATCCTCTGGTCTCCTACCACTGGACCTTCAGGCCTGTGTTTGTGATGGACTGAATAATGACCCCAACAATATCCAGTTCCTAATCCCTAGGACTTGAGAATGTTATCGTAGGTGACAAAAGAGATTCTGCAGATGTGATGAACTTAAGGGCCTTGACCACATCTGCAATCCACCATGGCCATCTCTTCTTCATATTGTCTATAATATCCTCCTACTCATTGACATTTGTGCTTTAACAAATTTGTGTGAAGAGGAAATGCTCACTTACTGCTGATGAAATTGTGGATTTAAAGCTCCAGTGGGGTGTGTATATGTATCTGCTAATTCACATTTAAATAAATTCAACTTACTGAACACACATGCTCCCAGTAGCACTATTCACAATACCCCAAATGCAGAAACAGCCCAAACAACAAACAAATGAATACACAACATACAATAGAATATTATTCAGGCATAGAAATGAATGGAGTGCTGATTCATGCCACAACATGGATGAATCTTTAAGACATTACGCTAAGTGAAAGTCACAAAAGACCACATAGTATTTGATTCCACTTAAATGAAATATCCAAAATAGGCATATTCATAGAGATAAAAAGTAGATGAATGGTAATCAGTGGTTGAAGAAGGGGTAGGGGGTGTAACTGCTTAATGGGTCTGGGTTTTTGGGGGAGATGGAAATGCTTTATAATAAGACAGAGGTGGAGGTTGCACAACATTGCCAATGCACTAAATATCACTGGATTGTTTACTGTAAACTGGTTATGTGAATTTTACTTTGATTAAAAAAAATTACGCTAGCTTTCTTTTTTAACAGATAATCTAAGTAATACTTAAATTTTCATGTGCTCCACAGGTGAGGATGCAGTGTCCTCCACCATTCCACCACCTTCTCATGCTGGGGTCTTTCTTTATACACATAAACTAGTGGACCGGTGCATGAAATTCGTGCACATTAAAAGGAAATTAATTAGAGGAAATATTTTAATATTGCTATTTGCCCTTTCTCTATAATAGAAGTGTCAGAGATGAAAGAAAATTAGTAAAATGTATATGAAAATCTCCCTCCTGTCAGAGTCTGGGGTGTGCTGCGGGACCCAGAGTCAAGTCCCTGCCCACCTGCACGCACCTCAAAATCACGTGAGACACAGACCCGGCCAGTGGGGGCCACAGTCTCAGGTCCCCCGGCCAGGCCTCAGGTCCTCTGACCCCGGCACAAGGGCGTGAGGGTGTAAGGGCATAAGGGCGTGAGGGCATGATAACCCTTTGCATATTAGCTCTTTATTATATAGGATTATTACGAACGTGGAGAAGCCTGCCAACTCTACCTAGAACTACCAAGTGAGAGGTGTGACTTTCTGTCTGTCTGCTTCAGGCAGGCACCTGCCATCCATGCCAGAGGGGGTGAAGGTGTGGAAGCCCTCCCTTCTCATCCCCGGGGAACACCTTAGGAATCAATATTTATCTGCAGCGTAGCAGTGAGGTTGGGAGAGGCACTAGATAAAGATTTTCTGAACACGTTTCAATGCAATAAGCCCCGACCTACAGTGGAATATCACATGGAGGAGATGTTTCCTCGGCTCCCCCTTCTCCAGCATGGCTGCCTCCGCCACCATCTGTTGTTCTTTGGCACAAGGGCAAGCCGAGGCAGAGCTGGGTGTTCTGCTCTCCTCTCCCCAAAGACGAGCCAACACTGGGGCAGACGCTAATAGGAGCAGGCAGAATGGAACGATAATGAGGATCCTTTTAGCAATGCCTGCTGCTCTTGCATACCGGCGACTGCAGTTAGCTCCTCTCACAGACAGCTCTGTCACCGTGCTCTGTGTTACATCAGCCAGTGGGTGAAGGCCTGGGAACTAACAAGCCATGCTGCTCAGACCCAGGAGAGGCCACTGGCTGTCCCCGTGGCGCTTGGCTGGCTACTAATGCCAGAGAGATTCCTGTGGCTTAATGAGACCAACCTCCACTGCAGGGAGAGAGGGAGAGGACTGCTCAAGCCCCACTGAGCTCAGATATTCTGGCAGATGATCAGTGAGACATTGTGAAGTCCCTGTGGCTGCCCGGCATTGTGTGAAGCGCGCGGAAACGACGGTGGGTTATCCTGATGTGGAGAATGCAGAGCGCATAGTCCATCCGGGAAGACCAGTGGCTGTTCGTTCGCTCTGCGCCCTCCACGTCTAGTCCCTGGACACAAAGCTCAAAAGTGGGTCTTTATTCTGAGGCCCTCCTCTGGGGATGACAAAGCGACTTCCGGCAGCCAGGTGGAAATGTCATCCAAACGTTAAAGGAAGAGTCTAATATGAGAACCATAAAACTCAGCACGAGGTCGGCTTGCTGGTGACTCCATAAATCCCAGCAATGGGGACCTGCTTTATAGTGCACTCAATTTGATGGCATTTCTCAACTGAGAGCTTCCCTGTCCTAAGCTTTAATTGAAAGCACTTAACCTATTGTAAATGATCATGAACAGCGCTGAGGTGAACACCCCAAAGTGCTCATTTCACATGTATAAACTTCTTCCTGGGCCAGCAGAACAGGCATGCAGAGCTATGGGTTGGAGGGAGGACAGATGATCTTCAGAGAACATTCCTCATGGCAGTTCCTCTATATCCATGCCCCCTGCTTGTACCTCCAGGGAAGCCAGTACTCTTTCTCACCCCCGAAAAATGACCTTCTTGATCAGCCCTTTGCTCCCCTACTTAGTAGCACTATATTGTCAACATTCCCTTTATAAGTGATTTAGTAATATTATCTTATTATAAATGCAAGATGAAAATAACAGAAATCTAAGAAATATATTAGCTATAGCTCCATGTTTCATTTATTGATGTTCCTCTTACTCTATTTTCAATAACATGCATATATGTGGCCATTTTATAGATAAGGTTTTAGTTTTCAGCATTATATTATAACTCTCCCCCCCCCCCTTTTTCTGAATCTCCATCTTCGTTTATGCTCAAAGATAACACTAGAGGATGTTACCCATGTCTTTTACTATCCTCACAGAATCCTACAAAAACATCTACAGGGAATTTTTATGATTTAATAAAAAATGGCATGTGTATTTCTCAGCTCAAGCCATATACATTCCTCTGAGCCAGTAAATCGGAGACATTAACAGTTATTTTTAAAAGCCACATAATATTTCATAGAATGGATGTAGCATCGCATACTAGGGACAGACATTTAACCTTTCCTTCTATTGTTTTTGCACTTACAGAAAACAATGCTTCAGCAAACATCCTTGTACATTTATCTTCAAGTACTGAGGTTTTATTATTTTTTTTGGATAGCTTTCCAGAAGGACAACTGCTGTGTAAAAGGCAATATCTGTTAATAATTTAAACATATGGCCAGATTTGCTTGTAAGTGGCAGAGCTAGGATCAAATTGAAATTCCAGAGTCTGTACTAATACTGTGCTTCTCTCTAACCTAAGAGATGTCCAGCAATGGGTTGAACTTTTCAGGGCAGGGAGCTTGCCTACATGTGTGATGTTGAAATAAAGGTGGAGGGATTCATGGCAGGGAGTTTGGATGGATGACCTCCATCTGACACTTACATATTCCCGAAAATGAATCCACTGCATTTCAGTCAGGTGGGCAGAGCAATTTAGATATAACTACCCCTTTAGTAATTGAGCGTGACCACTCTTGGGACATTTCTCAAGGTGACTCCTGCTAATTAAACACTCACACAGCCATGATTCCTCAACCACAGTGAATAACAAAGAAAAGCAACTTGGAGAAACTTGCATTGAGCAGTTTCTATCGGATGAACCTTAAATGGACTATTTAGAAATAGGAGTGAAAACAATAGTGTATCCAGCACAGTAATTTTTTTCAATGAATAATATTTTTAATATTGTTCAATACAATTATATATAGACATTAGTTGTAGCATCTAGAAATAGATGACCTTATATTTATGCAGTAATTCCCCCTTGAAACAAGACTATGTTATATATATATATATATATATATATATATATATATATATATATATGTAAGTGCTATCTTCTCAGACCCCTTTGGGGGCTCTTAGTTTTCCAGCATCTGAGAATGAGCCTCATAGGGGCTGATGTTTCAGAATAAACCCCACAGAAGGGTAACAAGCCCATTCAGGTGGCCCAACTGCAATAGAAGAAGACATTTCCCTAAGGAAAAGACATCAATGGGAAAATTGTTTCATGTTTGCATTTTTAATTTTGCAATTTAAAATCTCTCTAAAAACAATTTCCCCTTTAAAGTGTGATTAACCAAAATCTCCTCATCTTTATTATGGCAAATAGCTAGTTATAGTATTTCTTTTGGAATAACAGCAGGAGCATTATTTAGATTTAAGGGAGAAGGCATGCATGAAACTGTTATTAAAACGGAATATGTTTAGTTATCACAGCTATTAAAAGGATTATTAAGGAGTGTGTATAAGTTTGGGGTATGTAGATGAAGCTGAACATGTGTATTGTGTGGTGAGGAGCATGCTTATAGCTTATTGTGTACGTTTTTGATTAAATGTTCTGCAGGGACCTGCAGTGTCTAGGCTCAGCATTCTCAGTAAAGTACCTGTAGGCCCTTGGGTAAGTCACCAAAACCATCCAAGGGAAGAACATGAAGATTTCTTCCGGTTCTAATATTGTTTGAGGTTTTGTTGGTACTTAAATAATAAATTAATATTAAAGTACTAGTGAGAAAATAAAGCTTGTTTACATGTTGCAGTCTGGTGCCGATACCTGTGATCTCAAAGGGATTTAACCTGGTGGGACATTTTCAGCCTGATGATAACAGTGACAGTAAGAGCAGCTAGTATTTATAGGGGTGCTCATTGGTGCCAAGTCCTCCCTGGGTGTTGTCTCAGCATTTGCTTACGGGGTCCTCTCAGGTGTATTGATTATCCCTATCCATCAAGTGAGGAAACAGGCTCAGGTTGCCCAAGGTCACCTCTATAATGCTATGGGTAGATGAAGTTTTTTAAAAAATGACTGACTGTCTTCAATTGTTCTCATCCTGATCTGCAATAAAGGCAATTAAGAAAACTCTCTTTGCCCCAAATTCCCACTCTGCTTTGAGACGATGATTATGACCACCACAGAAATTCCATTGCCCCCCAAATTGGGACAAAGTGTTAAAGGAGAAACATGTGCTGGCTGGGGCTGGGGGAGTCGGAGGACATCTTCATGGCTCTTACCTAATTTACTGATTTTGTGTCCTAAAGCGATCAGTCTCTGTGCCCTTGGCTTAATTACCTAACCTCTCTGAGCTGAACTAGGACAGTAGTCCTCAGGCTCTCCCTCCTGGGAGCACTCTTGTGTGTTTCCATTTCCCTTTCCCCTTCCCCCTTCCCCCTCCCTGCCCCAGGCACATTATCATTAGTTTCCTCACTCCCAAGCTCAAGGGCCCTTCCTTTACCTCTATAACTTGTTTCCTAAGCCCATTTCTTCTAGGAATTACTTTTTTGACCTCTGTGATTTACCCAATAAATGTTCTCTTAAAAAAAGGAAGAAAGAAAGGAAGGAAGGAAGGAAGGAAGGAAGGAAGGAAGGAAGGAAGGAAGGAAGGAAGAAAGAAAGAAAGAAAGAAAGAAAGAAAGAAAGAAAGAAAGAAAGAAAGAAAGAAAGAAAGAAAGGAATCAAATTGTATCTCTTTACAGGGTTGTCTCAAGGATGAAATGAGTCAAGGCTCTTCCAGCTGTAAGATGCTGAACAAGTGCTAGTTGTTACAGTTTGCCTCCGGTTTGGGGTTGAAATATCAGGAGGAAGGCGACAGAGAGTTGTGAGTATGTAGAGTAGTGGTCGGCAAACTGTGGCTCGCGAGCCACATGAGGCTCTTTGGCCTCTTGAGTGTGGCTCTTCCACAAAATACCGACTTCTGCGCATGGGCCACGAAGTTTCAGTTGCACTGTACATGTGCGCCCGCATATTTTGTGGAAGAGCCACACTCAAGGGGTCAAAGAGCCACATGTGGCTCGTGAGCCGCAGTTTGCCGACCGCTGATGTAGAGTAACAATAATAGCCAAGAATAATAGAGCACTTACTATGTGTTAGACTAACTTCTAAGCATTTCACAGGTGTTAAGTCACTTAGTTCTCACAATATCCAGCAGAGGCGGATATTATTATTATTATTATTACCAGTAGATGAAAGGATATCAATGCACAATTTAAATAACCTACCCAGCAGGTTGGCTGCAGGGTTGCTATTTGAACCAAGCTGTTTGCCTCCAGAGCTTCACTCTCACTCCAGTCCCACCATGTCACAGTTCCTCTCTGAGCAGTGAGAGTTTGAATACCAAGCAAGGAGTAGAAGATATATGTTCCAATTCCCTTACTTCTGATCTTTAAGTCATGGTTCTGAGTGGTGCAAATTTTATTGTCTGGACTATAAGACAAAGGAGCTATTTTTGCTGGAGTTTGAGAGCTGGCACCCTGCAGTGGGCAAACACACCCATTCAAAAAATATAAAATGAAACAAGACACCAAACCAAAACCCACACAAAACTGTCCCCTGACAATTTTGACACCACAGAAGGAAACCTCTGATGACTGGCTGACTTTCAAGGGTGGTGGCTGGCTGCAGCATTTCCAGGTGACTTTGACTCCTTCCACCTTGAATGCTGTATTAGTTCTCTACCACTGCTGTAACAAATTAACACAAACATGGGAGCATAAGCAAAACCCATGTATTATTTTACACTTTTGGGGTCAGAAGTCCAACATAGGTCTTACTGGGCTAAAGTCAAGGTGACAACAGGACTGTTTTCCTTCTAGAGGCTCCAGGGGAGAGTCTGTTTCCTGGCCTTTTGCAGCTTCTAGAAGCTTCCCATATTCCTTGACTTGTGGCCACTTTATCCATTTCCAAAGCCAGCGAAGGGGTAGAAGCCTTTGCATGCTGTGATCTCTCTGGTTCTCTCACTCTCACATTTTTTCTGCCCAGACAGGAAAGGTCTTTTGATTTTAAGGACTCATTTGATTAGATTGGGCCCACCCAGCAAACCCAGGATCATCTCCCCATCTCAAGGGCCTTCATCACTCTGCTGATTCCCTCAGGTTCCAGGAGATCAGGACATGGACCTTTTTGGAGGATATTATCCTACCAACTATGGATGTGAAGCCAGAACTGAGGCTTGCAGTGACAAGCTTTGGTGAAGGAACTGTGCTTAAATCAACAAGGACTTAAAAAAATAAGCAGGTGCTGTGTGGGACCCCTCTCCTGCCTACACTACAGCTGAGCCAGTATAACCTACAAGTATAGATTTTGCAGTGCAAGGAGTTGTTTAACAAATTCCAGCTCCACTGCTTTTTAGCTGTACAACCTCAGGCAAGTTACAGAACCTCTCTGTATCAATTTTTATAGCTTTATAATGGGCATAGTATTAGAGCTTATTTTGTTGTTGTTGTTTAGAAGGTTAAATTAAGTTAATATACATGCAGCACATATTGTAGCATAGAGAAAGTGACAGTTATCAGGAAACTGGTGGAAACTGACTTAGACCTCAGGTATCTGGTCAATCCAAGTTCTCCATTCTGTTAGCCTCCATGATTGGTTCAAGGGATGGGCATGTGACTCAAACAGAGCCAATTGGAGTCTGTCCCTGGAATTGTCATAAGGATGTTGGGAGAGAAAAGCTCTCATTCTAAGCAACTGTCTAATTCCACTGTGTATACATTAGACCAATAACTTCTCTTTATAGATGAGAAAACCCGGACCTCAACACAGCAAGTATTTTGTCTACGTTGACACAACAATCTACCCAGACAAAAACCTTGGTCTACTGACCTCTCCATCTCCTGCTCATGTGGGATTTGCAGCCACTGACCGCTGCCATCTACAGTCCCTTCTCTGAGCTTCGTGGTTTTGCAGGGTTAGTGTTGTGGCCTCCAGTTAAAGGTGAAGAAACTTGATGTTCAGAGGGCTAAGGGCTTTGCCAAGGTCTCTCAGCTAGTAAGAGGGGTATTAAGACATGAAACTCATGCCTCTTCAGTCTCCTCACTATGCAAATTAGCAGTTATGTCTGAACTTTCTGCCTCTATAAAAGACTCATAAAAATGTGGTTACCCACCTTTAAATCTATTTCTGTATAAACATACTAAATAAGTATCTACTTCACCAGGCTTGGTGTGTTATATTACTCATGAATATTACATGCTGATTTATTCTTCTATTAATTCATTATTCATTCTTTTAACTGCACATAATGCCAATTCACATGAATTCCTATGAAAACAAATCTATTGAATGGTAAGGTCATGACAGGTATGGTGACATTTCAACTCTTTATGTCTCTTTCATCAATTTATACAACTGAAATAATACCTCCTGTGGGTGGGCTGCCATGTAAGTGATTAAGAGCTAATATCTGAGGATCTTAGTTGGAAAGTGCCAATTACACTGATGCCTTTGGTGGTACAGGAGGCTCTCACTTTGGACTGGGGCAGAGAACATGTCCTGCATTCTAGTGTCCTAGCCCAGGCTCTGGCTCTGCCATCTTCTCAGGAACAGTGGATGCATCCAAGAGCTGTGTAATGTGGGACTCAAGTGCTTGGAATGGGGTTGTTGTCGCTCAGACCTCCTTCTTCCAGTGTTCATGTGAGCTCTGTAGCAATGTAGCTAGTTGGGGAAAATGCACAAGGTGTGTGATGTGGGACTGGATATGCCCCTGGATAGACTCCAAGAGGACCCCCCAGCCAGCTGCCAGGGAGTAGCATTCAGAAGATAACCTGGGCGCAGAAAGCAATGGACATCAAGGGTCCACCTCAGAATAAGAGGGTGTCCCTAGAGTGGATCCAACACAGGGATGGGGAGTCGACAGGTGCTAGGCAAATGAATAAACATGGCAGGCAGTCCAGTAAGGGAGCATTTGTCGGTATGGTGTAAGTCGCCATAATGTATTCCCAGGAGAGATGTGAGTCTGCCAGAGGAAAATGGAAAAAGCAGGACACAGGATGAGATAGGAACTTTAGCGACTGTCACACTGAGAGAGCCACTTCCCAGTCACGAGGAGTGGAGTGCAATGTGAGGTCAAAACACACCATCAGCCAATCTGCTTCCCTGCACCCGTGCATTCATCTATTCACTCACCAGCCCCCACTGTGGACGGGCCAGACACAGTGTTAGGTGCCAAACCTGCAGGCAAGTGCTACAGACATGAAGCATGTGCTCAGTACATGTGGGTGGGGAGGCGGACACCACACCTTCATGATTTAGATATGGCAGGGACAGTGCATGAAGGAAAAGCATCTATGAAAGGGGCACTAGAGCAGGATAGAATACGAGGTCGGTGGGGTCAGGGAAGGTTTTCCTGAGAGAGTAACCTTTCAGCAGATCTTGAATGGCAATTGTAAGTTAGCCAGGTGAGGATGCAAAGGAAGAAAGTTCTAGCTAGAGGAAACAGCACCTGTCTTGGTCATGGGCCTGAGAGGGCTCAGTGTAGCCATCAGGGATCACAGTGAGAATAGGCATGGAGTGGTGAGTTCTGGGGCTGATTTCTAAAAATTATTTATATCATTGGGGTTGAGGGGTGTTGAACTTATAGGTGGGGCCAGATGGCCTCTGGGATAAGTCCCGAAGAATACATAGCCCCGAGGCTAGAATCCAGGCCAATCTGACACCATTGTCACCACCTGCATTTGGAGGTCAGCCCTGACAGTCCATGGCGGTGAAGTCAGTGCCACCCACCCTGGGATGATGAATGACTCCACGGGTGCTTACAACCTGGTGTGCTCAGCTAGTTTGCTGGGCTTTTTTTTACTTCATTTATTGAACGGTATAAAACTAGACATTTATTGGCCACAGACCATTTTTGTGTTCTTGTAACGCAAAAAATGGTTACATTTGGAAAAGTGAAGTATTACCCACTTCAAGTGTATAATAGAGACCAGCCTCGTTGGCACCTGCTGAATTATTAACATTAGAAGCTCCATGATTGCATACGGCGCCGCGGTACTTTCCTCCCCAATATGCTTTACTACACATCCTTGTCTTAACGTTTCACAGTCCATAACACAGACTGACGTAAGAGTGTGCCCCAGCAGGTAAATAATAGATGACTTAAAAAATGGCAGGACCTGTTTTGGTGTGATCCAGTGCAATGGATCAGAAATAACTATTACGGCCTTTCTGTAAAGATTAAATAAAAACTGCAATGGTGGTGTGGCCAGCATGGCATGCCAGGGGCCTGCCGGGGTCATCTCCCTAAGCGTGCAGCACCCACAGGGAAGGGAGCTGGAATAGAATCACAGCAGCAAAAGTGACCTGGACTCACAGGACCTGACTGGGAAGGACGGTGGCCTAGCAACCACGAGCAGGGATTCCATAGCGGATGGCTCATCTCTGCATCAGTCACAGGGGGTGCCTGTTCTCAGAAAATCACTTGAAAAGTAACAACCTTTTCTGAGTGCGGCCTCTCTGCTTATTTCATTTAAATGTCAAACACCTCACAGAGTGGGACTATCAGCCCTGCATCATAGGTGAGGATACTGAAGACACAGGAAGGTTAAATTACTTTCCCAGGGTTAGTCAGCTCACGGTCAGTGGCAGAGCCAGCCCTGAGCAAGCCCAGCGGACTCTGATGTCTGCGGTGTCCGATGGAAAAATCAACAGGTATACGAATTACCCAGTCACACTCTTTTCAGGTGTGGTTGGTTCTCAACACACACAATCTAGACTGATTTCTCTAATATCTGCCTGTATCACCAATGATTATGTCAATATTTGTAAAACTTTTACATCCCTTTAAGGCTCAAAAGGGGCTTTGGCAGTGTTGTCATCCAATTCTCACAGTAGACGTTGGGATAAGCAGTCTTTATCCCATAAGTTATTGTTGTTAACACCAGGAAGTCAAGGAACCTGCTGAGTGTCCCCTGGCTATTACTAATATTAGCATAAGAATTCAGATTTGTTTTTGGTTTTTTTTAGATTATTGGCTCTTTCATTTTTGTTTTAACTTCAAAGAGCAGGATACCTTCTCTCTTGGGGGGTGACTGCTTTATAATTTAAAGCCACAAAGCCTTAAAGCTGGAAGGAACCTTAGAGGATGAGAAATAATTACTGATAGGTACTACACAAGGTGGCACCTACAATAATTTAAATTTAAAATGTGTTAGAAAAATGCTGCTTTTCCAGCAACAGTGGCCCAGTGGTGCTACGGCATTTCCTACTTAGATATGTTTACTGAAGTAAATGAAAGTGCGTTGCTCTAAGAAGCATGTGAAGTAAATATTAGAACAGGTATTAGACAGATACGACACATATTTGAAAGTGAAACTTACAAAGTTGAAGTTCGGGAGACAATGGTTGAAACTAAAGAAAGGTACTTTTTGTGAAACCTCACCTTGGCCAGGCAGCCCTGCGCTCTCCTCCAGAGGGATTTTTTCTCTAAAAGCGATGAAGGGTGAGCTGGCAGGCCCTGTGTTCTAACTGGTGCTCCCAGCACCTTCTAGGCTCTGCCAGGTCAGCTGCAAAGCTAGCCAAGTCCCCCTCTGCCGCTAAAGTTCATGATGCCACATTCTTGGGAGCATCTGGCTGAACGCTTCCAGAACAATTTCACAGACTGGGAAGCCATAATCAAAATGATCAATTGCGCAGCAAACATAGACACTTTGGCAAAATCATATGCAAACAGAATCCTAGTTCTGATGCCATCCATAAAGTGGATGCCTGTGTGATGACATCTAGACACAGATTATTTCTGCTTCAGCGAATCATTCATGGTCTCTGAGACTAGACACAGCGAAGCCCACAGGGCAAACCCTCCCCGCACTTTAGTACACATCCACATTACCACCACGCAGATCACACTATAGGACATCCTCTCCCCGCCCAAGCAGGCTCTCTAACTGCCAAGGTAAGGTTTATTCCAAGGTCCTTACTATTCTGACTTCTATTGCCATGAATTGGTTTTGTCGGTTCACGAACTTCATAGAAATGGAGTTGTACAGAACATACTCTTTAGTATCTAGCTTCCTTTGTTCGGCATTGAGTCTGTGAACGTCATCCATGTTGTGTATAGCAGTAGTTCATTCTTTTTCATTACTGCCTACTTCAGCTTTTTTTTTTTTATATTTTATTGATTTTTTACAGAGAGGAAGGGAGAGAGATAGAGAGTTAGAAACATCTATGAGAGAGAAACATCAATCAGCTGCCTCCTGCACATCTCCTACTGGGGATGTGCCCACAACCCAGGTGCATGCCCTTGACTGGAATCGAACCTGGGACCTTTCAGTCCGCAGGCCGACGCTCTATCCACTGAGCCAAACCGGTTTCGGCCTACTTTATCTTATTCACCCAGCTCTTCTACGGTGAGTGGACATTTCTATCGTATCCGGTTGGGGTCTTTATGAAAGACATTGCAGAAAACATTCCTGTGTGTGCCTTTGGAGGCTATAAGCATTCAGTTTTCTTGGGGACATACTGAGATGAGGAGATAAATGGCTGGGTCACATGTTCTATGGATATTTGGATTTTAGCACAAATCATGAAACACCTCCCAAGTGATGCAATGTACACTTTTACAATGTGCAAGAGTCCCAGTCACCCCACATTGTCATCAGTGCTTGATGTTGTTGGTCCTTTTCATTTCAGCTTTGGACAACATGTATATCTTGAAGGTACCCAAGCCAAAGCCGCCAGACCCCGTCCCTTCTCCTGAACTTCACACCTTTATCTGTTATTGCTTGCTGTCTGTTTTTGCCTGAATTCTCTTCACGTATTTTTCAAAAGCAACATCACTAGCAGAGGACTTCATAGGTCCTTTCTGACCATTTGCAATTCATTCGGTATCTAGTTCCAATAAACTCCCCAAAGCCAAATTCCTCATGCTTTTTTTTTCCAGTGACTTTTGTTCCTGCCAGCACTCAGACTGGCAGGATTGCACCTCTGCAGTGCTTCTTGTATCGGGGTTCCCCCTCTTCCCTCTCCACCACCCCTGTGCCAGTTCTGCCTTCATTATCTCTTACCCAGGCTACTTTAAGTTCAATAAAAGAGGTTTCTTTAAACAGCTCCTTTTGGACATTTTCAAAATGGCTTTAATTCATTTCCTAGGCAACTTGTCTGGCTCCTGATCAAAGGACCTACAAACCCATAACTGGATTCATCTAATATTCAAGGCATTATAGTAAAGTGGCTAATTCTCTCTCTCTCTGTTAGCTCACAGAAAGTCCTTCATGAGAGAAATGTAAAAGTGTGACATGAAATTCATTTTCATAAGTGTTTGTGGTTTTTTTTGAAGTAGCATTAGCTCTTACTATGTATCTGCACGATTGCTGAGGCCACTCAGTTCTTCTGGAGGCTCTGAGCTGGAGGCCGCTTTGTGTGCACATGTCCCAGATTGCCTTGCGAAGGCCGTTGGTAACACTGGGCTCTAATGTCGGGCGGTGCAAACCCATATTTATGATTGTGCCCTCCCCTGCCCCCCACCCCCCTGCCCCAAGTCATCCTCTTTGGCTGAGACAAGACAAGACTCCTGGCATTTCTTCTTCCACCCGATGCAGTAACTGCTTTCTAACCTAACTAAATGACCTTGAATTTCCGACATGTCTGACCTCTTGGCTTCCGGGCAGGCCCTGGCTAAAGGGCAATGGTAAACGTCAGTGGCTCTGAGAACTGGGGTCAGTTCTGGGATCAGGGATCAATGAATCCTAACTCTGATGTCTAACTGTAGGGGCAGTCGCTTCACTGCTCTAGGATTCAGTTTTCTCATCTGTAAATGGGAATAATAGTGTGCTTCTGTCAGAGGGTTGTTGTGAAAATTAAATGAGACTATTCATATGAAGTCCATTTAGTGAGCACAGTTGACAATTTGACTGTCATTATGAATGCTAAAGGAAGGCCTCCAAACTGTCCATTTTCTTCATACGTTACTTTGTTGTTAGCCATCTTACTCAAGATGCTCAGCAATTCTCTCTTTTAGAGTTTTTGCCCTTTGGATCCATCTTTAAGCCTCTCAATTAGTTCCCCAGACTTCACCTGCAACAGAGACAGTAGCTGCCCGGTGACCGTCCATGGCTTCCTCACGTCTCACCTGCTGTCGGCTAGCTGCAGCCATATGACCACTTCTAGCCAATGGGAACTAGCACTTCCAGGCTGAAGCATTTAAGAGCTTAAATGCTTTCAACTTTCTTTCTCTGCTCCAGCTTCAAAAAAGGGCACATGCTCCACACGGTACAAGTTTGCAGGGTCTCTGCCAGACGGGACCCCCTAGTAACTGTGTGAAGCAGAGCTCCCCAGCAGCTCCGTGTTGGACATGTACCCTGAGCAAGAAAGTCTTTGTGCCCTGGCCTGTGTTTCTCAGAGGTTAGAGTGTTGGCCTATGCACTGCAGGGTCATGAGTTAAAATCCTGGTCAAGGACACATACCTGGGTTTCAGGTTCAATCCTTGGCCCCGTTGGGATACATGTGGGAGGCAACCAATCGATGTGTCTCTCATATAGGTTTTTTTTCCTCTCTCTCCCTCCCTCTCTCTCTCCTTTCCACTCTCTCTAAAAATTCAATGGAAAAAATATCCTCAGGTGAGAATTAACAAAAACAAACAAACAAACAAAAAGATGTTGGGGTAACCCTGATACACCAACTTTGCTTCAATCTGTTAATGAGCCTCTATTGGACAACCCACATTCCTGAACGGCCCTAGAGGCATTCTCAGGCTGAAGATAGCCCACTGCCTGAGGACCTTCTCAGAGCCACCCTCTTACATCCGCTTATGCTAGAACTGGTTGTGCCCAGTGAAAAGTCTGGTAGGAGCCAACAACTCTAGAGAGTCTTTCTGGAGTCAGCACGAAATTCCAGGAATTCACTTCAGTTTCCCTTTTGCCAGAATTACTAGACGCTCATCCAGGAAAACATTATAGTCAATGTATCTAGACTTCTTTCAGTTCTTTAAATATGCCAGCAACTTCTTATATCCACTAGCTTTTCTGCCTATAATGTTTTTGCTCCAATCCCCTCTCCCTTTACCACTTTTCCTGGTTAACAATTGTCAAGTCTCAAAATAAGTGCCACTTCCTCTAGGAAGCTTCCTTGATTCCCCCAACTAGGTGAGGCTCCACCCATTGTATACTTCAATGCCACCCAAACTCACCCTAGGTAACAATCAGAGCATTTTCACTTCTTATTTAACATTTTCTTTGCTAAGCTATAAATTCCACGATGACAGTGGCTGAAGCTGGCTTATCTACCGCTGTACTCTCATTTCCAAAGGCTGCACCGGGAGGGAGTAGGTGCTTAAAAATTATCTGCTAATCTATAAAATTTATCTGCCTTTATAAATAAGAGAGAGAACAATTCAGATAGCTGCCCTCCATAACACGAGTAAGCAAGCTCCCACATTAAAATCCCATCTCCAGAATGAGCCGATCCTCCATTGAGAGAGCCCATAACTCATTGTACTGTAAAGAACTGTTTCCTGCAAATTGCTTTCTGCAAAGTTTAGTTCCATTTTGAAAATGTGAAATAAAATCAGATCCTTGGCTTCTTGATTTGGCCTCAGACATTAGCGTACTGTGATGTTGGCAGTGTTTTTGTGGGCAGGAAATTAGTGGAGTGTTCGCAGAGAGAAATGTCTTGAAAGCCTGGCTCAAGATCTCAGAATGATAGAGTGCTCCCAACTCTGAAGAGAAGAGAGCTTCAGAACTGAGCAACGCTCCCCAGGCCAGACAGTCTGGATGTTGAATGCTTTTGGCTTTTCATTCCATAGTTTCAAACAGTGCAAAGTACTTGGCTTGGCAGACACTTGCTATCCACCCCTGCGAATCAACAAATGACAGGGGAGCTCTTCCAGGACACTCCTTTCTGTTACACATATTTGTGGCAAAGATAACAACCCACTGGATAAAGTCTTGGAAAACCAAGTTTTTGAATAAACCACTAGGTTTTGAATTAACTTTCTGGGTTGGAATAGGAATGGAAGCAACTCATCCAATATAATATTATACCCACATATATCAGCTTTTTATTTCTTTTCTCTTTCTCTGGCACACACACAGACACCATTTTTTTTTTTTTGCTGCTACATTTTTTATACATTATAAAAAGCAACTTATTAATTTATTTTATTTCTGAATAAAATGAATGCGTTGTTTGGTATGTTTTTTTATTCCTTCACACACTCAAACAAATATTGTAGCTTTCGGAAAAAGGATGCATTTTTCTTCCTTGATTATAAAACCCTGATTCTCACATTTTGGTAATATCTCTGTTGTGACATCTAGAAATTCTAAGTATTTGAGAAAATTTGCATTTCTTTTTAACATGGAAAACTTTGACAGTTGGGGCAATTTTCTAATCATTCACCCCAGCGAATCTAAACTGGGATCATTCTCTAACTGGCACCAAGAGAAATTACAACACTGTGCAAGATTTCTCTCCTGATGACAGAGCCCTCCACAATTGTGTCACTGAAAAGACCAAACACATGCAGACGTTTGAAATAAGAACCAGTCCTAACTATTTATACTGCTTGTTAAGTCTTCCTCAGTTCACGAAAAGACAGGCACTGGAGTTACTGCAGAGAAAGAGCAAAGCTTACATGGGAAATGCTGTGTAAATGAGTTTTCTAGTGGTTGTTTCAAAGCTCCCAGAATTTTAATCAAAGAGGCTCAGAGTTGGTTACGAGTATCCTTAAAAATAATCCAATCCAATCACACAGGTGAGGTTCCAGTCCTCACTTGTAAATTTGCTAATTCTGCAGAACAGAGAGCCCAGAAGTGTGAAATGACTCACCCAAAGCTCTCCCCAGCTGACCCAGAGCACACAGGGCAGAAGGCGACCTCTCTGAGCCTTTTGTATATGTCCAAATGGGGTATGTAAATGTCCTTGGGATCCCGTAACAAAGGATCCCAAACTGGGTGACCTAGTAGGAATGTGTTTCTCACAGCTCTGGAGGCCGGAAGTGGGGGATTAAGGTGTCAGCGGTAGGGTTGGCTCCTTCTGGAGGCTCTGAGGGAGACTGCCCAGGCCTCTCTCCTAGCTTCTGGGGGTTTGCTGGAGATTCAGGCCTGCCTAGGTTTGTAGACATCCACCCAGTCTCTGCCTTCATCTTCACATGGCATTCTGCCCATTTCTTCTGTGTGCCACTTCTCTTTTTTAAGGATTCCACCACATTGGATTTAGGGCCCACCGGAATCCAATATGGCCTCATCTAATCATGGTTGAACTGCTTGCGTCCCCTTATAGGTGTTTTTTTTTTTTGTTTTGTTTTTCAATTGACTCTCGTAGTTCAAACCTGCATTGTTCACGGGCCATCTCTGGGGTTGGATATCCGCAAAGGCAGAGAGCTAACTTAACTTATACCAGATTTTGGACAGTACTGGGGTCGGTGCCCTGGCCCATGAGTTGTTCAAGGGTCAACTCTATCTCTGCAAAGACCTTATTTCCAAACAAAGTCACATTTTGAAGTTCTGGGGGCACTTGAACTTTTAGGGGACCTATTCAACCTAGTAAAGAGAGTGATAATGGCACTTAGTGCTTAGGGTGGCAATAAGGATTAAATTTCTGTAAATACAGGGGACAAAGAGCATTGCCTGCCACAGTAAAAGCATGACAAATGATGGCTGTGTCAGTAATTGACCCTAAGCCCATACTGTATTCCTACATAGCCCACAAGCTATTTTCATTGTAATGTCAATGCTTTTAGCTACTGGTGACAAACGTTTAACCTCCATGACAGTATGAGGCAAATTTTGGCCAAAAACATGTGCTTACTTTTTCTGCCCTTCACTTTCCTACTTTTTGTCTAAGTCTTTACCAACTATTGGAGACGGGAGAAAGGCTGGTAAAACGTGATCTGGAACTTGGTTCAAGCAGTTGTTTGTCTTTGCACTGAATAAAGAAGTTTGTTTTGTGCCTTTTGGAGAAGTTTTCCGGGTACACAACTGCCATCAGTCAGAATAAGGAGGTTCTGAGAGTTCCAGCCACGGCATTTCTGGTGCAGCCTTTTCACCTGGCTTCCTATCGTCAAGGTCTGAGTGAGAGGCTATGTGATAAGGTCATCTTCAGGCCTGGCCATTTATCTTTGCTCAATGCTTGCCAACTTGGGCAAAAAGTAAATCCAACTCAGCTTACTTTGTTTCAAAACCCATTTCCTGTGGTACTAGCAGGCATTATAGGCTCAAAGAAAATTCTTGAATTGTTTTACCAGCCTAATCCTGGAGCTTAAAATGAGGTTCAACCCAAAGAGATCTGGGCTTTTCTTTCTTGCTTTATTTTTGTCCAATCTGTGAAACATGTCCTGGATTTTGTTGGCTCTGAAGGATTGGGATTTGATCAGTGGTTCTCAATGCCAGTGTGGGCTGGCATCATCTAGGGTTTGTTGAAAACACAGATTGTGGGTCCCCACCCCCAAAGTGAAGCAAAACAAATGAGCTTTTCTAAGAGGTTCCCAGGTGATGCTGATGTCCTGGTGCACACTTGGAGAACAATCTACATCAATGTCACTATGAATGCTCATGTGGAAAATACTTCTTCTCCAAGCATTTCCTTTTCTTTTTCTTAAAAAACAAAACAAAAAACTTTCCAGTGCTACTAGCTAACACTTAAGGCTAATCACATGCTGGAACTACTAACCAGGCAATAGCACTGTGATGTAGATGCTTTTATTGGCCCCCTTTGAGGGTGGGGGGTGCTTAAACAACCTGCCCATCCCCAAACCTAGGAAGTGATGAACCCCAGAGCCTGGGTCCCCAAGTGGCTGCTGGCGTTGGGCTTTTTTCTCATTGAACATTCAGAGTCCATTGCTAGTATATTAGGTTTCCTACCTTAACACCTTCCTTTTTACTTTATTTTTCATTCTGTCTCCTATTACAGCTGAAATATTTTCTTCTTGTTCTTAGTATCTTACATTGTTATGTGATATATATATATATATATACATACATATATATATATATATATATATATATATATATATATATATATCTATTTCAGAATTTTTATTGCTCTTTAGCAAGATAAGCATAATGATTTTGTTTATATGGTTACATTCACTCACACTTTTTATTAAAATATTTTTATATTTTTTTAAATTCATTTTAGAGAGAGGAAGGGAGAGGGAGAGAGAGATTGAAACATCATTGATTAGCTGCTTCCTGCACATCCCCTACGGGGGATCAAGCCCACAACCTGGGCATGTGCCCTGACAGGGCATTGAACCAAAGACCTCCTGTTGTATGGGTCAACGCCCATCCACTGAACAATACCAGCTGGGCACATTTACTCAATTTTATTCACTCTGAGTTTATGGCCTGCCGCTTTCTATGTGAGAGTGTGTATATGTACATGAATGAATATGTGTGTAATTGTGTGTGCATGCATGTGAATGAGTTAGTGAGTATGTGAATTATCCTTACTTTCATGAGAAGGTATAACAATGCTGCACATTTAAAAATATTCTTACTCGGAAAAATTAAAAGTTGGTAGACGTTCTCATATTTCTCAAAGTTTTTGAGGAGCAATTTTTTGTGTGTGTGAAATTTCAAACCTTTGGAACCTATATCATTGGACCTATATCACTGATGCTGTAAAATACCTTTACTAAATATAATTGTTCTCAGTTCTCTTCATTTGACTTTTCCAGGACACACACACACACACACACACACACACACACACACACCTCTCTTCAAAGTGACCATCTACACAGGTGGGTGGAAGAAAGCATGCAAATTGGGTTAGAAAGTCTGGTTCTATCTATAAGGAGATGCACACCCCAAGCCCATGTTGGAAATGAAACATTGGTGTCGAGGACACCAGCTTATACTGCTGTTCCCTGGGTCTCTTTCTTTCTGTGGGAGAATTCAGGGCAGTATTTCACAACTCCTGCAGTCCTTAACATTTTCCTATTCCAAAGGTTATTGTTAGCTGTCAAGATACCTCTAATTTCCCGATAACATTTTGAGAAATGGAAACTTTTGCCAAAGAAAGAAAATTATTCTCTCATTGGTTTGTTGTGTATTTTTAATATTCTGTCAGATTTAGTTCACTTATCTCTATAATTTCAAATCATACTGTATCATTTATAGGCAGCAAAAGAATTTTCACAGGCAAGTGAAGTCCAATTGAGGGATGGTGTGTTTATCAGTTTCCTCGAAATGTCATCTAAATTCATATTTCACATTCTAAGATCTGTGCTGTGTCCTCTCTCCATCTCGGAGAGCAAACAATTACACACATCCAACTATCGCTTCTAATGTGAATAAAAATGTTCTTCACTTTATCTATTCTAAACCAATATCACCGAAGAATTTAAATATCTCACTCTTTTTCTGTTCTCTCTTACAAAATAGCCTCAGGAGAAACCCATCAGCTATAGCTCAGCCATTCACTCACATGGCTACTGGGCTGCATTAAGAAATCAAATACCATTTGTAAAACAAAGCAAAAACATTTTTAAAAACCCATTAAAGTGACTTAATGACAGACACAAAAGAGATGTGCCCATAGTATCCTCCCAGGCTTCCAACATCTGTCCAGGCTCCTGCCTCCTGGCCACCTGCCAGCTGTGTGACCTGGGCAAGTCATCTACCCTCTTGAGCTTAGCCTGCTCATATATACTGTGAAGAAAACAACAGTCCCCCGAACATAGAGAGTAAGGTTTAAATGAGATTTCATGGAATATATTTATCCCAATGAATGGCTCATAATGAGTACTCAATGAAAGTTAGTTCCTATGATTAATGTTATTTTTTACTGCCAAACAAGGACTCCTTGATAACTCAAGTTTGTTTCATTACCTCTCACTTTCTAATATTTGCCTTTGTACGTTTTCTTCCCTCTGCCAAAAAGTCATCCTCCTTCTCTTCCCAGAATTGTTTTTTTTTTTTTAAAGTTTTAAGTCAGAGGTCAGCAAACTATGGTCCAATGGTCCAAATCTGGCTCACCTCTGCTTTTGTAAATAAAGTTTTATTGGAACACAGTTCATTTGTTTATGTGTTGTCTATGGGTGCTTTTGTGCTACAGTGGCAAAGTTGAGTTGAGTATTTATAGCAGAGACCACATGGCCCACAAAACCTAAAACATATACTATGTGGCCTTGGACAGAGAAGGTCTCCAGATCAGTGTTCTAAACTCGCAGCTGAAGTTATCCATTCCCAGCCACCTTCTCCAGCCCTCTGTGACAAAGGGACTTCTCTGCCCATGGCATTTCCCTGGTCTCATACATCACTTTTGTTTAAAGAATCATTTCCATGCCTGCCTTCTGATAAACTGTGTGGACACCATCAAGGTGGGCATCAGCTCCCAATCTTTGGAACTCCAGGCTAGGAGAGTAGAGCCCTTCAGAGAGGGCAGGCCCTGAGGGGTGGCGAGGAGAGGGTTGAATGGAGGACTCTGGAATCTCAGCTTCAAATAGGACTTTGGGAAGGGAGCGCAGAGGGCTTTTGTGGTGCATGCATACTACACACACTCCACAGGTGCCCGTAACAGACAAGCACACACCCATCTGTGCCTATAGCTGTGTTCGCTATAAACACACACTTTGGCCTGAGCCCTTAACTCTGTGCTCCCATTAGCAGCATGACAAAGTACACATGCACAGAGATCACTCGGGTCAGCACAGCTCAGCCATCCGTGAACCTGTGGACTGTTGTATGACATCTTAAATACAGAGGCCCAAAGGAAGACTGGAGCCCACAAGCTCTGTCTTCACTTTGTTCTCCCAGAAGCAGACCCCAAGACAAGGATTTGGGTGTAAATAGCTTCTATAGGAGGTGACTTAAGAGGCACACTTGAGGGAATAAGAGAAGTGAGACAAAAATGGAAAAGCAAAACCAGTACCCAGGCACTAATGAGGTTAGTGCTATGGGCAGCTGGTGTTCAGTTCCACAGGGAGACTATAGAACACATGTCAGAGATGTACTGTTCAAGGGTGAGGATGGGTGTTTATCTACCAGCTCTTGTCTCACAGGTCGATGGCTGCTCCTTGAGCACTAAATCACTGAGCAGAGTGACCACACTTCTGTGGTGAGACAAGTCTCCAGGGAGTCAGGTGCAGGGATTAAGAAGCCAGCAGCCCATATGGGAGTGGTGAGTGGTAGGGGAGCTGGATGGGCTGCTCCTGGCCACTGCTATGTTATTTAACCCAAGAGCCAAATGGTTGATGGGCAAGCAGGTGTGAGGGGATGCACAATTTACCACTAATTTTCCATTCCATCTCCTCTCTGCTGCCCTTCAGAACCCCAATAAGTAAGTTGTTGAACCAGGGACACTAGAAGGAAATTACTGCCCTGATTTGGTCGACTCAACATTTATTAAGAAAAATTCTTTTAAATTAAGTGACAAGATTTTGGTCAATTTTTATTTAAAAACAAGGATGTTTGGGCATATGCCATTAGACAGGATGAGGCAATTCAGACAGCTATGCCAACAGGCAGGGGGGCATTAGATACCAACAGTCTGGCTCAGTTAAACATTGCAATTGCTTTTGGAAACATTTTCTTGGTTCTCTAATTCCCTTCCAAAGAAGCAACCAATTATCATTACTCTACTGTTAAAAATGGGATTAAGACTATGCAGTAGTTAATGCTGCTTGTAAACCCTGTGAAAGGACTTAGCCTCTCTAGTCAGATGTGCTTTGAAAATACCATTGGCTTCTAATGTATTTGGCTTCAATAATTTCCCCAGGTTCCTCGATGTGCTCATTATTTATTCAGCCATTTTCTGATCCCCTATTAGGAACAGTACCTCTTTAAAGTATGAATACCTTCCATGAAGCCCAGAGTTGAAGAGAGACCCATAATCACAACATTGTTTTTCCTTGTGATGACGTCACTAATGTGGTATTAAATAATTTCTGTGCAAAACTGAAGAGGGAGCAATCCATTCAGCCAAGGAGGTGTGGGAAGGCTCCAAAGAGGAGATATGCAAACCAAATCTGGAAGGATAACAGGGAAATGAGCAGCAATTTAGCCGAGGTCACAGTATATGTGTGTTAGCTATCTATTGCTGCATAACAAATTGCCCCAACTTAGTGTTTTAAAGTAATGATAAACATTTATTATCTCACAGTTTCTGTTGGTCAGGAATTTAGAAGCTGCTTAGCTGGGTGATTCAGGTACCATGACTTTAATAGTTGGACATCAAGATGTTGGTGAGGCTGTAGTTATCTAAAAGCTTGACTGGCCCTAACCAGTTTGGCTCAGTGGATAGAGCATTGGCCTGCGGACTGAAGGGTCCCAGGTTCGATTCTGGTCAAGGGCATGTACCTTGGTTGCAGGCACATCCCCAGTAGGGTGTGTACAGGAGGCAGCTGATCGATGTTTCTCTCTCATCGATGTTTCTAACTCTCTATCCCTCTCCCTTCCTCTCTGTAAAAAAAAAAAATCAATAAAATATATTTAAAAAATAAAATAAAATAAAAGCTTGACTGGACAAGAGGATCTACTTCCAAGATGGCTCAGTCACACTGCTGGTGAGACAGTGCTGGCTATTGTCAGGTGGCCTCTCCATAGGGCTACCTGAGTGTCCACAACATGGCAGTTGGCTTTCCCATAGCAGGAAAGAACAAGAGTAACCTAGGCTTGGAAGTCCCTCAATGTCATTTGTGCTAGATCCTATTGGGTACACAGGTCATCTGTGTTCAGTTTGGAAGGGGACTACATAAGAGCATGGATACCAGGAAGTGAGAATCACTGGGGGCCCACTAAGGGCTGGCTGCCATCACATGCAAAAGTAAGAAGTGCATCGAGAGAAAGGGAATATGTTGAAATCAGTGGAATGTGGTGTGAGTTAGGGAAATAGTAGCAGGAGATAAAATCAGAAAGCTGGAGTCAGATTATAGACCAAGGAGGTTAGACAGAGGAGCCACTGCACTTGCTGGTCTTTCTTTCATCTCGTCTGTTGGCATCTGGATTCAGGGGCCGCAGGCGGCTGTAAGAACTGGATTCTCAGCCATGAGTCCCTCCCTATAAATTGACCTCCCAACGAGATCAAGCAGTTCCTCATCTTTCAGAGGATCCAGACTAGCTTTTCCTCACCCTCCAGTCTGAGCAGCCTTGCTTCAGTCCCAAACTAAGGAGGTAAGGCCCCTGAAGACAGTGACTTCTTCCTGCCCCTTTGATTTTCTATTCCTTCATGACCCGATGGTCTGGAAGGATTTCAAATCCTGTTTGTTGTGAGTAGAAGAGCAAACCATGATGATAGCCTCCTTGGGCTCACACTGACCTGGGTGTGAATTCTGCTTCCACTCCAGGTGGTTTATGGGCTAGGGGGCCACCCTGCCCCCACTCTATCTGTTGGAAGGGATGGGGGTATTAGATTGTGAGGGTGGCTCTCTCTCCGTCTCCTGTTTCTCTCTTCTACCACTGTCCCCACCTCTTTCTCTGCCCCAGACTCTGACCCCCTACCTAGCAGAAGATTCCTGGGGTAGGCCCCACCCAGTCAGGTTCAGCCTATGGTTGTTTCATACCACCCATTACTGGTTGGGGCTAAGTCTGGAATTCAAGCATAAAATATCAGCAAGTTTATTTGGCCACAGACTCATGGCTCTGCTCATCATTCAGCTTCATTGGTAACCAAATCTATGGTTTCCCTGTGTCTCATTCCTTAGGGTTCTAATTTGGGAAGGGAAGGAAAGGCACTATTCATGAACTCCTAGCACCTCAACACAACAGCATTTTCTTGAAGGTATCAAGGCCTCACCTTCTACCTTTGCTTAAGGGATGAGGATAGACCACTCTCATTAACTTATATCGAGCACTTACAATGTGCAGATCTGGCTACTAAGAACCACACTCTTGTGAAGAGTCTGTAAGGCTGGTTTTATGGGACTAAAGCAGAATCAACAGGCTACACTGTGCCCCTGATGAGAGCTAATGGAAGCCACCTCCTGAAGGCAACACTGACATTTCCATCCACGGACTCGGGAGACTAGTTGGGTTGGATGGCAGCCACTCAATCTTCCAGAGAGGCCCTGGGGTATCCATAGCCATGCCTTAGAAAGATCTCGTCACAGAGGCGCCACCTCTGGTTAGAACATACTTGTGTCCTCCTCAAGTCCTATCATTATTTTATGACCGGTAACGACTACTATCGAGAGTTTTCTTGTGCCAAAGTTGATGCTCTTCCCACATCATCACCTCCAGTCCTCCAAACCATGCAAAGCTGGTTGTATTCATTCCCTATGGCTGCAGTACTGAATGACACAATTTAGTGACTTGAGAACAACATGGATTTATCTGCTAGTTCTGGAGGTCAGAAGTCTAAAGTGGTTTCACTGGGCAACATCGGGTGCTGGCAGGGCTGTGTTACTTCCACAGGTTTGAGGGGTGAACTTGTTTCCTTGCCTTTTCCAGGTTCTAGAAGTTGTCTACATCTCTTGGGCTGTGTCTCCTTCCTCTATTTTCAAAGACAGGAAGGTAGCACATTTAAATCTCCATTTCTCTGACTCTGACCCTTCGGCCTCCCCCTCACAAGGGCCCTTCTGATTACATAAGGCTCAAAGGAAAATCCAGAATGAGCTCTGTATCTCAATATCCCTGACTTAATTACATCTGCAAATTTCCTTTTGCCTTTAAGGTAACATATTCACAGGTTCTGGGTATTAGGATAAGGACCTACTTTGGGCGGAAGGAGGGAGGGTTATTCTGCCTATCTCATAGGTCATGTTATGAGCTCCATTTAATAGGTGAGGAAACTAAAGCTCAGAGAGGGGAAGTGACTTGCCCAAGGCCACACAGATAACAGGATGCAGTGACCAGATTCCTCCTCAGGGATCTAGAATTCCCAGGCCCAACCTTTGAGCCATTACACCACACAGCCTTTCTAAGGGGAGAGTTGGGGAAACTGAGTCAAGCTTCCCAAATGTGTGAAGTGGTTTAGCTCAAAGAACAAAGAAATCCCTGATACAGGTTTTATAAACTCTAAGGCTGTCCTTTAGGTGTCAAGATGCCTCCCCTCACTATGGCCCATGCCTTTCCCTCTGCAGCCTATGTGAGTAGATGAAGCCAAAGCTCAGGGTCGAGTCCAGTTCCCTAGCTCTCCAGCATGTGAATCAGGCAAGTCCTGTCAGCACTCGGGACTCGTTACCATATGGTAAAGTGGATGTGGTAATCTTGTGAGTGCTATGGCCCTAATTTAATGCCTGGCTGAACAAACTGATGGCTGTGCTTGTCCAAACTATAGCTGCCTCACATATATTACATAACCTAGTGTCAGGAAGAGGTGAGAATGCAGAAGTCTCTCATTTCTTCCCCATGCCAGAGCCCCAGAGCCCAAGGAGACAGAAAACTAGAATTAGGACCTAACGAGTCTTCCACAGAGAAAAATAAGTCTAAAAACAGTTCCTGAGAGACAGAATATATCTAAAGGAATTTAATTTTGGTTCTTACTTTTGAGGTCCATAAACAGAGAGGCTGTTTATTGAACTTTGACAGTTATTTCTACAGCTGTTCTTTGCAAAGGTCAAAAGAAATTCATTTCCTGGGGCTGCCTTGAGAACACAGAAACACATACCACAATGTGTCTATTAAGCTGCACATTGGAACTGGCGAGAGAAAAAGTGAGCAGCTCGTCAGCGTGGGTTCCGATAGGAAAGCCACTGTTGTGGTCGTGTCCCTAAAAGGAATGAGAATGCTTATCGTTGCAGGGGAGGAAGTTTTGACAAGATTTACCTCGGTACACCTTTACACATGGATTTTCCTGACATTTGAAAGGCGTTGCCTGTGATCTTAGCAATACTGGCAGAGGCCACGGTGCCTGGTAAGACACTGTTTGGTCAGTGAAGAAACTGGCTCGTGTGGAAACCAGTCTCTGAACTCAAAGGTGACAGTCCTACTGCCCCTCCATCCGTAGTGGTGTGGTGTCCGAACCGTAAATCCTCCGTCCTCAGGACCGAGATATTGCTACTTTTTTAAAGGGCGAACAGAATTGTATTTTTATTACCCAAACAACACATGCTGACTGCACCCAAACTAGATAATACAGATAACAGCCATAGCCAGCTCAGACCTGCTATCTTCTATGTACACGTGTGTATGAATTAATTTAATGCTCACAACAGCTCTTTGAGGGAGGCAGTGTTATGATTCCCATTTTACAGGTGACGAAACTGAGACACAGTTACAACATAAGGGGGTCTGTTCTCTGGTTTATGCTATTTCCTTCCACACAATGGAGCCTCTGGAGCAGTAATGGTGATGTGGGAGAAGAGGATTTCCAATGACATGGAAACCATACCTATGGCTACCAGTTACTCAAGCCACAAAGATGCCCAGAACCACAGAGGTTTTGTGAACAATTTCATCCAGCTCCAGACTCAGCTCAAAGAAGTGCTCCCTCTTCTGGGCAATCTCCCCTCCCGCCCCTGGGTCCTCACACTCTATTCTTCCTGCTACCAGGGCTCTCACATGACAAAAACAGTCATTTCATTACAAATGGGTTCATCTAGTTTTTAGTGTACGTCTAGATAGCACTTTCTGTTTTATTACTTTTGGGTTGAACTAGTTGCTTTAATTATTGTAACCAAATTTTGAGTTTAGAATTAATTAACAAGTATCTGAAATCATTTGCTTCTTAATCATGGGGAATGAACTATTCTGACAAAAAATGAAATCAGACCCATCACTCATGACCCAATTTATGTCCCTATAATCCAGCTTCAAGTTTGATTAATAAGTGTGATCAATATTTTGAGGGTGGACCTCAGATATAGACACGTGAACACATGCATCAATCAATAGATGAAACTGCTACTATTTGACCATTTTGAACAATAATTTAATAGGTCAGGGTTGGCCAATGATGGCCCATGGGCCAAATCTAGTCCACTGCCTGGTTTTTAATGGCTCATCAGCTAAAAATGTCTTTTTTGATGGTTTACATTTTAAACGATTATATAAGTACCTACATACTATTCTTAATTTTTCCTTTTGGCCCACAAAACCTAAACCATTTATTATCTGGCCCCTAAAGAGAAAGTGTGTCTACCTCTAAACGAATAGATGATCCTATACTTTGAAGTCTTTTCATTGTCGATGTGATATCATCATGCCACATATCCAATAAAGTTGATTGTGCCTTTAGAACACCAAGTAATATCAACAAATTTCATCCTATAGAAAAGCATAGCAAATAAGAACTCCCCCACCCCCCTTAAAACAAAACTGAAAGAAATGTGGATCCGAAGCATTTTGAGATGTCATTATGTCTTAAAATGGTCTATTCTAGCTTGCCTTAATCTCAGTATTCTAGTTCCTGGTCATTTTCCCTTCAAATGCTTCATAATGGAAGCATCCCACAGCTGTTATAATAACCCCATCCTGGCTAGGAGCTAAGTATATTAAAGGTAACTTTGCAATAGCTACTTTCCAAAGACTCTCAAGCAACTTTTCTTAAATAATGCTTGTTCTCAATATGGTAGAAACAAAGCTCTTCCCTAATTTCTCCACCAGTTCAAAGTCAGAACTAAACCAAGTTTAGGGTATTTCTCTGACTGGGATGGGGTTTAGAACAATGTCATTTCAGCACAGTAGCTGAAAATCTGTCAGTGGAGTAAAACAGGCCTTACCATGCTACATAGTACTTGGTTGACAAAAGGAACTAAATTGCTCTCTAAAGAAACTTTTTTCCCCAAAAAGAAATACTTCTTCAGTTTTATAGAGTACTTCATAGAAAATAAGATGGAGAGCTTTAAAACGACAGAAAAAAAAGCAGTCAGAAGTACTCTAAATTCATCTTCACACTTATTTTAAGTTATTTTACCATATAAAAACAAAAGGAGAAAGAAAGAAAAAGATTAGAGAATTAAACATCTGTTAAATTCCAAAGGATGAATCTCTCATAATGACAAAGCTGAGTCTCTGGATTCAACATGTGCCAAGTAACTACTGATTGTCTCATACTTTAAGATGCACAAGAACAGAAGATCCAAAATAGTCTGTCTACTAATCTAATTAACAACCAGGGAATTTAGATTCGAGTGGTAACTCCTCGTCTCTCCCCTTGGGAAGGCTGGAAGTCTCTGTGAATAAAAACTCATCACTCACCAAGCATTCTCGACTGTCTCCTAATGTCTTTGCTTTGCTACAGATCTCTCCTTTCACTTACCAGCTTTCTCTCCCATGTCACAGCTCCGAGAACACTGTGTTTAACAGAGCTGTATGTAATGTTTAAATATGGTTGGTGTCATTGCATTTACAGTAGGATATACCCATAATGCGTAGGATGACATTTGAAGCCCTTTGCAATCGTGTATCAACTTCCCGCCCTTTTTGGGGTCTGTCAACAGGACACCTCAATTTCCTATTCTTTCTGCCATGCCTTTGCTTACGCTGTTCTTGTCCCAATAATGCCCTTCCCTCAGCTTCCTCAGTGCAGGTTTCCACTCATCCATTAAAGCTTCATTCAAGCAACACATATTTGTGTGTATTTGCTATCAACACATCTGCTTTACCTCCTTACCAGGCAGCTTGAGTTTTGCATCTCTGATGTCCAGCATTGTATCATGGATTCAACAAACATTGGTAGGTTCTCCATACATGTGTGTCACATTTTGTCCCTGAATTTTGGCAGCTAGATTACCTCAGTGTTTCATTGAACACCAAGAGCCTGCCTGATTCTCTGCTGTGTGGGCAGAGCATAAATGTACTTCCTTCACATTCCTTCTTCAACCTCATTGTCTATCATGAAAATAACTAATATCAACTAGTAATTACAGGGTGACATGTCTTATTTAATCTTCCTGATAAGCCTATGAAATGGGGAGTATGGTGATTCTCATTGTGGCAAATGAAGAGACTGAGGCTTAGAGAGGTTAAGTGACCTGCCCAAGTTCTCCCAGCTGATAAGAGGTAGAGGTAGGTCTGAATCCACAGTCTATAGCCAGCACCCATGCCCTTGGCCAATGACTCTCAGATCAGGTTTCTGCTAAGTTGAGGTTATACTAGGTGACCAGACACAGCCCTAACTATAATGGATTGATAGGCCAAACTTGGAGTGTGGGGGAGATGGTTAAGTCGCCAACAGAGCTCTGAGACTCATCAAGGGCTCCTGCCAGAATTTATCCAGAATGAAGAAGTGAAGGCGGTCCCCCAGTAAAGCCCTGTTCTCCCCATCTTTCACCCCATTGCCATCAGAGGGAGGCCAGCATGCTTGCCACTGGATTTCAGACCCAGGGCTCAGCACCCTGCCTTAGGTATGTCCTGTTTCATTTTATCTGCTGACACAACAGAACAAGTGCAATTCGCATAGGTGTGGCTCACCATCTGTGTTTCATTTGCAAGGATAATGCGCTGTTCTAAAAATAATAAAAATTTATTTACATCTATTTCCTCCCACCTCCATTTTCTCAGCAGCAAGTGATATAAAAAATGGAGGAGATTATCCCAACAAAAATATTTATGAGTAAATACCTCACTGAAAAGATGAGGATGCTACTATCTAAATAATTCTGGTCCCACCCACTAAGACAAAGAAAGAGGATATTCTTGACAGCATGATTGAATTGTGTGTAATTACTGCCAATGTTTTAAACATGAAGATAATGAGAAAAGTATTAGCATTAGATCAGAGCGGCTGAAAACATTTATTTTCCTGAGAGTATGAAAACTACTTCTAGCACGCATTCAAAGCATGGGAGAAATGCTATTCTTTATTACAGTGATTTTCAACCAGTGTGCTACAAGAATTTCTAAAACATGCAATATCTGACTTTAAAAAAAAAAAAAATTCTCACCCCAGGATATTTTTCCTTTGATTTTAGATAGAGTGGAAGGAAGGAAGGGAGGGAGGATAGAAGAGAAAGGGAGAGAAAGAGAGAGAGAAACAGATGTGAAAGAGATGCATAGGTTGGTTGTCTTCTGAACTCACCCCTTGACCAGGAATCAAACCTTCAGTGCACAGGCTGATGCTCTAACCATAGAGCAACACTGGCCAGAGCAATACCTGACTACTTAGTCAGGGGCACTGACCTTTTTTCCTTTAGATTGTCAAGTTAAAACAAAAAAAACAAAAAACAGCAACAGCCAACATGAATCAAAATTTGAATGAATCAAAATTATACCTATGTTTTGTCCGACTGGCCAAAAATATACTTTTTAGTGTGCTGCAGAATTTTAGTGTGCTGCAGAATTTTAGTAATTAATTTATGCGTGCCATGAGATGAAAAAGATTGAAAATCGCTCCTTTATTACTATTGTTTTATTTTCAGGCAGCTTGACTTGATATCATCATTTTCATAGATTTATTTAGTATGTTTCTGGAGATGCACCCTACGTGGCAATATTCGAACTTAAATCAAGTTGACCAAACACATAGTTCTTCAGACTTGCAGCTACACATCCAGTTTCACTGAGCAGTGTGCATGAGCTGTCCCCCCTAACATTCTTTAGTTTTCCCCTAACGTATTCAAGGACTCCTGAACCTCTCAGAGTAAATAAATCTACAAAGAAGTCCTTATGTGACAGTTACCGTGGAGGGGAGGGAGGAAATCCTCTGTTTTCACATTTGGCCTAGAAATTGGGGGCATTATAAAGTTTCAGAAAATCCTTTAGCCGCTGAAAATTGAAAATAAATTACATTTACAGTCTTAGTATTTTTTATTGTATGTACATTTCTATGGGTAGGCTATCACTTTCCTTAGATTATTTGGAAGATATCACATCGTAAGATAAAGGTGAATTCAAACAAAGATAACAAAGTGCTCAGTTCGAATGCCTTAAAAAAGACTAATGGTACTCTCACAGTTCAAGTGTTAAGATGGAATTTTAAGGGCCTCTTAGAAACTGTTTCCATTTGCAAAAAGAAAAATGAAAGAAACAGAAGAAAAAAAAAACACCCCAAACTGACCATTAGTTACTCTGAGTGGCTGCAAATTGTGACTATGTTTAAAAAGTTGGCAGATTTTAGCTGAAGAATTTCTGTTTTCGCAGCTAAGACGACAGACTAAATAAAGCCATTTATCAAACGTTAGAGGCCTCTATCTGATTTTATTTTGTAGTGCAGAGAGACATAGTTTAAAACCATAGACAGAGCCGTCAAATGAGGGGCTGGGTATGCTTATAGGAAAGAATGAAACGGTGCCCCAAATGAACCCAATTTTGTTTAGTAAGATATATGGCTCTTACTTTCTCCAAATGTTTCGTCAAACATTTAAGCAAGCGACACAGATCTTCATGCTCATCTCATTCTATGGTAGTTTTTAGAGCCTAGCGCAGTTCCTGACACAAGGTAGGTGTAAGGTGAAAAAATTCGATTACTGGATGAGTACACAAGGACACGACCAAGCTCTCAACTCAATAAAATAATTTCCTCTGTTTACATGCCCATGCTAGAATGTGGGTCTTGCAGTAAGTTCTCAGACAATCTGTTAGATATTTACTCATCTGTCCATTCATCCACCCTTCCTCCCTCCCTTCCTTCCTTCCTTCCTTCCTTCCTTCCTTCCTTCCTTCCTTCCTTCTTTCCTTCTTTCCTTCCATTGTCACTTCCACTGTCCCTATCACTTTCCACAGAGTCCTCCTATTCTCTCAAAGGTCACTGCTCAGTGGAAGAGGGACATCTCAAGGAGAGCTCACCACTTCTCAGTCCACTCTCTGGATGGCAGCTGCTGGGCAATGCTGGCCTGTCAAATGGGCAGCCGGGTCAGCTGATGACTGTGGTTAGAAGGTAGGGGGAGGGGTCAGTTATGGGTCCTCAGAAGGTGGGCTGCCTTCCAGCATTTTCCCATTGCCCAGAGTGGGTGAGAGAGGGTGGTCTTGCCCCTGAATTCGCACTGGGTCCAGAGGCTGCACCACCCCAAACATACCAGGAAATTAAGGGAGAAGCAGCATCAGCTGACCTGGACCCTCATTATCCTGCCGGACAGCAGTCTGTGCACACAGATATGGCATAAACTCCACGCTGCCTGCCACTCTCTTCCTCACATCCTTCTTTCCATCCCTCAACACAATAGTTTTGAGCATCTCACATGTGTAAGGACTGGGGATATGTCAGGGAACAAGCCAGATAAAATCCCTTTCTCCTGGAAGTGTGGAAGGAGCAGCTCCGTGAGGGCGCCTGCCTCAGCTGGCCCCACTTGGAACATCCTGGGGAGTGAGGGTTGGAGAAGAGAGGACAACAATAACAATGGTAACATGTTGCCACTATGAAAAACAGTATGGAGGTTCCTCAAAAAATTAAAAACAGGACTACCATATGACCCAGAATTTCACTTCTGGGTATTTATTCAAAGAAATAAAAAACACTAATGCAAAAAAGATATAGGCACCCCTGTGTTCATTGCAGCATTAGTTATAATAGCCAAGACATTAAAGCAACCTAAATGCCCATCAATAGATAAATGGGTAAAGAAGTGATACACTCACACACAGACACAATGAAATATTACTCAGCCGTTAAAAAGAAATCTTGCCATTTGGAACAACATGGACCTAGAGGGTATTGTGCTAAGTGAAATAAGTCAGAGAGAGAAAGACAAATACCATATGATTTCACTTATAGGTGGAATCTAAAGAACAAAACAAACAAAAGAACAAAACAGAAACAAACTCCCAGATACAGAGAATAAAATGATGGTTGCCAGGTGGGAAGGGGTATGAGCAAAAAAAGGTGAAAGGGATTAAGAAGTACAACTTGCCAGTTATAAATAAA
This sequence comes from Myotis nattereri, assembly GCF_964212035.1. NCBI lineage: Eukaryota > Metazoa > Chordata > Mammalia > Chiroptera > Vespertilionidae > Myotis > Myotis nattereri. Next base: position 25,578,986 of record NC_138090.1, on the reverse strand, counting down.
GTGGTGGGATATAAAGTACAGCCTAGGGAATATAGTCAATAACACTGTAATAAATACTAGTATGTGTGCTGTCAGGTGGATACGAGACTTATCAGGGTGATCACTTCATAAGGTATATAACTGTCCAATCTCTATGTTGTACACCTGAATACAATATGATATGTCATCTATAACTGAAAAATAAATTTTAAAAATGATTATTTACTGGTGTCCTTGACTGCCCTCATTGACAAGTTTTATTACAAATTAAAAACGTGAAGGGCAGGGAAGGTAAACAGGCAAGTTCTCAGAAAACAGTGCATGCCGACTCCTTGGAGTACTCATGAAAGGAAAGGTTCTAATGGAAAATCAAAATGAAAAATTTATATCATATCATTTGAGTGCATGTCAACCAGCCGGTGTGTTTCCAGAGCCTCCACTCCCACCAAGGTGGGGGCCGGAGGGGAGCAAACTGCTCGTACAACCTCAGGGGCCCCGGCTCCCCAGGGGTCCCTGACCTGTTTGTTTACACTCACAGCATCCAACCCCCAAATACGCTATCTGAGGTACCTTGAGTGAAGACAGGGTGGCTAAACCTAAAACCACTTGGAATCATACAAAGTTCATTGGGATCCCCCAGTGGGATATTTTCTTGACATTAATCTGTGTTAAACATTCTGCCCAGATGGTCCCAAAGTAGGCATTTAAAACCACACCTAAGACAGGAGCTTCCTCGGAAGGTGTCCAGAAATAATGAAAAGTAATTGCCCGTCCTGCTGAGGGAACCTGCCATACGCACAGGAGGGCAGCGAGACGAAAACATTGCAAACTGTGGGCAACCCCAACTAGAGGCTGTCTGCTGTGTGAGTTCTGTCCTTTTAAAGATGAGTGACTCGGAGTCTCATTTCATCCTTCAGCAGCTTGCCGACAAATAGCTACAGCGGCACAAGTACACAGGCGATGCTTGCCTACGTCCAGGATGCTTCCTTTGCGGATGCTGCTGGGTCAGGACTAAACTCTGGGAACCTTCACAGAAAAGTGACATTCTTCACTCATTTCCATTGATTTTCCAATTTCAGTTAAATTGTGTTGGTCGCTTTTTTTTTTTTTTTGAGCTGTTTATGTATGTGGCTAGAAGTGCTTAATTCAACTCTCATAATTATACACTCATTGCAAGTTAGCCAAAACCCACATGAAAAGATAATGAGCTTGAAACACATCTGTCGCCAAACAAACCTTAAAAAATGGAATAATCCACTATGTTATCACTTTGATTTATAAATAGAGACAAAACCTTTTCTATCAGTAAAAGGAGAACTAAGATGGAAAAATCACTGCATTGTGTGTGTGTGTGTGTGTGTGTGTGTGTGTGCGCGTGTCCGCACAGGCGTCCTGGGTGGATGATAGAGTTAGAAAGTAATTACTTGCCTCCAAAGAAGATAGTATGGCAGTCAGGCAGCCACCTACTAGGGAGGTTTGAAAAGAGAATAGGAGAGAAAATGAAGGAAATTGACTCAGTCTGTTCTTTTTTTCCCTGCTTTTCTATTTTTAAATGGAAACAATCACCCTTTTTCAAGTGACAACCATAGTTTCTATGCAAATTTCATTCTCACCCTCATTGGCAATAATTTCCCATTTCTAGCTACTGTTTCCCACTCTGAAGTATAAAAATCTTAGCCTCCTTTCCCATTCATTCTTGTCTATACACCAAAGCCCATATAATTAGAATTTTTTAGGCGTGCTCAAACTATGCCAGGCCATGGGGAGACCCACACGCCTATGATCACAGTCTCTATTCTCAAGTACTTTACAGCCTGGGCCAGCCTTGCCTGCAGGACTGTCTATGTTGATGGTGATAGTCTATGTCTGTTCTGGCCAATACAGTACCACTGGCCACATGAAGCTGCTGAGTACTTGACATCTGCCTACTTTGACTAAGAACCTTTTTACATTTAATTTAAATTGCTGAAAATTAAACTTAAATAATTACATGTGACTAGTGGTTACCACATTGGACAACACAGGTCTAGACAAAGAAGAAGGGGATATTCTTTAAGGAGACAAATGACAACTTAAAGGAGCTCATGGAAAACGCCATGTGATGGCCACGGGCAAGCACAGGCCGAGATTAGAGAAAGAACCTGTGGAAGACTCAGGTGGAGGAGGACGGCTTCTTGGAAGAGATGTGTGTAACCAGTGCTTGTGATATAGCAGGGGAAGCAGAAAGGAGAGGAGAAGGCATTTCTGACCCAAGATCCGTTTAATCAGAAACACCAAGGGGAATATGCACGGAACCCATTAGGGAAACCCAGCGGTGACTGCAAGGCAGGGTACTTGTAGAAGGTCCAGGTTGCTGCTCATGCTTGTGGGGTGATGCCAGGTGGGGAGCAAGAAATGCCAGGGTGGTGGTGGGGGGGCAGATTTGGGCTGGGCAGAGGGGCTGATGGGTAGATGGGGGGGTGGGAACCCCCAAGGTTTGGTACGCTGTGTTGGAAGTGTCGAGAGGCTTCTGGCTGAGGGTAGTCTGCAGTGACCTGGAGCTCAGGAGGAAGGTCAGGGCCAGGGGACACATGGAGGAGGGCTCATGCCTGAGCAGAAGCACACGGCCCACCTGACTGGGGCAGCTGCCATGTAACCCTTACATCTGATGTTACCAAGTATCCACATGCAGAAACCGCGCCCCAAATTTCCAGAATTTCTGACTTTCAGAAAGGCCACAAGTTGGAATTTTTAAAAAGAAACATAAAATCTAAATACTTTGACATGGCAACTAAGGTGAAAACTTTAAAACACCCTGGGATAAACCAGAGCAAGAGCATGGACCGGTGAGGTCCATGTGCCACCTGTCTGTGACATCTGACCCAGAAGCCAATGAGGTGTCGCAGGGACAACCTCAAGGGGGACAAGCGGAGACCGAAGGAAAGGCAGCCCCGGGGAAACAGTGTGCGCAGCAGAGGGTGTGAGGGAGCAAGAGGGCGAAGCCACCTGCTGTGACGGGAGACCATCACTGATCTTGGACAAAGCTCCCCCTCCCCATCTTTCCTCCCTCCCTCCTCCCTCCCCCCTCCCTTCCCCTCCCTCCCTCCCTCCCTCCCTCCCTCCCTCCCTCCTTCCCTCTCCCTCATGGCAGAGAGGTGAGGTTTGGGGTTCACGATCACCAGGGCTCAGAGTAAGTGGCTGCTGAGGACACAGAGGCATCAGTTTAAACGAACTCAAATAATTCGAGCTGACAGTGTGTGTTTTGGGTTCATATAATACCCCATTTCCCTTTATAGGTTTTCCCACGCCGCCCTGTATAAATATCTCATTTCCACCTTCATGGCATAAAGCCCCGCATCTTCCCTCAGGTGAGAGCCGCACTTGAAGAAGATGTGTGACTTTCAGCTCACCTCCCGGTCCAGCAGTGCCGGTGACACCACGGTGACGATGTCTCCTTTTTCAGGATCGATGTAGAACATGTTGGGAGACGGCTTGTCAGGCGTCTGCTGGCGGATATTATACCGCAGGAGGGCGTTATCTGTGGCCGGGTCGTCCGCGTCGAAGGCTGTCATCCGCATCACCGTGGTCCCTGAGTGGGCAGGACAGAAGGACAGCAGATGGTCACTCGGAGACAGCGACAGGCAGAGGCCCTGTCCCCCACGCGGGCAACGGCAATGAAGTGACATGCTAATTGCTTTCCAGATTAAAAATGGACAGCCTTTCTCCAGCTCTGTTATGTTTTACCTTTAGTCCCCTCCCTCCCGCTCCATCACGTTAAAAGACCTGAAATACAGGAATCTTTGCTGTTCAGCAGATTGACAGCTTAATTTCTTCTGCTGCTGATACGCTGTTCATTTTCACGGGCTTTCATTCTATTGAGGATGTGGCTCCGTGACAATGGCCTTCATTTTAAATCTCTTATTGAAGGCCGACTAGGCGTGGGGTCCAGGACCAGGTGTTGGGGAAACAGAGGCAAAAAGGCCCATTCCATGGTGTCTAGCAGGTCAGTGGTTAGTAGGAGAGACGGCATATGAAAATGTAAAAGTAATACAGCTCATTGACTGCAGTGAGAGAGGGCATTGCTGGACTCAGAGCAACCTCGCCTAACCCGGAGCTCAGGAGAGGCCCCTGTGCAGACGCCTGGGGGTGAGCAGGTGGAGGGGAGGGGAGGGGCAACCACAATGGGAAAGGATATTCCAGCTAAAGGAATGTGAGCCAATGTGAGTGGCTCACCGTCTATGTGTCAGCCACACTGTCTTGGGCACTTTAGATATAAAGACACTATAAAGACGAGGGTGACATGAGGACTCTTTGATATGCCAAGGGGTGAGAAGGGTATCAGATATGGGGTCTTGCTCACACACAACTGATGTGAACAGGAATTAGTCATAGGCACTTTCAAGGACAACTGAGCAGCAACTAGTGAAAAAACATCATTCACCCTCTTGGCACCTACCCTGGAGAAACACTCGCATGAGGGGTGTTCAGGGAAGGATTATCCATCTGCAGAAACACTGGGAAACAACCTAACTGCTCCAGCACAGAGGAATGACTAGAGCGATGGCATCGTCCACACTAAGAAATGTTTTGCAGCCGTTGAAAAAGGTTGTAGATCTAATGTCTTCGAACATGGAGGGCTCTCCACGATGGAGTATTAAGTGAAAACTATCAGGCTGAAGAAGGTTACCCATAGCATGGTACCATTTTTTTGAACCTGCCTACACACAGAAAGTTCCACAATACTTTGTGCATCTATGCTGCAGGTACAGTTTATGTGTGTAAGTGCACAGAAGGTCTATTAAGGTGAATTTCACGTGAGTTATGGCGGTTAACTTTGGGAAAGGAGAGGGAACTGGGGTCAGGTATAGTGATAAGGAAAGATTTGGCCCAGTCTGTAATGTTTTGGTCTTTTTCACATGGAGAATATATTGCTTTTGCAATTAAAATTTAATTTAAAAGGATCGTAATTATAAGTACTTATGGAAGCACGGTCTAGAGCAGAATCGGGCATGTTTTCCTGATGATCCTGGCAGTTGTGAGCCATCAGAGCTCAGGGTAACCTGCCCAACCATCATTTTTCATGGCAGTTTGCTCTTCTAGGAATATGGAGCCCCACCTCCCGATTTTGAATGCTTCTGGACTCACAGAGTGTGAGCTAACTGGTAAGAGACCAAGGCAGTAGACCTGTTGTTCCCAGCAGGAATGTGCACATACAGAAAACACTGAAGCTTAAGGGAAGCATAGAATTCATCCAGCTCCACCACCGTCTGATATTCCTTTCACTTACACAACAATGCCTCTTAAACCAGCAGAGGCAGTTTATTTTCCCCACGATCGGAATCAGATGATCAGCCACTAGGTCCGATGGATCAGGCAAACACGGGGGACTCTGACCACCCTCAGGCTGGATCAATTTGTGGAGCAGTCTCGGCTCATTCCACGAATGTTGCCCTAATGGCGGATGCATCACGGCGCATTTTCTAAGGGGCCCAGTTTCCTGCCCTTCTTGGTTCCTTTGTGAAACTGTCCCTGGGCAGACTGCAGGGTCCAGTGCCAGAAGAGAAAATCCGTGGCGTGTGCGGCCCCCTTACCTTGCCCCTGGCCTTGGGAAGATATCAGCAGACCAGCTGGCACTGTTTCCAGTGAGCCCCACTGTGGGATCAGGTCTCTTTTTAATTTTTTAAAAATATGTTTTTATTGATTTCAGAGAGGAAGGGAGAGGGAGAGAGAGATAGAAACATCCATGATAAGAGAGAATCATGGATCGGCTGTCTCCTGCACGCCCCACACCGGGGATCGAGTCTGTAACCCGGGCATGTGCCCAGACTGAGAATCAAACCGTGACCTCCTGGTCGATGCTCAATCACTGAACCACACCAGCCGGGCAGATCACGGCTCTTTTTCAACCCTGTGGTCCAGCGGCCACTCCTAGTCCATCAGCTTAATGGGGAGAGTGACACGGACTTGCCTTCCTGGTCTAGGAAACAGGCCTGCAGGGGAACTGCCATCAGAAACAGAGGCAGCTTGCAGGCCCACCATCTCACCCAGGGACATGCTGACTGAGGTCTCGGTAGCCAAAGGCATGGAAGGAGGCCTCAAGCCCATCAAGTCCACACCCAACAGCCTCTGGTTAAGTATGCACGACCCAGGCCAGTGGTCGGCAAACTCATTAGTCAACAGAGCCAAATATCAACAGTACACGATTGGAATTTCTTTTGAGAGCCAAATTTTTTAAACTTAAACTATATAGGTAGGTACATTATTATTAACTTAATTAGGGTGCTCCTAAGGCTTAGGAAGAGCCACACTCAAGGGGCCAAAGAGCCGCATGTGGCTCGCGAGCCGCAGTTTGCTGACCACTGACCCAGGGCCTTGCACCCTGTTAGTGCCTAATGAATGCTTGGGTGATGGAATCCGTGTCCTATTTCATCTGCCTTTAATTGAAGTCAGAGACAAAGAAGCAAAAGAGTGTAAAAATGAAGTCATCATGGCTTTCAACTGTCATGGTTTGCATTAAAATAATTAGAGGAAGGAAAAAAAAGCCTCTCTGGTTGATGAATTTTCAGTTTTCATCAGGAAATTCATTTTTAATTGTTATTCTTTTTTTTACAGATTTGAAAACATGATATAATAAAAGGTTACCCTGGAATGTCGCCAAGGTTACACAGAAATGTTTTCTGTTTTTTAATTATTATTTTTCTCTGTTAATCCTTCTCCGAGGATATTTTTCCATTGATTTTTAGAGACAGTGAAAGGGAGGGGAAGAGACAGAGAGAGAAACATTGATGTGAGAGAGACACATCAATTGGTTGTCTCCTGCTTGCACCCTGACCAGGACTGGGAATCGAACCTGCAACTAAGGTACATGCCCTTGACTGGAATTGAACCTGGGATCCTTCAGTCCTTGGCTGACACTCTATCCACTGAGCCAAACTGGCTAAGGCAAAATGTTTTATATTTTAATGAATTATAGAGAGCAAGTGAACTTGGTCTTAAGCCCTGCCTTTGTCTCCACCCAGACGTGAATCTACTTGGATTTACTTCTGCAGCCACCTCTATGGAGACTGAACAGTGCCTATGCCATATAAATGGCTCTGTGGCACTGAAGAAAACAACTCGAGGGACCATGGCTGGGTCATCCAGGTTCAGGCCTTTACTACGTGAATTTAGGCAGATTACTCAACCCTCCCTCAGCCCCACGTTCCCATTTACGACATGAGGATATTAGTAACACTTTTTTCTTAGGTATTGTAAAGATTTAATGGGCTAACATATTAGAGAACTTGGTACCGTGCCTGGTGCATTAGTGTTCTAGGAAGATGCCTTTTATTATCAAATCGGCAGAGCAGGCAAAGGCCTCAGACAAAGGAGCTCACGATTACATTGTCCACAGAACCTAGAACTGGGTGCCATACGGAGAGTCCTAGTGCACCTCATTGTCTCTCTTTCATCTCGCCCACGGTCTCAGGGTCTAGATTTGGCTTTTCACTATGGAGATCACAACTCTATAACCACACACACACACACACACACACACACACACACACACACACTCACACTCAAACACACACATACACACACACACTCACACTCAAACACACACACATACACACACACACTCACACTCAAACACACACACATGCACGCACACTCGCACACTCACACACACTCACAATAGTCTACACAGCTGCTCCAGGTGGTGCTCTAGTCTCCCTGGAGGACCAAGGTTCCTGCCTGAGTCCCAGTCCTTTTTGGTGGCTCCAATATCCTGCTCTTGCCAGCCCTGCCCCGGGGCCTGGGGGCGGGTCATGATGTTCATGCTTCCAGGTTCTACAATGGCTGGATATACCTTCTCATCCTGCTTTTCCTAAGTTGGGTGCAAGGACTCTGGTTCCATGGGCTCAGTAAAGAAACAAATTGGGGAAATATGCGGTAACCCCACGTAAGCAGGTTTTCCCTCTCGGAGGACTTCTTAGTGCCCTTAATAAGCAAATGCATATTGAAAATCCCCAAGAGCAGAACTGGCAGCATTTCCCAAACTTCTCTGTCGATGAACCTCTTCATTTAAAGAACATCTTTCTGTAATGGGCCACACAGTCCAAAATTTGAGCTGTTGGAGGGTACAGAGTGTGTTTTGTCCATTGTGGTAAGCTACTGTCTGACACATAGTAGGTCCTCTATTGATGCTGTCTGAGTAGAATTGCATTCTCATAATTCACTGTGGCTTTGCCTTATTCCACACTGACCAGAGCTGTGGATAACTTGTCCACTGAAAAGAGTGGACAGTGCTGTCTGGGCATCTTTCACAGCCAGGCATGCTTCACTGCCTCCTTTGAGCTCCTTTTTGCCCCTTGGAGGCCCTTGGAGGAACTGGAGTCAGCAGTCATTCACCAATTCCAAGCCCAGGGCGATGCTCAGAAGGCAAGCATCAGGACAGCTGTTCCATTGCCTATGAGTGGCATCTGCACCTGACCCCTTGCCTAAGTCCCACTCCTGGACTCGAAGGAAAAGGGCCCATTCATTTCCACCAGCCCAGCAGCCTTGCACCAGTGCTTATCTCGTGCCTATGCCGACTTCCCAGTGGCAGAGAAATGATACTTATATGATTGACATGGGTGTGGGTCCTCCTCACAGTACGCTTCCGTCTTCTCCCCTATCACAACATTCTCCTGAGTGTCAAAATAAATGATGGTCATCTTGTCACCCCCAGAGCCAGAGCCACATGAGTGAGCAGTGCCCCCTCCAGAGTAAACTAAAAGCGTGACAAGCTGCTGGTTGCAAATCTCGGGTCGGACCATCATTTTCTTTTGATGCAGGACACTGGCACCAACATGACAGGCTGATAAACAACTATGATGGGTTTGTCGTGGCCTGATAGCCCCTTCCTCTGACTGTATTCTGTGATTAAAGGAAAGAGCTTCCCAGTATCATGACCCGGAAAGCTGGTGTCTGAAATTGAAGTGTCGCGTCCCTGTGACTTCTAGCACAGTTGCCTTTGAGAAGCGGAGTGTAGATCTGAAGGTGAGGGGCTATTCAACCTCCATGAGAGCTCAGCCAGCCTCAAGGGGAGGCTCAGGGCCACAGGTGATGGAATTACTCTGTTCTTGAAATTTCTTCAACTTCTTCCTAAAACATTTTCTGATCAAAAGTATCAGACTCTTTTTTTCAAAACCATACTCTCACAATAAAAGAATATATTGAGACAAGGATGTTCAGGTCTATATTTGGCACTGGATTCTGATGGCACAGTTGGGGCAAATGTATCTTTCCGGGGAGATGCGTACTACAAAATCCAATATGAGCAGAGATGGAAGATGCCACCGAGTGAGCTCTCTGGATGTAACATAATGGCACATCGCCATAAAACATCAAATTTGTGCGCGCAGGTAGGGTATTTTCAAGCCACCCAAACGCTGACTGTGACTGAATTATCTAAGAGATGTGCCTCAAAGGTAGCTAAAAAGAGAATGTGACTGTGGATACTGCATTCCATAGCTTATTCCTTGTGTGTTTATTTATCTCATGTCAGAAGAAAGCCCGTAGACTATCGGCACCTTGTTCAGCCAGGTGAGAGGGACATAGAAGCATCTTGGGATATAGCTAGTCGGACTGATGGTAATTTAAAACCAAATTTCTCTTGAGGATCCTTTGGGTTGAGGTGGGTCTGGGCACCTTGATTCCAATATTCTAGATGTGGGATGACAAACCAGCCAGTTTGCCCAGGACTGAGGGGATTCCAGAACCATCCTCTGCCGACCAGAATGAGTCTGTCATCCTACAGGCCAAGTTTCCTCATATATCTAGACATATCTCATGGCCATGAATGTCTGAACACAGACAGAACTGTTGGGGCTTAACTTTTAAGGCTAAGGGCATAGAACAAAGCCATTCATTCAACTCCTCACCAGTCACACCAATCTGGGGTTGCTTTCTGACTTAGCAGGTGGGCACAACCCAGATCTCTCCTAATAGTCCTTAGAGTGAAGAGAGAGAGATCTAGGTGGGCAAATTAAAGGCAGAACAGTGTAAGAGGTACTGTTAGAATGTGGGCTGTCTCATTTAAAATCCTGGCCTCACCATTTAGCAGCTGGGCATCCTTGGACAAATTCCTTTACTTCACTAAACCACAACATTTTCATTTACAACATAGCATCTCCCTTAATAGATTGTTGTGGGCACTGAATGAATTAAAGGAGTGTTTCTCAACCTTTATTTCTTTATCATCAAACCACCGAGTCTTGTAAGGTCTTTTTCCCTACTTGTCACTCCCTGCAATAGATATACTGTATATCTATTTATGTACTGTGGCCCTTTGGAGAGCCACAAACCATTGTAATATGTCATCTTTTTAATGTTCCCCAAACACCAATTTTCTCTCCCTTGGGGGTGATATTTTTGTCTTCATTTAGAAAGTATAAATTAATGAATATAAAGTCCAATGCCTAGGCAATGGTAAATATTCAAGAGATGTAAGTTTTATTGTTATTTTTATTGACTACGACAATTTGCAACTCAGTTCAGGGGAGGACCCATTGCTGTGTGCAATGATGGTGAGCAAAATATCACGTAAGACCTACCCACTTAAGAGTTCAACTCATTCTAGTTCTAAGACTCACACAATAGGAGCAAGAATTAATTAAAATCTCATGAGGAAACAATTCCTTTTTTCCCTTAGATAAGCCTAGAAACTTGGGTTGCGTGCACGCATGCATGAACCAGCTTCCCCCGGATCTTATCAATGTTTCTGTGTATACAGGAATTAATAGGAAAACTGTCAAATGATTAGTCGACAAAAGATAACCAAACCAATCCGATAGCCATCCACAGGCAGCCCACATTCTGCAGTGTGTGCATTCGCGAGAAGTCACCCATGGAATGAATCGTAAATAATGTCTTATTTTCCCACTGACCTACATTAGCATTTCAGACCTGCTTTATCTTCATTTGAGGGAGTGTCCAACTGGAAGCCACGACTCATAATTCACTTTAAGTTTTTCTGCTTATCTCCAAGATACTCTCCTAGCAGGCGGGGTGGGAGACAGAGGCTGGCTCTCTCTGCTCAGGGTATGGAGGCTGTTAAAGAAAGCCCTGTCTGGATCCTCAGAGGGCAGAGAGAAGTACTTCTACTCTGACTGTGGAGGTGGGAAGGAGGAAAGCAGGATTAGACTTAAAGCAAAGCCTTGGAGGTGTAGCTTTGTCATCATTGCTCCTTTGGGGACATTTCCCTCTAGCCCCCGATTATCTAGGGACTGTTATTCACCAGCACAAAGATTCTTTCACATTTTTCATCTGGTGGTCAGGCTGTGCATTAGACCCAGAAAGTTCTTGATAATGTGAGCTTTGATGAAAATGTCAATGACTTTGACAGTAGTCCAGACCCACTGGTGTGACTCTTTGGCCCCATTTCCAACATGGGATAATGGGAGTTGGCCCATGAATGAGATGCTCAAATGCCCACCCAATGCCCACACAAGTAATTTACATGAGTGAAGTGATTTCAATGCAGTTAGGAGTGGTGGGGACTATGGCAAACTGGAGGATGTATGTCCTGCCTAAGGGGGCAGTTACCTTTTAGTTCAAGATAATTGCTGCATTTCTGAAATGCAAGTCTGGAGAAGCAAGACCTTTAGATTTTTCAAGAATAAATGGGAATTTGGATTTTTGTATAAGTTGTAAAAATGATCACATGCTGAACACTAGTTCAAATTTTAAAAAAAAATAAAAGATCATTGAGTTAAACTAAGAAAGCCAAGCAAAGCAGGTTATGGTGGACTTTGGTCCAGTTCAACTTTTGACTTTGAATGTCAGTAGAGCCAATTATTTTCCCCGAAGACATGAACTAATGTGTACTCTGGTGCTAGATTACAATGTTAAAAAATGGCACACCCAGTCTAAACAGTTCACCCTTCTTCCTTTCACCTCCCTTTTGAAACAGGCAAGTTCCCTTATGTGGTTCTTGGAGGCAGCAAAGTAGGAAGCACTAGAGATATAATCATATAAATATGCAACACGTTTCTTGCTTTAACTTATCTGATCCTATAGTAACTCCAGGAGGTATGTCATAGTGTAAAGCCCATTGTACAGGTGAGAAAATGAAGACTGAGAAGGCCACAGAGCTAGTTACCCAATGCGCCAAGACTTGAACCCTACTTTGCTAAAGGGACTATGGCCCAGACTGTGAGTTGCTACCTAGTCCTCAATTTTCCTCTCTTTCTTAGAAACATAACCCTGATTTTAGCTGTCCACATTTGTTGACTATCTGAGATACTAGATGTCCCAGCTTCTCTGGTAGTTATTATGGCCTTAGACGAAGGTTTAGACAATGGATATCATTAGAAGTATTGGGTGTGAGACTCCTGGGAAGGTTCATTATAAAGGGATTAACCAAGAGGTAGGGTATGTGCTTTTGTAACGCCCCCATAGTTCCTGCTACCTGGTGTACAATGTGATGACTACAGCTTCAGCAGCCATGTTGGACCATGAGGTGGCCCTTTAAATGGGAACCACATGATGGGAAGGTAAAGCAGAGAGACAACAGTCTGAATCCCCGAGTCTCTGACGACCATGAAGTTTCAAGGGAAGCCTCACATGCCTCCTTCTAGTTCCAGTTTTGTTCACATGAGCAAGAAATAAATTCGGAAAAGTAACAGCCAATCTTGTTTGAGCTAGTGTCATTTTTGGATTTGCTATTCCATGTGGTCACGACTAATCTTCTCTGATAAAGGCAAAAAGCGAATATGTAAGAAAATGAATTAATACTCAAAAGTAAATTTTGTTGCTTTAGCCTAGAGGTAAATGATGCTAATTTAGACAAAGTATAAATATCCAGTCAATTCCTCATGTATGTTCAAATATTCAAATTAGTTTCTACTCACCTAAGATGTCTTGAATCCAGAAACAATCTTTCTATCAGCAGGGAAGTTTGTTCCGTTAGTGGCCCCAGAAAATCCCACTTCCTCATGACTACACTCCTGTATTGTCCCTTCCCACACTGACTGTGGCCTTAGCCATGTCACTTCCTTTGGCCAATGGGACACATGGAGACATTATACAGAGAGGCTTGAAAATGCTTGTGCATTGGAGTCTGTCCTCCTGGAACCCACCGCCATCTAGAGATACCCGGGCTCTCCCGCTGGCGGGGCCACGTGTCTGGGAACTAATGTTCCCTGGCTGACACCCCTAACCAACCGTCAGACATGGAAGTTGAGGCCATCTCGGAAGCTCAGCCCCAGTTGAGCTTCCAGAAAACGGAACCATGTGGGCAACCTCAAGACCAGCACAAGAAGCTCCCAGCTGAACTCATCCCAAATTGCAAAATTACAAGTGAAGAAATGGCTATTGTTTTAAGCCACTAAGTTTTGCTATGTTTCATTATACAGCAATAGGTAACTGGTAAAGAAGTGTTAATAAGTTAATCTTCACAAACAAGCTATAAACTATTGCAGTAATTAAAAAGTAGTTTATTGTTTATGTAATAGTTGCCATTTCAAATAACCAAAAAGTATAGCACAATCAGGGGGTGGATTAAAACAAAAAGGAACAGGTACAGGTAAATAAATGATGAGCATAAAATGCAACCTGTTTCCCAAATGTTGGGCTTTGGGGGCCACTAATGATGTCACCACTTAATCACCACTAAATGCAATATGTTGGCAACTGGGTATTTCAATTGCCTAAGGGATTTTTTTTTTTTTAACAACACTGAATCAAACTGGAACAAGGAATATACCCCTGATACAGATTTGAGTTGAGTAAGTACCTTCAAATAAGGAGACAACTCTGTTCTTAAAAATAAGAATGCCTTAAATTTGGAGAGAATTGCTCACTTCCTTTAATCGCAGCCATGAGCGCCTGTGTGCAGCTGCAATTACCGCGGGTTTGATTTGAAATGCAATAGACTTCTCCTCTCAAATTTGCCTTACCTCCCTTGAGCTACTTGGTTTTTTAAGTACAAATTGACAGGCAAATATGTAATAAGTTATGACAAGTTGAGCAATGGTTGTCTCCATCTGTTTTCAAAGGTTGTTTATTTTTATACTGATGAGGAGATGGTGGTGACAGAGCCGCCTTATGATTATTTCAATCCTTCAGTTGCTCCTGCTCGTTGTTCACTCTTCACAGCGCCTGTGCCCTACTTTCCTGGCGAGCTACTGTTTAATTAAGCGGCAGCAGGCCAGGCTTTAGGAGAGATACCTGTGTTTGAGATATGAGGTAACAAACGCATGGCCAAAACTTGGGTCCCTCCTATCATGATGCACTTTATTGCCCCCATTTCTTCATTTCATCTAGAAATTTAAGGTAATAATGTTTAAACCTATTAAAAATTCCATTAATCTTTTTCTCTACCATTTCTTTCTGTGCAGCTCTTTGAAAGGACACAGGATACTCTATGCTAAATTAGCTGATCTGAAACATTTCAAAAGAGCAATTTTAATTGAAATTTTTATCCCTAATATTCCAAAGTAATAATAAGAAATCCTTGGGTTGGATTAGCTTAGAGTGGCTGAAATTCTTAAATATGAAAATATTTTTCCACAAAATTCTAGAAACAACAAATGGAAATTCTGTGTGGGGGCAGGAGGGTGTTGGTTTGTTGAATCAATTTAACAGATTATTAAAAAATAATTCTACTTCTCCTTAAAGCAGTGACTTTTCAAGTAGGGTGATTTTACCCTCCAGGGAGCATTGGGCAATGTCTGGAGACATACTTTGTTTGCTACAATTGGGGTGGGGTATGTGATACTGGCATCTAGTGGGTGATGGCCAGGGGTACTGCTGAAGCCCATACAATGCTCAGAGCAGCCGCACAACAGAGAATTATGTCACCCCAAATGCCCACAGTGCTGAGGCTGACACAACCCATCTTAGAATCATTCACACCAGAGTCCCTAAAAGTGGTGGCACCTTTAAAATCCTGCACTTGAACAGCTGAAACCACCATTTGCCTCTCTTCTTAGAACTCTCTTCTAGATTTGAAGTTCACTGAGGGTAGAGATCCTGTCCCTCTCTATTTATTACCCACACTATGGCTCAAATATTAATTCCATGGACTATGCAAATTCAACGTGGTATATAATGTTTAATAATATATTAATACTAACATCAATTAGTTTTTCTAATTAAATTCTGTATATTCAAAGCATTAAAATCTTCAAGTGTGATAATGCTTTGTGGGTAGTAAGATTTTAGTAAACATTTGCTGAACGCATGAGTGAATAAATAAATAAGGTGAATGCATAAAAATGAATATTTTTATTTTTTCTATTATAGATTAAAGTAATGATGGTGGAATAGGAGGCAGATGAATAATCAATGTCTGGCTGGCACTAAGTATTAATTCCTAGGTAAATCTTAATAATAGGCCTATGGTCCTTATCATTTATATCTATTTTAAGGGCAATGGTGAAGCAGTTTTGCTATTTAAACACATGGAATATTTTAGGCTAGGCTAGACTGGATAACAAACCAAACCTGAAATCTCAATGGCTTAACACATAAGATTAATCCTTCCCTCAGATTTAGTTCATTTTGGGGGTTCCCTTCCCAGGGTAGTTTCTTTCCCAGTTGTGATGCAGGGATCCAGACCCTTGCTGTAGCCATGTCTTTGGGGCCACATGGTTTCCCAATTGTTGTTGGTTCTGAAGCCAGGAGCTGACTCAGACTCATTAAGTGCTTCCACCAGAAAGGGCACACGTCTCTATGCCCTGCAATCTATTGGCTGCATCTGGTGTCTGAGGCCAGGCCAGCTCAAGAGCAGGACGGTGTCATGGGCCTGTGGGCCTGTGATCTGCGCAGTTGCCCAGAGTGCTGTGCTCAGAAGGGCCTCATACTTGGTTCAGTGCTCCGCCATCATCCTCTTGACAGCTATTGAACAAGGGGCCCTGAACTTTCAGTCTGCAAGGGACCCTCAAATCATGCAGCCGGTCCTGGTCAATAGCCAGGAGCCAGACCTGCAAGAGGCCTGAGTGCACAGGGACACCAAGACTCTTAGAGGCGGTGATCCTGCCTGCTGCCAAATCAAGCCACAGTGCAGAAGCCTTCGTTTCCATCCTTAGGGCCCTTGCTACTGCTGCTCATAGAACTCTGGGCTTCCCCCATAGCTTTGCCACCATTAGGTGAGAAGCATTATGTAGTAGCACAAAAAATCAAACAGGGTCTGCTCAGATGGTGGCTGCTCTGGGAGACCTGCCCACACTCACACTTTACTTGTCCTGGCTCCCAGCTCCTGAGCTTGCTTTAGACACCAGAGGGCTGCTGTTTTCCAGGCCTTGGCCTTCGTTTGCAAGACCCCACACTAACTTCTTATTTTTAATGAGTCATGCACTCCTGCCTAGTTTTTCCCTTGACGATCTGGGTCCCACCAGATGTGGGTCATACACCACATATGACACTAAGGGAATGTAGCATGGGGCCATGCATTACAACCCTGGCTGCTCATTTGAATCATGTACCACATATAAAAAATACTCCTGATGCCTGAAACTCACCCTAAGAGATCTGAATCTGCTAATCTGGTGTGGGGTCTGGACAGTGAATTCCTGGGAATAGACAGGGGCCAGGCAGCTGTATACTTTGACCCTCTACTTACAGGTTATGTGATCTAAACAATATACGCAAACCCACGCAGCCTCAGTTTCCTCACCTGTAAAATGGGCTGATTATCTGCCACTGTGTAAACTTGGTTTGAAGATGCATGTAAAATATAAGAGGCCCAATGAGGTGGTTTTTGCTGAAATTCCACAGAGAGGGAAATGAATGTGCGGAACTAGTATGTTCCAGGAATAGTCCTTATAGTGGCCCTGCCAGGGTAATTATGTCATTTCCACTTTTAAAGAAGGAGAACCAGAGGCTCAGAGAAGTCAAAGAACCTTCCCAGGATCACTGTGGGCAGGTGGCTCCGCGGGTACTACTGACCTGTATTGAGGGTTCCCACCATCACACATTAGATTTGGGGCATTGCAATCATTTAATCCTCCCCAAACCCCTGTGAGGTAGGTGTCATTAGCCATATTTTATGGGAAGAAAAGCTGAGGCCAATGGAGATGGAATCTACCAGGTTATCCAGCTGGTAAGTGGCCCAGCCAACATACCTGTTCTTCCACTCTCTCAAGCACACCCCATGTCATGGCATCTCAAACTGCATTTTTCAGGTGGAATAGCTCATTTTTAAGAACTCTCCCTGCCAACTGGCTAAAGAGCAGCATTGTTCTGACCCACTAGAACTTGTCTGGGGCATCTCTGAGCCATGCTGGGGAGCCTAGGGAGCTGTAGTGCGGGGCAGATGATCAATGACCCAGAACTGCACCAGTTAGGTAAATAGCCTGCCTGAAGTCACAGCATGATCAACGAGGGGGTGGAGGGGCAGGTGATTACCACAGTAACAAGATACAAATGAGCCAGGATGCTGAAATACAGCACACTGGAGACTTGAAACTGCCTTCAATGGGAAGAAAGTGCCGGCAAATTGCTAGTAGAGCTGAAATGTTGCTGATTTTGCAAACATGTGTTCTTCAACTTGATAAGTAAATACATATTGGGTAATATGGTGATGTTGCAAGCTGTTGTTTTATGGCTGGGAAGTCAGCTGCCTGTGATTGATGCTAGCAATGAAAGTATTTATAAAATAACACTGAATTAGGAGGAGTTGCTTTATGAGTCTGGGGAAATGGATCTTTTATGAGGAATAAAATTTGATCAAGGAGGTTTATCAGGGTCACAAAAATCTGAAATTAAGCGCATTGGGATTGAGATCTAAGAGGGATCCTTGGACGCCTGAACAGCTTCTCTCCGACCACCTGTGCCATGTGAAACTGCAGTAGTTCCCACTGGTGTTCGTTTCTCTCCACAGTACATGTCACCGTGGAAAGCTGCATTTCCTCTTCCAGGTCATCAGGGCGCCACCTGGGGAATGGCTAAATGACACACATTTGGTTCACTCTTGTATCCCCCCGAACAGAGCAGAGTTGGGCACATGGTGGGTGCTCAGTAAATATTAGCTACGGCACGAATGGAGAAGAGATCCAATAGCGCCTGGCTTACTCTGTATGAACATTTTCTAATTTCATTGATTTTTTTGGAATTGTCTTCCCCACATATTCATTTCAGCCTCGTGGTGGTGCTGCTTTTACAGATTGCAATGCTCTCTTCCTGGAAATGGCCTGGCAGCGGAGAGACCAAAGCGGCTGTTCCCCAAGCTCAGGGGCCAGGGGGCACATGCCTCAGGCTGGTTCCCCTGGAGCCGCCCCGGCTAATAATGGCACTCACCTGGTGGCGTTGTTGGGTAGATTAAATGAGTTAATGTATGTAACGTTCAGCCCAGGGCTCTGTGTTCTGTGAGAACAATGTTATTACATGATGGGAGAGGCCTGGTTCAGAGGCTCCACTTTTGATAAAGACAAGTCTTAGATGAGTGCGAGGTTGCCTTTTCTTCGGGCCATCTTAGGTTGTATAAATAGGAGTAGACGACCAAGTACAAGGGAGGTGATCATCATTTAAACTCAATATTAAGCCTCACCAATATTTCCGGGTTTATTCCATGCACTGGGTAACTCAGAGATAATTAAAATAGAGCCCCTTCCTGCAAATTGCTGACTTGATCTTTGTTTTTCCCTTAGCCTTGTCCCTTGCCTCTGAAATTCTTCCTGTTAGCCAAGATCAGTTCATAAACTTCCACGATGGCCTTGCAAAGGGATGGCTGGGCGGGCTGCCTTCTAACACTCACAGGGCTGATGTCACAGGCAAGCAGGGCAGCGGGGTGCTGTGCTGTCGCAGGGCCATCTGCATTTCTGGGCTCCTTGTGCCCTTCCTCCTTGCTCAAAGTTAGCAGCAGGGCATCTTCTAATCTTCCTCTTAACCTTTGACCTCTGCTTCCATCATCACTTCTCCTCTGACTCTGACCTTCCTGCCGCCCTCCCCCAGGCAGAGGGTTCTGGAGGCAGGAAACACACCAATTACTGAATGTTAAAGTGAGCATGTGCAAATGGGTGTGTGTATGTGGGGTGATTCTCTACAACCAAAGGCTCAGGAGAGCCACTCAGATCTGAAATGGGACACCTTGTCCTGTAACAGTTGCCTGTTGCAAAGGAGAATCACCCAGAGACTGTGGACTGGTAACACATGCATGAAAATGGTAAGAGTCATGTTAACACGACACCCCCTAAGCACCTCTTCAGCTCGTGCTGCCTTAGGGGCTTGGAGATTCCATAGCTTCCTCATCTGTGTGCAACACACCCTTTGCGATTTGCAGGAATCTCATGTTTCAAATATAAGCTGTGCTTTCACCCATCGTTCCTGTCCTCCTTCCAGGAAAGTAAGAAATTCTGCCTGCGTGTTGTAAACATTTGTTTGTTCAACCCTCACTTTATTGGGGCCGACTCTGTGGCAGGCCCTGTGCTAGGCCTGTGGATATCCAGACGAATAAGACAGTCTCCGCCTCTCACCTTGCCACATTCAACCAGGAGAGATAGAGATGCTTAACCACAGAATTGCACTGCAGTGTGACACATGCACGAGATAAAGAACACGTTCAAGGTCACTCTGACAGCATCACGTGGCCACGTGGCAGGGCACTGTGGATCCCACTGGTGTAAGGTGGTTTAGGAATGAATGTCTTTAGCTACTCCCCGCTGAGATTTAGGGCGGGAACAGCTCTAAATGGTTTTCCCTGCATTACTGACTGTGAAAGTCCTGCTCGGCCCCTGACCATTTCATTGTTCCTTTGCATTTAAGTCTTTAAAACATTTTCTTCCACAGAATAACTTGACCATGTATTGAGCGCAATGAGGCATTAAAGCTGAAAAACAGCCCCATTGGCTACTTTCAAACTCTCCCTCCTGCTAGGAGAGTGGGCACATTAAAGGTTTTTAAGAGCTGGAGGCTTGGAGGCTCTATTTGCAAGTCAAGTTAAAAGTCCTGAGCACCCATCATGTCAACCACTGCCTTCCATGCTCTGGAACATTCAATTTCTACTGAATTCAATCTCAAACACACATCTGCCCCAGACAAGGCCCAGGAAAACTGGAAAGGACTGCTGCTCCAAAGATCCCATTTCAGTAGAGAAAAGAAACACCAACTTGCAGAATCCTACACAGCTCATTTACCCTGAGCAACTCGTTTTATCACGAGGTGATCAGTCAGTAGCCTCCCCCCCCCCCCCCACTTTTGGGCAATGAAGAAAGGGCTCAGCTAGCAATTAAACAAGAGATTAAAGCTTATACTGGGGGTGATTAGCAGACAGTGAAATGCCCTAGAGGACAGACAAGTAAAGAGGGAGACAATCAAAGAAGAAAAGAGAGACTGGAGCAGCAGAAAGGCAGCAATCTGTGCCTCTCTAATTGAGCAAGCATCTACTGAGGATTTGCATATGTTGCCCACGGAGTGACCACATTTCTGTCCCCTCAGGGCTTATAACCCAGGGACGCTCATGGCTCACTGATTGCATTCGTTTTCTAGGGTGGCTGTAACAAATCAGCACAAACTGGGAAGCTTAAAACCTCAGAAATGTATCCTCCCACAGCCCTGGAGGACAGGAGCCCGCAGTCAAAGTGTTGGCAGTGTCATGGCCCCTCTGATGGCTCCAGGGGAGAATCTGTTCTTGCCTGGTTCTGCTTCTGGAGGCGGCTGGCATTCCCAGGCTTGCGGCCCCACCTCTGCTCTGTCTACACATTGCCTCCTTCTCTGCCCATCTGTTATCTCCTCCTACCTCTCCTTAAGACCTTTGTGACACCCGTTTCCCCCCATAACCCAGTGTAATCTCAACTCAAAATCCTTCATTTAATCACACTTGCATAGGTTCTGTTTCCAAATAGTCACATTTACAAGTTCCAGGGATCAGGGCTTGCTGTCTTTGGGTAGCCACGGTCTGGCCTAGCACACTGACCGCTCTTGTTGTGTGGGGAGTTGTGCTACACTCTAGTGCACAAACTTGACCTCATTGAGGTTCTGTTCACATCCTCTCAGGTCCACTAGGGAACAGTGGTGACTGAGTCAAGGTCAAATAGCTGGTGGCTGGTGGAATCAGCGTTGGAACCCGGCGTCTGACCCAGAGTCTGTGTTGAGCACATGTTCTACAGCAAAGCCCGAGGCAGATGGAAGCAGGCAGCAGAAACGGGGCAGGCCCAAAGGAAAAGCTCACGTGTCTATCACCCAAGGAATGTTTAGGAATCAGTTTCCCAAGAATCAATACCGAGGTCATGAAGTTTGTTCTTGGGGTTAGCTAATGATGGAAGTGTTTTCCAGGCTCAATTCCCAAAGACACGTGAGGAGCCAGCTCCTAAATCTCAAGATTTCCGGTCCCGCAGAAACCGTGTTATCTTTTCAGTAATGAACAGAGTGGCTCAGGAAGACGAATGTGTGACATCCACTCCTGTGTAAGCTCTATCATCGGCTCACATGGATTTTGGGGGAAAGAAATATCTCTGTCCCAGAGGACACATGCTTTATATTTTTATAAAAACGCAGACAAGACAAGCTCTCCCCGCCCCCCTTCTTTCCAATCTTTAAAGAAAGAAAAATGTGTACAGTATAGCTCTTATTTTTTCTCTCCTTGAACCACAAAACATTTTGAGCAGAAAGAGGTTTTGGAGTTAATCCAGTGCAAGGGACTCAGTAAGAATATTTTCCTTGCATGCCAGCTGATACAGGTTATATTTCCTCTCTGCACTGAGAAGTCAGTTTTATGGAGAACAGTCAGAACCCTGGACTCTACCCTTCATTCTGTTCTACTTGGATCCTGGCTGGAGTTATGGATCACCCTGGGTCCCATGGTATCGGAGGGAAGCAAACACACCAGAGCCTGTCAGGAGGAGAGGGGAGGGCGGGCGGTCTCTATGGCCAGGGTGTTTCTATAGAAGGATGAGTTATAGTACTTGGACCTGTCTTGCCTGAAAGTCTTAAGTCTTCTTTTTAAGACTTAAAGGGAAGAAATGATACTAACCCAGAAAAAAGGAACTAGCCTATCCTGACTGGAAGGTGCTATATTAGCATGTCACCTTCTCATACTCAAATGACTTCATGTTTGAGTGGACTCAGTAACTCCACGTGGCTCCCAGTTGACACCAGTGGATGGCTCTTGGGGGACCATGGCAGACATGGACTGTACATGACAGGAAGTCCTGCCTGGTGAGACCATCAGCTGGTACTGCCGGGCATGCACGTAGGTTGAATGACACTTGCTGTATCAGAAGGAAGTCTTGCCTTTGGGGGAGTGTGAACTACCAGATCACCTTTGGGGAACCCCTCAGCTTGCAGCACGTGTGATTTTCACAGGGCACGGAAAACAACGTCAGCGCTATTCGTGGTGCCAAAAGGGCATGTAAGTGGGAGAGGAGAGATTTGTTAGATGCTTCCTCAGCTGATAAACCTGGAAATTGTGCTGACTGCCAGAGTGAGGAATGGAAAGGGAGGAGTAAAAGAGGCAACTCTGCTTCCAATCGCATTCACTTATTCCACGGAAAGGCACACAAGGTCACACGCAGACCATCAATTCCAGTTAGCTGACTAGGAGGTTTGCGTTGCGTGTCCTGAAGAATCCCTCAGTGCTATAGCTGCACCAAGCACCTCACATTTCCTCTACCTCTGAGCTGCTCTTATCAATTAAAGGCAGCTCCCATGGCCATGAATCTCCATTTAAGCCCTTGTGAAAAATTCCACTTTAATAAACCAGCTGAGTGGCTTGTCTGTTATCCACTCTCCTGAAAAGGGCTGATGTCCCATCTATGTCCATGGGGACAGAATGCTTCAAAAGAATGATTCCAACGCTAAATTCAGATCCGACTACTATTTACTGTTGCCTCCTGCTCCAGGCAGTTCATATATCGCATCTCATTTACCCTCTTACAATTCTGTAAGTTGACCTAGTTTTATTGGCTTCTACCTCCTAATAGCTCTCGGATGCATTCCCTTCTCTCACCTTAATGTTACTAGCTGGTTTTCTCCCTGTTAGAGGAGACTCTTTGCTTTTCTTCCTACAACTTAGCACCACCTGACATGTTATACATTCATTTGTTTAGCTTGTTGATTAACGATTCCCCCTCCATTCACCAAATGTAATGGGGACTTTGTCTGCTTGGTATCACCAAGGCAAATGTTTGTGGAACAAATGACTGAATACCATCCCTGCTACATGCAAGTTCTAAAACGAGCAGTTAATTGTGTCCCTCCCAGCTCGATATACTTCAATGGCTCTTGCTAGATACAGTCAAAATCCCAGAACCTTGCACAAAGAACCTTCATCACCTGGCTGATGTTTATTTCTTGTTATCTAGATTAGATAGTCCTTTTCTTTGAGTCCACTTCGCTCCCTGGTTGTCCTTGCCCTGGTCCTCTGCACATTGGGTTGCGATTGTCTATTTACTGGTCAGTCTCAGCTACTAGAATTGTAGCTTGAGAGAAGGGCATATCATCTCCGTGGGCATTTTCCCAAAGGCCAGGAGGCTACCAAGTACCTGGGATATGGGTATTATATCAACTTTTATTGGATGAAATGATGAGTGAATGAATGAATGAATGAATGAATGAATGAAGAGTATTAGAAGTGTTCTTATTCACAATTTTTAGGGATATTGGGAAAGAGATAATATACCAGGTGCTTCCTATTTCTCATTTAATCCTCTCTACCCTCTGCAATAGGGATCCTCATTCTTGTTTAAACAGAAGAAACTGAGACTCAGAAAAAGATAGCAATGGTTTTGAGGTCAGATCGCCAAACAGGAGGCAGGGGAAGATTCACAGTCAGGTCTTCAGACTCCAAAGCCCAAATTCTTTTCCTGGTCCAGAGCTGGAGGTTGGGTCCCAGCAGCCCCTTTCTAGGGGCAAAGTCAGCAGAACACACCGCAGTTTCCCCTGCAGGGTGGTCGATGCTGCTTGAAGGAACTGCAGGGTAGGCGTGGAAGTACCCTCGGCTATCTGCCCGGTGTGCTTCCGGTCCCCCCTTGGTCTCCGTTAAACAAAATGCCTTCCTATTTTCCCTGTGACTTCACTTTGGTTGTTTTCACAGACTCATGTAAGCCATGGTGTGGAAGGGACGTCAGGGCACTGAGTCTACCTCCCGGCAAAATGAACTATAGGAAGAGTGAGTCATCCAGTCTCTGTTTACTAGTAAACACACTCTGGACCCACACTCACACCTTACAAGGCAGCCCACTGCTTCTCTGGGCTTCTTGAATGTGGTGAGAGCGTGTGCACACTGAGCCATAACCAGGCTTCTGGAAGCTTCTATTTCTGCTCTGCCTCTTTCAAGCCCCTGTGATGCACTGAAACGTGCATGCGGCTGTATCTTTCATTACTAGTCACCAGCCTCTAATCTCGTTGTAATTTGTCAACTACCTACTCAAAAGAGGTACTGGGAGCAAACTGCACGAGACGTGTCTGGCCGGTGCTGTCTGCTGGAGGAGGATTACTCTTCCTAAAGCAGAAATTCGTGCCAGGGGAAGGTGTGACACGGAAGGTTTCTTTGGAGTTTGTGGTCAATTAAGACCCCAACATTGTGTTCACGTGGATGGCTGTGCAGCATAGGGGATCTCACCCTGATTCAGGGAGCTGGCTTTTAAGAATCTCAAGGTGAAGACTTTACATTCATCTCTGTGACATGAAATCATCAGTTCGTGGTTGCAGCGTGTCCCTGCCTGTTAGGACGGTTGAGTCCATCATCTGACATATTAGCTATCCCTCATCTACTCCGGATGAGCCATCATTTTGAGGTTATTGATATAAATGTCAGATGAGATAAGATTAGTGCCTAATAAATGTCATCTAGCCCCTATTTCTCTTTTCATTTTTAAGCTGTGAATTTTTATACTTACACAGGAATATATGTACACATCTGGGCACATATACATACATGTACACATATGTACACAGGTACATATACACATACAGGTATAAGAAATAATGCAATCACAGTTCTAGCCACCCCAGCTTAGGAAATGCCCCATGCATTGCCTCTGTGGCCCCTGAATGTTCCCTCTCAGTCTCATCCCCATGCCTTCCCTCCACGGAAAATGGTTATCAGGAATTTTGTGTCTCATAATCCATTGTTTTGCTTCATAGTTTTACTCCTTATCTGTCTCTAAAAATATTGGTTTTTTGGTGTGATTTTGACTTCTCTATAAATGGAATCATACTGAATGTATTTTTCTGCAAATTGTGTTTTTCACGGCACAGAATGTTCCGGAGACCCGCTGTCAGGGATGCAGAGCCGTCTGTCAGATGACTGCACTGTCATCTAGAACCAGCGATGCTTTGGTTAGTGAGCACATAGGATGCTCCCAGTTTTTGCTACTGCCAGACATGCTGCTAGGCCATCCTTGTCCAGGCGTCCAGGTGCACATATGAAAGTGCCCTGCAGATATAGGCCTGGGAACACATGACACACCTTCACCTTTAGCAGGTAACGACAAACTGTTCTTCGATGTTGGTGTTACAATTGACACTCCCAGCAGCACTGAATGAGAGTCCCTGATTTTGCACATTACTGCCCATACTTGGTATTTGTATACTTAATATTTACCAACCAGGTAGATATAAAATTATATCTAAGTGTGGTTGTTATACAAATTTCACTGGTGGCCAATGCGTCTAAATACATTTTTTAAAAATATGTTTTTACTGATATTAGAGAGAAAGGAAAGGAGAGAGAGAGGGTAAGTGGGGAGAGAGAGAGAAAGAGAGAGAGAGAAAGAGAGAGAGAGAGAGAGAGAGAGAGAGAGAGAGAAGAGAGAGAGAGAGAGAGAGAGAGAGAGAGAGAGAGAGAGAGAGAGAGATCTGGGAGAGAAATACCCATCAGCTTCCCATATGCACTCTGACCAGGGTCTGCACCTGCAACCTGGGCATGTACCCTGACCAGGAACCAAGTCGGTGACCCTTTAGTACACGGGATGGTGCTCAACCAACTGAGCCACACCGGCCAGAGCATGTTCTCTCTTTTTTTATTTCTTAGATTTCATAGGAGAACTAGTTATGAATTAGGCTGGAGTCTATATATCATGTTTTAGACATTTCTCTTTTCTAACAGTTGAGTAACACTATTTTTTAAATTTTTTTTTATTGATTAAGTTATTACATATGTGTCCTTATCCCCACATTACCCCCTATTCCCCCCCTCCCCCCACTCATGCCCTCATCCCCGCTGATGTCTGTGTCCATTGGTTAGGCCTATATGCTTGCATATAAGTCCTTTGGTTGATCTCTGAGTAACACTATTGAACACTATGTGGTCATAATCCATTTTACAATAATTCATTTTATACTTTTTCTAGACTTAAGGGAAATTCATGGACATGTAGTTTCTAGACCCTTCCTTTTACCTCTTTTTGTACCTCATTTGCTCATCTCTCTTCCTGTGATGGTGAGAACCTTAAGACAGGCTTTGCCTTTAGCATTTCCATGAAGCCATCATAATTTCCACAAGCTCCTGCCACTTTTTCCCTTAGAAAAGCAGTCACAAGTCTATGAACCTGACAGCCTGTTCCTGCGGCTCTGGCAGGCACAGTGAAACCAAATTGCAAAGTTTAATTAGTTAGCTTGCTTCAAGATAAAAACGCAAATAAAAAAGTTTTCAGTTTCACCTGTTTATGAGCCAAAGGCAAAATTAATTAAAGGCAACGGAGAAAAGTAAATAAACATTTTGAAATAAAGGAAATAAACATTCCGAAGCTAGAGGTTAAGGCTCATGGAACATGAGAGAGTCAATTATTTATAGTCATGTGTTTCTGCCTGATGACTTAATCATGCGCCCTCCGTGCTCTCTCCCCCGGAACGCATGCTAAGAAGAAGGGCCTTAGAGCTCTTTAAGGAACGACAGGCGATCAAGATGGGCTTCTTGCCAATAACATTGCTACTGATGTTAACAAAATATTTTTGGACAAAATGGCAGTGGATTTTTTTTCATTATGATAAGTTTTTTTTTTTCATTTTATAAAACTGTGAAATGAGAGTTCAGTACACAACTTGGCTGTATTTATAAGACACAAAAAAATTGCTATTGTGCAGATGGCCATTTTGCTATTTAAATTAGACTAGCCAGGGAGCAAAACCTAAGCATTTACGTTGGAACTGACAGTAGAGATGTCAAATAGAAAGAAAAACACCATGGGAAAAGGTCACTTCATAGCCTGTAAATAGACACTGCTTTTGCACGATAGCAATTCCATTTCTCCACACCATCCAGGGCAGTCTGGCGGCTGTTTTCTGGTGGCCACAACCGTGGTGTGAAACAGAGAAATCCTCAGACTTGGGTTGGGCCAGGGGAAGAGATCACAGGTGTTGGAGTGGAGGGTCAGGGACTGAAGAGCAGAAACAGGCATCCACTACTGGGAATTTACCTAAGAGGACCCCAAGGGCCAGTGTGTAGACAGTCCCCAAAGAAGGCTGATGCCAGCTGGCTCAGGTTTGCAAAACAATAGGAAGGAAGAAACCAGAGAATGGGAAATGGCTAAATAAATTACCTTGTTATATAGCTGTTAAAAAGAGAGAGAGAAAATCTGCATTGTCATAGAAACATGCCCACATTTTTTTGGTTGGGCAGAGAGGAGTTTTAAGATACACTTCATTCTATAACTCCATGCTTTTATAAAAATCAAATAAAAACAAAGTGAAGCCCTACATGTAGATATGCATGTATTGGCAAGAAAAGGAAAATATCCATAGAAAAATACACAGAAATTGTTCATGGCAAAGTGTTGGGGTGGGATTAGAGGAGGTTTCCCTTCTGGGAGAATTTCAATGCAGTCATTTCTGTGCTTTGAGTTATTACCACAAGCATGAGTTAATTAAGCCATTTAAAAGACTGAAATAAAAAAGTAATTAGTGGGTAAATAAACAGATCAGCAAAGTGAGAGGGCAAAGAACCCGGTGTGAAAAGTCAGAGGAGAAGCAGATCTGGGTCAGCCAGTCCAGGCCCCGGGCCCAGGGGAGCAGATGTGGCAGGGACAGGCATGCAGGCAGCCCTGGGCTTCAGGGAGCTGCCAGTCGGGCAGGGCTGGGAAGTGGCATGCACCCGTGGGGGGCAGAGGTGGTGGTGAGTTGCAGCCTCTGATGGGGTGGGAGTCCTGGAGCTGTCCTTAAGAGACCTGAGCAGTCCCCACTCTGCCCAACCTTTTCTGTTTCTGCCCTGGGCCAGGCCAGCCTCACCACATATACCTAATGAGGATTGTCAGACCTGCTACCTGCAGAGAAGTAAAATCCCCTGGGGCAAACTTAAAAGCACAAATTAAGGGGCATTTCCTGTCAAATCAAAATGTTGGGAAAAGACAGCAGCATTTATACGTGAAGACGTTTCTCCCAGGCATTTTGAATGAGGAAGGTTACTGGCTTAGCGTGGCCTGCTGGCTTCCTCTCCTCCAGCCTCAAGCCCTTCACTCACCCCCCGAAAGCTGAGTCCACCTCATGTTACTCCCTATAAACCATCGCTATTAATGTCATCCTTGTTGAGAATGACAGACATTGACGATGATGAGGTGGTCCCACGGAGGAGGAGGAGGAGGTGATGATGACAGCTGTCATTTATTGAGGCTCTATGTGCCCGGCATGGGGCTGAGTGACAGATACATGCTTTCCCTAATTGAGGGGCAGAGGAGATAGGGCAGCTCAGGGAGATTAAGTACCATGCCCGGGCCATGCAATGAGTGTTGGCAGAGCCAAGATGCAAACCCAGGTCCATGTGACTTCAAAGCCCATCACTGCTCACTCTACCTTGCTGCCCTCTATGGCAATAGATTAACAGGCGTGGTGACAATAATAGCTAATATTTATTAAGCACTTAGTGAAGAGGCTGGCCAATATGCTAAGGGTTTCAGGTGCATGATTTGATTTAATCTCTGACAACCCTATGGTGTTAGTGCTATTAACATCCCCATTTAACGGGGGAGGAAGCTGGGGAAGTTAACCACAGCTTTCTAGGCCACACAGCTAGTAGGTGGCAGAGGGAGGGTTGTGCCAGGCGCTGTGGCTCACCCTCATCGCCATCCTCACCTATGCGATGAAGCCCAGCGGCAAAATCAGGCCCAGCCAGACCCTTGTGATTTGCTGGCTCAGCTCCCCTGGCTCCCACATGTGTATTCTGGATACAGCCAGTTGCTCGCTGCTCCCTAAACATGCCCTGCTCCCTAAACATGGACTTCTTCATAAATTATTCTCAGTGTCTGAATATCTTTCCTCCCATAGCCCACTTCCTAAACTCTTGAAAGTGACTTAAGTATCTACCATTCCTTGAAGCCACCTCTGAACTCTCAAAAAGGTGAACACCGATCCACGCAGCCACAGTTCCCAGAACATGCTACCATCACAGTGTCGCTCATGTCTCATTGTAATCGAGCTCTTAGGCAGTTCCCCAAGGTCAGGGGCCACGTGGATTGATTTCTGTGTCCCACTGCTCTCAGCCAATCCTCGGCCCTGGTACATCTGGCATAACCTTTCCAGACCCTGGAACTGCCACATCCTGACTGGTGGCTCTGAAGAGCAGGGAGGTGTCTGCCCTGTTGGCTGCCTTGTGGTCAGCAGGCCCCAGGCCCTGGCATGTACTTGGCTCCTCATCAGCACTGGGTGGATGAAAGAATGCAGCGTTCCCACCTCTGAACTAGCAGGCTCAGCTGCTGGAACAGAGACCAGAGAGGCCCAGAACCACCACCACCTCCCTGCAACAGGGGGCTGAGCCGCTCGGGGGACTCTGACCCTCAGCCCTGCTGTGTTTGTGAGGTGCTACACGCCTCTTCTTCAACGCCGTCTCAGAAATTAACTGGATGTGCTAGCCGTCATTTTGCCAGAGCTTTGAAAGGTGAAATTCAATTAGGGATTTGTTTCCAGCTAGCACAGGAAAGAAAGGGAGATTATCCACAGGGAAGCAGCGCTGCTGACAGAAAGGGATGCTACCCTGGGCCTGCATTTTGAGTGACAAAGGACAACTAATTAAAAAGCAATAGCAACCTGTTCTCCTAAAGTCACGGACATAAAGGATTCGGAGGAGGACACACTGCAAAGCCTGAGGCTCTCCGTGATCCCGGGATTTGCTGATACCAGAAGGCAGCTGGGGGAAATGCAGCTGGAAGCAGCCAAAGGCAAACACAGGATCCACCTGTATCAATGGCCGAAGCTCCCATGTGGGAATACACAGGAGCAGATATTTAGAGAAAAAGAGAAAATGCAGAAGGTAGTGCCCTAGAATCCAAATCCTTGGGGAAGGGAAGGTGACAGGGCCACTCTGCATTGTTGTCTGTGAATAGGCAAACAGAAGAGAAATGGGGGGACAGGAGGGCATCTCCCTGGCCCAGACTCCCAAGTGGATCCGTGTTCACACCAGGCTCCGTGCATTTTAGATGCTCTGAAAATGTTTGTCTCTGATTGGCTGTCTAGCTGCCATCCATCAGGGGCAGGTATGGGGGGTTACAGTGAATCACCTGGATCATGCCCCTTTCCTCTTCCCACCCCACGTGGTCTGGGGTGTACTGAACGCTGATTAAGAATTGAGCTCTAAAGTCAGAGACACCTGGGTTCATGTCCAGTCCATAACCTACTAGGTCTGTGTCCTTGAGTTTTAATTCTGGAACTTCTCTGAGCACCAGTTTTCACACTGGAAAACAGGATAATAATGGCTCCTCTCTCATAGGTTATCTCTGAAAGTTAAATAAGCTGAGCAAAGGCATCACCGTGTGCCTGCTCCACAGAAAGCACTCAGTGCGCGTTGGCTGCTGCTACTGCTCTTCTTGTCATTGTTTTTTTTTAAAATATATTTTATTGATTTTTTTACAGAGAGGAAGGGAAAGAGATAGAGAGTTAGAAACATCGATGGGAGAGAAACATCGATCAGCCGCCTCCTGCACATCTCCCACTGGGGATGTGCCCGCAACCCAGGTACATGCCCTTGACCGGAATCAAACCTGGGACCCCTCAGTCTGCAGGCCGACGCTCTATCAACTGAGCCAAACCAGTTTCGGCATCTTCTTGTCATTATTTGATTTGAAAAATGCATCAGACATTTTAAGAAAAACAGTTAAAGCCACAATTTGCAGAGCAAGGAAAACAGAGATTCTCCTCACAGATGCACATGTGTCTGTCATGTGTAAGGCCCCGGGGTGGAGAGCAGGGGAACTTTGAAAATGGATCCTTCACACGATCCTACAGGCAGAGCTAATGGTCAAACCAGTTTTGGAAAAGAGGTGTCATGCATCACAAAAGTGCTGCTAATACCCTGTCCCTTTCATCCTGCTTCCAATCATTTATCCTGATGAAATTCAGAAAAGAAAGGGGGAGACAAGTAAGATATCCTTGAGATGTTCATTGCACCATTATGTGTGGCAACTGAAAATAGAAAACCTCTGAATTTGGGGGTTTTCCAAATAAACTACTGGAATTACCATGACAAAGGGAGCTAAAAGGACACAGAACAGATACATGGACACTCTGCATTGTTGTGTGTAATGACAGAAAATTATAAATAGCCTAACTGCCCCTCAGAAAGGCCTGAGGAAGAACCCTGGATACAGCCAGTCTGTGGAATATTATGCAGCAGGTAAAAAGGACAAGGAAATGCAATGACAGGGAAGATCATCGAGACATATTAAGGAGCAGGGAGAACAAGTAAAAAGCAATATGTCCTGTATAATCCCAAGTATATAATTTATGTCTATTTTGTTTGTAAATACAGACAAAAATGTCTGTAAGGACAGAAATTGAGGTAATGCAGGCATTCTTTCTGTCCCGGATCTGGAATTAGGTGCGAGGCATTACTAATGAGAACTTGGCTTTTATTACTATAGTTTAGAGTATTTACATGAAGATGATTATGTTTTACTTTAGCTATTTAAAAAAGAATTAATAGAAAATATTCAGATTCCACATATGGCTTTTTAAAAAGCAGGGTTTTTTTCCCCCCAGCTAAAAAAGACTGAAAATCAATGGCCTAGATGTTCAACCATAGGAAAGCAGCCAAATAAATTAGATTTAGCTACTTGATAGAACATTATGTAGTCATTAAAGGTTATAATTATAATGACTGAACAGAAATCTGGGACAATCTTGTGATATATTAGGTAAAAAAAGTAAAATATAAAATGATGTCTTACAGGATGCAGTTGGACACAACACATACAAACAGCAATGTCAGAGGCGAACAATTATGGCTGACATCTAATATTAACATTGAAAAGGTATATTTTAAAATTAAAAAGTTAGTCCAATTGCTGCTTTAATGTCTCTGGGACTCACTTGGGCATGTGTACCATGCATACAAAACCAAGCTTCCTTTTGAGCCAGTCTCTCAGACTCACACAGCCTATGCCCAGGAATGTATGCAGTTTACAGGCGTCTTGAGGTTAATCATTTCTAAAAGCAGACGATTCTCATCCTTGTTGAGCCCCTGAATATGCCTGCGGCTGCCAATTGGGGCTTCTTTTGGAGAATCTTCAGTGTTTCACAAAGTGCCTGGATTGAATCCTTTTTTTTTTTTTTACCACGGCCAGCTACAGTGGCATCTCTTAGAGGCCACAGTAAAGTTGCAAAGATAAAGGTGAACAGCTCTCTGTAAGCTAGATGCTCAGAAGGCACCAGCATACACCCCCTGCCCAGGAGCTGGAAGCACCTGCAGCATGGAGCCATTTTGAACTGGACCGTAGGTTTGTGGTAAGATTTCAATCATTACAAATGCAATACCTTTATCGGGCAAATATAGATCCCCAGACGGAGAGGGCAACTTTGGGAAGATATGAACGGCAGTTCTGACAGATGCATAATGGATAAAAGGTTTCCTTTCAAACGCACTTGGACACATAGCCGAGAACAATCCCCCTGTCCATTCACAACGAAAGGCTCTGGAGACCCACCAGTAAACAGATACACACATCAGAAACTGGTCCAATTTCACAGCCTTGACTCCTTCATGTTGCATGACTCCCCTCAACATTGTGATAACTATAATAATTAAAGCAACTATAGTTTTATTAAGTGCCTACAATATGTCAGGCATTAAGCTAAGTGCTTTTCAAATATTATCTCTTTTTATCCCTTTCTATGATCCTGTGTGGTATATAATGCTATTCCCATTCTTTTGGATGAAGAAACTGGAGCTTAAAAATAAAGTGAGTAGTGGAGTTGAATTTCTTACCCACAGGTGGAAGCCCCATGTATGTCTCAATCTGGTCTCCATCTGCTGAAACGCAGCTGTTCCCAGGGCCACATGAGGGGAAATGGACTTAAGCTAACAATGTGAGGGCAAGTTTTTCCTCTCCAAAACCCAAGTCTGACAGCGCCTCATCCTGGAGGCTTCTCTAAGCATCCCTGACAAATAAAGTTTCCCCCACAGAACCACTTTTATTGTTCCTCATCTCCCGGCACTGTAGATATATTTAATTTTTAATTTTTTCATATATTTTGTATTGATTCAGAGAGGAAGGGAGAGGGAAAGAGAGAGAGAAATATCAATGATGAGAGAGAATCATTGACTGGCTGCCTCCTGCACGCCCCCTACTGGGGATCAAGCCTGCAAACCAGGCATGTGCCCTTGACAGGAATCGAACCCAGGACCCTTCAGTCTACAGTCCGACACTCTATTCACTGAGCCAAACCAGGTAGGGATATAGATATATTGTAGATGTTTATTTTTTTTTCTATTTAACTTCAAGCTCATTTAAATACTTTGTTCAGCTTTGGGGGAATCCAAGAAATCTGGTTATATTGTTATTTATAAGAATTACTGGGCAGGATATAAATGCCTCCCCAGAATAAGGAGCAATAACACCACCAACAAAATCAAACAAACACAAAGCTAACCAAGTAAGTGGGGTGCTGCATGGAACAAAAATTATAAATGCTTTCATCCTTAAACAACTAAATCCCTTTATAAGGTTCTTATTGCCAGAATAGACAACGTCTATATTTGTCTCCATTTTCACAACCTCGCGTAGAGCTTGGCACTGAGTAGATAGTCAATAAACACTTGCTGAACAAATGAGTGAATCGATGAAACCATCTTATATAGAAATAAGGGTTTTGAAACTGATTATGAGTAGCTAAGTCATATGCACAATAAAAGAAGCCCAAACTCGGCTGGTTTATTGGCATACCACCAACCGTCACGGGATTGATTATAAACATTATTTTTTAAGAAAACAGTTCAAATAAACGCTCTTGCTCTAGACTGAAGTAATCATATTTTTGGAACCTTGAACTGGAATGTGTCTCCTGTCGTTTATGGGGCCGTGGGGAGGGCATGTGATATCAGGACTAGCAGGGTGGCTGAGCTTCAATTTGCCACAAACAGGGAATTGGAGATATCAGGCCTGACACTCATGGATCCCCAGGGATGAGCCAAGATGGACAGAAGAGCAAACTCCTGAGCTGGGTCCGATTCACACACACACCAGAGGCACGGAAAGGATCTCTTTTCAAATGATCTTCAAACATAAGAATGTCAAGTTTGAAAATAAAAATTAGGGGGAGGGAAATATAAATGAAAAAACGAATGATTCTCCTCTGTGCTAGAAGCAGGGGGTACCTTGGAGTACATGTTTCCTAAAGGGACCCTGAGACCAATAGCATCAGCATCACCTGGGAGCTGGTTGCAGACTCTCAGGCCCACCCAGCCCTATGGTGTCAATAACTCAGGCGTGGACTCAGCATCTGGGTTGTAAAAAGCCCTCCTGGTGATGCTCATGCACATACGAGCTTGAGAACCACTGCCTTAAGTCAAACGCTCTGTTTAGAAAATTTAATACAGAACTTGGTTTTCAAATTTTTCCTCCAATTAAGAAAGACATAGGTATACTTGACACTCCTATAAAATATACAAAGCATTTCACTGAATTGGGTACTCTCCTTTGCATGGATCCTCACACGGATCCTATTGGGTAGAAAACTGCCCCTCTACCCATTTCACAAATGAGCAAATGAAGGCTCAGAGAGGTTGAGTCTCATGATGCTAATCTAACCGCATGTAATTCTGACTCACAGGGCATACTCTATGCCATTCACGTCTCAGTCTTTGAAGAACAGAGCTCAAATGGTCAGGAGAACACCCAGGGTTGTAGGTCTTGCAGGTGGGTTTTGGGCATCATGCCACTTCCCTGCAGGAGCCACCAGGAAAAGTCCACCTCCTGGCAGACCATCAATCATAGAGGGCTGTATTCACATCTGCCTTCCCCCGGTGGCTCCCTGCTTGGACAGAGCTGGGGTGATATTTACCTCTGCATCCCTCAAGATGAGCAGCGAGAAGGGAACCACCCATCTCCATTCCACTTGAGAAGACCAATTCAGGCATTGCATGTTCTTTCTATACGAGGTCCTCTCACAATAAAAAATAACTCATCACATCACCCATTGAATGCTCATGTTACTCACAGTAACTCATAAACTCTTGTAAACAATCCTGTGACGTCAGTACTAGCATTCATGTCCCCATTTGACAGATAAGGAAACCAAGGCACAGAGAGGATACATGACTTCTGCAAGATCATGCAGTGAGCGAGCTGCAGAAGAGGGACCTGAGCCCATTCATTCTGCTCCAGAGCCTGACTGCCAACACAGTTGTAGCCAACACCATGTCTAGAGGGAGGATGATGTGAGAATTGGATACTGAACCAAAGGACTTTGAAAGAATAAGTGGTAGAAATGAAACAACTAAGACTGACTAGGTGTACCGGTTAATAATGCGGATTTTTTTTTCACTAGATGGATTTACACATATATTGATATATATGCGATTTGATATGTATGCTGTTTTGTTGTATTGAAAACAAGCTTCAAAACTTCATATGTCAAATTTGCTGAAGGTGTTAACATCATAGATATTTTTACACTTAAAAATGTCGAATTTCGTGCCAAAAAAAAAAAAAAAGAGCATTTGCAGGAAGTTTAATTCATTACTTTATTTTGAAGAAAAGTGCTGCTGAATACTTCGGGAAGCTTATGGTGAACATGCTCCATCTCAAGATACTTGTGAACGCTGGTTTAAACGCTTTAAAAGTGATGATTTCATTGTGAAAGACAAAGAACATCCACGTCAACCAAAAAAGTTTGAAGACCAACAATTACAAGCATTATTGGATGAAGATGCGTGTCAAACTCAAAAACAACTTGCAGAAAGCTTAAACATTGCTCAGCAAACAATTTCTGATAGTTTACAAGCAATGGGAAAGATTTTAAAGGAAGGAAAATGGGTGCCACATCAACTGAACGAAAGACAAATGGAAGTCTTTTTTGCATCGAATTGTGACTGGCAATGAAAAGTGGATTTATTTTGAGAATCCCAAATGCACAAAATCATGGGTTGATCTAGGTCAACCATCAACATCAACTGCAAGGCCAAATGGCTTCGGAAAGAAGACAATGCTCTGCGTTTGGTAAGATCAGGAAGGTGTGGTGTAATATGAGCTTCTAAAACCAGGTGAAACCATTAGTGCTACTGACAACAAATCAATTTGAACCATGCTTTGATCGTGAAACGACCAGAATGTTCCAGAAGACACGGCAAAGTAATTTTGCTTCATGATGATGCACCATCACACCCTTCAAAACCAGTTAAAGACACGTTAAGAGATCTTGCCTTGGAAGTATTAACCAACCCACCATATTCATCAGACCTTGCTCCGTCAGATTACCACATGTTCTGATCAATGGCACACGCACTTTCTGAGCAGCATTTCAAAACACACAAAGAAGTGGAAAATTGGGTCTCTGAATGGTTTGCTTCAAAACAAGAAAAGTTCTATTGGGACGGTATCCACAAATTACCTGAAAGATGGGAAAATGTGTAGCTAGTGATGGACATTACTTTGAATAAAGCACTTTTGATGTTTCTCTTGAAATTATCATGTTTTCTTTGATTACAAAGTACACCTATAAAATACAGGCTTGTAGTGACTAAAGGAGAGAGTTAATTTCTGTGTGTTTTTTTTAAATGAAAATTCTTAGGACTTATTCTCTTAATAACATTCCTGTATAACATACAGCAGTGTTAACCGTAGTCATCATGTTGTACATTACATCCCAAGTACTTATTTAACTTATAACAAAAAATTTGTACCTCTGACCACCTTTCTCCAATTTCCCTTCCCCCCTCCACCTTTGGTAACCACAAGTCTGATCTCTTTTTCTATGCACTCCTCCTCTCCTCAATTCCACATACAAGTGGGATCATACAGTATTTGTCTTTTTCCGCCGGGCTTATTTCATTTAGCATAATGCCTTCAAGTTCCAAAGTCTATCCCTATTGTTGCAAATGCCAGGATTCCATCATTCTTTATGGCTGAATAATATTCCATGGTGTGTGTGGTGTGTTTTTTTCATATTAAGGTTTTGGTCTATATCAGGGGTGGGCAAACTTTTTGACTCGAGAGCCACAATGGGTTCTTAAACTGGACCGGAGGGCCGGAACAAAAGCATGGATGGAGTTTTTGTGTGAACTAATATAAATTCAAAGTAAACATCATTACATAAAAGGGTACGGTCTTTTTTTTTTTTAGTTTTATTCATTTCTAACAGGCCGGATCCGGCCCGCGGGCCGTAGTTTGCCCACGGCTGGTCTATATTCTCCCTGCAGTTTTTCCTATATCATATATTTTTAAAATATACTTAAGATTAAACTTTGTAGTTTGTGTTCTGCTTTTTCCCTACACAATTAGAATATATATAATTAATTTTCCCCCCAACATTGCTCCCTCCCCTTCTAAAGACCTTTTATTTTTATTGGTTTTGCTCCAAAGTTAATTTATCATATAACCAACAACATTGATGAGATTATCCTGGACACTTTATTTCTTGTTTTTCAATGCTAGCCAATTTTTAAAAATGGGCAAAGAATGAAAAGGGATAAAATCCTGAAGGACAAAATCCATAAAGAAATCATGAAAACAGAGATTTGCCTATAAATAATTTTTTCCTATATTACATTTGGTTCTGAAATAGAGGCATACATACATACTAGAGAATATGGATTCAGAAGTTATAATGTTTCCTTCTAACCAAGAGATGACTGCTTAGAACTGGAGGAAATCTTACTCCGCTCCAAATAGTGTGACTTTGTTTTTACAGACCATGGAATTGCCACACGTCATTTAGCACCCACAATAGACGTGCTCTTCTCAGCTTCCTCCAGCTCACAGCGCCATTCCTCTTCCTGTCTCTCCGTTGCCGGTTTCATGTGTGCTACCGATTAAGAGTTAATCGTGCATGGGCTTGAGCACCTTAGAAGACAGGCCACTGGGGAGTCCCTCTGCTTCTTAACATAGGCATTTATTACTATAAACTCCCCTCTTCGAACTTTATTTTTGATGCACGAAGTTTTATTTACAGAGTAAGCACCTTAACAAAAAGTCAAAATATTCCTGCTTTGCATCAGTGCTGTACTGGGCTTAAGGGACCTGGCAAATACGTGCAACCAGGCAGGACAGCCATGTCCCCTTTCTCAGTGGCCGGGGCTTAGTGATTCCTGTGTGTGGGTTATTTTTCTCTTGGTGCCGTCAGATCTTTACCATCAACCTCATCGTTTACTTTTATTGACCATCCTCTCATCTCAGGGCTCAAAGAAGCATCTAGGCTCCTCTCCCTGAGGGCTGGATATTCTAGCTGAGACAATCCATCCTAGATCATTAGAGATCATTGCAGACGTGAATTGCACTGGGGCTGGTTTGTGTTGTCCCGAGGAATGTGAGTAATCGGAAATGTGAATACGGAAGTCACAGCCTGCAGAGCACTGCCCTTCATCTATTCTTGACACTGGAAACAAAACCAATCTCCCTTCTCTCAAGTGTTTCCAGGATGTAAACAAGTACCCAGGGGCATGTTCCTCTGCCTGCCCTTCTTCCACAGTCCCTTCAGTCTCGTGTGAAGAATCCTCTATTCTCTACAGGCTGCTTTTCCGAAAGTCTTCCATAGCCTGCAAGTCCCAAGGTCTGTGACTTTCCTCAGACTCTCCTTCGAGTCTTCCTGTCTCCTCCAGAAAACTCTCTCCTCAGACCCCTTCCTTTCTCCCTCCCCTCAAGCTCCTCCTCTCCAGCTGGGCCTTCATCCAGGAGTGGCTATGCCCTCTTATTCTTCACTCTACCAATTCTCCCTGGGAAAACTCATGTTTCTATAAATAATGATGATGAGGAGGATGAGGAGGATACCAGTAAATACTAGTTAATATTCACTGAATGTTTACTAGGGACCAGGCTCTCTTTTATGTTAACCCATAGAATACTCATTGCAGCTTTCTGAGGAGAATACTGTTATCCTGCTTCCTTCACACATGGAGAAAAGTGAAGCTCAGAGATGTTAAGTAAGTTGGTCAAGAGCACACAGCCAAGGAAGAGCACACAGGCATCTGGAATCCTATAGGCTGGACTGTAAATGTTTTGCACAGACCTGTTGTACTTCTCCATTCTTGGTCACTCCTCCACCTGGAAGACAGTATCCTGGATCTCTGGATTTGCATGTCTAGCTGCCATTATGGTGTTGGCAAACTTACCCTGCTTTTTCCCTCTCTGCCTGCAAAGGGGCCTCTCCTTACTGACCTCTCTATAAATAAGTGATGCCACAATTCCCCCAAAACTTGGCTTGGACCTTAGCATTAACACACACACACACACACACACACACACACACACACACACACTTATCATTCACTCAGCTCCAGTATCTCCTATACATAGAAGGAAAGCTTTCTTCCTATCATTTTCCATTGGAAATATCTCATACATTCTAACATGAGTTTGCTTAGAAATAAACAAACTAGAGTGTGAGCCAAGTTCACCCTTCCTCATTTCAAATAAGCAAACTGGGGTCCAGAGAAGTGGAACAACCCATGGAGACCACAGGGTGCATCAAAGTGAGAGCTAGAATTGGGGTCAGCACCCCCTTATGTGGGAGCTTCAGGAGAGATGGAACTGGTCTTACTTATATTTTCACGCTACTCAAGGCTTAGCACAGTGCCTGGCACACAATATGTGTAACTGATTTTTAAAAGTTGTCTATTCCCAACTTTGTAATCCTGCTTCTATTACTCTTCCTAGCCATCTTCATCATCTCACATTTGGTTTATTGCAGAAGCCTCTTAACTAATCCTCCTGTTTTCACATTCTTATTCTTCTCATCTTCTTGAAGCCCTGACTTCATATAAACCTCTTCTGCTCAACCACCTTCGATTGAATTGATGTGCTCTTAGGATGAAGGATAAAAGTCTTTGCTATCAGGTTTTCCCACAATCTGGCTCCACTTTAACTCACATGCTTCTTCCATCTAACTTCTTATGACACAAATGACGTGTGTGTGTGTGTGTGTGTGTGTGTGTGTATGAAAGAGAAAAAGAGGTGGGGGTTAAGTTGGGTGATGCTGGCAATGGATTTGTTTCCTTCAACATTTCCTTACTTCTTAACCCCTTTCAATGCAGGTACACTACCACTAGGTGGCAGTAATGTGTCATTAGAGTGAACCAAATCAATGCTTTATAACTCGAGAGATGGGTAAACATGGCCCACCTTTCATTTTATTATATAAAATAACTGTTTGAAAGCCCAAACAGCATAGTTTAAGGACTTACCATAGGATTTGCTATACTTACTCCGTAACAAAGTCATCATGAAATTCATTCAAGCTGCCCAGGTGTTTCTCAGCAATACTCTGTTACAGAAGACTAGCCAGGGGTCCTCAAACTACAGTCCGCGGGCCATATGCAAATACAAATATTGTATTTGTTCCTGTTTTGTTTTTTTACTTCAAAATAAGATATGTGCAGTGTGCATAGGAATTTGTTCATAGTTTTTTTTTTAAACCATAATCGGGCCCTCTAACTGAGGCAGGGGGTCCCGCGGGGGTGAGGCCGACGGAGTCCTAACAAAGCATGCCCGACTCCGGAGACCAGGTTCAAAGACGCAGATCTGATTTTATTGTTTAAGTGCAGCAACATATATAACATTCCAGACCAATCAGAAGTTTACACCATCCTTAGGGCAGCCAATGGTAGGAAAGATAGGGTACTATGTAGGGGCTCTAGGGGGCTTACTCAGGCGGGCGCTGCCACTTCCCCACTTCCCGGTGTGCCCAGGAAGCTTGTATGGGCGGAGTGCGCTCACGCCATTGCACTGAGATAAATCTCCTGAGCTCTTCCCACATCTAACGGTCTGAGGGACAGTGAACTGGCCCCCTGTTTAAAAAGTTTGAGGACCCCTGGTAGACAATTAAGTCTGCTGAACTTTCTTTAAATTAATTAAAGAGAAGACCTCTTTTTCTGGAGCTCTGGTTTCTTTCATTACCACCAAAAAGAGAAGGGATGGAGAAATAGGCACAGGATAGCCTCAGAGTTAAATGGTACTAAATCTTGGTGTGGATTTTCTTCCATCATTCAGAAGAAAAAAAAAATCTTTACCCAGCAAATCTTCATTTTCTGCCTCTCCTTTTCCTTGCTGAGCCTGGAAATGATTTAAACTATTATAGAAAACTGGAGGCATGGGACTATAACGCTGAATGGTGCAAACTGATCTCATTAAGCAACTTCTGTTTAAAAAAAGGCTCAGCTGACCCATCTATGTCTAAGCACCTACTTCTAAATTTAAAGTACCTCCTTGTGTATGGTTACACCTAATAAAACATGTGGGGATGGGTGGGAAGGGGATAATTCCTTGGAAACTTCTGGCTGCACTTTTGCATCAATAGGCACAGGTATCTATACATTACCTGGTGCCGGATTCATTTGCAGGAACGTGTCCCTTCTACTTCAAGTGTCTCCCAAAGTACCTACATCAGTGCAGACTAGGAACACTGAGCACATTTCTAGACTAAACATTCCTTCCTAACTATTACCAGTTGCAACGGCATGGATGGAGCTGGAGAGCATCATGCTAAGTGAAATAAGCCAGTCAATGAAGGAAACATACCACATGATCTCACTCATTCATGGATAATAGAGACCATTATACACTTTTGAACAATAATAGATACAGAGGCAGAGCAGCCTCAAACAGATTGTCAAACTGCAGCGGGAAGGCCGGGGAGGGTTGGGGGGCAGGAGGGAGGGGGGTAAGAGATCAACCAAAGGACTTGTATGCATGCATATAAGCATAACCAATGGACATAAGACACTGGGGGACAGGGGAGGCTAGAGGACTGTCTAGGGCAGGGGGGGGGGGGGGGAATGGACACATATGTAATACCCTTTGTATTACTTTAAGCAATAAAAAAACAAAACATTCCTTCCTGCCTTCCTTTTGACAATTTTTGAGATGCTTTATTAGCTTCTAACTATGACGTTTAGAAATCTCAACCAGTCTGTTTTACTCAGTCAAGTGAAGAAGGCAAGCCATTCTGAATTCCAAAGGCAAAAAGAAAACCACTACCACCACCACCACCACCACAACAAAAGATGGGAGAGGAAACACATGATTATCTCCAACAAAATTGTGTGGGGAGAAAATAGAGCCCAGTGTGAAAACTCTGACACCTTTGTGGAATGCTAATGCTGGGGAAGGCTATCAGTCTGGGATCCCGAATTCCTCATTTCTGCAGCCAGGGGCTAAAATGCGATCACAGACATGGACACAAATTGAGATTAAGTGTGAAAATGGCAGGCTCTAATTTCCAAGGCCATAAATTTATTTTAGGGAGAAATTAGGAAGCCTTTATGAGATATCCTTTCTTTCTTCTGTATAAGAATAACTGGGTGAAAATGTTGCAGTTATTAACCTTATTAAAAGTATTTAACTTCTCAGTTTCTTCATCTGCAAAATGGCAACACCATTATCCATCTGTTGTTGTTGCACAGGGATTTAAATGAGAAGCTGGCATGGGAGGAGTTCACACACAAGTCTAGTCAGACTCCATTGCCATGGAAAATAAGTTAAATTAAAAATATAAAGGTATAATTAATCCCTGAGAGTAAATTCTTAAGACTAGCATGACCTCACTTGAAAAAACCCCAGACCTTTGGATCAGGAACATGGATAGACGTTGCCTGCGTCTCTTAAGATGTTTAGTTTCTTACCTGAAATTCGGGAATGGAAGCATTTGGGGGGTTCTCTGTGAACTCCATCACAGGCAAGCTCTGCGTGACTGATTGGGAAAACTGTAAGTCTCCCCGCACATCTTGCACTTCTCTCTCCATCGCTAGGGACTCAGAGTTCTAACTACTGTAGACATTCAAAAGGCAGCTAGTATTTGGTTGGACTCTTTTATACCTTCAGGCAAAATAACTGCAAGCACATTCTCCACAGAATAGACTATTGTGAATGAAAGTGAAATTAATCTGGCGGGCAGGGATTCATTCACACTGACTCCAGCACACTGCCCAACAAAGATCTCCTCTACTTGAAGCCTGTGTTTCACTGCTGTTTATTATTATTAAAAGCCACATTGACGGGGGCACAGATGAGGAGCAGGACAATTCCCTGGGCACTGTCGTATTGTCATGCCATGGGATCTTCACAAGGGAGACTGCACAGTGAATGGTAAGAGCATGGATCTGGTGCCCAGTGGCCCAGCTGTGAATCCTGGCTCTGCCACTCACCAGCTAGGTAACCTTGAACAGAAATCCTAATCTCTGGGATTTTTCAAATTAAGATTTTTTAAATCCGTAAATTTAAGAAGTATTGTACAAGGGCACGTTTCTTAATGTCTTTGATAAGCCTCAGTTTC
Source organism: Myotis nattereri (assembly GCF_964212035.1). Lineage (NCBI taxonomy): Eukaryota > Metazoa > Chordata > Mammalia > Chiroptera > Vespertilionidae > Myotis > Myotis nattereri. The sequence continues at coordinate 25,535,441 of NC_138090.1, read as the reverse complement.
AACATCTATAAAATGGGAAAAGCACAGCATGTAGGATACCTTATATGACAGCGCTGGAGATTAAGTGAGGTACTGAATGTCCACTGCTTAGCACATTACATGGTGCATAGCAAGGGATCAATAAATGTAAGCCTCTACATTTGACCATCATCATCATCATCACTCGTGTCACTGTTGATTGTTATCACCCTGATTGTTGTCACTGTCCTCACCGTCAAGACCATCATTGCTGTCATCACATTAGTAGTAGCAGCAGCATTATTGTAATTATTAGTGTCTCCATCACTGTCATCCTCCCCATTGTCATCACCACTATGATCACCAGCACTGTCATCACCACCATCATCATAGCCACCATCATCATCATCACTGTCATCATCACCTGCCTCTATGGAAGGTGCCATTTATTCCTTTAGGGAGCCCCTAGAATAGTTCGAATTCAACTTGATGATCTTGAGTTCTTGTGTTTTTTTAAAATTTATCTTTATTGTTGAAAGCATTATAGATGTTCCCTTTCCCCCACCCCCATTAGCCCCTTCCTATTCCCCTACGCCTTCACTGCACTATTGCCTGTGTCCGTGGGTTATGCATACGTGCATATAAATTCTTTGGTTAATCTCTCCCCACTCCCCTCCCCTCTTCCCTCTGAGATGCCTAAACCTGCCCCATGCTTCCATGGGTCTAGATCTATTTTGTTCATCCATTTATTTGTTCATTAGTTTCCACATATAAGTGAGATCACGTGATATTTTCTTGGTTCTTTTTTAACATCCTTTGGGAAAAATGAGGTACTAGCAATCTATAAAAATTCCTTATGAGCTAAAAATGTTGATTTCACTCCATTCAGGCAAAAGACATATAGATTAATCTTCTTCACAACATTCCACATGCACTGAAAACATGCTACTAATATCTGCAGGTGCAGTGCTCCAAGCTTGCTCCTCATAGTAATTTGCTCCTTATATTAATTAACTTGCTCCTGAGATGATTACCTGTGTGGAAGCATTTTCTCAGAGGTGTGGCCTGAACGGGGCAGAGGGCCGTAATCGCAGCTAGAACTCCATCAGCTACACTGAGCACCACTGTAGGAGGAGGTCACCCACAATATCACATTCTCCGCTTTGGATTGATTCCTCTTTGCATTTGGCATGGAGGGTGATAAGTATTTTCTGAGCTATTTTTCAGTTGCAAACTTCAGTCTGCTGATATGAAATATGCAGATCGAGGCCTGAACAGCTGCAGCGTGGCTGGTATTTGGTGGGCTTTATTTTAAAGTCCCTGACAGTTCAATCTCACTAAATAATTCCGCTGCTTAAGAAAAGCCACTCTGAAGGTCAAGAATATAGGTTGAAGTTTTATTTTTTGGTGACTAGCATTTGACAAAATAACAGAAATGTCCTTTGTAATATCTCTTCCTTTACATCTTTGAATGAAATTACCAAGCTCAAATCGCTGGTTGTTCATTTATAAACATTCTACATCTTTCCATGCATTTCTGGCAGAGCATTAAGCTAACATTCTGATTTCACTGTTCCCAATGAAGTTACATATTCTAAAGGACAAGTTCAAAACGCAGCGCTGACTTGAGGTGCCACTGATCATTTGGAAAGCTCTTTGTTACATCTAGCCCAGAAAAATACAAGCCTCACGTCAGAGAAAAGCTAAAGTATTGACTTTATAGTTCTGTAAAGAAAAGCAAAGAAAAAAATGCCATGCAAAAGTTTTCCAGGACAAAGCTGAATCTTGCTCATTTATCATCAGTCTGTTCAAGGTGACATGCAATTCAGGAGCAAAGCATTTGCATCCAGAAAGAGATTGGCCAAAGATTTCTTTATGCCCCTTGAAGATGGGTGTTTTGGTTGAGTCACCAGATTGGCAGCTTTTAAATAGTTACTTATGGGTGTGGCGTACAGGATGTGAAGGTCCTTAGGTAAATCCCATCTAAATTCAGGCATAATACTGAATTATTACAGAGGCTGATGACATGCTAAGATTCATCTACTTCAAATACCTCCTTGTCCCATTTTACAGATGAGGAAACTGAGGCTCTGAGAGAATACATGATATGTGCCCATTAATACACCCAACTAGTAGCACAGCCAGAGTTAGGGTATAGCTTCCATTGGGTTATGGGGAGAACACATATCAGAGCTGTTCTGTGTATTCCTCCACTTGCCTTCTACACTATGATCTGACACTTACTGTGTGGGCTAAGCCAAATCATTCAAACCCTCTCAACTGCGGCCTTCTTATATATAAAGCCCCATTACCAAATCCTACCTCATACAGATGTTGTATCAATGGAATTCCATATTTAAAAATATTCAAAGCAAAGCCTATATACGGTAGTACTCATGAAGGCTCATGCATGGATTCATCCCTTCTGGTTCCATAGAACATTTTCTCTTGGAATAGGGTGTGGGCCCCATCACTATGGGAAAACCTAGATTTTCCAGATCTGAATCATCATAAAATAGACATACAGTGTTCCAGGAGGTACACCCCCATACTATTCAGACACTGTTTCCATTTTGGTCCAGGAAAATACAGGCATTCAACCCTCAGAGAGCTAACCAGAATCTGGCTGGCAGCTGTGACAGTCAGAAGCCATATCAGGCAGAGCAGAAGCTTAGCTCAGTGTCACTCACAGCAGCTGCCCAACTTGAAAGAATAATGTGCAAAAGTTTACAAACAAACCTTCTTATGTATCACAAAAGTTATTCATGTTGCTCTGTCAAAATTAGAAAATATCCATGACTGAAAAGTGAGGAACACAAGCCACTCATTATTCCACCACTCAGTGAAAGTCATTGTTAATATTTTGATAAAAACATAAGTTAATATAAATTTAACAAAATGGGTTCGGCTGTTGTATAGCTTACTTTTTGCAAATTTTAAAGTTATCTTTTAAATGGGTATATAGTATTCCATTCACATATTCCATTACCTCAAAGTGTTGAGCATGGTTACCAATCAAAGTGGGGAGAAACAGCATAAACCAGATGACTACCAGCCAAGGGTGTACTAGAATTCAACTAGTTTCTTGTTAAAAATATTTCCTTTTTATTACATTTTTTTTCTGGCCATATAAGCACTTTTTGGATTAAAAAATCAGATAAAATCCTGACATGCATCTTTAAGTATATCATGAAAATGAATTCCTAGAAATGTGATAATTGTGTCAAAGGATAAACACAGGATTAGGGATGTTAAGAAAGGAAACGCTCTCCAGGATGGTCACCCTCTTGGTAGGTCATGGTCATGGGCTCATGTTTCCTTTCTTGGCCAACACACACAAGTAGACAACTAAGAAACGCTACATAGTCATGCTAGAAGGACAACAGGACTTCCCGCCCCCCTTACCTTCTCTTCATGGTGCCCCATCATAGGAGGAACTTCTAGCTGCAGTGATCCCTCCCCCCAGTATAGTGAGTCCCTATTTCCACAGTGTGTGGGGGCACAAGGATGGGGGGATCTTCTGGGGTTCTGAGCCCTATTTGCTTTCTTTAGCTCTGCTACTAACTAATTTAGATGTGGGCGAGTTACTTTGTCTGTTCTGGTCAGGGTTGATTTTCTTACATGAAAAGGAGATGATTGGGTCAGACAAATAATCAAATCCCTTTCAGTGATGTCAGCTTAAGAGTCTACACTATGGCCCCACATGCCGAAGCCACTGCATTTTAATGAGGAAGGCTTTGTTTCATTTCTTGTACAACCTTCCCCATCGGCCTCCCTCCACACCTCTAACAATCCATTCTTTAGCCACAGGGAACAAGGCAATTTGTTAAAATGCAAATCATCCCGTGATTTCTTCTCGCATCTAAAATAAAAACCAGACTCTCTACGTGACTGCATAGACATACACATTCAGTCTTACCTCTGCCTACCCAAATCTCTGGGCACTACACTGGTAGAAAACCACACATATTTGCAAGCTCATCCCTGTTTCAGAGCCTCTGAAAGGTCTGTTCCCTCTGCCTGGCACACTCTTCCCCTTGGCAAAGACCTTCCCTTGGCAAAGCTGTTTCATGTTTCAGATTCTGAAATTGCTCTTCTCTTTGCCCGGAATATGCTCCCCCTGATTCTAGGTGGAAACAATTTTCTTGTCTTTGAGGACTCAGCTCAAATATCATTTCCTTGGAGGGGGATCTTACCTCAGTGATTCAGGTTACATTTTGGTCATTCCTTACCATGCTATCTTATATTATTTTCTTCTTTGTGTTTTGCACCAGCTTTATCATATTTTATTGACCTTTTTTTTTAATAGAATATAAACTTTGGTAGAGAGAGGACACCTGGGATTGACAACACTTACTAAAGACTTGTTGAGTGACTGTGGGAAGAAGAGAAAAGTAGTCATTGACATCCAGAAACTGGCCTGGTACCATTAGCTGGATGCTGGTGTTCTCCCGTTGAACATGACCAACTTTGTAAAACGTCAACATCAGACAAGGCCACCGTGTGACCATGATGGATCAGGACAAGAACACGACCACTCGTAAATGAACACAGACAGATCCAGACACTGTCCACGCTATCCCCCTTCCTCTGACTGACAGCTATTCTTTGCTGATTACAGCTGCAGCTTCACCTTGCCACCCTATCTATAGATAGGTTGATAAGTTCTTAAATCATAGAATCACCCCTGCTTCCCACAGCATCCAATTCAGAGCAATGTTCCATTTTCATGAACCTTCTTCCCCTAAGGCAGCTAAGACGTGCTCAAATTCTCTGTCTTTCCCAATGCCCCTGTCCAAGGACACCCCATGTTACCCATGGTGTATTCCCCCTCCTTGCCATGAGCAAGAAACTGCACTGAACTACACTGTGTTTCTGGTGGTCTCTGACTGAAGGGCAATGGTGGTAGGAAAATAGTAATGAATAGTAGATTCTTTCCCTGAATAACTGCTGTTCAGACCACTATTTCCAATAAAACAGCCTTGGGATGGGGAATTACTCTTATTATTCTGATCTTAAGGTTCAGGACCCTAGCTAAGTTTATATCAGATAAGTCCCTTCCCAAGGTTCATAATAGCTTTTGGGGGAGTTGGGGCGCTGAAGTTTGAACTGCACCTTCTGGACTTCAAATTGGGTATATTCTCTCATTACTGTAGTGTTTCCTTTTCCTTTTTTTTTCCTTTGGAAGCTATGACAGGTGCTCTGCGCTAATAAGGAGGATACACATAATAAATGCGTTGCCTCTACTAATTCTTCCCTTTGGAATGATGGATGTTCCTGATGGTTATTTTAAGCTTTCGCCCCTCTGTGAGTGTTTGTATTTTAGATGTTTGCTCTTTCACTGTCACTGCTGCATGGAATTTCCGGCACAACCTCCAACACACAGAATATGTGCAGCAGCAGGAGGAATCTTTTCAGACAATCATTCTGCCATTTTGCGACTACAATTGTGAAATGGAGAAAATATTTAAAAACATAGATTTGTGGGAATGATAGTTCTATATGCAGACTTAGGTATGAGAGGGTTCATTAGCTTTCTGTATTTTGTATTATTGCTCTTTAAATAATGTCTCCTAGTTCTTGTCTTTGAATTCGAACTAACAAACGAATCTGAATGTGACAGTTTTCTCAGAAATCGGTCCTTTAGGACAGGTCCCTGTTGATCTCTAACCGTTGTTCAGCAATCCTAGAGCCCTGATCTGGATATGCTTCACCTCTTGAGCCATCGGAGACTAAAATGTTCGGTCTCTGATATTCACCGTGCTCCATCAACCCAGGACCCGGGCTGATTTCTAGCTCATGGAAATCTGAGATCACACGATGAAGAGGAACTGAAGCTACCAAATGCTGCCTGAACCTAAAGGCCCTGGGTCTATATTGCTGACTTCTTATCTCCCTGTGGCTTCATTTACGACTTTAAGCATCTGAGCCCGGAAATTAATGTGTTTGAGATGTGTGGATAAAAACACCTAGGACGGGCCAGGTTCACTGTGGACTCTCAATAATAATCTGTTAAGTCAAGATACACATTAAAATTAATTTACCAACACTCCCCTTGCAGTTAGAGCAGCCTCTAAGCTAGAAACCTGATCATGCCACTGTTCTGCTTAAGACCCAGACATGGCTACAGAGGGCAGAGGAATGGACTGGGAGGCAGGCTGCGGGTGGCTGTTCTTGTGAGGCAGGGACTGTTATTATCCCACAGAAAAGGTAAGAAAACTGAGGCACAATGAGGCCAAGCAACTTGCCCAAGGTCACAGAGTCAATAAATGAGCGTTGGCTTCCGGAGTCTCGCTCTTAACCATTATACATCAGGCTTCTTCTTGCATGCCAATGACAGGATCCAATCCTAATGAACTCCAGTCTACTGATGGGAAGGAAACGGTACCCAACAGTCCTCAAGGACAGCCAAGGGAATGTTAGTTTTAGTTTTCTGACTTTGATATAATTTGGTCCCAAGCACCACAATCAGTAAACAGTTTCATCATTCAAGTCTCTTACATAAAAAGAAAAAAAATGGTGGTGATTTTCTGATGGAGGCGCTGATGGAGTTTTAAGCATAATTATTTTAGGACTGTTTATCCATAAAGAGCCCTGCCAATGGCGCGTGATGATTTATCTCTATGGATTAAATGTCACAATTGAGGAGCTGTGGTCTAAATCATACATTCACCGCAGACCTTGAACACCCCTGGAAGGTCTCCCAGCCATATGCGCAAAGTCGACCAAAGTTCTCAAACTTTTTATTATTGTGTAACTAAAATTACACAAGAAATACAGTACTGGGTGCATCACAATTTGATGGGCATATAACGGCACCAAGCTCTTTCAAAGATCAAACTTTATCAGTCAGGTAAGTCTCCTGGATTTACTATCGGAGTGAGAACCTCATACTGGTTTGAAGAAAGCATGAAGGCTTCTGAGACAAGGAAAACAGCTGAGCACTGGGGCATGGCATCTCACTATTCATTGTTTTTTTTTCATACTTTTTTTTAAAAGACAGGTCCTTGAGAATAAACACTGCACGTGGTAAATCATTATAAAACCCAATAGGGAGGAGCATATGCAGCAAAATTGCCCCAGAATGAACTAACCAATGAAATGGAATTTTAGAGGAAGGGCATGTCCCATTCCTCCACACATTTGATTTGGAAGCGGCCCCTTTGGAAGTCTCCAGAGCAGGGCTTCTCACCGCAGCTCTGGTGACAGTTGCAGCCGGATCACTCTTGTGGTGGGGCTGTCCCGTGCGCTGCAGGATGCTGACCCGTATCTCTGGCCTCTGCCCGCTAGATGCCAGTAGCACTTACCAGTTGTCACAAACAAAAACGGCCCCAGACATTGTCAAATGGCTCCTGGGGGGAGAGGGGTGTATATACAAAATCACTCCAGGATGAAACCACTGCTCTAGAATATTACTATTCAATTGGGATTGGCTATGAAAACCTGTTCAGTAAAGTATTATTACTGAGGCCTATGAGGCCACATGTTCATTTATTTAGCAACTATTTAACCAGTGTCTTTTATATGCCAGGTGAGATAAAGGCTTGGAGGAAACAATAGTGAACAAAATACAGTGAACATGGGCTATAGCTTAATGCTGCGGTAAAGGTGATTTGATTCTTTTACTATCTCTTATAGATTGCTAAGATTTGTAACTTATCAAAAGAAAAAAAAAACACACCTGAAAATATGCTTTCCAGCATCTTATTCACAGACGTACTTTGAGACCTCTCATCAGATGGTGTAGAACAGTCAATCTCTTCAATACAACATTCACCCCCCACACAAACATAAATATGAGAATATAAATATATGTTTCTTATATATACACATGCATGCATTTACACACCCATCCTTCTCAATGGACAGTTCAAGGGTGACAAGGAACCCCTAAAGCAGGGGTCCTCAAACTACAGCCCGCGGGCCACATGCGGCCCGCCGAAAACATTTAGACGGCTCGCTGGGTGTTTTTGCCGCCACTGTGTGCATAGGAATTTGTTCATAGTTTTTTTTTAAACTATAGTCCGGCCCTCCAACGGTCTGAGGGACAGTGAACTGGCCCCCTGTTTAAAAAGTTTGAGGACCCCTGCCCTAAAGAAAATGTAGTTTTTCCCTCTCATGTAAAAGTCAGTATGTAGGCAGTCCTGGACTTCTAATCTTAGAGGCACACGGTCTCTATCTTCCTGCCTTCCAGTGCCTAGATGACTGCTTATGTGCTCACCTTCTTGACCACATTTCACTTGGCAGGGATTCATGAAGAATGACAAGGAACAAGCACCAGCATTTTATAAAGGGGGATTCCCTGGAGGCAGCCACATGGCCCATGGGAGGCTGGGAAATGTAGTCTTTACTGTGAGTGGCCATAGGCTCCAGTGAACTTTCTATTCCTATGGAGGAGGGGGAGAACGGACTGGGAGACAAGGAGCAATTTCAACCTCAGTCACCCGGAGACATTTTCCCTTTCTCCCATTTTCTCCTCTCCATTGACATTTCAACTACATTGAGGTTTTGAATAATTGCTGTAATATCAAATGCTTTATAATAATACCAAATACTCCTAGTCTAAAATTCTATTTCATGTGGTACACGGGTAAATGTTCAACAACCAGATCTTAAGGGGGAAAAACACAACCTGATTTTTAATTTTGCCGATTTCTATGGGATAAGTACTGCCATACTGCAATCCTGGCCAAATGATTTCAAACTACCAATGTCTGTGAAGGTGGTGTTGGGAAGAGATGTATACAATTGGCTTTTCTGACCAGGTAGAAGCTGGCTTCAAGGCACCTTTGCTTATCAGAAAACAGCCCAATGTCTGGTACAAAACAAACTTCCAATAGCTTATTTTATTAAAGAACTAAAAATGCATGACACATTTTATATTTTATTTGTTCCCCATATATTTATTGAGTGCCTACTATGTGCCATGCCTTCCTGGCATTAGCCATTTAACCGGGGTGGAATTGTGGGCGAAACACAATATTCCCACCCTCTCATATGGTTTGCCACATGGTGGGGAAAACAGACAACCAACCAGTGACAACAGTAAGTGTAGAAGGATGATGGTGGTAAATGTGGGGAGAAGGAGTAACAGAGGGCTTTGGCTTCAGCTAGGGCAAACCCAAGGCTTATCAGCACAGCTGAGTCTTGAGGCTGAGCAAGAGTCACCTAGACTTGGATGTGAACAGGACAAACCATGTTGGGTAGAGGGCACAGTATGAATGAAGACTCCGTGGAGGGGTGGGGAGAGCCTGGCATGTCCATGGAAGGCCAGGGTTCAGTGCAGTGGTCCAGGGAGAGTGGAATGAGGTGGGGTGAAGGGAGAAATCAAGGGCTGGACCATGACACAGTTAGACACTGGTTTACACCCCAGAAGCAACATGGACTCACAGAAAGCTCTGAAGGGGATGGGGCATGCTATCAGAGTTTAGGAAAAAGATCCTCTGCTGCACCCACAAGGGCCCATTCAATAGGGGCTTAGTAGGTGCAAGCATGCCAGGTACGAAGCTCTTATAATAGTCCATGAGAGAATGATGGCGTATCCCTGGCTAGGGTGTGGCAACAGATAGAGAGGGAGATGAGCAGATTCCGGACATATTGAGAGGTGACATCAACAGGGCTGGGACAGGGCTTGCTCTGGGGGAAATATGGGAAAGGGCTGTGTGCATGATTACCAATTAGTTTCTTTGAACATTGGATGGATCCTGGAATCTTTTCCTGAGTTTGGGAGAGAGGGAGTGAAGTAGAGATTCCGTGTTAGATTTGGAGCATGGGGACTTGAATCACTTGATTTTTCAATGATCCTGAGGAAAGCATTCTTATATACCATCTCCATAATACCACTGGGGCAGTATGTTCAGAGCTAATGACATAGCCAGTGAATGGCACAGCTGGGACTTGAACCAGGGTCTTATAATACCAAACCCTATGGTCTTTCCATGATGTAACACAAAGTGGCTATAACAGGGTCCATCTTGAACCTGTGGAGGAGTGAGCTCAGTTACCGGAATATCCTCATTAACCTGAGCCGCAAGGTGGGACCTCAGCTTATGCACAGAGAGGACTGGGCTATTAACGATGCCCCTTCAAATCGCTTTGAACAATTTCTTCTGCAGTGGACTAATGAGCCAGCACTGCACTTCTGGGAAACCTCTCACCTTGTAAAACAAAGTCCATCCGATCATGCTCTGAATATTATTAACCTTGCTAGAAAGAAAAGAAAAATAAGCAATAGAAAAGATTGATCCCCCCCCACGCAGAGAACATACTTTTCAATGAGCCACTAAGTGTAATTCATATTTTTAGATTAAGCATGTGTTCTGTGCTGAGAAAACAAATAATCACTGCAAACTATTACCAATATCATGATGCCAAGTAATAAAGGCATTTAAACACTCTCATCTCCTGCATGGCTCTTGCATAAAACAGTGCAATGTGACATGGCGGTAGCTAATGGCATATTCAGGGACTCAGTATCAGCCTAGGTTTGCCACATTTGTCACCAGGTCTACACTGCTGGACTGGGGGTGTGCGTGTTGGGGGGTGCCCCCTTCTCTCTTGTCAGGCTAATGAATCTTCTGGCGGCAGCACTCCGGAGTCAAAGATTTATAGGAGAAACTACATCTGTTTCTGAGTTAATGACAATGGGAGTGAAGAACTTCTTTCAGTCACAGGCAATGAAGCCACTGCCTTTGTAACTAGCAGGGGCATGAGGAAACAATGCATGATCTTATTTATACGAAGTCAGTGTGGTTTGTCCACGAGTCGTATATTTTCACATCATAAATGACAGCCCTGTTCACATAGATGCTGAGTCAGATGTCCCCCCAACCCCATTTCCCCCGCTGATGTGTTGGGCCAACTTGACAAGCCTAAAGAGAAGGCAGGACAAGTCTTAATTTTCTCATTTTACAGATGAGGAAAGCAAGGCTCTGAGATGGTGGGTATCCAACTGATCATCACATCCAAATTAATAAAAGAGTGAGGACTAGGACTCAGGGCATCTCCTTCCCACAAGGATGTTCCAGGAGTTCAGGGACTTGTCTACTTTTTGCTCCTTAGAATCTGGCACATAGTAGGCATTCAATAATCATTTGCTGATGGCTTTTCTGTGCCTCCCATTCCATGAAGCATGGTTCAGTAGAAAGACAAGGGAATTGGAAAGCAGAATGTCAGGACGCCCCATGTGAACATGGCAAGTAATACAACCTCCTTAGCCCTTCGTTTCTTTTCTGCAAAATGAAATTAGTCCTTCCCAGCCCTGACAATGAGGAGGAGCCACAGCATCAAGTCAAATAGGGTGATGAGAGTTGCCCTCAACGGCCCACATTCAAGGTGCTATGACTGTTTTTAAAGTGAGGAAAATACACCTAGAAACCTGTTTGCTCTTCTTGATCAGGTATGTGCCTTTGAGGCTGTGAGCAGGAAGCAGCCGCAGAGACCCCACTGCCAGTGCCCTACCACTTTGCCTTCTAGAACTTTCTTGGAGGCCTTCAGGGCAGCTCAGGATGTTCGTATGAGCCTCGGAGTCTGCTACACCTTTCCACATCCACAGTCAGAGAGATATGGAGGTGTCCCTGCAGGCCAGAGCTCTGCTTGACCTCAGGCTAAAGGGCTTCCTGAAAGCTCAGTTTTTACCCACTGTATTTGCAGCAGCTGCAGTTGAGGGCCTGGGGAACCCTGTTCACTGTTCTCTATACTGCAGCAACCCAGCTCAGGTATAAAGTAGGTATAGGTCCCCACTCCGTCATTTGCTAGTCACTCCACTTGGGACACATTTCTTAACCTTTCTCAGCCTCACTTTCCTTATCTTTAATAAGAGAATATCAACTACATTAGGTAGATCATAAGATTAAACGGCATAATGCGACATGGCATGGCATGCTGAATTCTGTGCCCGGAACAGCGCTAACAATGATCACTGCAGCTACTGTACTCTGTGCGTGGACCTGTGGTTTTTTAGCAACTCGTTTTGATAATTAATTTACTCTCATTCCACATGCATGACAATCTGGTGGATAAAACAGAACTCCATGATATTGGGATCCTAGTTTGTTTCCAAGCTGTGTCCACTGGGAATCAGAATTTTCCAATGAGTGACTGGTATTAAACCCACCACTTACTGACCCTACACTGACTCTTTCTCATGAGCAACGTCACCTCCACTGCAGCCCATGTCAGGCCCTCCATGGGTCTGGGTAATTGTGAGATCCTCCTAGTTGGTTTCCCTGCTTCCTCCCTTGCCTTGCTCTTCAGCCTGCCTTTCAACACTGTGACCAAAAGGATCATGATAAAACATGTTAGATCACATCCCTCCTCTGTTCCGAAGCCTCAAAAGGCTCCCCATGTCACTCAACATAAATCCAAAGTTCACACAATGATCTACAAAGACCTCCATGATTTGCACACCTTTGCTCTACTTCCTCTCTGCCATTATCTCCTGCTGCAGTACTTGGTTGGATAAAGAAAGCCATAAGGAGACAAGACCAGGATGGTAAAAGAACTGTGCCCATGCTTGCCTTGGGGCAACTTAGTTGGTTCAATAAAACTAAGTAAGAACTGAATTAAACTAGTATTTAGATTGAAGTAGACAAGAGGCACATGATAAATACATGTTTTTCTCAGTTGTCTGGAATATGGAAGATAGGGGGAACTACTAAGTAGAAATATGACTACTAGGTAAGAATGTAGGATTTTCAGATCAAAGTTAACAAAGTACCTTCTTACAACTTTAACTGATAATGAATGAAATGAACTCTTTCACCAGAGAGTAAATTCTCCACCGCTGGAAAGCCTCAAGCAAAGAGTGAAAGATTTAGGCAGGAGATACAGAAGCAAGATTTCAAACACCAGGAGGTGATGTGATGAGATTATATTTACTTTTCCTTTTAACCAAGAGAATGTACTATTTGTATTATTAAAGAATAGAGGGGAGATAAATAAGAATCAATCCTTTAGCCCCAATAATTATAAAGCAATTAAATGTTGACAGAGGTTGCATGTCACAGTGGAACACGCAAATTTATTTTAGAGGAAGGTCTCTGCTTGGGTCAAGTTACTCAAGCAAAGTACAAATTCCTTGGAAAGATAAGAAAAACTGGCCACCTTATTCTTGGCGTCCTGATGGGGAGTTGGGGCTGGGGCAGGGGGAAAGGTGTGAGACCGGTGTCACAGTGGAGATGCAACCGCTGGCCAATCCTAACTGAGGAAATGGGAATAGTTCTCATAGCCAAATGACATAGCAGGTTGTTTGGCAGAAAACAGTTCTTATAGTTTTGTATCCTGCATGCTCCTTTTTCTCTTTTTCATCTACAGTGCTGTGTGTAAATGTGTGTTTCTCTGTTGTTTTTTAGTGTGTATCTCAACATTTCATTCAACAACTATGATCCTAGGTTGATGCTGCACCTGGCGTGGGGACGAACAAACTCCTGCCTGAAGGTGCTGACCCTCCCTTAAGGATCGGTTATCAGATGAGAGATTTGCAGGAGGCACCCATGCCTCATAAAGAAATCACATTATATTCATCTCTAGTCAAAGAAGGGTCAAGGAGACCTGCTCTGGACTAATCACGGACAATGGGCCTCTCATGAAGTGATTTCACAACAGACAATAGAGCCTTTACCTGGAAGCCATTGCTCTGACCTTCTCACAGAGAGCACCGAAGAGTCATGATTGACCCAGATTACAATAGCATCTTCTCAAACGGTAGACTCTCCACTTTCTTTCTTGTGCAACTGTCTCACTAAGCCTACACACTTGCCCTCAGGAGATACACTGAGAGCAGATATTTATGCCCCTTACCAGGGAAACTGATGGTAGAACAAATCCCCAAATTGGTTACTAAAGATAAATGCAATGGATTGGTTCAGTGCTACGGGTATTTTAACACATAAACCCAGAATCGTGGCTGGCTGCACTGGAAAATAGGAAGGTTTGCAACAACTGATTTAACCTGAAAACAACAGAATCAGTGCACCAAGTAGAAATCCCTACAAACATAAACAAACAAATATGTGCAACTTATTCCACAAATAAGTAACGGCAAGAAGAGAATAGCAAGCAGATGTAGAATCTAGTCCATTCTTTTGTCTTACAGCTGATTTCTAATACATGTACTTATTTCTCATTTATTCAGAAAATATTTTAAGCAACTCACATGGAATTATTTAACAAAGCACTAAAAATCATGAAATATTGCTGTCATCTCTACACTATGCAGCACTTTTTGAGAAAAGCAGAATCATTCTCTAACTTGACAACATAATAAGAAAATCTTTTCAATGAAATAACAAACAAACAAATCTGAAAACAACCTCTGAAAAATATTGAAGTTTTAAAAAAATCTAACTGCTGAGGTCAAACTACCAGGGACCTATAGCATGTTTCCCATGCTTTCAAAACTAACACTTCCCATAACAGTAAACTGTCTGCCTCCTACCACTTTACAGTATTTCCTGGGCATTCACTCCCCTGAGTCCCATGGAAGGTCACATTAAACACAATAGAAACCTCATTTCCCCCTCACAGAATAACTGTGAGCAGTCACCGGCAGCGTTTCCCTCTATTAAGATGCTCCGGAAGCTTCATACTAACCTCATGGACACGGGTGACCCCTCTCTCTGTCATGCACAAACAGAAATACACCAGAGGCCACTTCTTTTGAAGGTTTTAGTTCGGGCCAGTGGGGTGACCGAAGGTCAGCTATAGGTCACTCTGGCCCTCTTCACTTTTATAAGTGAAGTGAGACGGAGCTGCCAATGCTGTCAGAGGCTCTTGGCTAGCTCTGAGGAACATCCTCATGGCCCCACAAGGAGCCATGGAAGCCTAATTACTAAGATTATTAGAGGGCAGAGGCTCACATTGTTACAAATGCGCCCGAGTCAACTACAGGAAGGAGGTGGGGGGCAGCTGGTCACTAGTATTTGCCTGCCCTCAGGCCCGGCTAAGGTGGGGACCCGGAAGGTGCAGAGGACCACTGGCCCTGCACACCTCACAATGTTACCTGCTGGTGTTGGTACTTGTTTCCTGTGTTTTTAAAATTGCCTGTTGTGTCAAATTGCCACCAACTTAGTGGCCTAAAACAACTTAGACTTGTTATTGTACAGTTCTAGAGGCCCGAGGTCGGAAATGGGCCGAATGGGGGCTAAAATCAAGGCTGGTTCCTTTTGGAGGCCCCAGGGGAGAACAGGTCCTCGCCTCTTCCAGCTTCTAGAGCAGTGGTTCTCAACCTTCCTAATGCCGCGACCCTTTAATACCGTTCCTCATGTTGTGGTGACCCCCAATTTCATTGTTACAAATTGAACATAATTAAAGCATAGTGATTAATCACAAAAACAATATATAATTATCTATGTGTTTTCCGATGGTCTTAGGCGACCCCTGTGAAAGGATCATTCAACCCCCAAAGGGGTCGCGCCCCACAGGTTGAGAACCGCTGTTCTGGAGGCTGCCCAAGTTCCTTGGCTCCTGGCAGTTTCGCTCTGACCTGTATACCCATAGCCACACCTCTTTCTCTCACTTTGATCCTGATACGTGCATCTCATGACTCTTGGGAACACGTTGGCCCACCTGGGTAAGCCAGGACCTTGTCCCCATCTCAAGATCCTTAACTTAATTACATCTGCAAATTTGGCTGTGTAAGGTAACACCTTTACAGGTCCTGGGGATGGGGACATTATTGTGGCTACCACACACTTTAAGAGCAAGGAGGGAAAAAACAGATGAGTTGTATTAATAAGGAGTTTAGATTTGATAGGGCAAGTGGAAGGGGCTCAGAGTCATTGTGGCTTGGGAGAAAATAAAGATAATCATTGACTCTAATATACAGTGAGGTCAGGACATGGGGAAATGGTTAAAATGTGTGTGTGTGTGTGTGTGTATGTGTGTGTTTTGTTTTGTTTTTCAGCATTCTGGGTTTTTCTTTTACCCCCAAATGTATCATTGTCATCTCTTTATCTTAAGTGACATTATGTGAGAAAGAGAACTGTTACAGAATTCTTCAAAGCTCTTTTAAAATTTTTTTTTTATTGTTTATTGTTGAGACTATTGCAACTATCCTTCATTTTCCCTTTGTCCCCCTCCACCCAGCCCCCATTGTCCCTCACCCCACTATGGTCTGTGTCCATGGGCTATGCATATATGTTATTTATCTAATCCCTTTACCTTCCTTTATCCAGTCTCCCCCAATCTCCTACCCTCTAACATTTGTTAGTCTGTTCCATGTATCCATGCCTTTGGTTCTATTTTGTTCATCAGTTTATTTTGTTCATTAGATTCCATATATTGGTGAGATCATATGGTATTTTACTTTCTCTGACTGGCTTATTTCATTTAGCATAATAATCTCCAGGTCCATCCATGCTGACAAAAAGTATAACAGAGCTTTCTTTCATATAGCTGCATAGTATTCCATTGTGTAAATGTACCACAGCTTTTTTATCCACTCATCTCCTGATGGATACTTAGGCTGTTTTCAGATCTTTTTTGTTTGTTTGTTTGTTTGTTAATTCTTACCTGAAGGTATTTTCTATTTTTTCTATTAATTTTTAGAGAGAGTGGCTGGGATGGAGGGAAAGAGAAGAGAGTGAGAGAAAGAGACACATCAATGGGCTGCCTTCTGACCGAATCCTGATTGGATCAAACCTGCAATCCAGGTACCTGTCCTAGACTGGGAACCGAACTCTTGGCCTTTCAGTGGGGGTGATGCTCTAACCACCTTGCACACTGGCCAGGGCTGTTCCTAGATCGTGGCTATTGTAAATAAAGCTGCTCCAAACATGGGGTGCATATATTCTTTCTGATCGTGTGTGATTTGTGAAGTTAAAGAGCTGGGTCAGTGGGAGATGAAAGGGGGGTGCACAGAAGGTCATGGTTCAGGGGAGATTTAGGTGGGCAATACTGAAGCTGGGATATTAGCAATGTCAGGAGTGTGGTCTTATGGGTTGTCTGCTGTAGTGAAAGGGAAATAAACGACATGGTATTAATGGAAGTGAAGAAGCTGGGCCTCTAAATCAGATGCCGAAATGACTGGTAATGAAAGGAGAAAGGGTAGACAGGGAGACTGAACTAGGACCCAGAGCTCCAGAATCTCTATTCAGGGGTTGGAGCACTCAGAGCCAGCCAGGAGGTGGGAGATAGTGTAATCAGAGGGCATGAGCTTCAGGAAGGAGCCGATGAAAGAGGGTGACACAGAAATATTATTTCAAGGGATCCCCAAGAACATTGACCTTACATCTTAGTTTTGAAATATTGGTGTTGAGAGAATAGGAAAAAGAACCAACTCCACTTAAAAAAGTAAAACAAACAATTTTGTCACTGTATTTGACATAATAAAATACATAAGTTATTATATATTTTATTTTTTAATACTTTGTTTATTTTTAGTTTTCGAAATACAAAGTAAATTTAATGAGGGTGGGTCAATGCTATATTTGCAGTGTTGACAACAATGCTGGTGAATATTAGTGCAGGTTAGTTGGAGAAAGGCTACGTTTCTCTAATGGTCAGGAGGAAGGATGTGTTCTAGGAGATGCTAAAGACATAAGGAAGGTAAGAGTAGATAGTTCTAAAGGCAACAGTGAAAAAAGGTCAAGACAGAGGAATTAGCAGGAGAAAGATATATTTGAGAGAGCTAATAAACCGAAAGGGAGCTTGTTTTATTCAGGAATTGACT
This sequence comes from Myotis nattereri, assembly GCF_964212035.1. Taxonomy (NCBI): domain Eukaryota; kingdom Metazoa; phylum Chordata; class Mammalia; order Chiroptera; family Vespertilionidae; genus Myotis; species Myotis nattereri. The sequence goes on along the minus strand of NC_138090.1, from coordinate 25,517,812 downwards.
TCTGGAAGAGAGTGGACACTCACAGGGTACGCGCTGGTTGGAGGAAAGAACACTAAGAATTCCAGAGCTAGACTCTCCTGCTTGGACAGCTCCAAGCAACAGCCAATGATCATCTTTCTGGGATGTCCTAGGGCTCTCAAACACCTGGGCTCCTTTCAATCCCTAAGTCATCAAATAGCCAAAAAGACAACCTTCCCCCTCTCCTCCCAATTTACACTCCAGCTGTTTCATTCATTTTAATGATGGGAGAGCAGAATGACCTTTTGCAAATATCACCCACAGCTTGGAACTCTCGATCGGCAAACAGTAGAATCACTGATTTTACTTGACCCACATCATAGGCATGCAATGGTGTGATAGATTGCAGACCCCAACCAGTCAGGGAGGAGGAACAGCTCCATAGATTTAATTTCCCATTACTATGGCAACTGTGAGACTTTCGTTGCAGCAAAAGGTTAAATGCAACCAAGCGTTCATTAGGACGTTCAGCTAATGAATCAAGCCAAATCCTTATTCATGGTTAAATCAATGGTGATATGGATACAGGGGTGCAGAACAAAGAGACGTGCACAAGCCAGGGAGAGCTAACTGTCTAACCAAGCTTGGGATTAAAATTGGTCTCTAACTGATATAATGGTTTCATCTGTAACATGCATGAAATAACTATAACTGAGAGGGAAAATCAGACATTACATAATAATATTCTAAGAACATTTGTCTAGAACCAAGGCTTATTTTTTCTTTCTTGCAAAACCATTCTTGAAAATGTTTAATTTCTAACTTTTTATCCTTGATGGGGCTTAGTGATCCTTCTAAAGTTAAAAAAAATAGCCAAAGAATATTTATATTAATTTACCCCAGTCCAGGCAATATGTCATCTAGAATTTCCTCTTATTATAGCAGCTTCAAAAAGAAATAGTGAATGAGAGAGGTTTCCAAGGTGGAGGGTGTGGCAGGGGCCTCAGAAATCCAACAGGTTTGTGCAATTGCCATTAACTGACTGATCTGCAGATACTTTTGTGATGGAGCTTTGGGACACTGCCGATACCAAACATATGGTCACTATATGAGGAAGAAGGAGGCTGGATTTAGCAAGTCTTTAGTCCATGTTAGATTTTCCTGATCAAAGTTCTCATTCACATATTTTACCTGTGGGTACCTTGAAGTATAGTCATGGTGCCCAACCAAATCCCAGGGTGCCTTAGAATGATGGAAAATAGGGGTAGGCAACCAGGATTCACTTTCTTCTCAATCATGATGTCCCTCAGAATTCTGGAGGTTGTCAGGGATGCCCCAGGGGCCACTGAAAGAGGGACAAAGGGACATGTGGATCTTTCAACCACCAAAACATTTTGAGAAATGCATAAATACATTTTGATCCAATACACTTATTAGGGCTTCATACTCATTTATGATAAAGAAGTTCACTGCAATATATACATGCCATGAGTCCAGCAAATACCTTTGTGGGTGTTTACAGTCGCATTCTTCAGATAGCTCTGTAGGCATGCCAGTGCAATTATAGGGATTCTGAAAATCAGTTTTAAACATTTACTTAAGATGTTTAGAAAAGGTTCATCCAACCTAGGCTTGTTTTGTTTGTTTGTCTTGTTTTGTTTTCCTGACAGGAGCACTAAGAGTCTTTCTTAGCGAACTGCCTTCTGGGAAATCAGTTAGAGAAGGTGAGGGGTCTGGAATTACTGGAATTTCCTCCTAAAAACAGGAGACAGGTCACTCAATTTTGATGCTATTAAAGAGTAAGAAGTGAATTGCTCTAGGCTTTTTTCCCTCTTTGTGTTTTCAGAAGAATGATTAGAATGAAAACTTTCAATAATGACCCAGATAAAAAATGCTCTTCTTGGGTAAACATTTATATGTCATGTTATAAGTGCCCACAATGTTTCAGAGGCTGGAGAACTTACATCATTCTTAAACTTCATCCATTGGTACAGAAAAGTAAACAAAAGAGATTCTTGTGGGACCCCATTATTTCTAAATGCAGGGTCAGTATAGTAGTAAACAAGCAAAAACAGGTTTCCAATGACTTTGCAATTATATGTAAATGCACAACACAAATAGAAGCATGCCATATACTGAATTGAAGAACGAAAATAAAAATAAAGCTTTACGAATGTGAATCCTATGTGTTTATCTTTGTAACCCTAGTATTTTGACATATAGTTGACATTCAGAAAATAATTACCAAATTCCCATCATCCTCCTCCTCTTCATAGTCATCATCATCACCTAATACAGTGGTTCTCAACCTTCTGGCCCTTTAAATACAGTTCCTCATGCTGTGACCCAACCATAAAATTATTTTCGTCACTACTTCATAACTGTAATGTTGCTACTGTTATGAATTGTAATGTAAATATCTTACATGCAGGATGGTCTTAAGCGACCCCTGTGAAAGGGTCGTTCAACCACTAAAGGGGTCGTGACCCACAGGTTGAGAACCATTGACCTAACATTTCTGTGTGTTTAGCTTCAGAATTTTCAGAATAATATTAAGTGTAGTGCCAGGCACTATTCTAAGCATTTTATTTGCATTATAATATATAATACTCAAAAACAGTCTTATGAGTAAAGTACCATTATTATCTTCCTTTTAAAGGAAGATAATAGCTGGTTTGGCTCGGTGGATGTAGTGTCTGCCTGTGGACTGAGGGTCTTGGGTTTGATTTCGGTCAAGGGCACATGCCTGGGTTGTGGGCTCAAATCCCAGTAAGGGGTGTGCAGGAGGCAGCTGATCAATGATTCTCTCTCATCATTGATGTTTCTATCTCTCTCTCCCTCTCCCTTCCTCTCTATAATGATTAAAAATATATTTTAAAAAAGATGGAAAAGCTATGGCTTAGGTATCCTCAATGACTTTTCCTTCTTCCCTCCATCCCTTCCTGCCAACGTTTATTGAGTGCCTGCATTTCTCAGGCATGAGGACACTGGCATGAGGACATAGAAGTGAACAAGACAGACAACAATCCCTGCCCACATGGAGCTCACATTCTAGAGGCCAAGACCACTTGGCTAGTAAGCCAGTGATTGAAGACTTGCCTCAGAGAGTCTCAATTACAAGCAAATGGTCTGGAAAATTACAGCCCCGTGTGATATTCTTAGCTATTTTGTGATGTGTTCTGAATGGAGTAGAAACCCTTATTGGGCAATTTAGGAAATCTTTGCCTTCTTAGAAAACGTCTACTTTGTCTCAGTAGGAGATGGGAGGTTGGAGGCTAATACTTTAAAGGCCTAAACCATCTGAAACTGTGCCTTTGGATGAATGGAGACTGGTTTGGCATCACTCACTAGCATATGCCTGTATCAGGGATTCTTAAACTAGGCCCACGGGCCACATGCAAATACAAATATTGTATTTGTTCCCGTTTTGTTTTTTTACTTTAAAATAAGATATGTGCAGTGTGCATAGGAATTTGTTCATAGTTGTTTTTTTTTTAAACTATAGTCCGGCCCTCCAACGGTCTGAGGGACAGTGAACTGGCCCCCTGTTTACAAAGTTTGAGGACCCCTGCTCTGTATGTTCTAGTGGTGCCCATTTCAACGTCCCAAGAAAGATGTGTCTTGAACAAATGTGACCACTGGCCCTGGGGTGAGAGGATCTGTGTCTGTGTCACTTAGACGCTGTGTGACTGGCTCTCTATGGTGCGTGTCCCCCCACTGTACAAAGGGAAGGTGGAGTCCTACTTCAATGGAGTTTTACATAAATTACATAAATTACCTGAGCCAGCTCCTGCCATTACTGGACTCAGCTCATAGGGAAGTCTCTGTGCCTGCAATTAAATGGATGGATAAGCAAAGAAGAATGCGGATGGCTTATTCTATTCTCAAGTTTCTCTCCAATGCGGACAACAATCTCAGAACCTTGTCCTCAGAGCCATTGGCAAATGGTACGAGGAGAAGACATCTTAAATTCCACCTCAAGAAGTTTAGTTCTCCAGAGCAGCTCATCTAAGTCCTAAAATCTCCATTTGCTTTTTATCCTCATTAAAAACAGTGAAACCAGCTGACATTCTTTTGTTTTTGTCTGTCTCCCCACCATAACTCAAATCCTGTCACAGTTATTACCTGTGGCCAATTTGCGATGAACTCAGCATGCCACCTCCACTAGCAGGTGTTCAGGAAACTGTTGTGGTGACTGTTTTTCAGTCATGATTTTTAGCAGGAGGAGCAGGTGGAGGAGGACGTGGAGGAGGAGGAGGAGGAGGAGGAGGAGGAGGAGGAGGAGGAGGAGGAGGAGGAGGAGGAGGAGGAGGAGGAGGAGGAAAGGCAAGAAAGGGGTCTTGGATGCTGGGTAAGAGCCATGCCCTTTGGTTAAGCGATACAACCAGGCAGCAGTGATGCCACAAGAATGAAACTAGGGAGAAAGAAGTGCAAGGACATCATTCTTATTCCTTCCTCCCATCTGCAAGATAGCACACCTGATTGGCTGAACACAACAGGAAGCTAGAGGGAAAGGGTGCCCATTGATACAGTGCAGACAGCTCACCCTCCTGGAGGGCACAGCAGGGTCTCCAAGGGTAGGGAGTGGGTCTACAGGGAAAACATTCAGCATAGGTAGTCAAGGTGGCCTGTCATATAACTGACACCTCAATGACAATGAGGAGGCCAGCAGAGGAAGATGGGAAGGGTGGAAGGAGGCTGAGGGAATGTCTGGTGCCAGGACTCTGAGCCAGAGTGCATGATGCGGGTGCAACAAATAACAGGAAGCTGTGAGGAGCTGATAATGGAGAAAAGAATGGCAATTGGGAGGTCGGCTTTCTGAGGCCTGGAAAAGAATTAGGAGAAGCTTTTCAAGGGTTTCAATAGGGAGTGCCACCATCTGATTTACGTTTTGAAGAAGAGATTTTTCAGTACGGAGAAAGGACTGGTATAGTAATTTGGATGAGGGATGAAGGCAACTAGGACTAACATGATCACAGGTGGGAAGGAGAAGAGGACAGATGTGAGTTATGATTTGGACGGTTTGGATGTGGGACAAGAGGGAAACAGAAAAAGCAAGAACACTTCCTGTGTTTGGGGAGTCAGGTGGTCCCATTTATGGTGAGATGGTTTTGTACTTGTAATCATTATTAGATATGCATATGAGGTCAGCAAATGATTATATGATTTTAGAGGTCAGGACAGAAGTCAAACATTCCTTAATTCACAGATCATTTTAGCAGAGCAATGATTCAACCTTTCCCAGATTTTTCATTTTAAAGCAATTAACAGGTCCTAAGAACTGCTATTTTTTTAAATACATATTTTTATTTATTTCAGAGAGGAATGAAGAGGGAGAGATAGAAACATCAATGATGAGAGAGTGTCACTGATCAGCTGCCTCCTGCACACCCCACACTGGAGATGGATCCCGTAACCCAGGCATGTGCCCTGACCGGGAATCTAACTGAGACCTCCTGGTTCATAGGTTGATGCTCAACCACTGAGCCATGCCAGCTGGGCAAGAACTGCTATTTTTGATTAGATACCAGGAAGAGTTTTAAAGGAATTTACTGTAAGTATTAATTCATGTAAGAAATTAAAATCTGTTTTTTTTTTTTCAAATTAGAAGCATTAAGCACTAATATCATAAGGAACCAGATGATTCATCATCTCAAAGACCTTCCCAGGCCATCATTTTTTCTAAGCACATTGGCCCAGTATATAATCATGGATGCTCCATTTGTTCATGACGAAAATTCACTGAACATCTTCTTGAACATAATATGAAATGGCCTGGTTTCTCAGTTTCTCTGTTAAAGAGAATGACTATATGACTTCTTAGATGAGTGTTTATGTGATTTTTAGCTCTATGATAGGACATCTTCAAAACAAATTATTTTTACGCAGTATAACTTATGGGAAATACTATTATGAAAAAAATCCCGAGGTCTTAGTATATTAATTGAGGAGGAAAAAATACATAAATTCTCAACTAAGTCACTCTACTACACATCCACACAATCTACCAACTTCACTGAATGATTGATTCTTGAAAACTAAGACCCTTACTATAAATGTCATGACTTTTTATGTCAGGAAAACAGGAGCTAAAGGCTTGTTCATATGGTGATGGGTTTTTTTTTTAACACATAAGAAATGTCATCAATTTTAACAACTGAAATGTTATGGTGAGGATTGCTAACACTTTGTTTCCTGGTTTCCTGAGAAGGTGTTCTGGGTAATCTTGACTGTTTTATTAACTTATTTAAAAGAACTGCCCATGGGAAAGCATTTTAATGCCACTGCAAAGCCACTTCCTGACTGCTTTCTTCATACTGTACACAGAGACTAGAGCCAGAAAGGCCAAACACTTCTCTAGCCTCCTCTGCACGTGGTAGGTGGGTCCTGGATAGCCAGGTCATGAAAAGTCTGCAGGAGTTTCTGGAAAGGATTTCCTTCCCTGACAGAAGAAGAAAGGAGAAAGGACCTTGAACCTTCTCTCCACTGCCTGCTCTCACCTCACTCTCCTTCCATGTCATCTTGATGTGTCTGGAGATGCAACAGACACCTTATAATTAACCATTAGGTGGCAAATGCATGGACCAAAAGCCACTATGCCGATGAGGGTGCAGAGAGCTTACATTCTGGATGACTGACAGCTGATGAGCTGCGCTTAACTGCCTACCTCCAGCCACTTGATGAATTCATTCAATGTATTTGTTCTTTAACCTACTGTGGGGTGGTTGGATCCCTTTACTTGCAGCTAAGAGTAGTCTAAACCAGTGGTTGGCAATCTCATTAGTCAACAGAGCCAAATATCAACAGTACAACGATTGAAATGTCTTTTGAGAGCCAAATTTTTTAAACTTAAATTATATAGGTAGGTACATTGTTATTAACTTAATTAGGGTACTCCTAAGGCTTAGGAAGAGCCACTCTCAAGAGGCCAAAGAGCCGCATGTGGCTCGCGAGCTGCAGTTTGCTGACCACTGTTTAGGTCCTAAACAATTAACCCTTCTCTTGGTGGCTGTTATTCCCCTTGGCCTCATTGATACTAGGCTCACAGAGCTTTTCCCTTCTCTGACAGGGTTCTTAACCAGTTCCTGTTCCTCCTTCCACCTCACAGTATAAGTGCTCCCTCAGTTCTCTATGCAACCCTTGTCCTCACTTCCTTCCACAATCTCCCTAATTAATTCTATCCACTCCCACAGCTTTTACTGTCATACACATGCAAATAACTGCCAAATTTAACTTATTTCCTTTATCATGATGATGTAATGGTGGGCTGGGCTGGGCCCTCCACAAGAACTCCCATCCAGGCAGTAACCTGTCTCCAGGACAGGAAATAGCAGGTGGTAGGCATCAATGGGATCCACTTCTTAGCTATCCTAATTTTCTGAATGGAGAATTCACTTTCCTTCTGCTTCCCAAGAAGTAGAAAGTGTGCAAAGTGTTCAACTCGAATAAAATATGTCATTTTTTTGCATCTTTACTTCCCTTTCTTGCATTCTTCAATTGTTATAGCACTTCCTGTTATCTTCATTTGGGGAATTGAAAATGTGACATTGCTTACTTTTCCTTTGACTATTTCTTTACCCTTGTACCATTATGTAACGTTCATTTTCTCCTATCCTTCGCCCAAGGTCCCCTCTCTATTCTCATCATGAAAGAAAGCAGATATTAGAAAAAACATTGTTGATGAAAATGAGATGAGGCTCTAAACCTATTAGAAGATATGGGCACTGGTGCAGCCTCTGGCCAGAGCTGAAGTCATGGCCTTCCCTGAAACCTGAAATATGGATGATGACAGCAATGCCAATGATGACATCAATGCCTGCTATTTAACCAGCATGTAATATCGGCTGAGTCATGTGCACACATTATCATGTGAGAAACCTTGAGTAAGACCTAAGTAACATATTCCATGAGCGGGGGGCGGCTGTATCCCCAGATCTCTTGGAATAGCATTGTAGGGTGCTATCCATGGCTCTGAATTGTTTCTCCTCTCACTTGCATTACTCTCTGTGCCTAAAAGCACCTTGGGACTTCAACCACTTCTAATTCTCCAAATCCGTGTCCAGCCAGACGTCCTGCTCCAAATTACACATTAGTTCACGATAACTGATATCCTCACCACGTGAATATATCAGTGATGTTTTTAATCATCCACATAATTCCTTGGTAGAGATTGTGACAGCTCAATTTAGTTCCTGGAGGGTGGGGGTCAAACTTCGTTTTTAATTTGTAACACTTACAACACCTAACTCCATGCCCTGACTAGAAGAGTTTCTCTTATATTAGGTATTTTTTATTCTGACCATCTGTAGGAAATTAATTGTCCTCTATTTAAATCTGATACCATTCTTTAAAATTGATGTCTAACCTACCTCCCTAGATGAAATTTGAGTCATCAATTCTCTCAAGCTAGAATCTAGGTATATAGTATTCAGAGCTAAAACTTCTTTTTAAAAAATGGGCTATTCAGAGAAAAGAAATTCCTGTTATTAGATAGAGCTGAGTGTACAATACTGTTTATTAAGATTGGAAGTAAAGTGTCCAATAATTTTAGGTGATGTCCCAACCTGCTAGGAAGAAATCACCAGAGGAAATTCCCTTTTAGAATATATACATTTCTTGATATATAACCACCATGTCAGTATACCTATGGGAATGCCTTGGGGGTAATTTATTGGTGAATTGTCTTATATAATGCTGTGGATTTGGGGGAGCTTATCAGGAGAGGGGTTGAGTAAATTCCTCCCAGTATAGAAAAAAATGCTCTAACCATGGTGATGCATGGTCCAGTGTGAAGGCAATGGTGTGTGATGCCAGGGGATGATTACAGTGTCAATGGAGGCCCAAATGTATCCCTAAGCTATAGCACAGCTGGCTCAGCCTGGGGATAAATTCCGCCTCCCCTAACTTCCCAACTATGTGACTTTGGACAAGACACTCAACCTCTCAAGGCCTCGGTATCTTCTCATTGTTGTAATGGTGACCTAATAGCTGTTGTCTAGTCAATGTAAAGTGGCTGAGAGGTGCTACTGGCTCAATACATGTTAGGTATTGTTATTGGTGGGATATGAGAGCTGCTCTATAATGCTTGCTTCAATTGCTATCAGTATAGGACTTGAAATCCTGCCCCTGATGTCTCTTCCGTCCATGCAGGGTGTGGTACAGAGTTGGTACTCAGAAGGGTAATTGACCACATATACAAGACACCATCATTACTGGGAATCTAATGATTGTAAACAAGTAGTGTCAAAAATGACAGGTTGTTGCCAACATCTGTTCTCCCTCCCCTCCTCCTATAATAATATAATTTTCAGCCAGATAGATGGCTACCCAAAATAAACATTTCATTTTACAGATTTGTTTGCAGTTAGCTGTGCTTGCCGGATCAATTATTTTGGCAACAGGATATGAATACAATTATTGTGTGGAATGTCTGACTTATTCTTTTAAAGGGGGGTGCCCTCCCCTTGACTCCTTCCCTCCCCTGAATTCTGTAACACAGATGTAGTGGTTAGCCATCATGGACCACGTGGATGGGGGTGGTACCAAGCACCAGCTGAACAACCACAGTGAATGGAGGAAGCTGGGTCCAACCCTAAGGGGCCACCACACTAGCCCTAAAACTCTTTTCCACTGGGCTTTTTCATGAGAGAGGAAAGAGAGAGTGATTTTTATCTCTTTAAGTCACTATATTGTAGGTGTCTAGGAGAGCAACTGAACCCAAAGCTATCTGATATTCATACATACAAAATGATTAATCTAATCAACTTTTATGTGTACCACATGGAAAGTAAGGTCCAAATACTTCACCCAACTATCAGTGCATTCAATATTTATTCTGGTAGGCATTAGAGAATGCAGCAATGAATGAAACCCTGCCAGGCCACAGATGCCCCTTCAAAACGTGGCTCCAGCCTTCCTTTCCAGCTGAATGTTCTGCAGTGTCCTCTGCCACTTCAAATACCCTGGCATTTGCACAGATATGGATGCCTCTTCTCCCAACAAACTCCCATTTCACTTTCTGGACTCAATACAAATACTAACTCCTCTGAAACTTCCCTATGATCTTCTACAACCTGCCCACAAGGTAGAATTGCTGCTCCCTTTTTATGCACCTATAGCACTTGGTCTGTCTAGACCAGCAGTTCTCAACCTGTGGGTCGCGACCCCTTTGGGGGTCGAACGACCCTTTCACAGGGGTCGCCTAAGACCATTGGAAAACACATATATAATTACATATTGTTTTTGTGATTAATCACTATGCTTTAATTATGTTCAATTTGTAACAATGAAATTGGGGGTCACAACATGAGGAACTGTATTAAAGGGTCACGGCATTAGGAGGGTTGAAAACCACTGGGACTCTAGACTATGTCAGATTCTGTGTGGAGCACAGTCAAGACACACTTGGTTTTGAATCCCAGCTCTTCCACTATTAACAATGCGCTTGAGCAAGTTATTTCATTTTGTGCATGCTCTTTTCTACCTGAAAAGAGTTATAAACAGAATTTACATCATTGGACTGTTGAGGGGGTTAAATGAGAATCCACACAAGACTCAGAGTTTAGAACGTGGCATGTAGTAAAGTCTCAATAAATTTTCATTATGATGATAAGATGTATCTGTTAAGCTACCATCATTCATCTATCTGGATTTCCCACTCTCCTCAAGTCCCTGGAGGGCAGGGATAGCATCTCCAGCATCTTATTGGTATCCAGCACTTAGTACAATACCAGGCACATACCACATGCAATGGACGCTCCTGGAATCTACCAACCAATGAATCAATGAATGAAGGACAGTTTTCTGGGTTTAAAGGAATTAAAGTTAAATGTATAATCTGCCACCTCCTAGATGTGTCTGGGCTGGGGAGGTAGAAGTCTTCTGCAGATAGCATTAATGAAGAAATAAGTGTCTCCTCAACAAACCTATGCGGCCACAGAGGGTGGAGTGGGATGGGGACAAGCTGGCTACAGGTTTCCTTGAAGGAAAAGGCCAGCCTCGCTGAGAGTCAGCCTTGAGGGAGGACGGCCCTCACTTCCACACGCCGTCCTGTTCTGCTCACTCGCTCAGGCATTGGCTCCCGCTTCACTGATTTAGAAAATGTGGAATGTCACAAAAGCAGTTAGGAATTGGGTGGCGCCTGCAGGGGTTTCATGAGTTTAGGGAACTTGGGCTGTTCCCTGTCAGAACAGAAGCATCGCCCACAGATTCTCCAAATGACACCTCATGGACCAAATGGACCTGTGACTCCTCACAGGAGGAAATCACCTCTCCAGAGGGGAGAGGAAGCAGGAGCCCTCACATTCCAGCTTGAACCAGTCTCTCCCAGCATATCCATCTCATCAGCTGTCACCTGTGAGTCATAAAAGAGCTATGACAACGTCCTAGCTCACATCACCACGAATCCCTCTCTCTGTTCTTCCGTTTTTATTAAAAACAAAACAGAACATGAATTCCCAGGAGGCAGGGACCATAGGCCAAATTCTAACATCACATCCTCTTCAAAGGAGTTCTTAGACAGAATCTTTGTACAGATCCAATCAAATGCTCCTGACATTGGATAAATCCTGACTTGTCACTAGAAGTCTGCCCCCTGCCCTCCCCATGCTGGCCCAGTGCCCCAAGCTGCAGGAACAACCTCCTGACCTGTGTGGATGTAAGAAAGCCTGACATTTTCTTTTTCCTTTAAGAAGGATGGAAGCTACCCTAAAACTACTATAGTTCTTTTGATTTGGAAAAAAAATTCAATGTTGCCATGAGCATTAAATTTTCCCAGGATATCTGTATTTATTAGACTATAAATTTCAGCAGGTAACAGTTACTGGATACTTAGAATGTGCCAGGCTAAATGCTTCTTATGAAATTTTTATCTTTCCAGCAATCGTTTAAGCTAGAGCTGGTACAACCTCCCATTGTCCAGATATGGCAAGAACGGCACAGAAAGGAGAAGTAACTCGTGGAAGGCCACACAGCTAATTCTAGTAAAACCAGCATTCGAAACTTAGCTGTTGCTGCAGGGACCTTTTACTTAATCACCTGCTCTACTGCATGATTAAAAGGAAGGAAGGGTCTGGCAGAGTTGAAAACAGACTTAAACAGAAAAAGCACATTTTTCTGGGCTTTGAAGGATATGTAGGAGTTTTATAAGTTGAGGGACTGAAAAGGATGCTAGTGTGGGGAAGGGGGAAAAGTATCTCTCTGTCTCCAGGGGACTGGATCCATTTTGCTATGAAATAATTAAAAAAAATTTTTTTCAGTGACATCTCAGGCCCCCCACCGAAGGACAGAGGGATTTATCCAAGTAGAATAGGGAATCCTGATAGTTCACACACTGGGGAAAATGGGATATGTCTGTTGAGTCCAAAATGGTACCTCTATAGCCTGTCTCTGGGGATAGGTGTCTGGGGATAGGTCTACAGCATTGGCTGCTTCCTTGGAATTTCTCTAGCTTCTGCAAAAATATTTAAAACATATTTGTCTTGTCTGCTCAAGTATTTGCTGCAACCTTTTTACCTTAATGTCATAAAGCGGAAGCCCCTCTCTCCCTCCCTCTGTCCCTGTCTCTCTCTCTCTCTCTTTTGCCAACTGGTAACTGCGGTGTCAGGGAGAAAGCTGAATTGTAAAGGAGGGAGAGCAAGGACAGGGTAAATCTGGTGCCACAGGAGGCTACGCTAGAGAAGAGGGCTCCACTGGCCAGTGATAGTGAGAGTAGAATGGGGAAAAGAAGAGGGAAATATTCCGGTGCAGCACGTGCTGACTGGCAGGGGCATGAAGGTGGTCTTGGGAAGGGAGAGAAAATAGGAGAGGGTGGCATTTTAAAGGAGAAGAAATTAAGTTGATTTCAACCTTTTGATTGAGCAGAGAAGGTAGCATAGTGAAGCAGTCAGAAATGTGGGTCTAAAGTCAGACCGCCTCAGTTCAAATCACAGCTCCACCACTTATTATGTGGCCTTGAGAAAGCTGTGTGTCCTTGAGCTAATTAATTAGCCTCTCTGGGCCTCCGTTTCCTCGTCTGTAAAATGAGAATAATAATAGCAGCTGCCTCATAGGATTGTTTTAAAGATAAATAAAATAATCCACGTGAAGCACTTAGATATTACTTAGGAAAGGTGAACTAATATAACATTATGGGTAAAAAATACTACATTTTATTATGGCCAACACTTCAAGAGTATTTAATATGTGCGGGCTCTGTTCTAAAGAGCTGCATATGTTAGCATATTATTCTTATTAGCATAACTAATAAGAAGAATCCTATGAGGATCACATAAGGCAAGTACTGCATTATTTTTATATTATTTTTAGTGATCAGGAAACTGAGACACAGAGAGATTAATTAGGTGGCCTGAAGACACACAGCTAGTTGGTGGCAGAGCCAGGATTCAAACCCAGGCAGTCTGACTCCAGCATCTGTGCTTTTATCTGCATCTCTTTTCAAGCGATTAGCAGGGCCTCACGGACATCGGTGTGGAGATGCTAATAGGAAGGTGGAAATTCAAATCTGGACACTGAGGAGAGCGGTCAGAGCTTGAAATGGTTCCTTTGGGAGGCATCAGTGTGGATGATAGAGCTCAGTCTGGGGGCATGAGATTCCTACCTAGAGAGAAAAGAAAGCGTTACTAGCTCAAAGTTGGGGGATCCTTATGCATGGAAGAAGAAGGCCTAGCAAGGGAAGCTGAGGTGCAGGTGAGCTGAGTGAGGACAGGTCAAACAAGGAAGATGCTCAAAAGATAGACTTGCTCTTGTGTGAAGTCAAAACAAATAAGCGAAGTGGCTGTTGAATTTAGCAATTAGGATCTTTTTGGTAAGTTCCTGGAAAGTACTTTCTCAAAACCATAGCAGGATGGGATACAAGTATTTTTTAGGAAAGTGAATTGCCAAGTCGTCCTAAGTTTTCAAAGAACAGAAAGAGAAGGAAGCAGGTGGATGCGTGGACAGGGGAGGGAGGGCTGCTCTGAGGTGGGGGAGGTTGAAGCCTGTTTATATGGTCACCATTTCTCTGTAAGTTTCATATGTTTTAATACCCTTGTCGTGACTTTCCCCAAGATCATTATACCCCAATCTCTAGTTGGGGAACATTACCACCTGACACAGTGAAATTTATTCCATTCCATTTATAAAGCACGCTTGGCAAAGGGCTGATTAGTTGCCTCGTGAGGAATGAAAGCCAGTCTTACTATGATGTAGTGTGGAGGAGGAGTGCCTGGTAATAATTGGGGAAAATTCTGTTTTTATTAGGGCCTGAGGCAGTGATCACATTAAAGCCAAATCCACTTATGTGCTGTTTTAAAATATCATTGATTATGAGATCTGAAGCCATTTTATGGGGGACCTGTAGCTGGAAGAATGCACATTATAAAATTTAATAGGTTCTAAAATAATTCTAGGTAAGACAGAGACCAGAGCTTCCACATTTGAATATTATAATAACATTATGCTAACATTCACCCAATTAAATACTGATTGTGAAATGCCATCACAACTGTTTAATGCTATGATGTGTTAAGTAAAAGAAGCCAAATGTAGAATTGTATGTGCAAGTGGAATAAAATGTCAATAATGAAATGAGGAAAAACAGTCACTATATTAGATGACAGGCTTATAAGTGATTCTTTAGTTTTGAAATGTATCTGTTGGTTTTTTAACAGTTAAATTTCTTTAAAAAGGTTCATGTGAACTACAGCTCCTTTTATGTAACCACTAGAGGCCCAGTGCACAAAATTCGTGCATGGGGGGGGGGTCTCCTCAGCCCAGCCTGCACCCTCTCCAATCCAGGACCCCTCAGGGGATGTCCGACTGCCCAGGAATCGGGCCTAAACCGGCAGTCGGACATCCTTCTTGCAATCCAGGACTGCTGGCTCCTAACCGCTCCCTGCCTGCCTGCCTGATCGCCCCTAACCACTCTGCCTGCCTGCCTGATCACCCCTAACCACTCTCCCATGCCTGCCTGATCGCCCTTAACCATCTCTGCCTCGGCCCCCCACCACTGTGGCTTTGTCCGGAAGGATGTCCGGAAGATGTCCAGTCTATCCAGTCTAATTAGCATATTACCCTTTTATTAGTATAGATCCCCGTTGTCTATAGTACTGAGGGCTTTCTAAGCTGCACTTCCTCCCCAGGGTTCTCGGGTGCCCTGAAACCATAAATGCATGGCTTATGTGCACGATTGTTCTGCATTCATGAAATTTCAAGGCAGTGCATGGCTTCATAGCAAGTGATGAGTGTTTTGAGCAGCCTGTACATCCCAGCCCTGTCCCCTGGGGCCTTCCTCCTTCAGGGAACCACAGTACAGATGGTTGACCTGCCTCCCATCCCAAGGTGGCTCCATCAATGTGATATAGTGGTGATCTGTCTTCCTTGCCAACACTGTTTGCAGGCAGCGTATGGTGTGAAAAGGAGACCCAGGACTGCGCATGTGCACTGAGCTCTTTCTAAAGGGCTTATTACTGGGGCCATGAGCTTGTGGCTTTACCCATTGCCCTCTGCCTCCTTCACAGACACCTGCAGAAACCCCGCTTTTCATGCACCGTGAGCAGTGTGGGGGAGCACTGCTGAGAACGTGGGTTTGGACCCCCTAATTGCTCCTTAAGTGCTGTGATCGCAGGCCCGGGTTTCTCATCCATAAGGTGGGGAGACCCCTATCTACTATGTGGACTTGTCATGGGGATTAAATGAGAAAGCAGATGTCAGCATGCATATGAAATGCACCATACATGTTAGTTTCTTTCCCTTCTACATGATTTCTTTGCATGATCACACCATCCACTAACTTGTATATTTATTTGAGCACCTACTATATGTGAAACACCGTGACAAGTACCAACAATATGAAGGGATAAAAATGGAATCTGCAGTATCCTAGGCTACTTGATACATCACATTTAAGAGGAGCATGTGCTAAGTGCCACAGGAATTGTCAACGTGTCTCCATATTTTACTTACAAATGTACTCAGTCAGGTATTGTTGAGCACTTGCTGTGTGCTAGGCCCTCTGCCTCTGCAGCCATGGGGTGCTCAGGCCAGCGCTGGGAGGCAGCGTTCAATCAGGCAATGGTCATACAAACGAGGTTCCTTCAGCTGCTGGCAAATGCCATGGAGACGATGCAGCAGGAGTTGGAGCAGAATGCAGCCAGTGGGATGCTTATTTAGGAGGGGTCACCAGAAAAGACCTCTCAAAGGAAGTGATATTTGAGGTGAGAATGGAATAGAAGGACTCAGCTCGCAGACATCAGTTTCAGGCTAAAGGAGCACCTGGGTGAAGCTCCAGAAGTTGGAGTGTGCTCGGCACCTCTCAACAGTGGACAGAGCCCGGTGTGTCCGGATGGATGCTAAAGGAGGGCACGGTGCGAGTCCCCACTGCTATGACTGGATCAACAAGAACCAAGTGACCATTGGATGGGGGAGAGAAAAAGCCAGCAGGCACAGGCACGAGTTTCCATACTGTGTATCTGGGAAGACTGGGAGCATTAATAGATGAAAAGGTGGATTAGACCATCAGTGGCTGCTCCAATCCTGATGCTTCAATGCCTGTAGCTCACTATCATTGTGATTTGGTGACTGAACTGGGCAGTAGTTGGTGGGTACTGAATTCTGTTACTGAGTTCCACAAGTAAACAGACTAAATGTTGGCAGTAAACTGCCAATGACTTGGTTGCTTGAATGTGATTAAGTAAGTTGAACTCTTTTCGTAATACTCTTCAAAGAAGTTCAATGGAGAATAAAAAAAGAATTTCTAAGAGCAGTATATATAAATGGGGCATATTTAAAAGCAACTCACAAAGACATAATAGAAGAAAAAGAGAAGGTCCTATGACTGCAATGTAGAGCAAGAGCTTGTAAAAGACCCTCATGCAAAATGGGGGAGTTTGTATTGCATTCAGCATACTGGTTTTTTTCTCCTTTCTCAAAGACCATTAGCCAATAGCCCTTATCCTGCTAAGCACAGAGATTAGTCTGGCATTATCTTGGTCTGTAGACTGTGGTCAGACACTCTGAAATGCAACATGAATTTTCATATTTGGTTCATTTTCTAACATTTCGGAAGATGGAAGGAAATTGCAGTATAAGAGAGAAAAGGGCTGGAATGCAAAAAAGCTTTTCTTTTTCAAGAGTAGAAAAGAACACAAATAAATCCCCACTCCACACTTGGATGTAGCTTTGATTCTGTGAATAATTTGGATGACGATGAACTTTGTCTACTTAGAAACCCACGGAAGACACAGATGCTGAATTCCATTAACAACTTGGCATCTCGGTGCTTCACTTCGGCTGATAAAACCACATGTTCTACAAGGGTTGTGCTCATAATCTTATTACCTGTTAACAGGATTTGTGCTTGGAACTCTGAGGGACCCCTTCACCAACTCACTCACATGCCCATTGTCAAGTGCATTTTGATAACAGTTGGTTCAGACAGAACATAAGCCCCACTAACCTGCTTAAGGAGGCTTTAAATATTGTCCAGAAACATTTCTTAGCTCATAGTTCAGAAATTCCATATTAACACGGATAAGCAAGCAGACCCAAGTCAGGATTTAAAAGAAGCCAGTTAAATAACCTGGAATTGGTGATATTCCAAGAGTCAAATCCCTTCTGTCTTGTTGAGGAATGGCATGACACGGGTTGTACCACTCAAGAACCTACTTCTGGGGAAAAGATGAATGACTTGGTGGTCACATTCTACATAATCAAGGAGGGAGTTTCACTGTGTGAGAGATGCTATTTTCAAGAAGGAAATGGGCTGAGGAAATGTATGTGGGTAATTTAGTCATTGTGAAGCATAAGCGGTGGGTAGATGAGTGGGTGGATCAAGATCGATAGTGAAACTCAGTCAGTGTTTACTGAGATCTGCTCACATCAACCAGGTGCCTCTAGGGAAGGGTGAACTGAATGCATCTCAACCTGGGCTTTTTACGTCCTTGTCACAGCCCTGCCCCTGGGGAATTAACCTTCCTGAGGGCAGTCCTTAATCGGCCACTGATGGGAAGTGGTCTATAAACTGCCCAGCTCCCACGCCTCTCTCTGAAGCCTTTTTTTTTTTTTTTTAACAGTCTCTTCTATGTTTCCTGGTAGGATTTTTTCCAGTCTCTATGGAAGTAACTGGCTGAATAATCACCAGTTATTGGCCGCCTTTTGGTCACTGTCTATTCCCACACTTTCTAATAGTGTTTCTGCAAAAAACAAATTCTGTTGAAAACTTTTGCCTCTCTTCTAGAGAAAGCAAAAATAAGATCTCCTCCACCCACTCACCAGCCCTGACTCAGCCATGCCCCTTAAAGCACCAATCGCCCATTTTCCTAGCAAAAACAGCTGGGTTAAGTAAAGAAGCCTTGTGCTCCTAACTCTGGCTTAGCATTTGCATTCCTTTCTCTTTAGCCCTCTTTCACGCTTCCTGTTGGCCGATAGCTCTTTTCACTAGAAATACACCAGAGACATGAATTATAGCCACACAAGGCGGCAAGCGCAGCCACCATCCACGGCTAGGTTTGCTTGACTAAACATTAACTTTATCAAGTTCCTTTTCAAATGACAACTGCTTCATTCTTTCTGCTTCGACTAAAGTTACTTTAGTGTATGGTTGTATGTGTATGTACCTAGGGTTCTCACAGTTTTTTAAAAATAATTTATAAAAAATATTTTTTATTGATTTCAGAGAGGAAGGAAGAGGGAGGGGGGAGGGGAGGAGAGAGGGAGGAGGAGAGAGAGTGTGAGAGAAACATTAATCAGCTGCCTCCAGCACACCCCCTCTTGGGGATAGAGCCCACAACCTGGGCATGTGCCCTGACAGGGAATCAAACTGTGACCTCCTGCTTCATAGGTCAATGCTCAACCACTGAGCCACACTCGCCCGACAAGTTTCTCACAGTTTTGACAATGGAAAATATAGAATTCTTTGTTGTTTAGATGACTTATTAGTCTAACAATGACCACAGTGATAAGTTATAGTCACATGACTCATGAAAAAATTGTCTATATGTTAGAACAGTGCCAAGTGCATATTTAGTTGCAAATAAGGACCCTGAAAATTGTCCCAAATTTGGCCAACTCTTTTGGTGCCACTGCTGCTGGGAAGAGAAATGGTCTCTCTATTAAGATGCCAGCAGGATGGTGCTACTCATGGGAGAAGACCCAAGGAATCGCTAGGAATGTTGCTGGAAGATGGCTTAGGAAAATTAAAAACTCCAAAGAAATCAAGAAGCAAATAGAAACTTTGCCCTTATAAAATGCCAGGCATAGCAATTATGCATCTGTGAGTCAATTACGCATTTGTAAGTCAATTACAAAAAAAGAAAACAGATGAGTTTAAGACTGAATGTATAATGCTGGAAAGGGCTTCACTTTGGGAGAACGATAATTTTAAGAAATGGTTTTAGGTCAAATGAGAAGGGAAGGCTTCCAAAATGCCTCCTAGGAATTAAATTAAAAATGAGTAAACTAATTTTATTTGCGGCTTAAATAAAACTCCCCTGAACTGCTTAATGGGCACCTACCTCCTTTTGAGGTACATTTGAGAGAAAACACAATTTGCAATTATAGGCTAAGGAGATTAATGAATCACTACTTCTTCTTCTTCTTTTTTTTTTTTTTTTGAGAACCAGTGTTTAGAAGGAATTTTTTTTCTGAGTTAGAGTCACAGTAAGCTAGCTAGAAAAGGTGAGCAGAGCTCCTCCCTTAACTAATATAGCAGCCTGTACATTTCCTTACATTCAGGAGCCAAATAATTTATCTTTATATAAAGAGTTGTCTAACACAGTGCCTGACATAGAGTAGGAGCCTACTAAACATGTAAAATGAGTAAACCTACAGCAAGGTTTTCAGCTTGATTACTTTAAATAAATGGGCAGAGGAAGGGCAGAGATGGAGGCAACATCTGTGTTCTCTCTGCCTGGTACTTGCAGGGCACACATAGCATTTGCTAAACAAACCCACGTGCACCCGAGTTCCATGAAGATGTGGTGTTTGTCTGCTTTGTTCAGTGCAGAATTCCTGCTCTTAGGAGAGCCTGGCACATAGTAGGTGCTCACATTACCTGCTGAGTAAACATGGTAAAGGCGATGGAAAGTGCTTTGAAGGTCAAGACCAATATTAGAAATTCAACTTTTATGAGGAGTTTGATTCATATATTTTATTAATTTACTTTTTTTTTTTTTTTTTTTTTTTTTTAATATATTTTATTGATTTTTTACAGAGAGGAAGGGAGAGAGAGATAGAGAGTTAGAAACATCGATGAGAGAGAAACATCGATCAGCTGCCTCCTGCACATCTCCCACTGGGGATATGCCCGCAACCCAGGTACATGCCCTTGACCGGAATCGAACCCGGGACCTCTCAGTCCGCAAGCCGACGCTCTATCCACTGAGCCAAACCGGTTTCGGCAAATTTACTTTTTATAAAGCAATTACTGTCCTGTAATAGACATTTAATAGTTTTAACAATAGAAGCTTATTAATAATATGCCAGACACTTCATATACATGATCTCTTTTCAAATTTATAACGATCTATCGAGGTAGATTCTGTTATCTTCATTTTACAGATAAGAAAATGAAGGTTTAGGAGAATGACTTGATAAAGTGTCCTCAGATAGAAAAAAAAAAAGGCAAAGCTGAGGCTATGTCTTTAATCCAGGGTGCCCACCCTTCATCCCCAAGCTAAGTCTGAATAAGAACTTGGGCACAGGTGGTTTATTTGAGGGGTGGACTCAAGAAGCAGAGTGAGGGAGCAGAAAGAGATAAGGGAGGAGGAACACCTGTAGAGAAGTGTTACTGAGCTGCATTGCACTGGGGGAAAGGGGCTCGTCCCCCTGGTCAGCTCTGAGGAAGCAGGTAGAGTGCATCTCAGGATTGCCTTTCCAAGGACAGGGCTGGACACTGATCTACTAACCCCTCTCCCCCACTGGTTGGCGGCTACCTCTGAGGACATTAAAATCCCTGATTCTGAGCTGCCCTTGGCTCTGGAAAAACACTAAGTGGGAAGATGCTGGTGAGGGAGGGGTGCCCACCACAGCTGCAGCTGAGCTCCAAGCAGGCTGAAGGCTTCAGCAGGAGGACACCAATGCTGCTTGCTCTAACTTATCTGATATATATGAATTGATTTCAGAGAGGAAAGGAGAGAGAGAGAGAGAGAGAGAGAGAGAGAGAGAGAGAGAGAGAGAGAGATAGCAACATCAATGATGAGAGAGAATCATTGATCAACCCGTAACCCAGCATGTGCCCTGACCAGGAATCGAACTGTGACTTCCTGGTTCATAGGTCAATGCTCAACCACTGAGCCACACCAGTAAGGGCCTGCACCCTTTTTTAGTTTTAACTAAGCAGCCATGTTTCCTCCTGCTGAGAGAGAAGCTAAAAACAACACAATGCGATGTCAAGCACAGCTTCTGCCTCCAAGATGCTTATAAACTTAATTTAGAGAAAGCCATGTGCCTGGGAAAAATTAGGCAACAACAATGTTATCTCAGATAAGGGTTTCATCTCCAAAATTTATAGGGAACTCATACAGCTTAATAAAAGGAAGATAAACAACCCAATCAAAGAATCGGCAAAGGACCTAAATAGACACTTTCGGAAAGAGGACAAACAGAAGGCCAACAGACATAAGAAAATATGTTCAAAGTCACTAATCATCTGAGAGATGCAAATCAAAACAACAATGAGGTACCATCTCACACCTGTCAGAATGGCTATCATCAACAAATCAACAAACGACAAGTGCTCTCAAGGATGTGGAGAAAATGGAACCCTCGTGCACTGCTGGTGGGGATGCAGACTGGTGCAGCCACTGTGGAGAACAGTATGGAGTTTCCTCAAAAAACTAAAAATGGAACTCCTATTTGACCGAGTAATCCCACTTCTAGGAATATATCCCAGGAAATCAGAAAGGATACATGCACCCCTATGTTCATAGCAGCACAATTTACAATAGCTAAGATTTGGAAACAGCCTAAGTACCCATTAGCAGATGAGTGGATTAAAAAACTGTGGTACATATAAACAATGGAATACTACGCTGCTGTAAAAAAGTAGGAACTCTTTTACCATTTGCAACAGCATGGATGGATCTGGAGAGCATCGTGCTAAGTGAAATGAGCCAATTGAAGAAAGATAAATACCACGATCTCACTCATTTGTGGAATATAGTGAATAACATAAACTGATGAACAAAAATAGATCCAGAGAGAGAAAAGCATCCAACTGACTGTCAAACCTCAGAGGGTAGGCAGGGGAATGGGGGTAAGAGATCAACCAAAGGACTTGCATGCATGCATATAAGCATAACCAATGGACACAGTCACTAGGGAGTGAGGGCATTTGCTGGGGGGTGGGAGTGGCCGGAGAAAAGTCAATGAAGGCAAAAAAATTTTGTAATAGCTATGTATGGGCAAGGGGGGTACTTGAAATATTAAGGGGACTATTCTGTAAAGTGTATGATTGTCTAACCACTATGTTGTGTACCTGAAACTAATACAGAATAATATTGAATGTGAACTATGATGGGGAAAAAAGATGGAAATTTGTATATGTTTTTCATCATCATCATAATAAAAATAAGTAAATAAATATAAAGAAAAAGGAAAAATAGGCAACAAGATATTCTTAGTAATGAACTATGGAGTACATACAGTATGGCCCTTATGCAAATAAAAATGAATATTTGTTAGAGTATTAGTTTCCTAGGGCTGCTGTAACAAATGACCACAAACTCCGTGGCAAAGATGACACAAGTTTTTCTCTCTCAGTTCTGGAGGTCAGAGTCTGAAATGGGTGGCAGGGCTGCCTTCTTTCCTGGAGGCTCCAGAGGAGAATCTGTGTTGCCTTTTCCAGCTTCGGAGGCTCCTGCACTTTTCAGCACGTGATCCCCTCCCTCTATTTTCACAGCCATAGCACAGCACCTGCTCTCCTCCTGGCCACCTGCACTCACCCCTCTTTTAAGGACCTTTGTGATTACATGGGGGCTACCATGATAGTCTCTCTAAACCAAGATCCTCGATCACATTTCCAAAGTCCCTTCTCTCATCTAAGGTAACTTCTCCACAGGTTTAAGGGATTAGGATGTGCACATCTCTGCAGGGGTTGGGGGCGTTAACCAGGCTACACAGCTAGTGTATTCACATCCTGTCTTGTTTTCTGAAAGAATGTGGTGTTTTCGGAGAGGGGGATGGAGAGTTTAGAAGAGGAAGGGAGACTTTCACTTCCCATATTTTGTTGTCACCTCCTGCCTCCTTTTCATTTTTATTATTGGCATCTATTTTTTCTTCTTTTGCTAAAAAAAGTTACCTGGTTTTTCTGGACCCGGGGAAAATGGGTTACTTTGTTTTCTGCTTTTGCCATTTCTGTATTATAAAAACAACAACTAGCCAGTGTGTTTTTTAAATTATGGTTCATCTGTTAGCATAGGTAGCAAGATGCTGGGAGAGGAGGTAGCGGGAATCAGACTGAGCCTGAGGAACGGGGAGCTGACTCTGACACTGAGTTGTTTGCTTCACCAGGAGGCTTCAGCTTCACCACATTCTACAACAGTGGTCGGCAAACTCATTAGTCAACAGAGCCAAATATCAACAGTACAACGATTGAAATTTCTTTTGAGAGCCAAATTCTTTAAACTTAAACTATATAGGTAGGTACATTGTTATTAACTTAATTAGGGTGCTCCTAAGCTGGCCTTTGCTAAAAACGTCCTCAATCTGAAGGGTCGACCTCAGCGAACGTACCCCCACTTCTTCTAACGCCACTTCTTCAAACTAGACTCGCCCAGGCCGAAAATCGACTTCTGCGCATGGGCCATGAAGTTTCAATCACACTATGTGCATGCCCGCATGTGGTATTTTGTGGAAGAGCCACACTCAAGGGGCCAAAGAGCCACATGTGACTCACAGGCCGCGGTTTGCTGACCACTGTTCTAGGGGACCACAGCATTGCCCTGCCAAAGATGAACTCTCTCCTTTCCCCAACCCAATAAGGATTGTGGGGGAGAAGGGGGCAGTAAACACATGTGCAATAGAAGTCAAAATGGCACGGGGGGAGATGCTTGACCATAGAGGCCTGTCAATCTAACCTGGGAGAGGAATGATTGGCTAGGGGGTGGACCCATAGGAAGCCAGTGAAAGCTTGGGAAGTTGATTGGTTCTTTTGAAAAAGCTCCTGGTTCTTACTGAGCCCAAAATAATATAAACCCAGCTTACCAATGAAGTTCTCTTGTGACCCATATTTTCCCCATGTGTACGCTCTCTCACTCACACGAGAACACATGCATCATGCAAGTCTAGCAGCTGAATGGAGCTGCAACAGACCACACAGGCTCCAACATTATTTCTTAGAGTGCAAGCTCAGAGCCCAGCTCAGGCAGGCGGGGAACCTTGGCTTCCTCCTTCACTGGAGAAAGCAATCCTCCTGTTCGCTTCAGCTGCCTGGCTGCCGGCTGCCATCTTGGTTGGCAGTTAATTTGCATATCTCGCTGATTAGCCAATGGGAAGGGTAGCGAAGTTACGGTTAATTACTATGTTTCTCTATTATTAGATAGGATAGATATGTATTTTAATCATGCCCATGTACATTATGCTACAATAGAAAATAGCAGTGCTAAATGATGCATTCAGCACTGAAAGAGTTTGAACAACCTTTATCAAGCTCTTTTACTGGCCCAGGCCCTGTGTTAACTAAGCATTTCACATGGATCACGTAATCCTTAAGTCCTGTGAAGTTACTTATCCTCGTTGATAAGGATACTGAGACAAGGATATAATGACATTGTTATAAGAATAATGAATGAATGGATAGATGGATGGATGGATGGATGGATGGATGGATGGATGGATGGATAGATGGATGGATTAATGCTTTAGGGGAAGTGAGAAATAAGGTCAGGCAGGTAGCACAGGCCAGGATGAAAGCCAGGATGAGAAGTTTGGAAACCCGTTACTAAAATCAGTGGAGGAATCTATTAGCGTTCAGTGGGCAGAGCCAGAGATGCCAAAAGTTCTGAAATTTGGAGAACAGTAACCCCAGCAAAAGATTATCTCATTTTGTGCTTGATTTTTAGGATTCCACACAGTGTTCAACTAGGTAAAAAGTTCTTTATAATTCTGTATATAAACAAGAAATTTTTTGGTGTGATTTTAATCTGCCTTGAACACGTTAGCTTTATCTAATGCCCATCTTTGCCTCTGCACTTCCCTTCCCAGTATCTCTTCTACAGAATGGTTTCTGAGTTCACCCCACCTACTCTAAATCCAAGCTGATGCATTATAAGTAGGTGCAAACATTTGACTTCAGCATTTTCTTCCAGTGTAGTTATACCTGAACATTTACATTTTAAAAAATATTACTTTATCATAAATTACTCTCCTTTTATTTCTCCTTTATAGTGAAGTCATGGCATAATATTGAGAATTGTTTTCAAATGTGTAGGTAGTAATATTATCTATGGATCTCATTTTGGGGGGAAGGGGGTATTCTGATGCTCTTCACCAAGGGATGCAGAGTCAGATGCCTCTGGGGACCATGCAGGCCTATGTGAGGTGGCCTGTGAATGATACAGTCAGTGGCAGTCTGCCCAACCCACTCAAAGGTATCCATGTTTACATTCTGCTTAAAGGCCCTGGGTAAACCAAACATGGCTGCTGCCTTCTCCCAGCCCAAGGACTTCCATGGTGGGACCTCCATTCTAGAAAGTGGTGAATCACTGAGAACCAGGGGGTGTCCAGCACAATTCCTGCTTTGCTAATCTGTCCCGAACAAGCAGTTTTTCTTCAAAGCACTAAACTCATATAGCACACCTCAGCTTTTTATTCTCATAAGACATATTATTTCATTATAACAAAATGGGGCTAAACTGTACTGTTAGCAATTGTGTTGAGGTGGTTGCTAGGTAACCAATTTGCCCCTTAGGTTTTAGAAGCAGCTGAGGGTGCTAAATATCACATCATAAATCAGGGTGTAAAGGGAGTTCAGACATGCTTTAAGAAGCACTGTCCTCCAGAAGGGCAAATTGTAATTGGTTATTGATGAGATTAAAAAATTAGGATCCAAGTTAAATTTAAAAATGAGGATACACAAACAAGGAGAAGGGGACTTACAATGCCCCAGTGTAAAGGGGATGGTGTAGAAAAGAAATTATAGTCTCATTACTTACATTAGGTAATACAGCTTAATTCAAAGAAGACTAAAAACCAAATTGCTTGCTAATAATGATAATGATAATGATAGATGTAACTTTTGACCTCCTGCTGGCTTCATATGTGCCCGGCACAATGCGGGTACTTGACTTGCATCCTATCATCTAACTGGCACCAATCTACAAGGTAGACATTATAACTATTTTATAAATGAGAAAAACACAGTGCAGGCCTCAACCTGGGTTCATTGAACACAAATCACACCAACCTGACCATCCTTTCTGGAGAGGGTTACTGGGTGAGGTGTATTTTAATTTCAGCAAAAGGAATTGGTCTGCACTATTTCTGTGGATTGGTACATATGATTTGGCAAATAAAATCTGACGGATTTGAGGTGGCCTGGATAATCATGTCCCCGTGGTGCAAAGGCAAGACATCAGTGGGAGCTCTCCTGAGTGCGGGTCACTGTTCCCTGCCTTGCTCCATAGTTCGTCAATATTGGTGAGGATGAGCAATATTGGGAAGCACAGAGTTGAGCGAGGCAGAACATCTGGCCAATAAGGGGTGCTCTGGGAGCCAGACAGTTCAGCTGGGTGAATAACAGTAATAACTGTCATTATCATCATCATCATCATCGTCATCAAGAAGAAACAGGATAGTTTATACAACCTGAATCAAAGTTAAAAGTAACCTTTGGGATGACAGAAAATAAAAAATTTGATCGCTAACCCCTGTGTATACTGGGAGGAAAGGGAATGAGAAGGAAGAGATAACAATACCTATATTCAGGGTGTTCTCTCTCTCTCTCTCTCTCTCTCTCTCTCTCTCTCTCTCTCTCTCTCTTCTCTCCTTTTTTTGTAAAATAATTCATTTGGTGGTCATTGCAGTTGCAGGACTCCTTGTCAAGACCCCAAGCTCTGGAGTCACACTGGGTTCAGATTTAACTCTTATACTTACTAGTGTGTCACTGGAACCGTTAATGTTGTGAAGATTAAATAAGATTTGTATAAAGAATTTACATAATGTAGGGGAGAATGGGTAGAATCAGGAAAAAAATAGTGATTGCTATAATTATTAGTCATAGAAATAATACTAACAGACTGATTTGCAGGACCAAAGCTTAAAATAATCGCTATAGGGTTGAGTGATGCTCAAGTGAACACTACCAGTCATTCTAAGCAACATGGACACTTTGTGGGCCAAATGGAAATACATGGATTTATGGGACTCAATTCACACAGTTCAATTCACCATCCTGTGTTTGTCTCTATTTAGCCTATGTTTTCAGGGACCTACTAGAGCCTCATTGTGGTGGTGAAGAATCCAAGGATGGATACTAGAGGTATGAATGGTTTGCACATCTTAAAAGCACTAGAGAGGACCCAGGTTTCCAAGTGGCATTTGTTTAGGAGGCTCCATTCAGGTGGAGGCTGTCATTCACAGAATTTATATCATAACTGGTATCCCGGAGCTGGGCCAGCTGGGACCCCTCCCAACCCACAGGCCACCTTTTAAGAAATGAAAACCTGCCTAAGAACACAGATAAACTTCCTGTGTCTGAATGCCAGAGACCCAAACACTTGATCTCCAACATCTGTGTTCACTGTGAGGCAATTTACAATGAGAAGAAAAGGGGCAGCCACGCACATTCCTGGATCGATTCCTTTAAAAGTCATCCCTTTTGTGGCTATCAAGGAGTCCTAAGATGCCCTCTAAATTTTCTCAGCGATCTACTAAATCCTTTCCAAAGAAATCTCATGAGTTATCTAGGCCCGAGGGTGCCCTTCCCTCTGATTGCTTGTAGGAACTTAAGGCAAGCATTACAAAGGCCCGACTGAGAAAACAGATGTTACCATGAGTTGGGTACAATTTCCACTTGTTTGTTCAGTCTTATGGTGGCTATGCATTTAAATGCCTACTAGGTGCCAGGCTGGGTACAGGGATCTAAGGCTGAGGACAAACTGGCAGAGTCCCTGCCATCCTGGAGCCCAGCATCTAGTGAAAGTGACATACCATTAATTAATTTCACCCCAATAAAGTAGGGCTGAGGAGCATAAAGTAGGGCTTACATGGAAGCATAAAATGGAACTCTCATCTAGACTGTTAATCGAAGGTGCACTTGAAATAAAAAGGGTAAGTAGACAGGGGCTGCAGGTGGAGGTATAAGGGGCTAGAGGGTACAGCACAGTTAATTAACTAGGGTGCTAATGTCTTTTCAACACATAATTGATAATCAGACCATTGGCTACAGTGATTTATAGGGATGTTCCAGTTAACTGTTGTTGCATAACAAATTACCATACAGCTTAGAGACGAAAAACAAGAACTATTACTTTATATCTCCTAGTGTATCTGTGAGTCAGAAATCCAGGAGGGGCTTGGTGGGCTGGGTGGCGCTGTGTTCTGGCTGGGGTCTCTCTTGATTGCAGTCAGAGATGACTGCAGCTGGGACAGTGGGGTGGGGACTGGCTGGCAAGCCATCTCTCTTTTCATGTGCCCCAGGGTCTTTCCACGAGGTTGCTCTCTGTGGGTTAGTTTGGGCTTTTTCAAAGGTGGTGTCAGGATGGTAGGGGTCTGAAAGTAAGACTCCCAGGCAGCAAAGTGTAAGCTGTGTGGCCTTTTATGGCCTTGCCTTAGAAGTCACCTCTACTGCACTCTATTCATTACAAGTGAGTCCCTGGTTACAATGTTCCGGTGTCTCAATGAAAGGCGTGTAAAGGTCAGGTTGAAGACCACGTGCTATGGGAGATATCCTGGTCACCCTTGAAAAAGCAATTTGATACAGGGGAGAAGCCAAATTAACATAGTTGGACTAGGATTTTCTGTAAGAACTATCTTCAATACACAGACTTTCATGAATTAACTTTATATTTCTCCTCCACCTCATCATTATAGAAATAACACATTTCACAACACTTGACAGTTTACAAAGTGCTTTTAATTGATCATCATAATGAGCCTGCTAATTATTAGGACAAAATATTATTGCCTATACTGTTTAGACAAGGAAACTAAGACCCACAGTTTATAGCTGAAAAGGGAACACACTCAGGATCTGAATCCAGAATTAATTTTCTTTCTTCAGAATCATGCCATGGCAATGAAAAATCTCAGTTTTCAGTCTGATGGTCTTTGTATTCTTTATAGGATACAAAGCATTTGAACAGTCTATGGCTTTGAATATTAGCTGCATCATTTATATGAGAATATGAAAAGCCATTGTTTTAAGTAGCATCCATTACACACTGAATATAAAGACTATTTCCAAATTGCTTTCAACATTTTTTTTTGTCCTATCTTCTACAAATAATTAAGGGTTAGTAACTTAGAAATTAATTCTCATGGTATAGCTATGCATCTGGCTTAATGGATGCCATAAATCAATCCCAAGAGATACCATCTATTTTAAGAACGCTACAGAAAAGGTCCTATTTCAAAGAAGGCATTGTATTATTTCTCTCTTCAGAGTAGCAGCCCAGCCCGGGGATTGAAACATCTGAGCAACATTCAGCATCAATTAGGAACGTGTTAGAAATGCAAAAATGCAAATTCTCAAGACTCATTCCAGGCCTGAGGGTTGAATGGTGGCTCCATAAATGATAGGCCCAGATCCTAGTCCCTAGAATCTGTGAATGTGACCTTATTTGGAAAAAGTGTCCTTGCTGATGTAATCAAGTTAAAGATGTCAAGATGAGATCATCCAGGATTAACAAGGAAGGCCCTAAATAAACCCAATGTCAAATGACTTTACAAGAAAAGAAGGAAAGGGAGATTTGAGACAGAAGAGAAGGCCATGTGAAGATTGAGGCAGACATGAAAGTAATGCAGCCATAAGCCAAGGAAACCCTGGAGCCAATAGACCTGGAAGAGGCAGAAAGGATTCTCCTCTGGAGCCTTTG
This sequence comes from Myotis nattereri, assembly GCF_964212035.1. Classification (NCBI taxonomy): domain Eukaryota; kingdom Metazoa; phylum Chordata; class Mammalia; order Chiroptera; family Vespertilionidae; genus Myotis; species Myotis nattereri. Next base: position 25,487,843 of record NC_138090.1, on the reverse strand, counting down.
GAGGAAGCTGGGCTCTGCCAACACATTGCTTTTGGATCTCTGGCCTTCAGAATTATTAGGGAATAAATCTGTATTGTTTTAAGCCACCAACTTTGTGGTGGTAGGTTAAGTATCCCCTAAGAAATTAGTATCTACTGAGTAAGAAACCTGAGAGTGGGCCAAGCCATTGGTATTTTAACAAGCCCTCCTGGGTCAAGGTAGAGGGCCACTGAGCAATTGAATAAACAGCTCTATGTATGACTAAAGACGTGCACATTGTTCCGACAGGGCAGCAGAGGCCTGCCTTGGACCTGCAAATAGACCAGGTATGGCCATCAAACATCTGGAGCAAGACTGAAGTCTGAGCAGGGAAGTGAATTGCCACAGGTGAGGTCTCTAAAGCTATTTCTCTTGGGGATTTCCTCATTAACAACAGATGTTGCTTTTGTTCTGAACAGGGACAGAGCAATATGGCAGGCACTGCAGGGTAAGTAGGTATAAGACTGGATTCTTGTCACCAAGAGTTTGGCGAACACTTTGGAGAAACAGGACAAGATAAAAAATGGTATCTCTAGCTTCACATGAGCATGATGTCTTCAAAACACTATTCAGAGCTCACCAAATAAGCAATTCTTGAAGCTACATGTGCATCTAACTGAATTCCTCCTAAACACTGGGGTGGTATTCAATCAGCACCGGCATGCTCTCCGTCTAAAATACAAGATGTTTCCACATGAATAATGCATCCCATGCTTGTGCTCCTTACAGATTAGTTTGCATATCAAGAACAACTAGACTTTCTAAAAGTCACTTCAGAGCAGAAGAATGCTCACTTGTGGGTACGCTTTCTAATGTCTCTTCAAATGAGAGCATTTGAGGGGACCTCGAGAAAAATCAAAACACGTCACAGACTGAGCAAGAACACACACCGGCTGGTGGGAATGGCCCAGGCCTTCTTGACTGGTCAGCACAAGGAAGACGGGGCTGTCTCTCCCAGGTTGTATCTCTTCTCTTCTTTTTACAGTTAATGAAAAATAATTTTATTGGTTGATAGTTCATTATTTCTACACACAAGGGTCAAATGAGAGAGTTTTCTCATCTAAGCAAATTGGGGCTGTTACCACAAGCAAATTGATTATCCTAAACAAACAGGGTTATCTGGTTAGTGCCTGATGTTAAACCAAAAATTTTGACCAAGACACCCCAGGAGCAGCCAACATCTAAGGCAATTTTATTTGCGACACTGAGGGAACCCAAGCCCTAGTTTATGATCTCTCTGCAATTGGAGACTCCGACCCCATTCTTCCCCAAGTGGGGCTGCCTCATAAACCCATTCCCTGGATTCAGGTTATCTATTACCTAAAACTCAAGGCTGGGTTCAATTAATTTATTTACCACTTGATTCTATTCTTAATTCTTTTCATATTATCCCTCTTTCTTAGGGACACAATTCTTACAGTTCAATGACAACAACTAGGCTGTGCATATCTCCTCTTCTGTGTCATGCTAATGGTAGTGGTCCCTTACCATCACTGCCGCTCTTCTTCAGGTTACTATTCTGTGATCGGAATGGCTGGCCAGCCCTCCCAATCTAGGCCTTCTCAACCCAGACCTACTCAACTCAGGTCATCAGGAACCAGTGCTTCCCAGGCTAAGGCATCCTACTCGAGAGCAGGGCCCAAGAGGGGAGGGAAGCATTAAAGTGCTTATTCCAGAGACCTATGAAATGTATCCTTTACCCAGGCCATTCCGATCACAGAATAGTAACCAGGTTGTATCTCTTCTTAATGGAAGTGACAGAGATATTGCTGTGACCTTCAATGTCCTTTGGTGACACATAACCTACTGAGAGAGGTATGCCCTGGGAAAGAGAGGTTGCCCCTGACCATGGAGGGGACGCGCTAGGGGATCTGATCAGGAAATCATGGACAAATGGCGGGCATGAGGCGGGCACAACAACATAGCATCAAAGCTGTAGGCTTTGGAGCCAAGGCTGCCTGGATCCCAGTAGCTGTGTGACCCCGGGCAAGTGACAGCCTTACAGAGGCTCTGTTTCCTCGGTAATACTGAGGGACAGCAGTAGGAGCCACATTAAAAGATTGTTATGAAGATTAAAAAGCTAAAACATAGAAAGTGCTAATAACAAAGCCTGGCAATATATGCTTATTATTTCTTCTCTTTTGGCCTTTCCTCCTCCAACTTCTTCTCCTTTCCTCCCTCCACTTCTTATCATCACCATTATCACGCCACTTCATAACCCTTGCAGCCCCAGGGTTTAAATCTGATCCTCTCTTTTCAATTGCTGTATGACCTTAGAAAAGCCATTAACCTCAAGAACCTCACCTGTACGTGGCTATCCTACCTCTTACCTTGCTGGGAGGTGAAGATTAGAGAGAACTCACTCATCTAGAGATCCCAAGACAGGGCTTAAAGCTTCGGAGACATTAAATAGAATGTGTCACCATAATTCGAAGTGAAATCATTATGACCCAAAATAGAGGAGAAGAGTTTTAAAGGTAGGGGATCAGCAAAACAGAGGAAGGAGGGACGTAGGCTCCCTCCCATCGCTCTTGAAAATGACTGGAGGGAATACGTGGCAGATGAAGACATTGATTCACTTATTTACTTGATAACTGGTCATTGAATTTCACATTCCAGGTACTGTGCAAAATGTGTGATCGTCCTCTTGATAATCCTATTACATCATAAATGAATCATCTCATTTAACAGATCAGGAACCTGATGTTCAAAGGGCTGAAATAAATTCATCTTTATTAATTATTAATATATCATTAATTAATTGTTAATTAGCTTTCCATGTGGAAACTAATTAGAATTCAGGTTCCAGCTGACCTCAGCTTTTAACCACTACATGGTGCCTACCATATGTTCACTAACACTTGCAGCCAGCTATTACTACTGACTTTTCTACTGTCTTTGAACAGTGACTGGCTGAAGGAAAATTCTGTAAGGACCATCTGCCTCACCCTTCAGTGTGGAAGAGCTAGGCAGAAGGTCTTCCGGAAGAATAAATCATCACATCTCATACCCTAGGACTTCAGAGCATCAAGTTTTGTATAGCTGTTGCTGCTGGCAAGAGAAGCCACTTTGAAAGGTGGGAATTTCTAACCATCAAACTTTCCAGGTATCATTAATGGAGGAGACAGGTGGCCACTGACAACAGAATCTTCTTGGAGAACTTGGTTTTTAGCCAATTGCTAGGAGTCACAAGCATTGGATCGTCCTTGACTTTTCTCTCTCTTTCACACCATATATACAATTCATCAGCAAACATGTCAGCTCTCCCTTCCAAATATATGCAGAATCTACCATCACTTATCACTTCCATGGTTCCCACCCTCGCCCAATTTGGCTGTATTGATGAAATAAGCCTCCTCCCTGGTTGTCTTGTTTATGTTCTCCTCTACTTTAGTCTCTTTTCCAGACATCAACCAGGGAAGTCCTACAAAATTAAGGTCGGATCATGTCAGTCTTCCTCTCAAACTCTTGACAGCTCACCTTTCCATGTGAGTAAAAGCTGGGCTCCTTACAATGCCTACATGGATGGATGTGATCTGCTCCCTCTGCTTCTTCCAAACTCATCTCCTGCTTCCCTCTCCCTTCTCACTTTGCTCTATCCACACTGACTCTTTATAGTCCCTCCAACATGCCAGAGGTAGCCCTGGCTCAGGGCCTTTGCACATGCCATTTCCTCTGTCTAAAAGGCTCTTCCTTTAGTGATAACTGTGACTCACTATCACCTTTTTCAGGCTGTGCTCAAATGTTATTTTCTCAGGTGAGCCTTCCCCGCCCACTCTATGAAAATCGTAACACTGCCACACTTACCCCAGTACTGCCCTTGTCATGCTTGTTTTTCCTTATAGTTCTCATCACCTAATATACCCTACACATTCCTTTTCACCTTGTTTCCCTCTACGAGAGGGAGACATATATTCTATGAGGTCAGAAGCTTGGCATTAAGTGTTTATTGAATGAATGAATGAATGAATGAATGAGCTTAGCCTGGTTCCCTGACATCAGTAGTGATACCACCACTGTCATTGCTTACATCCTTGGGACCCCTCCACACAAAACTTTGAGCAAGGGAGTAGTGGTTTTGCAGCCACCCTAGTTCCCAGCAGATATGGTGTTCTAGTAAATATGAACGTTGTCTCTGGGTCACTGGGCTCTGGCAGCAGCCTAACAGAAATTCTGGGCTGGATTCTCATGCCATATCCAGAAAAAGAATCCTTTCAGTTCGCTCTTGAGCCAGCCATTCATCATCGTAAACAAGCATGTAGACTTGGAAAGATCCCTCAGCCGCCACTGCAGGTTCCCCTCCTGAGCCAAGAATAATAGTCCCATGAGAACACGTCCTTTCCCAGACCATAAGGTCAGTGCAGAGCCAAATGCCCCCGCACACCCAAAGGTGGCATTTCCACGGGCACCTCTTGGCAGCAGGTTAGCATCAGTCCCCCAGCTCTTGCCATGGTCTCAGGAAATGCCACCAGGTATATCCCTGGGGACATGCTAGCAGGACATCTGCGACACTTTGATTTTGCTTTAAATAGTCTATTTTTTCTAGTAGGAAACTTTATCTGACTCCTTGAAAGTGCTGCTGGCAAGTCCGATTTCCCAGGCCCGGGCACCCACACGCAGGCCACCAAGCCTCTCTCTCCCCAGCTCCCCTCAACCTATTCACATCCCTCCTCTGTCCTGACCCAGGTTTCCTCCACCCCCAGGGCCAGCTCAGCACCCGTCTTCTCAGAGCTGCTCCCACCTACATGAGCTTTTCCTTTTCCTGTTTCCTACACAATTGAAACACGGCACCAAATATTAGCGTGCAATTGCAGAAGCTCTTGTAGTGTTATTCCTTCACGTCTGCTGCTTGCTTTTGACCAGACTGCAGTCTTGGTGTCCTTTGTTGAAATATACCTCAGCGTAGGGCTCAGTCTGGGGAAGCTGTGGTCCCAGAAAAGGGTCCAGAGCCATTCAGTAAGAACTGCCAAGCAATGCCACAGCCCACGTCTAAGAAAGTAGGACATTCTGTGATGTTCTTGCTGTGAGCTCTCATGGTAAAACAGCTTCAGAATTCTGTCAGGGGAGCCATTATGATGACAACTGAAGCTCCAGAATAGAATTCAGTTCTCTAAAATCTATGACATAGCATTCAGAATCTTGACTCATTGCTACTCATGGTTATTTAATGAACAATAATACATAATATATGTTAAAATAATAACTAACATTCACTTAATTCTTATAATTCCTTAAGCTTTGTGCTAAGTATCCCTTGATATTGGAGCTACTTTAACCTCCTCTGTGTGCCCATTTTGTAGATGAGACAAGTGAGGTTTGCACCGAGTCAAGCAGCAATTGGGCAGTGGAGTCAGGGTGGGAACTCAGGCCGCTGAAGTCATTCAGAGAAGACAACTGGAGCAATAAGCTTAGGGTGGTGTTCTGGAAGTGCACGGGAGTGTGTTTCAGTTCTCACAATTGGGATTGTTACTGCTATTTCGTGGGCGGTGGCAATGGATGCCAGATAGTATGATGCGTGGGGGTCTTGTATCCTAGAGAAATGCTCCACACAAATTCAGAATGACCCCATGGACATTTTTGGGTGAGAAAAGATACCTCTTATCTATTTATAATGATCTGAGTCTAGAACTTAGTTTTACATTCAAACCCCAAGTACTTGTGTTCAGCTGAATTTACTCTGCGTTTCATCAGATTGGAGCCACTATATCTGTTTTGTTTTGTTTGTTTGCTTGATAGATTGATTCAGAAGCTACCAGTTCTGGAAAAAGCACTTAACTGATGTTATCGCTGTTATTTGAGTGACCAGCACAAGACAGATCTGTGTGGATGCGCACTTCTGGCTGATGCATCCGTGGCAATCCTGTGTAAGGACACATTCGCCTTGGACAACTTCACTGTATCTTCCAGGGTGGTTGTGCCTGGGCATCTGCATATCAACCTAGACATTCTATTGTAAATATGTTTTCCTTTACATTATACTTGGGGCTTTTATAAAAAATGTGTGTAAGTTACATGTGTGCCTGACTGTCACAGAGGGTGGTAGTACAGGATGTCTTAGAAGGTGTTTATTAGCCTCTCCAAGGCACCAGGTGGAGAGGTGGGTTGGAGGCAGTAGAGGCCACTCTGGCCTAGATGGGTTTGCATTCGCACACCCACAGGCAGATACTATCATATGGTTTGAATCAGGAACAAAATCTTCTGAAAGCTAAGAAGGAAAGCCTAGAATAGGAGCTGGCAGGCTAAGTGAGGTCAGCTCCAGGGGTCAGCTCCCAGGGTCAGCTCTAGAGATCAGCTCCAGTAGGTTTCATGGTGCTTGCTCAGTAGCAGGAGGTGAGAGCAGATGCCCTGGTTAGAGGCTCCTCCACGCCTGCGTCAGCTACCCCTGCGAGGAGCCATGTGCCCGAGGACTGGTCAGGCCTGGAGAACAAGGAGCATCACCTGTGCTCTGGAACTCCAACCACCAGCACACAGAGCCGGAGCCAGGGCAACTGACAGGGAGGCGTGAGCACAGGCACCCGAGTGTGCTCTGGTTCCCTGGTTTTATGACATAAGGGAAGGCAACTGGGTACTAGGACAGCTCGGCCAGGATGCTCCCTGAAGAAGAGAATGAGCCCTTGAGATGGCCTCTGAGACTGAGCTTGCTGAAGGGCTGAGTTGAGAACACAGGCCACATCTTCACTCCTGACACTGCAGTCCCTGCTGGCCCTAGAGGACAGTGTGGCTGGCACAACAAAGAGGAGCCTTGCTAGGGTGGACCCCCATCATTGCTTTGCTCAGTGTTTTTGCTGTGATGGCCCGATATTTGTTTCCCAAAAGTTCATAGCTTAAAGGCTTAACCCCCAATGATACAGAATTTGGAGGCGGAGCCTTAGGGATATCATTAGGATTGGATGAGGCCATAAGGGTGGGGCCCCAGATGGGACTGACATCCTTATAAGGATAAGAAGAGACATGGCTCTCTCTTTGCCCTGAGAGGACACAGGAAGAAGGTGGCCATCTATAGGCCAAGAGTGCACTCATCAGACACCAAATCTGCTGGCGCCTTGATCTCACGTGTCCAGCCTCCAGCGCAGTGGGAAATAAATGTCTCTTGTTTAAGTCCCCAGTCTATAGCGCCTTGCTATAGAGCCCAAGCTGAGACAGGTGCCATGCAATTGTGAGGCAAGAAAGAAGCCCTGGCAGGAAGAAAATGCAGAGAAAATCTATAAAGGAATGAAGATGCCCATGGATCATGGGACCTTGTTGATCTTGCTGCCATCATCAAGTGCTCTTTTGGTACCACTTTAGAAAATCAGGGTAAACCTGGCCTTTTAACAGTTTTATCCAGCTCTGAGGGGTGAGCCAGTGGGGTGAGCTCCTTGAGAGGGAAGCTCACCTGCACTAAGAAGAAACAGGAAAAGAGGCCGATCCACCCACGTGCACATACATACTTGCCTGAAATCTGCAAGGACACACACTAAGGTGTTGGCTGCAGCAATCTCTGGGTAAATGACCACGGCGATTTTATGTTAGTTTTGCTTATCTGACTTTTCTCAGTTTCCACAATGCACATCATAATAATATTTTCCTATAATTAAAAACAGAAAGAGCAATCCAGGTGATTCTGATGGATGCCCAAGTTTGAGAACCAGCTCCTGGAACAGGGTTTCCTTAATTTCCCAGGCATTCGAATCAATGGAGACAACCAGATCTCTGGGTGTGGCTGTTGGGGAGAGGAGGGTGGAATTAATAGGACTTCCAGCCAGAAGTTCTATTAGGTTGGTAATAGGTGTGCTGTGGGAATGATAATTCCTAATCACATCTCAAAATACACGTTACCTTTAGGCAAATGAAAGATCTCTGTGGATGCTGTCATGGAAAAATAAAACATTTATCATGGAAATGGGACACGAGCCCAACTGCACGGGGCCCTGGCCGTAACCACGCATGGGCTGCCTTTCTGGTGTATATGTAGATTTGGGATAGGCAGGGTTTTGATGCACTTGATTCTCACCCTCAGAACACTGCCCGCTGGCCCTCCAGGGAGGGCAGAAGGCTGCTCCTAACCCTTGTACTTCTGAGGCCACAGGCTTCATAATGCATCTTTCAAGGCTGTCTGAGGGGACGTAGGCAGTGGGGAGTGCATTTTGAGTTTCTCGGCTTCAAACCCAGTGCCTGGAGATTTCTGGAGTGCTGTAGGTCTCTTGTACCTTTACTCAGTCACACTTGTCTGCTTGCTTGAGTCAGAACACACAGAGAGGGAATCTTGCTGGGAAAATTACAAGCATAGCTGAGGCCTTAAAAGTGTCTCAGCTGCAAGCCTCAGAGAGAGGCTCCTTCCAGCAAAGATGACAGAAGAAAGATAAGCAAACAGCCATACTAGGATCCTGTTAGTCAAAGCATCAGAGAGAAACTCCAGATTTTCATGTCATGGGACCCCTATTGGTGTCTGCTCCTGATTTCAATGTGGGGAGAGGGGAGGGGTTCCACACCATCCAACAAGCAACTGCTGGAGATTTCAACTCAATTCTGACGTCATCTACCTGGAGACAGAATCAGATTCCACTTAACCCTCTCCAACCCAGGATGGCAATTGCAAGTCTGGGTTGCCACCCGTGCTTCTGACTGACTGCTATAAATCAGAGGTGCCCGCGGCTCGCTCCTTGAGTTTGATTAATTTGCTAGAACAGCCCCTGGAACTCAGAGAAACATTCTACTTACCACATCGCCAGCTTATTGCAGAAGTGTAACCCTGTAGAAACCTCATTTCTTTAATATGACCTTTTTCCCTTTTGATTCCAACTGGCCTCATCCAGCACCCTGACTCGCCCACCTCCCTCTCCCGGGCACATCCACTCCTTTAATCATTAAGCTCTCAGGACAACTTGGGTCTATTGACCACAGAGGCCAAGTTTCAGTCAAATTAGAGATAACATCTGGGCCTCCACTGTCTGTCAGCTCCACACTCAGAAGGGTAGACAACCCTACCAACCTCACCCTTGGGGAGACCATGGCTGCCATCAGGACCAGATGAAATCATCAACTATCCCCTACCCTGGTGCCAACCAATCCATAGAAACCACAACTCCAAGTCTACCATGATGGTTGATTTCCCCCCTGTATAACCTAGCCCCTAGAAGCCTCCGGGGAGTCGGGTCTTTGAGCACAACTCTCCTGTGACTCTGGATTTGGCACCATTTTCTTAAAAACAAAGCTTTACGTTGTTGGCTGCAAACTCTTACTTGTGTTTGATTGGGCTTTGATGCTCACAGGAGAACAGACCCCTTTAGTCCAGAAACAAAAGGATGTAACTCAGGCACAGCCCAATGGAAGACACGCACAGGGCAAGGCTAGGGAAAGGCCTGAGCTTCCAGGCCTTCTCGGAGGGAACCACACCCAGCACTGTCCCCCAAAACTCCATGTTTCATCAACATTGTCCTTGTGGGTTTGTGGAGACTTCATTACACAGGCATGACTGGCCAAGTCATTGTCACTGGAGATTGAACTCAATTTCCAATTCCTTTCCCTTCCCTGGAGCCCAGAGGATGGGGCTGAAATTTCTAAACTTCTAATCACACAATTAGCTCCACTGGTAACCATCCAAAAGTCACCTCACTAATACAACAAAAACTACCTTTATCACTCTCAACACTCAGGAAATTCCAAGGTCTTTGGGAACTGTGAGCCAGGAACCTAAGAGGAAGACCATATACATATGAGAAATATATGTTGATCATCTAAATGACCAAATATATATTTTTCTTATAAATCAAAATACTGCAGTACCCTTTCTGAATTCAGATGCAGAAGGCAGCATTCCCGGTAGATGACTTAGGGGCCATGTCATCTCCCCCGCTGAGTGAATCAGGATGACTAGTTTTTCACCGAGACACACTGGGGAAGAACAAACACTGCGGACTGCCAGGCCCACCTGCTGAAGACTGTAATTCAGAGGGCTCCAGTGGAGACCTGGAATGTGGTCTGAAAAAATCACCCCAGGATATAGCAGCAAGCAAAGTGACATTATATGGACGTAACCAGATAGTCCAAAAGGTGTGACTTTCTGTACAATCGAGGGTCCAGTCCCTTAACAAATCAATGTTATGAGAAGAAATAAAGGGTGGAAGGGGAGAGGAAATATTGTGCTGGAACAACCAGACTTATTGTGGAACTCACTTTAGACAGAGCAATTAATTATAAATAGAATATTTTGTGGTCAATTGGGGAAAATGTTTTTTTCTTATAGAAAAATGGAGATTGTTAACTAAGAAAAGCAAGATTGAAAATAATATGGATGGTACTGTCTTATTTTGACCCAATAAACAAGTAAATATGCATATTTGCCCAGAAAAATAGGTCATATACTGAGGTATTAAGACTGTTAGTCTCTGGAGGAGATGGCTATAGTGTTTTTATGTTCTTATTTTTTGCTTACTTGACTTTTCTAAATTTCTATAATGTGCATGTGACTTTTTTGTAATAATAAAATGGTTTATTAAATTAAAAAATTGAAAGCAGTCTGGGTGGTTCTGATGCATATCCACACTTGAGAACCAGTCCTTTGAGCAGAGCTTTCTTCATTAATATGCCTGAACATTAGTGTCATCTGAACATTAGTGTCACCGGGGACACCTGTTAAAAACATGGTTTCTCAGGCCCCTGTCCTGCAAGAGCTGATTGGTTTGGGGCATGGCCTGGGAGCAGGTTTTCACAAGTGCCCTGATCATTTCTATTAGCCAAGGATAAACATCTCTGCTAAATCAGAGCTTCTCCCACTTTATTAGCACGTGAATCTTCTGGGGATCTTGTTAAAATGCAGATTCTGACTTAGTAGGTCCGTAACAGAGCCCCAGATTTTTCATAACAACTGCAAGGTGATTCTGGGCAGCTATATCCAGACCATACCAAGGAACAAGGCTTAAAGGACAGTGAGAAGATAGGAAGAGAAAAGTTTTGGCTTACCACACAAACGCTCCTTTAGAAAAGGCTCTGCAATGGAAGCAATCTGAAACAGGGGACACTAGTGAGAATGCCTATGGAGACCATGCAGGAGGAGTGGGTGGGAGACACAGGAAGAGTGCAAGGCAACAGGGCATGGTGGGGACTGTGTCCCTGACCCAAAGCAGCAACTGGTGCTCAGCACCAGCCTAGGGGTGACTCATGCAAACACTTGTCCAGTATCATCAAATCTTCCCTCTTTTCAAATGCAGCCAGAAGTGTAATTCTGAAATAAAATCTCCTATTTTCAAAACACTGCACAGGCCAAACAAAAATATGCCAGCCAGCTAGACCTAGCCTGAGGCCATCAGTCAATGCTGGATTGTTGGGTTCATTCAGAGTAGCAGTCAGATCCCTAGTTCTGATAGCTAAATGCCAATGAGTTTACAGGATAAAGGTTAACCAATAATTATTCTTGCTTAATTGAAGATGAAAACCCAAACACAACAGAAATTCCTGAATATTCAACTCCTTTGTGTTAAAATAAGCACAATGGGAATTAACGGCAGCTAGCACTTTGACATGCTGTGTAAACACTGTCCCAAGGCACAGAGGGACTGGAATGCGGAAGCGTCATGAGGGGCTGCTGTGGGAGCCAGTGGGCATCCTAACATGGGCATATTAAGCACCTTCTCTCACTTGCCACCCCCCTCCCCCGCTGTCCAGTAAGCCATCACAAGTCAGACATTTTCAAAAATGTCCAAAACTTGCCATGAACAAAAAAGTTCTTGAGGTAAAAACAAAACAAAACCACAAACCCACAAACTGATCAAAGTACCAGAAGAAAGCTAATTCTGCAGCTCTTAATGAATCTAATTTACATTTTTCAGTTCTTTGGTTTCTGAGCACTGTTTAAGGGGCAGGTTTGTTCAGTTCATTTACTTTGGTTCTCTAACTGTCCATGGTGACAGTCCTCAGCAGTATAATTTTCATCCAAAATGTGTCCAAATCAATAAAACGCACCCAAGAGCTAATATCCATTTTGAGCTCCACTGAGGCCCAATACCTTCCAGAATCAGAGTGAATTGGAAAATAGTGAGCAACCAGAAGTGAGCTGAGACCTGCTGCAGGCATTTAGTTCTTAGTGGAGTATAAGAATCTTCAAGCCCACATCTCATGCTTCCCCTGAAGAAGACATAACCCTCAAATGAGAAATTATAGGATTAAAGAGAACTAACTATAGAATTTTCAGGTGGGTACAGGAATGGATGGTAGCCTCCTCTTCCTCCCAGACAGCATATTTGGATAAATTCCTGGGTCAAACATTGGATATTGGTTGACCTACACCCATTTCTGGCCATTGTTCTTCCTTTCCTGCCTATACAATACTACAAGTCTAAGAAAGCAAATATTTAATTTTTCCATCCTCCCTTGCAACTAGGGGTGGGTAGACAAGATAATTCTGGCCTTTGAAATATACACAGAAGTCTACTGTAGCAGTGGGCTAAGGATGATGTTTCAGGGAAACATTGGTTTTACAGATGCAATGGAAAAGAAGGTATAGACACCACTCCTTCCATTTCTCTCTACCTTGAATACAGATGTGATGGCTGGAGCTGTGGCAGCCATTTTTCAAGGTTGAGGGAAAGGATAAAAGGAATTACAATGAGACCAACCCTGACATCATTGTGAAGCTGAATAGCAGCCATCAAATAATCCCCAAATTGTTTAAGCTACAGTGATCATATTTCCTATTATGCATAGCCAAACATAATCCTAAAATGTACAATTGTTCATAAGATTAGGTAGAGATACAAAACCTTACATGAAGGGACATAGCCACATAGAACAAGGATACCATATTTCACTGTAGCTTAACTGGGCTTCTAGAGTTCTCAGTGGAGTGCTCTGATAACAACCCCACCAAGACAGGGTAGGTGGGACTGAGAATCCCACTTAGTACTGGCAACACTTCTTTTATACATTTGTTTTAGTATCATACCAGCACTTATAGTTTCTTCCATTTAAGAGAGTTGTTATTATCCAGTCCCATCTTGGGCCATGGGAAGAAAGCAAGGTTAGTGTCCAAGTGTCCATAAATAATATTTCTGCCTCTAACGTGCCATCATCAGAATCTCCAGCAGAATCTCATTCCTCTGTGGCCAACAGCCCATTGCTGGGTTATCTGGATGATTCTGCGCTGGGTTTGGTCAAGAAACCATGCCCATGCACCCTTTCTCCACACTGCTTGAGGCTGCTTAATTGTTGTCATAGAAAAGGATCCCATGGAATCCTGAATCCAGCATCTCTTCACATAAACAGTGGCACATATTTACTGAACATGTACATGTTTCTAACTAATCATCAAAGCCCTAACATGTAGATACTATTGTTTTCTCTATTTTCAGACAAGGAAACCAAGGGAGAGAAAGCTAAAGTGACTGCCCTAGCACCCACAGCTAGAAAAGAAGATGCTAGGGCCATAACTATGGGCTGCATGAGGTCAAAGGTCACACTCTATAATCTTGTGATGAACTGCAACTTGATAACTAAAGTAGCTTCAGATGGGTTCCATGTTAGAAAATAGTCAATATAAAAGTGTCTCCGTTCTTCTTCCTTTTCTCAGTCCCAGTGGGAGGTAATGAGACAGGGACTAGTGGAGACAACTAGTGATCACCAAATAGTCTTCCCTGCATGCTCAGCCTCTGTTGCAATTACTTTGGGACATTAAACTGAGAACAGAAGTGATGTTTCTTTCCTGGGCTGAGGGAGATAAAAGCCAAATGTCATCTCCATCCATCTTCTTCTGCCACAAGTGACCATGAAGACCACCACATGTTCTGGACATATTAACTACAAGATGAATGAGGGTAGCCTTAGATGCATCCCAGATTTCATTATGAAGGAAAAGTTTATGTTAAGACACTGAGACTGTGGGATTTTTAAAATTTATTATTGTATCCTGACTAATAAAATGGGCCACTGAGATGTGATCAGGCCACCTGGCTTGTAGCAATTTTGCAAAAGAGATGATTGTAATGTGGAAGCTATTATAAAAGGAGATTCATTTATCACTGGGGTTATTCTGTATCCAAATCATAGAATGCCTTATCTGCTTAATGAGGCAGACAGTTTCTTAGAATTAACATGAAGATGTTACTTGCATTACAGAATTTGGCACTACTTAATGGAAATGATGATCCTCTCTAATTTCAGCTAATACTCCCAGCTGCTCCCTCTCAAGAATTTTACACACTGGTCCCATATTTTTGTAGGGTGAAATGTTTGCAAGATATATGTATAAGCAGCTTCACGCTAACGAATGCAATTTCATGACCCATTACACTTGCCATGTACATGTAGAGACCGTGGGGTGCCTGAGCTGGGAGTGGCTAGCGTTTGCCAACTACCTAGTTTTGGTAGTGCACCAGAAGAGCCTATTTGAAATAAAAATATGTGTTGGTGATCCAAATACTTATTGAGCATATGCTATGTGTCAGGCACTTTTCTAGAGGTTGGAGGTACAGTGGGAATAAGACAGAGTTCCTGCCTCATGAGATTTGTATCTGATAGATTAAAATGAACTTTGGAAAATGACATATGAATTCATTTGAAGGTGTTTAGAGACTCTAAAAGCCAAGTGTGTGTCAGGAGAGAGAGAAATGAAAGATTTCACCATTACACCAAACTGATGCACATAAAAGTCTTTTCACCATCTGGCCCTGCACCTGGCCAGTCTTCTCCCTCACTCTCCTTCTCCGCTTACCCTGCTCCTGCCTCCCCTGACCCACATGCATTTCTCAGAAGTCACCAAGTCCCACCCCACCATGCCTCTTTCTAGGCTATTCGTCCACTTAGAATACATATTCTTCCCCTTCCTTTTCAGTGTTCATATTACTAGTGCCTCTATCCTTGAAGCAGTTCAAGGTGTTGACTTCTGCAGGAAGCCTCTTTGGAATGCCTGTGGTTTGGAGTAACTGTCCTAGTGATTCCACATTGTTTTGTCTATAAATTAACCTGGTTAACATACTCCCTTTTCTCACTGGCATTAAGGAAAGGAGTTGCGACCTCATGGATGCACGCCTTCGTGGGACAAAGTAAGGGACCAATGCCTGCTTATGCCCAAGACATGTTGCTGGGGAGGAATGGAGCAGGTGTGGCAGGCAGAAGAGATGGCTGGCATGGTTGCGAAACTGGTTACATTGAGGAATTTGTTCAAGACAGTCAGTAAATATATTGAAGATAATGACAAGTGTCTCTCTATTGCAGAAGGTATTTGTAAGCATAGAAAGATGGGATGGCTAGAAAAAGTCCTGAGATACTGGGTTAGAATTGGAAATACTGGTTTGAACTTGTGTTTTAAAATGTGATGTATGGATAAAAACAGATATCATAATAGTATTTATTGCTAT
This sequence comes from Myotis nattereri, assembly GCF_964212035.1. Lineage (NCBI taxonomy): Eukaryota > Metazoa > Chordata > Mammalia > Chiroptera > Vespertilionidae > Myotis > Myotis nattereri. The sequence goes on along the minus strand of NC_138090.1, from coordinate 25,472,496 downwards.
TTGGAGAGAGAGACCAAAGAGCAGAAGGGCACCAGCCATGCGACTACAAGAGCTATCTTGAAAGAGATGCTCCATCCCCAGCTGACCCTATGGCTGCTCCCTCCAAACATATATTTGTGCTTGTGTGTGTACCCTCACTCTTTCTGTTGAGAGGGCCTAGCAGCTATGATAGGTTTCAATTGTATCCGTCATGTCTTATATCTTCGAAAATAATTATCTGGGGGCAAAAATAGGAAGAATGGGCTGACAGTCAGCAATCAGTGAGGGTTAACTTCTTTCTCCAGTTCTGTATTTTGAGAATTTTAAAGAAACACAGAAAAACACAAAGAACAATAAAAAATCTGTATACCTGCCATCTGGAATTGCCAACTGTTAACGTTTTGTCATATTTGCTTTGTCTTTATTTTAGCCAAAGGGGAAAAAAAATTACAGATCTAGCTTAAGTCCTTTTATCTACCATTTCCTGTTCTGTCCATCAGCCTTTCGTCACCAATACCTCTGTGTTAGAGTATGTAAACTTCCAACCCATTTCAGGTCATCCTAGGCATATATTTAATTTCCATGAATAATATGCTATATATTTTTATTAAATTTTTAAATAAATTGCATCATATAGAATATGCAGTAAAATTGGTGTTCTTGTTTCTGAGCTCTATCGTCATTGGAAAAATATTTATTTAAAAATATCTTTAAACATATAAACACAAACTATTTGGGGAAATGTATATTGAATGATCATGTTCTTAGGTGAATTTATAACTAGTTGATTAACTTTACCAAAATGCTGTATGATTGATTTCTAGGCAAAGGTCTCTTGTGGTGTGACAGAGGTCTAGAACTTTATTTAATAACCTTATTATCTATCCATTCAGTGATTTTGTGGGTCAGGAATCAGGAAGGGCTCAGATAGATGGTTCATCTCAGACCCACATAGGGTCCCCTGGGAGGGAGAATGCCTTCCCAAATAGCTCCTATAGTCACATGGGTGGTGCTTGCTGCTCTTTGGTCTCTCTCTCCTAATAGCAAATCATCCTTCAAGACCTACATATGGCCTTAGCTTTTCCAAAGACAGTCAACTTTCTTATGTGATGCTGGCTTACACCCAGGGAAGTGTTGCAAGACAGGTACTAGTAAAAGAAATCTTTAGGCCTAGACTCAGCAGTGGGCAAGTGTCATTTTCACCATATTCTGTTTGTCAAGGTAGTCACAGAGCCCAACTACATTCACAGGGAGGGCACACGGACCCTCAGAGAACTTGGTTCCATTTATAATACACCAGAGACTCCCAAGTCTATGTCTCCAACCTCATACATTTCTCCAGAATATGCCGCACCCTCACCATCTTTACCATAACTACCTTAGACCAGGCCATTTCAACACTCTAACTGCCCATCCAGAGTCCATCTCTTTCTCATTCCCATCCATTCTCTACACTGCAGCCAGAATAATTTTATTTCCAATGCAAAAATGTCCCTATCATGTTTCTACTTTAAACTCATCAAGAGCTCTAATCTGGACTTCTATGTGCAGTAGCCATCTATTGTTCTTCATGTCTTGCATCTGTTTCCCTTGCTCTTGGTAACAGTATTCTCATTTTCCTTTGGTTTACCCTCACCCCCTACACACACATCCTCTTAGGCCCTGTAGTTCAGAGAGGGGTGACGTCACCTTTCCTCCACATCTGATTCTAGTTGTGGACACAGAACTCAGATCTGGCTGCTTAGAATCTTCCACACCTGTGCACACTTGATAATTTCAGAGATGGTCACACAAACTGGGCCAGCAGAGTTACATTATTAGCCTTATAAAAGGCTAATATGCTAAGTGTCCATCCGACCAGTAGCTATGATGCACACTGACCACCAGGGGGAAGATACTTAATGCAGGAGCTGCAGAGCTGCAGTGACTTGGCAGCTGCAGTTCTCGGGTGACTCACCCCGGAACCAGAGAGAGGGAGCCAGATTCCTCCCGGGGCTGTGCAATTTCACCTTTGGCTGTGGGTTATGTTGTTGCCGCGGCACTGTTGGCCCCGAATCTGGTTTACTGCACATTTGCGTTTGCATTCCACACCCTGTATGACAGCAACTTTACAGAGTGCCCTCTTGCACTCCGGGACCCTTCAGGGGGTATCGGGGAGCTGGTGTCAGCCCAATCCCTGCAGGTCAGGCCAAGGAACCCACCTGCTGGAGGGACCTTGCTCACTCTGCAGACACCAAGGAGGGACCACAGGAGGTTGGCTCCAGGGTGTGTCTGGCCCATCTCGCCCAGTCCTGCCCTGCCAGCCACCTTCTAATTAATTTCCTTTCAATGTGCATGAATCCATGTACCGGGTCACTGATATGTAAATAATGCTCTTGTAAAGTGTGAGGGGGGCTGGAGTTGCTAGGGTGGTAGGGAAGATGTCAGGGGACCACTGTTGTCTGCTACCACCAGAGGAAAGCCACCACTCAGGAAAGTGGAGCCAAGGAACAGAAAAACATTCCTGACAATAATTAGATCACCTAGACACAGCCATTGCTAAAGTTCTTGGTCTTTAAAATGAATGAACCGATACAATTATTTTTCTGCTTAACTCACTGGGGCTGTGTTTCTGTCACTAGGAGGCAAAGGGCTCCTAACACATCCACTTCACAGGACGCTTGCCTCTCTTCATCACCAGGAGGAGGTTGGCCTTTCCAGACTAGTCCCTGGCATCCCCACAGCTATGGCCAAGCTACACCTTTACCTATGTTTCAAGATCATGCCTTACTAGTTCAGGTTTTGCACACATATTCTTTCTGCCTGGAACAAGCTTCCGAAAGTTACCCACAGGAGAATCCTGCCTACCCTGAGCTCCGTTAAGGGTCTGACTTTGTCATACTCATCTTTGAGTTCTCAGGGTCCGCCACCACAGTTCCTTGCACACACGGATATTCATCAGTGGAATGACTACAATTTTCAATCCACAAATGTTTGGTTCCAAAACTGCTGTTGTCTCTATCACCACACACTTCAGAGTCTCCCTGCAAAGAATTACACAGCCAACCATAGACCACGTGCTCAGTCCCTATTTGCCGTAACTCAAGGAGGGATCTTGGCATTTCTTTAAATATTAATTTGTCACTTAATTAAGAAACATGCTTACTTCTAATTAACCACCCTTCTATGTAATATAAACAGATCACAAGTAACTGGGCAGCTTTGCCTAGCTTGCTGCCTGTCTGCGAGCAGTACAGTGAAACCATTTTTAGCATATCAGCCGGGAGGCTGGGGAATATGTGCAATGCTCTGACTTGCATAGACGGATTAAAGGAATTTAAGGAGAGGGAATCTGTTAGCTCTTAATCCCCACCTAGCAAATTAAATTGCTGCCACATTATATCATTACATCATTTTCAGAATTTCTCGAGATGTGAAATCCCCACGGTTATTAAAGAGTTGACTCACACTCTTTGCAGCTCAAATCCATACGTATCGTATATCTGTATGTGCGTGCTGCTCACATGGAGATGTGGCAGAAAGCAGATACCCTGAATAGGATCCAGCTGTTTGCAGCAGACTCTCATGGAAGCAGCACCTTCATAGGAGGATAAGTCGGAGTTTGAGGGGAGGCAGGAGGCAAGGTATTATGCATCCTTCATGAGAGACCTGCCATTCTGTGACGCCATCAGGTGTGTGGGAAAGCATCCAGAGACAGGCTAATGGTTTTGTAATAACGAATGCTAATGGAGGGACGCAGAGCCCAAGGTGTATTCATTAAAACACCTCTACCTTGAAACAATCCACTGACCTGAATCCTCTCATATCTTGAAGGGGGTGAGGGTTCCAACTCACCTTGAAAATGCAAAATGCACAACCCAGCAATCTCCAGTTTGGGGACTGTTTCCACATAGATATTAAGTTATTTAGTCAAATGTTATTGAACACATATACTAATAGTTGACTTTATCAGAAAATAAAATGTAGTCTCTTCACAGGTAAGAATAAAAAATAAATAGCATTCTTTATATTGCCAAAAGCAAGTGTCTATAAGAGTTAGAAACCAATGGAGTATGACTGGGTTATTCATTCACAGTGCTTAAATAGATACAAAGAAACCCTCTACCTTGAGTAAAATATAGTGATATTTAAGTACATCTGCGGCTCACTATTGATTCTTCCAAAATTCCAGAATTCGGAGGCCAGGGTGGGTGGACAAAGGCTTTTCTCCATTCAAAGCATGTAGGTCTAGTCTTTGTTTTAGGGAATAGCAGCAAGAACATGCAAGAAGGTTTATACTGTATATGTAATATCTCTAGCTTGACCTTTTAGCATGCCCACCTCACCCTATGCTGACCTGCAGGCTGGCCTAAATGTACTACCCGAGCTCTCTGACTTTCTGTTGGGCTTGGAGATCAGAGGGTGTGGGAATTGAGTGAGGTCAGGGTGTTTATTCCCTGGACCTCTCCCTTTTGGGTTGTCTTGGGTTGGCTATAACCCTGGTGAGGGTCTCCGCTCCTCTCCAAATGACCCTCTTCTGAGGACTTTCTCCTTCCAGGCCTGTGACTGTTCCCTTATCCCCGAGAGCTTGGGGTGATAACAGCTCTGTTCTCTCTGGTGAGGGGTGACACCTCTTTCCTCTGCAATTCCCCTTTTAGATAGACCTTTTGTAAAAGGGGTCCTCCTGCAACTGTCTGGATTTGTGTGCCATCTGTTTCTTACTGAGACATTGTTACACACAGCAAACATTTTTAAATATCATTTTTTAGGTATTTGGTCAATATCATGAAAATCTTCATATGTTCCCTAACTCTGATCCTGGAAAAGTTGTCAAAGCCAACACTAAAATTGGTGATGAAGATGACTGACTCTATTGCTATGACAACAAACTAATTAGGGAAAATAATTTTAGTGTTTTATTTCTATAATCTTTCAGTTGACCTTTTATAAAGATTCTATTTGACTTTGCAAAATGTCCATTGCTTGGCTTCCCTGGATCCATATTTTTTTAATATATATTTTATTGATTTTTCACAGAGAGGAAGGGAGAGGGATAGAGAGTTAGAAACGTCGATGAGAGAGAAACATCGATCAGTTGCCTCCTGCACACCCCCAATAGGAATGTGCCTGCAACCAAGGTACATGCCCTTGACCGGAATCAAACCTGAGACCCTCGAGTCCGCAGGATGACGCTCTATCCACTGAGCCAAACCAGTTAGGGCAGGATCCATATTAATAGGCAATAAGGACTCATGTACTTTGCTCGCTTAGCACAGTTTAATGGCATTACTTGTCTATCTTCTTTACTGCTCTGTATGGTTTGTCCCAGAAAGCAGAGGTGCGTCTTCCTGTGTCTTCTATGTCTAAGGTAGACCTAGTCCATGAAGGATTCTGTACAAATATTTCTTATACTGAAGTTGGGGGAAGAATGGTATGGGGAGCCTGGCAGTAGTGGCTCAGTTGGCTGAGTGTTGTCTCATGTTGAATTCCCAGTCAGGGCACATGGGTTGCAGGTCTGATACACATTATGGGGTGTGCAGGAGGCAGCCAGTTGATGTTTCTCTCTCATTGATGTTTCTATCTCTTTCCCTCTCCCTTCCTCTCTCTGAAATAAATAAAAATATTTTTTTAAAGACAGGCATGGAGAGAGAAAAATTTTCATGCCCAGTAGCATGGCACATAGATTGGAGCCTTCCTGATTTGAGATATAACACAGTGGGTATAAGAGCTGACTCTGACACCAGCTTGGCTTTAAATCTCTACTTTGCCTTTTAGTAATTGAGTGATCTTGAGTAAAATACCTCACCTTCGTTGAGATTCAGTGTTCTCATCTACAAAGTGGGGATGTAACAGAACCTACTTTACAAGGTTGTTGTCAAGGGTAAAAGAGAGAACCATATGTTGCCATACATAGTTGTAGTACGTTGTTGGCTGACGGTGAGTACTCAATAAATACTGTTAATGATGCTTTAGTTTGGTAACCATCACCTGATCATCTACTAGGTGAACTGAACAGCCTACATACTAGACCATCACACCTTTCTCAAGGTCATCCCTATGCATTTTCATCAGTGTCTCAAGTAAATAGCTGGGAGATGATGAGATGCCATTTATTGAACACCTACTGCTTTTCTGGATGATGTGCCTGTGCATTTAAATACATTATCTCTAATCTTTTTATTTTTTACTTATTGATTTTAGAGAGAGAAAGGAAGAGCAAGAGAGAGAGACATTGATTTATTTTTCCATTTATTTATGCATTCATTAGCTAATTCTTGTATGTGCCCTGACCTGACGGGATCAAACCCGCAACCTTGGCATATTGTGAGCTACCCAGCCGGGGCCATTAGCTCTAATCTTTATAGCCTTTCCCCAGTGTAGATCTGTAGGCCACTACCTCTTCCAGGGCCGCCCAGAGGAGAGTTTTGGAGCACTGTCCATTCTGAGGTCTGCCCATCTCTAAAGTTCTTCTCTAATCACACAAAGGTTTTCCATATTTCAGTCATCCAAGGACTACTTTATATGTGAGTACTACTGGTGCCTTTATTTATTTATTGTTCAATATACTTTAAATTGATCTTTCAAATTTAACATACCTCTAAGCAATGATGTGAATAAAATCATGGGGATGATGTACTAGGTATTGTTTAGCTATCCATGAAAACAAATAGCTAATAATAAAAGTTCACCACGATGCCACCTACAATTATTTTTTATACAGGCAGAGGTATATAATGCTTACATTAAGGAACACTGTATTTTCAGAAAGTATTTATGTGACAGGAATGAGGCAAAGAGTATGTAATAGGCAGCACTCAAGGAAAATAAAATGGAGGGGCGGGGGGCAGGGTCTCTCTTATCAGGATTGGGAGACCTGAATATATTTGTCCACTGAAGGGAGAGCAATGATGCAGAATGTGACTGAGTATGCAAGAAGGAAAGGGTGAATTAAAAGAGCAAGGCCAGCCCAACTGGCATGGTTCAGTGGTTGAGCACTGACCTATGAACCAGAAGGTCACAGTTCGATTCCCAATCAGGGCAGATGCCTGGGTTGTGGACTTGATCCCCAGTGTGGGGCATGTAGGAGGCAGCCCATCAATGATTCTCTTTCATCAATGATGTTTCTCTCTCTCTCTCTCTCTCTCTCTCTCTCTCTCTCTCTCTCTCTCTCCCTCTCTCTCTCTCTCCATCCCTTCCTCTCTAAAATCAATGAAAATATATTTTAAAAATAAAAAATAAAATAAAATAGGCCATGTGAAAATCAATCGAATACAGAATTAAACACACAGGAATTAAAAAAGGAAAAAGAAAAGCTCTAGCAGGTTTGGCTCAGTAGATAGAGCACCGGCCTGCAGACCAAAGGGTTCCAGGTTCGATTCTGGTCAACTACCTTGATAGCAGGCTCTGGCCTGAGCCCTGGTCGGTGCTCGTGCAGGAGGCAACCAATCGATGTATTTCTCTCACACTGATATCTCTCCCTGTCTTTCCCTCTCTTCTCCTCTCTCTAAAAAGTCAATGAAAAATATCCTTGGGTGAGGATTAAAAAATAATATAAAAAATAAAAAATAAATGGAAGGTTTCCTTCCTGAGATATTTGAGAGGCAAGAAATGCTAGAGAAATACAGGCAGAAGAGATCCAAGTTTGTGGAGATCAGTCCAGATGAGCTCAACCGTGTTTTTAGAGGGCAAGACTGACAGCAGAGAGTGGGACTAGAGAGACAAATCAACCATGGAGTGGGTACTGGAGAGAGTTTCATTTGACTGTGGTTCATAAGATGTCACACCTGTGTGGCAGGCGCATGTGACACTCCCTGTTTGGGGGTGGCTACTGTTTCTAGAGAAAGGACACTGGTGTATCACAGGAAGTCCCTTAGAGCAGAAGTCGCCAACTGGTGGTCTGTGAGGTCCAAAAGGTTGGTGACCGCTGCCTTAGAGGGTCTATCAGTGGATAGGAGAGGTTGGAGACTAGAAGGGACTCTCTGGTCACTCTCAAATGGGAAGAGGCAGGGCTGGACCCAAGTGCTTGTATTTCACAATCAAGAATGATGGGAGCTGGTGTGTTCAGGAATATACAGGTGGCATGTTAGGGGAGATACACTGTCATTAGAAAATGAGTCAATCTGTACATGTTTAAGGAAAGAACAACTGGATTAATGGTGAGCAATTCAGTGGGGGCTGAGAGATAGAAGGTGCTCAGGAATGAAAGTCATGGCTTACATTATGACTTTACATTATAACAAGCAAGCACATTCTTAGTTAACATGAGCAAAAGGTAAACCCAAGTAGAAAGGATTTGGGACAACACTGCATTAATGTGTAATGTTTTAGTTTAATATTTGTTTCATAATTTGTAGAGTTATAGTGATATAAAAAAAACAATTTGAGTGTTGGGCTCAGGCAGCTATAGCATGAAAACTGAGCAAGGCACTAAACCTATAAAATAAACATAATAACACCTATGTAAAAGGTGACTTTCAGCAAGTTTGCAGGGTACACAACCAATATAATTATACTAGAGGTCCGGTGCACAAATTTGTGCACAGGTGGGGTCCCTGGGCTTGGCCAGGGATTGGGTCTGATTGGGGGGTGGGGGGGGGGGGCGGGGAGGTTGGCTGTGGGAGCGCACTAACCACCAGGAGGCAGCTCCGGAATTGAGTGTCATGGTCAGTGCACGTCATAGCGACCGGTCGTTCAGTTGTTTGGTTGTTTGGTTGCTTAGGCTTTTATATATATAGATGTGAATCTATAAAAGCTGAATTCATTTAAACAGAGAGTGCAATGGTGGTTGCCAGGGACTGGGTTGGTGGAAATGGGAAAATGTTGGTCAAACTTTCAGTTAGAAGATAAATGGGTTCTGGGATCTAATGCACAGCACAGTGATTATAGTCAATAATACTGTATTACATACTCCAATTGCTAAGAGACTAGATCTCAAACGTTCTCACTACCAAAAAGAAATGATAAACATGTGACTTGATAGGTAATGCAATGGTGATAATCATATTGCAATAAATAAATATCTCAAATCATTTATTTAATATATACATTGCATATATTAAACTTATACACTGTTATAATCAATTATATCTCAATAAAAAGCATCAATTGCATTTCTCTAAAATAACAATAAATAATCCAAAAATTAAATTAACAAAATAATTCAATGTATAATTGCATCAAAAAATAAAATCTTTAGGAGTAAATATAACAAAAGAAATGCAAGACCTGTATACTGAAAACATTGTTGAAGGAAATTCAAGCCTTAAATAAATGGAAAAACATTCTACGTTCATGGCTTGGAAGGCTAAATATTGTTAAGATGGCAATACTCCTTAAATTCATCTTCAGATTCAACACAATACCTGCCCAAATCCCAGGTGCCTTGTTTTTTGTACAAATGGAAAGTTGATTCTAAAATTCACATGGACCTACAAAGGACCCAGAATATCCAAAACAATCTTGAGAAAGAATTGTGAATCAAAGACTCAGAGACACTACCTTATACACACTAGGAGGGCTAATACAAGACAGATAATAAGGTATAGAGTGGAGGAACTGGATCCCTCCTACACTACTGGTGGAATGTAAAATTGGAAAACAGTTTTGCAGTTTCTCAAAAGAATAACATAGAGTTACCCTATGACCTAGCAATTCTATTCCTAGGTATAAACTCAAGAGAAATGAAAACATATGTCCACATAAAAACTTGCATACAAATTTTCATGACAGCATCATTCATAATAGCCAAAACTAGCAATAATCAATGTCCACCAAATTATGAATAAATAAAATATAATAAATAGTAATATAAAAATGTAAATAAAATAATCCATAAAATGGAATATTCAGCAATAAAATAAAGTACTGATACATGCTACAACACAGATGAACCTTGAAAGCATTATGCTGAGTGAGAGATGCCAGATACAAAAGGCTTATATTATACTAGGGGTTCTCAACCTATGGGTCGCGACCCCTTTGGGGGTCAAACGACCCTTTCACAGGGGTCGCCTAAGACCATCGGAAAACACATAATTAATTACATATTGTTTTTGTGATTAATCACTATGCTTTAATTATGTTCAATTTGTAACAATGAAATTGGGGGTCACCACAACATGAGGAACTGTATTAAAGGGTCGCGGCATTAGGAAGATTGCAAACCACCATATTATACGATTCCATTGATGAAAAATGTCCACAACAGGTAAATCCATAGGACAGAAAGTAGATGAGTGGTTGTCTAGGGTTGGGAGAGTTTGGGGTAGAAATGAGAAGTGAACACTAATGAGTTTGGGATTTCTCTTAGGGAGTGATGAAAATATTCTTAAATTGATTGTGGTAATGACTGAATATACCACAAAACATGGACTTGCACACTTCAAATGAGTGAATTGTATAGTATGTGAATTACATTGTGATAAAGCTGGTTATGTTAAAAGAAATGAAAAGAAAGAAGGCTGTAAGGATTCTGCATGGTGTTGGCCAAATGTGCATAATATTGCAAGATATGTGTATCTGTCTTGTTTTAAATCCTCACCTAAGGATATGTTTATTGAATTCAGAGAGAGAGGGAAGGAGGTAGGAAGGGAGGGAGGGAAGGAGGAGGAAGGAGGGAGAGAGAGGGAGGGGGACAGAGAGAGAGAGAGAGAGAGAGAGAGAGAGAGAGAGAGAGAGAGAGAGATTTGAGATTGTTTGCCCACCAGGAATGGGAATCAAACCTGCAACCTACGTATGTGCCCTGACTAGGAACTGAACCAGAGATTTTTTGGGATGATGCTCCCACCAACTGAGCCGCACCAGCCAGGGCTATTTATTTATTTTTTAATTATGCCTATGTACTGAACACTCCTAAGAGGGTCATGCGTGACCTTTTCTGTTTCACAATCAGATATCCTAAGACTTCTGGAATGGCAGACAGATCAGGAGAGGCTATGTTTCCAAACAAATATGCTGAAGGGCCTCTCAGGAAGGGTCCCTGCCAACACACAGGTTCCAAGTGCATTTTTCAGGAGAATATTTAATGCACAATCCTCGGACCACTGGCTGCGATGCTGTTAAGTCAGCTAAGGTTGTGTTGAACTTCATCAATGATGGCAGTTTTCCTAATTGCAGGGATGATGTTGTTTTGTCAGTGCTGTTTACTCTCAAATCCCAGCATCTGATAGAAGATGTCTACTCCAGGAAAGTGAGGCGAACTGTGCAAGTGGCATTGTCATTCTGAAAGCTGCAGTGCCGGGGGACTTGCCTGTAAAGATCCCTAATGCAGTCAGCGAGATCTCCTCAAAGGAGAGGTCACCATCATTAGTGGAATCACATCAATACCAAAAGAATTCATAATTATGGGAGCATCATCCAGATGTGTTGCTAAGCACATCCTGAAAATTGTTTCTGATGCTGTTTTTATTTAAGAATGATGTTGACTGCTACAAGAAAAATAACAAGAAATAATGTACTGCAAGAAAAACAAGAATGATGTTGGTATTGGGAATACTTGAAAATTATAAGTTGGTAATTCATTCGAAACTGAACTTTTGACAGTTAAACTGTTAAACAGTTTAGGAGTTTTTGTGTTTCTTTTTATTTCTGTGATTTGGTTGGCTATTTTGTTTTTCACTATTGGGAAAAGCAACTTTTACATAATTGGCATGTAAAAGAATGAAAACCCCATAATTGGCATGTAAGAGAATAGAAAATTACATTAGTTTTCTATTTCTGCTATAACATTACCACCAAGTTAGTGGTTTGAAAGAACACCATTTACTAGCTCATGGTATCTGTGGGTCAGAATTCTGGGCACAAAGGGGCTCATCTGGGTTTCCTGTCCAGAGTCTCACAGGATGAACTCAGGGTGTCGGCAGGGGTGTGTTCCTCACCCAAGGCTTGGGGGAAACCTTTCCAGGCTTTTCCAGGATGTTGCAGGACAGATTTCCTTCCCATGCTTTTGATATGGCCCAACCCCATCTTCCAGCCAACAACAGGTTGAGTCCTTCTCAGGCTTTGAAACTCTCTGAACTGCCCTCTGCTTCACCTCACTGACTTCCCTCTTCCACTGCATCTTACCCTCCTGCCTTCCTCTTCTACCTTTAAGGGCTCCTATGATTCTTTGGTCCACCTGGATAACCCAGGATAATCTCCTCATTTTAATGTCAGCTGATTAATCACCTTAATTAACATTGGCAAAGTCTCTTTCTCCATGTAAAGTAACATAACCACAGAGTAAGACAGGGATAGAGCTTATGGGGTTCAAAATTCTGCCTACAACACTGATGGTTAGTTTTGTGCTAACTTGACTGGGCCATGGGGCATCCAGACATTCGGTCAAACTTTGTTCTGGGTTTTCTCTGTGTTTCTGGAGAGATTAACATTTGATTCAGTGGAGTGAGTAAAGCAGATTGCCTTCCCCAGAGTGGGTGGGCCACACGCAGTCAATTGAAGACAGGACTAGCACAGAAAGGCTGAGTAGGAGGGAGTGCCTCCTGCCTGACGGGTGCTCCTGGGTCTACAGTTTTCCTACCACAGATCTTGAAACATCTCAGCCTCCATAACTACATGAGTCAATTATATACATACTAGTGGCCCAATACACGAAATTCATGTGAAGGGTGGGGGGATGGGTCCCTCAGCCCGGCATGTACCCTCTTGCAATCAGGACCCCTCACTCCTAACCGCCTGCCTGCTCGCTCCCAACCACCTGCCTGCTTGCTCCTTATCACTTGGCTCGCTGTTCCTTAGTGCTACCATGGAGGCAGGAGAGGCTCCCGCCACCGCTGCTGCACTCACCAGAAGTGAGCCCGGCTTCTGAGTGGCATTCCTGCTGTGGGAACACACTGACCACCAGGGGACAGCTCCTGTGTTGAGCGTCTGCCCCCTGGTGGTCAGTGTGCATCATAGTGACCAGTCGTTCTGGTTGTTTCACTGTAACAGTCACTGGGCTTTTATATATATAGACTAGAGGCCCGGCACACAAAATTTGTGTGTGGGTGCAGTCCCTAGACATGGCCTGCGATCAGGGCCATCTTCCCTGGCTGCTGGCAGCCTGCCCTGCGCCCCACTGTCACCCACCCTGTTCCCCGTTTGCCATCGGGTGATTGGAGCCTGCCAGCCAAGGGGAGGGACCAAGAGGTGGTCAGTGCACCTCACAGTGACTGGTCGAGCGGTCGTTCTGGTCATTCCGCTGGTAGGGTCAATTTGCATATTACCCTTTTATTAGATAGGATTATTATATAGGATAACTGCATATATAATACATACTATACATGTATTTCCCAATGAAAACCATAGACATTGTCTCCTTTCCTTCTTTCTTCTTCCTTGACCACAGAGATAGCTGTGGTGTTTTGAGGTGTGGAGTCTCATTGCCACAGAGAAAGGCTGGAGACTCATGACGTGCTGACTGTCAGGTTGCTGAGGCACAGGGAATATGAGAAAAACCAACCAGAGAGGCTTAAGCCACTTAAATTTCTATTTTGTTTCCTGTAGCAGAAAGCATTTCTGATGGAAACTTTAATAGATGGATTTTAAAACTGTGTCCGGTATTTTTGCTGTGAGCACAATTCCCTTAAACATCTTTGCCACCAGCATTTTCATCACAAACATTTTTACTGCACTAGTTGGCCATAGCGCCATTTTGCCACCAAAGGTAAAATAACAAAAAAGAAAAGAGGGGCATTAAAAAGAATAAATGAACCCGAACAATTAACACAATTAAAAAACTTCCTTACAAAAAATGAAAATACATGATACATTGTTTTGCTGGTTGATTTGTCTTCTTGCTCAGCATCACACTTTTTTTTTTTGCTACAATTTCTCTCTTCACAAAGAGAGGTATCAGTTTCCCACTAAAGAATCAACAATTAGCGCTCTCAGGAACTGCTGTGGGTTAGGGCCCCTCTTGTACACGGCCAGAGCCTGGTACACTGGTTGGTGGGAAGGAGGATGACTGTGCTCACTGCAGAATTTACAGGCAGATGTGTGTTCACTTTCTAGGGCGGTGTGCAGTGCGGCTTTCTGATCTCTTATTTCACACTTCCGTCAGTTGTGTCACTGTGTTTTCTACCAGGTTGATATACTCAGTTGTCAGCATCCAGTGTTCTAAGGCCACCACATCTCCTCGTCACTGTAGAGACCATTGTATGATTATAAAGTATAAAAGTGGGGGTCCTGGGAGAACTTCCACAGAGAAATGAAACCAAACTGACAACCAGCTTAAATACATTAAGTCTGTCAAAGGTAAAACAGACTGCCAGCCAGTTATTTTATCTTTTATAGTGAAAATGCCTTATGACCCATTAGGCATGTGGCAAAATGCTTGTGGCAAGGACATTTATAGTAAAAAATGTTTAGGTGAAAATATCTTGCACCAAATTTCCTCTCTAGATCTCTCGTAATAGTTTTTCTAACTCTAGAAAGTTTTCCTCTGGTGGTATTTGCCCTTTTGTTGTGCATCTTGCCCTTGCCCTTTAAGATGGAATTAGGACTGGGCCCAGCTGGACTGTCTCACCCTACAGGGAAAAAATCTCACAGACAGGTGTGACATAGAGCCGCTTCTTAGCCCACGAGCTCTGAGCTGCAACCACACTGCAGTTTTTGTTGCTTGCCTGTTACATCTCCCATGAGCAATAAAATAAACACTCCCTGTTCAGATGCACAGCCTTGGTTGGGGAAAAGCACCGAATGCTTACCTCAGAGACCACCGAGTAAATAGATAAATAAGTCTGACTATGGGGGACGTGCAGGATACTAAGAGGTAATTAACCCACAAGGAGACAGGATATGCAGTCTCCTTGAAGGAAGATGTGATTTCAGGTTAGACAGACCCATTCTCACATAGCTTCTCCTCTGCTTATCTGAGCTATGTTTCCTCCTCTGAAACTTGGTGACAATGCTTCTCAGCACCCTTGGGAAGATGAAATGGAATGAACAATTTGAAAGCACCCATTCTGCTTGACCAGTGTGGCTGAGTGTCAACCTATGAACCAGAAGGTCACGGTTCGATTCCAGGTCAGGGCACATGCCTGGGTTGCAGCTTGATCCCCAGTAGGGGGCATGCAGGAGGCAGCCGATCACTGATTCTCTGTCATCACTGATGTTTCTATCTCTCTTTCCATCTCCCTTCCTCTCTGAAAACAATAAAAAATGTATTTGAAAGCACTCGTCTCCCTCATAGGAGGCAAGCATAGTGGTTTGTTGAGGAGCAGAGATGTCTGTGTGCTGTGCTACCTGGTTGCTGAGGGCAAAGGGTGATGGGAGGAGATGAAGGGCTGAATGGCTTGTACTCACACATCCTGCTGAACTAAGTTAGGGAAGACCACAGGATGGCTGTTTTCAAAGCTGTCTTTCCTTAAAGCTCATATATCCTGTGCCACTGTCATAATGGAAATGTATATACTCAGGATGACAAAAGTAAAGGTTTCAGATTACCTATGAATACATGAATATTGATGGAAATTTATGAAGGAGGATCTAACTTGAACCACTGATGGGTTTCCAAAAACTTGACATTATAGTGGAAACTGGATTTTTTCCCCAAGGCATTTTTGGGGTTTTATAGTGAACAAACTCCTTAGGAAACACTTACTAGTAATTCTTTTACTTAAATCAATTGGAATCTGTATTGATGGAGATTCCTTAGGGTGAGGGAGACACAAACGCTGATGACAAGTAGATGTGCTACAGAAGGAACAAACCAACCAGTACAGGGAGGGACCATTTATTGAGGGGCCATCCTTTATCGGGTCCTGCTACCAAGAACTTCCATATATTATCTCATTTACTTCTTATAACACAACTGCAAGATAAGGAAAGCACAGGTGTACTTTATATAAAGGACACATTTTCAAATACCTCAAATAATTAAGAATGTGCACAATTCAAGACTGATCTTGACAAAGAATGGTGTGTGCTTATTTTATTAGCTAAAGTGGCATCAACTATGGTAACAGCAGGTTTATTTCAGGAACCCTGTCCTTGTCAAGAAAAAGGAACAAAGCACTGATACATGCTACATACAACACAGATAAACCTTGAACACATTATTTTGTATGGATAAAGCCAGTCACAACAAACCACATACTGTGTGATTCCATTTATATAAAACTAGTGGCTTGGTGCATGGATTCATGCACATTGAAAGGAAATAAATTAGAAGAAATATTTTAATATCACTATTTGACCTTTCTCTATAATAGAAGTATCAGATAATAGAAGTGTCAACCAAATTCATGATTGACAATGATAAATTAAAACACACTTGTGTGACTGGCGCCAGCGAGAGCTTTATATGTATTGTGCATGCGCTAGTCAATGTTTATTTTTAAACTGCCAGTGCACATCATGTGTACCAGCTGGTCAACTGGTCAGTTGAACGGATGTATGGTCAGTCACTTAGCCTTTTATATATATAGACTAGAGGCCTAGAGGCCTGGTGCATGAAATTCATCCCCGGGAGGCGGGGGGTGGGGGGGGTGGGGGGGGAGTCCCTCAGCCTGGCCTGCACCCTCTCACAATCCGGGACCCTGTGGGATTGGGCCTAAACCAGCAGTCAGACATTCGTCTTGCAATCTGGGACTGCTGGCTCCTAACCACTCTGCCTGCCTGCCTGATTTCCCTAACTGCTTGCCTGCCTGCCTGATCGCCCCTAACCACCTCTGCCTCAGCCCCTGCACCCAGACCCAGGCTTCCCTCCTCCAGCCAGCTTCAGGCAACTGGGACCCGGGCTTCCCTCCCTCTGACCAGCTGCAGACACCCGGGACCCGGGTGGCAGCCCCAGCTTTGTCAGGAAGGACATCTGGAAGATGTCAGGTCCATCTGGTCTAATTAGTATATTACCCTTTTATTAGTATAGATGTCCAGAATAGGCATCTATAGAGGCAGAAAGTAGCTTTGTGGTTTCTGAGGGATAGGGAGTTCTTTTGATAGGGGTAGGGAGTGGAGAATAAATGGAAACTACTTCTAATGGATACAGGATTTCCTTTGAGGATGATAGAAATATTCTAAAATTGATTGTGGTGATGATTGCATAATTCTGTAAATAGTATATTAAAAACTATAGAATCATACACTTTAAGTGGGTGAATCAGCGAATTGCATATGTGACCTATATTTCATCAAAGCTGATATATATATATATATATATATATATATATATATATATATGTATATATGTGTGTGTGTGTGTGTGTGTATATCTCCTATATAATAAAAGGCTAATATGCAAATTGGGAGTTTGACTGACTGGGAGTTTGACTGCTCACTATGATGTGTGCTGACCACCAGGGGGCGGCTTGGAACAAAGGAAGGCCCCAGCTGGCAGCTGGAGGAAGGAAGGCCCCGATTGGCCCTAATTGCCCGCCAGGCAAAGGGACCCTACCTGTGCACAAATTTCATGTACTGGGCCTCTAGTGTATATATACCCCCAACCACCTCTGCCTTGGCCCCCTTATATAAACATATGCGAGACAGAGGGAGAGAAAACCCTGCCAGCCATTTTGAAATTATGTAGTTCTTGACAAATGCTTACAATTTGGGAGGTTACATTGTTTCTAAATTTGTGCACAAATGAGATTTTGTTATTATTTCCATATTGCATCATTTTCAATTTTCCTAATTCAAATTCATACAAAACGCTGTCTCAGTAGATTATCACCAATTCAAAATGAGGACATAGAGACCTGAATTCACACAGCTGATAAGAGAAGGAGCCAGGGTTGGAATGCAGCTTTGCTGGTAGGCAGAGATCTTCTCTCCCTGCAGGATGCAAGGAGATGGCACTATGACCCTCTTGAATCTATTCTCACTGAAAAAGAAAGCGCTCGGTAGCTGCTCATATTTATGGCATGTGTGTATTTGTCAGGCAAGGTGCTCAAAGCTTGATTTCTATTTTCTCACGGACATCACAGCTACCGTTTGGGACATTAATCGTGATCCTCATTTTACAGAGGCGTTGCCAAAGCTCGGAGAGGTAAGAACATGTCCAAGGTCTGCCAACCAGTAGAGGACATGAAACTGGAAGCCAGATCTTTGGGACCCAGGAGCCATGGTCTCAGCCCCTGTGCTATGCTCCTGTCAGAACACATTGCTCTACTGATGCACTTCTAGTTGGCTCACTAGCAAGAAAAAAAATAACATTCCTGTGCCTTTTCCCTCTTTCTCTAGTCCTGGGATGTGGACGTGAGGCCAGCACATTGACGTCAATGGCAGCCACATGATGACGCCCCGTGCCGGGGTGCTTTCAGATAATCAGTGCTGGCCTAGGATCTGAAATTACTGCTATCGGAGGGCATCAAAACCGCTGTGCTAAGAAGGTTTCCATCATAGGATTGAGTTTGTTTTTAATCCAATGAAAACATCTAATGACAGAGACCTCAGAATGCTCTCTGGAAAGAACTCTAAGACAGCAGAGGAGATAAAAACCATTTTTGTCCCAATAAAGGCTCAATTTTCTTGTTACTATAGAAAAAACTGTGGCATGAAACACATACAGAGGAAAGTGGGTTTGAATGTCTAGACCAACATAGCATACCCCAGTTTAAAAACATGGCTTGGAGTCAAATTGTTTGGGCTATCATTCTTACTGGCTGAGTAACACTAGATATGTCCATTTTATTAGAGTTGGCAACAAATACAGAAAACCCCTTGTAACCGTGAGCTAAATAAGACAAGTTCGCTACTGTCTCATGTAAAATAATTCTGCAGAGAGGCTAACACGACACCCCACAGGCAACAGAATCCAGTCTCATTTTACCTGTTGTACCATCTTCCTAGGACATGGTTTCCATTCTCAAAGCCACCACAGGGAGCAGAGTGGCTTCCTGAATTCTCAGCCTCACGTCCTCATTCCAGGCAGCGAGAGGAAATAGGTGGGAGGAGGGCAAAGGGCGCGCTTCCCAATCAACTTGGTTCCCGACTCATTTCAGAAACCTAACCTAGCACATGTTCTGGCTTGCTGGATGGTACTTCATCACATGCCACATCCAGCTGTGATGGAGGCTGGGAAGTGCAGGTTTCACGTGGACACACTGCCACTGTGGTAGCCGGGGTCTGTTACTAAAGGAGAGCAGAATGGATACTAGGGAGGAGGTCTCTTCTCCTGAAAAACTCTTTTCTAACTTCTTTAAGCTTCAACCTCCTTGTTGGAAACATGGAGATGACCACTGCATCTACCTCCTAGGTTGCCGGTGGTGAGTCAATGAAATAATGCATAGGACTTGCGTAGGGCCCAGCACCGCTCCCACTCATGAAGTGGCCACTGTTAGCTTCAGCGCGTGCTGATGGACCATCCTCGCAGGAGCAGATCCCCATCACTCACCCCAGAGCCCACACAGAGACACTGACCGGTGCGTACACTCGGCAGTACCTCTCCTCCAGACTTTAGATTCGGGCTGCATAACCCACTCTTCATGTTCTCCATCCAGGGCAGTGTTTCTTAACCTCGGCACTACTGCCATTTTGAGCCAAATAATCCTTGTGGCGGGGCTGTCCTGTGTATTGTAGGATGTTTAGCAGCATCCCTGGCCTCCACCCACTAGATGCCAGTTACACCCTCCCCGCCCCCCGTGTGGCCACTAAAAGTGTCTGGGGAGGGGAGCAACCATCCACACAGCTGAACACGGCTCTACGATGTCTGAACCCTGTATCTCTCTGACAGCAGCAGCAGGGCTCTCTTCGGTTATCTGTTTTAGTTGCATGGGTCAGCATTTTAAGTTGAACTATCTCAAACGTACTTTCCCCATGAAGTGGAAATCCACCCAGCCGTTTTTGCCTGATACATCACACACAGAAAGAACTCGATTACCTTAATCTCACATGTCTAGATTCCTTTCAAGTCATCACCTCCAACCCTGGCTGGTGACTTGGGTGTGAGCCAACGAGAATAGAACCTCCTCAGCAAGGGAGAGGGTGAAACTACAGAAGTGAGAGAAGCCCAGGTCCAGAGGGCAAGCAGCTCAGTGCGTCTGGCCTTGATGGTCAGGGGACATGACTGTGAGGTCCTCCTTCATTCTGAACAGGAATCTTTCCTAAGGACATAGAGGCCAACTAGAGAAATATGAGCCCACCCAGCCCGCCGCACAAAGAGGGTATCTCTGTGAGCAGCCCCTTATTAAGCACAGACCTAGCAGATAATAACTGTGATAGCGCTGGCTAGGTGATTAGAGCATCATCCTGAAATGCTAAGGTTGTGGGTTTGATCCCTGATTAAGGCACAAACAAGAGGTAACCGGTGAATGTATAAATAAGTAGATTACAGTGGTTCTCAACCTTCTGGCCCTTTAAATACAGTTCCTCATGTTGTGACCCAACCATAAAATTATTTTCGTTGCTACTTCATAACTGTAATGTTGCTACTGTTATGAATCGTAATGTAAGTATCTGATATGCAGGATGGTCTTAGGTGATCCCTGTGAAAGGGTCGTTCAACCGCCAAAGGGGTTGCGACCCACAGGTTGAGAACCGCTGAAGTAAAACAACAGACTGACGTTTCTCTCTCTCCCTTCCTGTCTCTCTTTAAAATCAATAAATAATTTTAAAAAAACCTGTCCTAAATACTCTAAACCAGTGGTTCTCAACCTGTGGGTCGAGACCCCTTTGGGAGTCAAACGACCCTTTCAACAGGGGTTGCCTAAGACCATCGGAAAACACATATATAATTACATATTGTTTTTGTGATTAATCATTATGCTTTAATTATGTTCAATTTGTAACAATGAAATTGGGGGTCACCACAACATGAGGATCTGTATTAAAGGGTCGCGGCATTCGGAAGGTTGAGAACCACTGCAAAAGTAGAAAACCAGAGCAAGAAGAAAGCATTGAAAATTCCCCAAATCAAACTTTTGAGAAATCTTTGAAAACAGCCAGTCTTCTAAATAATAAAATAGGTTTGGGAAAGATGCTTGGTTTATTAAAAATTCAGTCATAATTAAAGCAAGAAAGTCGTAAATCTATTAATTTTTTTCTTTGATATATTGGAAAATTCAATTCATGACCTATATTATATAACACATATACTTGAAAGTAATTTTATATGCCCTCTTCCCACTAAACTTAGAAATCTGAGTCTCTTCCATGTACTTAAGAAGTGGGGTGGTTCCATACATAAGTCACCGAGGGTGTCTTCTGTACACTGTGGACAGATGGCGGTAGAGCGGTTCAAAGGTAGCTGTGCAGACAAGTGGGGGCAGCCGCTCTGGACACTCCTTCAGAAGGGAAGGCATGTATAGCATGGTGATGCTGCAGTGAAAGCTGGTTTATCAGCTGTTTGTTATAAAGCTTTTCTGACTGACATGTGAAGACTGTCCTGATTGACAGCCTACATGCCTAGGAGGAGAATCTGGCTCTATTTGAGAAGGCCACTGCCAGTAACTATGGGCCACATGGAGGTACCCGACCAGCTAGGCTGGGGTAAAATGACTAACGACAGCCGCTGGTATTTTTCTCCCTCCCTCCTGCCCTCTCTCTCCTTCATCTATCCATACACATATGTATACTTACACCTCCACACAATGTACATACACATACACACATTGCATATAAGGAAATGCTGTCTAGACTTAGGTGGCAGATTTGGGTTCATTTTAACATTTTCATGGGTGAAGTGGCTGAAGGACAGAGGGCATCAGAGATGGAGAGGAAATGAAAGGGCCCAAGAGTTAGTCTGAATCTGAATTCCAGTTTTGTCACCTACCAGCTGTGTGATCTTGGGAAAGTAACCTAAGCTACCTAAGTAGGAGCATGGTAAAATCTGATTTTACTGTTAAAACCACCCCAGGGCTTCCTACTAATTTTAAAGTAAAATAAAAACTTATGGAGCTCTAATATAGGATCTGCCTACTTCTTCAGAGGGTCAGGTAAAGAATGCTTATGTATTTAAAAATACTTTACATATTTAAATTTATAGATATACAGGTAGTATATATTTTGGCTTTGTGAAATATACAGTCTATGTCCCAACTCTAACATTGTGGGAAAACAGCCATAGCCCATGCTTAAATAATAAAAGTGTAATATGCTAATTAGACTAGAGGTCCTTCCAGACAAAGCTGGGGCTATGAGGAAGCCTGGGTCCTGGGTGTCGGAGGGAAGCCGGTGCCAATAGCCAGGGGAAGGAAAGCCTACTCTCGCATGAATTTCGTGCATCAAGCCTCTAGTGCTTAAATAAGCAATAATGGGCAATGCTTATAAGGGCATGGCTGTGTCCAGTAAAACTTTATTTTAAGAACACAACAAACAGTGGGGGCAGATTTGGCCCGTGGCTGGTAGTTTGCTGACTTCTGTTCAAAATGATCTTGCACTTGCCTGTCTCCTTGAACTCACCCAGCTGTCTTCTTGTTGACCTTCTCCCCTCCTGCTGGCCTCTTCTCTGTCCCTCCATCTGCCATTCCTGCCTCAGACCTTTGCATTTCTTAATCCCTCTGCCTGCATCGTCCTTGCTCAGTACCTTTACATTGTGGGCTCTCATTCTCACTGGTCTTAGCTTAAAGGTCATCTCCTTAGAGAAGTCTTCCTTGACCTCATTGTCATTCTATTACATCACCTTGTTCTATTTTATCCAAAGGACTTAAATGTTCCTGTTTATTCATTTCATTGTTTCATTTTTGTTTTGCAGCTGCTCAACTGTCACCTGATTTCCACTTTGGTTGGAAACTCTCACCAAATTTATTCTTTCAAAAGATTGTAGGGTGATCACTAAGTTTCTGAAGCTACCAATGCTTCTTTACCTTCCCTCCACTTTAAAGTATTTTAATTAAGTTTCTTAATTAATTTAAAGTATTAGATGATACAAATCCTTCTCTCTCCAAAACGAAAAGTGATGGAAGAAAGACTTCCAGCTTGAGTCTAAAATATATCCAATAAATTAGTGGGGCAGGGCCACCAAGCATTTATTTTTAAGAGGGAGTCATCTCTATGAGCACAGCAGCCTTATATTTCCAGTCCACCAGGTTACCCACAGTGCCTGGAATGTGGAGATCTGACATGAATGAGTATGAAAATGGATGCCTGGCAGAGGGAAATAGACACACAGGCTGGCCAGGAACAAATACTTCACGATTAGAGAGAAAATGATTCAAGAAACAATGTGGTATCTGTCTCTTGAATTGATCTCCAACCTCATGGACTCATGTATGAATTTAGGTGGAGAGAGGGCTCTGAATAAAAATGAGAAGAGCTGTTTCAAAGTTACTCACATTAAAGAGGAGACAGAGAGTTTTACTGGTTAGGTATTCTTTAAACAGAATAAAGGGGCCCAGGCATCCTCCTGTCTCACTAAGCCCTACGGTATCTTGAAGGCTCTAGTGCAGGGGTCCTCAAACTACGGCCCGCGGGCCACATGCAAATACAAATATTGTATTTGTTGCCATTTTGTCTTTTTACTTCAAAATAAGATATGTGCAGTGTGCATAGGAATTTGTTCATAGTATTTTTTTTAAACTATAGTCCGGCCCTCCAACGATCTGAGGGGCAGTGAACTGGCCCCCTGTTTAAAAAGTTTGAGGATCCCTACTCTAGTGAATCAGCAGCAATGGGAATAGTAATGTATGCAATGGTGTCGTCGGAGAGGGGCTAGGACATAAAGGAGGGAAACACCTACTGGCTGTGACAAGGTCTTGACTGGCTTGGTTTGCAGCTCCTAACACATTACCTTGGGTCCCCAGACTTGGTTAGGAGCAACTTAGTGGAGATTCAGTTTCTTGAGCAAAGTTCAGATAACTCAGCACGTTTGATATACTTTATTTCTGAAATGTTCCCTTTGGGAAGGTGTCTTTGGTTGGATTACACAGCACTTTCATGGATTTTGTTTTAACTACACTGGAGTGATTTGTAGCATAGTTCAAGTGCTGCCTAATCCGCTCCGAATGGTACTGCCTCATGTTCCTGGCAAAGCCCCTTAGCTAAGACCCCAACGCAGGGTCAACAACTTCTGTCCACTTCCTTGACCACAAAATGCAGGGAGGATTCTAGAGTGAGGCAGTTTACAGCTCACAGATACGGTTAGTGAAATGACCACAAAAACTTGGAGATACTGAATATAATTTAAAAAAAATGTCCAGGTTGAGATGTAACATGAAGGACTATTGTATCTTCATGTACAAGCTTAGCCAAGAGAAAATATAATCCAATGATTAGAAGCACCCCCCTCAAATGCATCAAAATGTAACAAACATGTCCGTATCCCATCATTCCCACTTGTTTGTACTTATGCTAAAGAAATTGTCACACAGTTGGAAGAGATGTATCTTCCCTTGTAGAAGTGATTATAAGTACAGAAGAGTGAGAACAACCAAAAGCAACAGGCTAATTAGATGAAGGTAGATCCAGGCACTAGCTGTTTAAAACAAGGATGTGGCTTGATATGATTTACTGATTGACAGAATGTCCATTGGACCCCGCAGCGTGAAGAAAGTGAGCACAGGAAAGGAAGTCGAGTTCCATTTCTGGAAAATTGTGCACGTGCGTCTCTGTATGTAGCACACAGAGGGAGCCCTGGAGCGCTGCTCACCACGAGGGCAGTGATGGATTTCTCTGGGTAGTGAGACTTGAGGGCAACTGCACTTCTTCATTTAAACGAAGCTGGCAAAAAGCTGAACGGCTTTGCTTTTAAAATAAATATATCTGCTTAAGAAAACAACCAGTGAACCAACCAACCAACCAACCAACCAAACAGAAACCCAAAATAGACACATGTCCAGTATTCCAAAAGCCCCTGGGATTAGCCAGAATACTTGAGAATGGGAGAAACTATAAAGTGAAAGTCCAAAAATACAATGAAGGAAAACTGGACAGCTAGTGGACTGAAAAGCTACATGGCCGTTACTGCAACAAGTAAACAGGTGACCAGAAAAGGGACTTTACTTCCAGGTTATACCAACGCACAGATCATCTATACTGAGCG
Source organism: Myotis nattereri (assembly GCF_964212035.1). Taxonomy (NCBI): domain Eukaryota; kingdom Metazoa; phylum Chordata; class Mammalia; order Chiroptera; family Vespertilionidae; genus Myotis; species Myotis nattereri. Next base: position 25,447,646 of record NC_138090.1, on the reverse strand, counting down.
AGGTCTCAAATGTTAAGCATCAAATATCACGACGATCTCTATGTATGGAGACCAAGCCATTTTGGAAAATAGCAACTGCCAAGCACAGGTGAGCTCTCAGGACAGCCATTTGTCCCAGAGGCCGCTTGGTCAGCTGTTCTTCCTCATGTCTAGCCAGGTAGGACCTCTTTAAAAATCAAAGTAACTGAGTCTTGAAGAATGGAGACTCAGGTGGACCCAAGGGGGGAAAAAGTCAACACCCCTCCCCCCACTCTCCTCACAGCACCCCGTCCTGCGTGGGTGCCTGGCTGCACCCACCACATTGCAATGCTTACTTATTGGTTGCAGTCTCCCTACTGGGCTCTGCATGCCAGAGGGAATGGGCAGCATCTGGCAGGTGCACAGCTGCGCCCTCGGAGCTGAGAGTAGTGCAGGCACAGAATAGATGCTCAATAGCATTTTGGATGGGGGAATAGAGGGAGCATGAGAGGAAGCAAGACCAGGCAAGAGTCCTTGTGCTCTCGGGAGGGAGTTAGAGGATGAGGCTTTAGCTGCTCATCTCTGGTCCAGTTCAGCAGCCTCAAGAAAAGGGGATCTCTTATGAGTCAGGACATGCACCTCTAGGCACTGACCCATATTTAAAGAGAAATTCCTCTTTCTCAGTCATGCAGCTTGGGGACTAACATATTTCTCCCACTACCTCCTTTCCCTGAGATCCCTCAAAGCCACCCCACCTATCCAAGTGTTGGGTGCCATGCTCCCAGCTGTCCCAGCTGACATCTAGGGTGGCTGCAAGCATGGAGGGAAGAGCATAGCTGAGGCCTGCCCAACAGCCAGCTCCTGTGCCTTGTTGGGAGGCTGCCCCTGAGCTGCTGGCACCGTTTTCCCATGCCCACAGCTGGATGAAAGTGCCAGGGGCTAAGTCCCTTCGGGGACAGCTCTGATGGGCGTGGGGATGGATATCCCAGCTCCCTGGCCTCTGGGCTGGGATAACACTGCTGTGTGTGTTTTATGTCGTTTCCTAGAGCCCCTTGTCCATCCAGGGATCAAGCTCACAACTGCCCACTACGGTAGCTGGCTCACTGGCATCTTGAAGTGGCTGGCTCCCCTTTCTTGTAGCTCCCCTCACCGGGTATCCTCCACCTCAGGCAAACCACACGCCTCGACCCTCACACCAGGGTCTGCTTCCGGAGGAAGCCCTGTGCACTTTCCTCATGGTTAGCCCTTCCCAGAGTGTCCAGAGGACTGCAAGTGGCAAAACACTGGGAAATGGGTGCCAGCCAGCACTGTGGGGCCCTGGCATGTATGCCCTCCAGGAACTTCAAGCTGCCCATCCCTCTATCCCTAACGCCCATCGTCTTGGCATGCTTCCGGCATTCAGAAAACACTAGGTTCACACGGAGCCCTGGCTGGTCCCAGGGAGCAGCCAGGGCCTGGGCTTAGGTCCCATCCATCAATGCCTGTGACTCCACCAAAGGAACAGCTCATAATGTGCAAAGTTCAAAGACCATTACTGTCTGTTACTCTCCCTTCATCTAGTAATGATTTCCCAGAACACTACCTTGGAGTTTAGTGCTGAGGGCTGGAAATGGTCTCCTGTCTGCACAAACAGATAAATATAGGTGACCTTCCCACGTGATGGATTGGGCAGATGGCGTCCGGGTACACGGGAACATGAAAATGATACTTGGCTTGTTGGGAGATGAATGTTCCTTCACACAAACTATATATGTCCCTTTGCCTTCCCTTCCCTAGTGGGTTCGCTGCCAGAATAATAATTGCAGTATTAACAATACATTGGCATTTCCTGAACATTTATTATGTTCTAAGCACTGAGTGAAGCACATTGCCCCATTTACTCCTTGCATATCGTTCTCTAGGGTGGCACGATTATACACCCACTCCATCTATAGGCAAGGCAATTGAGGCTTCTAGAAGGTTCAGTAACCTTCCCAAGGGCTCACCTTGTTAAAGAGGCAAGTGGAGCATTAAACCCAACTCTAGGCCACAATGCTTGGCACCAGACTAGCCACATCATTTGTGGGGCTCAGTGCAAAATGAAAATGCAGGACCCCTTGTTCAGCAGTTATTAACAATTTTAAGATGGTGATGGCAGAGCCTAATAGCAACCCTGGGGCCCTCTGAGCGTGATCCTCTGGGAGGCGGTGAAGGTCACGCCCCTGGTTATGTGGAGGCGGAAGAGAGTGATGTGAATGAGGATGAGGACCCCGGTGGGGAATGCTGTTTATCCCCAGAGACAGAGCAATAGCTCTCATAGATTAAACGCCAGTCAGTGAGCCTGGATATTTGGTCAGAGAGCTGGTCACTTTCTGTCAGAAGCTAAATCAGTTCATCAGATTAGAACCCCGCAAATACTTTCCCTCAGCTGGGCCTGCAAAGAGTCTGTCCTAAACAATGTGAGGGAAGGTGGCCGGCTCCAACATGGTACATGGGAAAGGGCCTGTGTCTTGAAGTCAGAGACATGAAAACAGATTCTAGCTCATCTCCCAGCTTGTGATTTGGGGGAAGTTCCTGGACTCCTTTGAGATTCCGTTTTCGTATTTGTATGATGGGAGAGTTACCACCTCTCAGGGTAGGACCTGGTATAATGGAGGCAGTGATACAGTGTATATAAAGGTCTCAGAATACAGTAAGCGCTCCTCATAGTTTAGCAGCTGTTTTCACCGCGAAGACTTGGGGACAGTTGAAAGAGCACATGATGTGAAGGTGGGAGATACAGTTGAGCCCTGAACACTGCCTCCCATCTGTTATGGTGTCCACTGGGCAAAGTCACTGAACTCTTTCCAGGGTCAGCATTCTCTTCCGTAAAGTGGACCCAGAATAATGTCCACAACACATAGGATTCTGAGAGCCGCACATGAGTGAGAGGTTATGAAACTGGGAGAGGCGATCATTTCTATAGCCGGTCTGTGTTTGTTGTTATAACTTATAAATGGTTAAGGTTGGGGAGGGGGCTTGAGAGAGGGTCACCATCACCCTCCCCAGATTCCCACTGTCCCCATGGAAGCTTCGGGGCCTCCTTGCCTGAGCTCTCCCACAGGCACTGAGTGATCTAAGTGATTTCTCCTCTAAAAGTTTTCCACATTTCCACATTCTTTACCCAAACTTTGATGCCATTCCAATGCCTGCTTTACAGTCGAACCCAGAGGGCACTGAAAAAAACAACAATAAATCAGGCCAAATTCCACACAGCTGGTAGAAGCTCCTCCATACTGATCTCCAAGGCTTTCTGTATTTATAGGACATTTCCAATTATAAATTGAAGTTTGAGATGGTTTATGTTTTGCTGGAGATGCGTCCACCCTAACCAAATTGCTTTGTGCTTTAAGAAATTCAATATACATAAAGGATTCAATTTTCTTTGAAAATATGATGTGTATATAAAAACATTAAAATTTGAAATTCTTTCTGAAACTTTAAGGAAGGGCACAGTGGGAGGTAAATTGAACATTGTCTAATCGTATATACATATAATATACAGAGATATGCACCTGCTCACAGCTGCCTGAAATATCACCATTGTCATTTACATTTAGAACACTTTTCCAGCCCATCTTGAATTCCAGTCACTCATATGCAATGCCCGGGTACCACAGATGGAAAAGGAGAATCATTTTTCTGCTCTGCTCCATCTCCAGTCTCTTTAATAGCTTTCCTCATCGGTTCTCCTAACTTGTTCTGAACACCAGCTTGTTTAAGATTTCTGTAAACATCAAACTCAAATTCCAGGGCCTCTCTCACCAAAAGCCATCTCTCCATCACAGCAGCCTCCTGAGAGGTGCCACAGGAAGTTCCGCCCGAAGTGATCTGACCCACCTCCACCCGCTACTCTCTGATTTTCTGGTGCTGTTTTCACCCCTCTGTCGCCACCCTCGCCCCCAAATGCCTTCCAGCACACACAGGGAATTCCCTCTCCTTTTTACAGAATGCATTCAAATTCCAGAAGAGAGAGGGTCACTCCTGCCCCTGGGCATCTGAGAAGTGCATAGAGATCCAGCTCCTTGAAGATGAAGGGAGGCTTTAGGCACCTTCCTTACAGTTATTCACCTGCTAGTCTAGGCAGGTTACCATGACAACACTTCTAGCACCTCATACAACGACACGTTATTGATACATCCCATCAATTCAGGCGGAGGGTGGGAGGGCAGGTAACCAGTCGAACAAGCTATCCAATGTTCATCTCCCATCTGGCCACTGACTGACTCTCTTACTTACTTGTTTTGCCATGATCTGGACACAGCCTCAGTGATAGTCTTAATATGGCACTTTTTCACTGAAATGCATTTTAAAGCTTAAAATCAAAGTACAGCCTTACACTAGGGATGCTTCTTCTTTGCTCTGCAGTTTCTCAAGCATTATTCTTAGGACTAATTTCTGCTGCTGGTCACAGAATGCTTTAATTAGTATCTATTGGGCCAGAAAGGGAGCTCTAATTGTAAAACCTTCCCTGACAGAAAGGTTAAATGTGGGGAAAAGATAAAAGGAGCTCTGTAATAACTCTGAGTCATTTTCATAACAGTAGGTACAAGTATTTCCAGGGAGGAAAATAAAATGTCTTGCCTTTGGCCCTTTGACTGAGGACAAAGGTTTCTCCACGCACATCTAAGGAAAGGGGAGAGAAAAGGCCTACCCATTTTTCCAAAATGGTTCTGATTAAAATGCACCTATGAAAAGAAGTAACTGAGGAGCCTGCAGTGGGGACTTTAATGTCCTTCACAGCCCCACTGCTTCACAAAGTCCAGCCTGGGGCCTCACAAGGGTGAGCTAGATATTTACATTGTGTCCCACGGTAGCCATGCGTTAAAGACTTAGATGTCGGTCACCCTTGAAGGATCACCTTTAGGGACAAGGGGAGATATTTCCATAGTTTGCAACACCCCAGTCATGTTCTGAGTTGCATCTTTCCAGCTCTTGCTTTTACCCAGGGAAATAATATGTCAATGATGATGCATACCAACAAGTTGGAGTGGCAATACATAGCGTCTCTAGTCCCCAAAGATCAGAGTATGCCACTTCCCAAGCCATTATGCTAATGATAAGCCAACTTAACATACCTGTAGGCGATCCTTCCATGACATGGCCAACATAGGGGCCCTCTCGAAAGCTTGGTCTATTGTCGTTCTGATCAATCACAATGACTTCCAGAGGGACTGGCCCCTCAAGAGTTCTGCCGTTAACATCAATGGTCTCCACAAATAGCTATTGGAGCAAAGAGATGGAGAAAGAGGGATTAATTCATTATGGAAATTGAAACCAGGTTCTCTGGAGAAGGTTGGTTATATCAGCAATTGTATGAGCCCTCAGCAATATTGTGGTCTCAATGGATAGACAGTGGGACTAGAATAGAAACTAAACATTAGAGAATAAAAGACAAAGATCAATTCATGGGAGGTCCCCCTTGGGAAATTTACAATTAATTTATCAAATCTGCAAAGGAAGTTCAAAAAAAAAAAAAAAGAAGAAGAAGAAGAAGAAAGGAAAAACAAAGAAAACACTCGTAATCAGCCATAGCTGAGAAAATGTGCTTATATTGTTTCTGTTTTTCCAACATCATTATGCTTAAATGGAATGTTATGCTAATAAAAATAATTGACTAAGCAGTTATGAACAGAGTACATTATAAAATAACTGAAAGTGTTTATAGTAATGTTTGGGAGAAATTCAGGGCAGTAAGTATGTATAGAGAGCCTTCCTGGTGCAAGGAAGCCATTTGCTGGGTCCTGAATGAGACCTCAGGATTCCTGCCCACCAGGCCCTTATAATCTATGGGGGAATGTCATAATTCCACAAAACACCTCCAATACAGAATTACCTTCAGATCTCAAGGATGAAGAAAATAATAGCATAAAAAACATTAGCTTTATTGTCTTGGAAACAGGAAATTATTTCATGACATTTCCAGTGAATCACAGTAACCTTATGCTCTTATTTTCTGAGCCTACTTCAGCCTGGACTGAACTCGGCAGGGATGCAGCACTTCTCCGTGGATATCAGTGGTGGTCCCTGCATTGAAGGGGGTTGAGCATTTCAGTCAGAAAAGGGTCTCTACAGTGGGACTCCTCAGGAAGAGGCCTCTGCAGCTGGAATCCCAGCATAACATTAAAAACACTCATTATTAGGAATAATAATCAATATTATCCAGGGTTTACCCAGGCTCTCTACTATATTAACTCCCTTGATCCTCACAGTAATCCTAGGACCCTTTTGTGAGGAGGGAACAAAAGCAAACAGAGATTATACGGTGGAGTCTAGATTGGACCCCATGAAATCAGGCTCCAGAGATTACATTTTTAACATACATAATGTTTCTAAGTCACTTAATGCCTGTCACATAAAATATCTCAAGAATATTATAAGGCTCTGGCCAGGTAGCTCAGTTGGCTGGAGTGCCGTCCCAATATACCAAGGTTGTGGGTTTGATCCCTAGTCAGGGCACATACAAGAAGTAAGCAATGAATGCATAAATGAGTGGGACAACAAATTATTCATATTCTCTCTCTCTCTCTCTCCCCCCCCCCCCATCAATAAATTTAAAAAAGAAATATTCAATTAGCTCCTGCTATTGTTGCTACTGTTATTGTTATCAACACCAATGTAAGAACTGACCCAGCCCTGGCTGGTGTGGCTCAGTTGGTTGGAGTATCGTCCAGTACACCAAAAGGTTGTGGATTTGATCTCCGGTCAGGGCACCTACAGGAGGCAACTGATGGATCTCTCTCTCTCTCTCTTTCTCTCTCTCTCTCATCAATTAAGGAAAAAAAAAAACTAGCCCAAATTAGGAAAATAAGAGAGAAACACCTTTGTTACAAACCAGCACAGTACCCCACGTAATGGTGCTGTAATTGGTATCATTCTTTTGGAAAGCAGCATGGGGAAATCCAACAAAAAGCTTTGAAAATGCATACGTTTTGTTCCATTTGTATACCACTCCTGGTTCTATTTGAGTTAGGTTGTGCTATATATATGAAAATATTCACTGTAGTGTCATTTCTAGTAATGAAATAACACTGGCATCCACTAAATGTCCAGTGAAAGGGGACTAGTTGAATGAATGTTTATGTAACAACATGCTAGAATACAGCCATTAGAGAAAATGATTATTAAATCTTGTTGATCTACTAAGAATATTGTGTGAAAATAAGCTAAATAGCATGTGTAACATATACATATGGACAGAATTTGAACTTAGTAAGCAAAAGTAAAACCAGGTATGCTTGGGTAGAGAGATATAGTTTTCATTTTTTTTTTCTTTAACAATCTTTTCACTAGCAAACTAAAACACACACCCACACTTTGATTTCTGCAGCAAACAAAATAACGCACATATACTTTAATTAAAGGGGCAGAGCCTTTAACATCTGCATAAATAGAAAATCTTAAATAGAGTTCACTCTTATACTTTTACTAGGGGCCCAGTGCACGAATTTGTGTGCCTTGAAAGGAACTGTGGGCCATGAGGCTACAGTGGGCACAGGGGCAGGTCTTGGCCCATCCTCCGCCCCCCGCCCAACCCCTCCCATGGCAGCATCTGGTCCCAGTCTGCCGGCAGCCCAGCTCCCACCACTGCCACTCCCACATGCTGACAGCAGCAGCCCTGCTTGCACCAGCTGACAGCATGGAGCAACTGGGGCTGGTGTCCTCAGCAGGTGTGAGTGGGGCCGTCACTGGCAGCGCGTGTGAGCGGTGGCTTTCAGCCCTGATCGCCCCTGATCGCCCCTCAGGAGCAGGAGGAGGTGGAGAAGCTCTGAGGGGTGATTGGGGCTGGCAGCTGCTGCTTACACCCATTAACAGTGCCGAGCGACTGGGGCCGGGGCCGGGGCCGGGCACCAGCAGTGGGTGTGAGCAGCAGCTCCGGCAGCAGGTGTGAGCACCAGGGGAGACCACGGCACATGGGAGCAAAGAATTTTCAGTAACCACCAGAGGCTTGCCCTGATGACAGTGACTGGCATCCCGCCTTGGTCTGATGCCCCCACTTACCTGCTCCACCCTCCCACCATGGCCGATGCCCACCATGTTCTGTGATCTCCCACCTGCTGCCAATGCCCGCCATGTTTTGCACATGCCCCCTAGTGGTCAGTGTACATCATAGTGACCAATTGTTTGGTTGTTCTGCTGCTCAGTCTATTTGCATATTAGCCTTTTATTATATAGGATGCTGCTTTTAAAAATCTACTATGAGAATACTGCTAAAGAAAGAAAATTAAAGCCTTGGGGAAAATTCATCAATAATGAAGGTCTGGCCTTTTGTCCTACCAAAATAGCCAGAGTTGACTTTAACTTAACCAAAAACCTATGTCTAAAGACAACACGTATGTTGGATCTGAATCTTAAGTTTTCTGTTTGTTCACAAATTGGCCCCCGTACATGAAGGGTGTGGAGAGATCTAAGAAAGAGGTGGGCCACTCCAGATAGTAGGTAGCTGTTTAATAAGTAAGGGAACCTATATATGAGACTTGTCTTGGAGACCACAAGACAAGTAGATCTCTGTTTCCACCCACCAGGATCTTGAAAGTTTATGTGGGTTCAGTCACATATGCCATCCAGATAGTCTCAACAGCACCTTACTATCTCAAGGCTGTGTCCTTGATAAAGCTCACATTGTGGGAATGGTGGGCAGAACATACATTCCAAGGACAGGAGAGGGGTGAGGAGCCTGACCCAGCTTGTGGGTCAACAGGTGGTCACATCCTCTGATGACCTCCTCCTACACTTCCACTTTCTGTAAGATTCGGGTCGTATAAGAAGCACAAGTAGGACAAAGGAACAGAATTCACATTTGCCAAATATGCAAATACACTGGAACTGGGAGGAGCAGGCTCTAGATCAGCCGTGGGCAAACTACGGCCTGCGGGCCGGATTCTGCCCGTTTGAAATGAATAAAACTAAAAAAAAAAAAAAGACCGTACCTTTTTATGTAATGATGTTTACTTTGAATTTATATTAGTTCACACAAACACTCCATCCATGCTTTTGTTCCGGCCCTCCGGTCCAGTTTAAAAACCCATTGTGGCCCTCGAGTCAAAAAGTTTGCCCACCCCTGCTCTGGATCCATCTCAACATAATGGGAAGACAGACAGACAGACACTAAGGAGATATAATTGATTAGGATGAATGAAAAATGTTGCACCAAATCTCATAAAATGAATTATGTAAGTAGACAACCTGATAGGAGTTTATGTCATTCCAGTACCCAGAGTTTGACTCCTGAATTTTTTAGTGGAAAACAATATTGCTCGATGCACTCTGGGTTATCACGAGAGAGAGAGAGAGAGAGAGAGAGAGAGAGAGAGAGAGAGAATGTGTGCTGCTGGCAGGGGAAGTACCTATTTTAGGTACAACAGTTTGGAAGACTTTCTACAGACTTTCAGGCCCTGCCCAGAATCTACTTATTGCTGAAGGAACATTCTGACTGAGACTTGAAAGACAACAAAACAGAAGGAGCTGGCCACGTGAAAATGCATGGAAAGGAGTTGTAGACAGCAGGTGTAATGGCTTCTAGCCTAGCATTATATTAGGGATGGTCTTGGTACAAGATGAAGTCAAACTGGGCTCCCCTCAATTCCAACGGAGTAGACTAAAGTCAATTCTGCTATAACATTCTTTGCTGGGTAAACAGAGATGAGGGAGGGAAAATGATATCATGCTTGTTTCTAACAAAGAAAACCATAGTAGACTGAATAAAATATAGAATAGGAAATGCTAGTGCCTTACTAAGTTGTCCATGCATTTTCCAAAGGGCATATATTAAGTGTGGATGAAAATTAAGCAGTCATGAAGAAATTATTAGTAAACATGACCTTATCTACCCAATCACTTACTATAGAGAAATCTGACATTCCAGTGAATTTAAATAACTATTCTCTTATGAAGGTCACATCCACAGTTAACAAATGTGAAATCTTCTGAAATGGGACTCCTAACTTCCAGAAGGTACCTCTAGTATCAGAGGATAAATGTTTAATGATGTGTTCACCTTCCTTTCCTCTACTTAATTGAAATTCCCAAAACACACAAGTCCTTAGTCTAAAACGACTGGAACAATGTTTGTTTCCTTTGAGTCACAAGATCTATTCTAGGGACTGTGTTTGGGGCTCCAGAAATAAAACAAACCGGAATGCATTCTAAGGGAGGCATTCTCATGCCTGTTCTTGATGTTTAAAGTGAGATGCCAATTAGTAGAAACCTACTGTGAGAAAAACAAACAGGCAGCCATTGGCAGAAAGCAATGGAATAATTGCTCACAGGAAATGGAAATCACCCAGTTTCTCACTATTTCTGCACCATCTTCTAGGACTGCTATTCTTAATGTGAGTGGTTGATCTTCTTGGGAATAATGAGGGGTGACATATAACGAGGTCCACTGTGGAACCAGAAAGAGAGAAGATGCTCAATAAATTAGATCTAGAAACAGTTGCCCAAGTTACTTGGACAAGTAATTGCCTAATAACTCATTCATGGCAAGTAGGCCTGAAAAAGTGATATATTCGACCAACCTCTGTGCTGTGTGTTCTAGGACCTTGCTATGCACAGTGTGGTCTTGGGCCCAGCATCCCTGGCGTCCCTGGGGGTTTAGAAATGCAGACTCTCAGGCCCTGCTAGAACCTCCCGAGGCAGCCCTGGCTTTTATCCCATCTGCAGGGAACCCAGGTGCACACCATTCTTTGTGTGATGCTGACCGGTGACACAGGAGTTAGAGATGAAAGCCCAACGGCCTGTAGCGCTTGGGAAGAGCATTTCCAGGTTTGGATGCATGAAAATAACTTCCAAACAGAAGGCAGAGTCGCACCACCTGCTAGGAAGCCACTGCACACTTGGACTCGTGTCAACCCCAGACACACAGGCCAAGCAGAGCAGGTGTTTTCTGTGGATCCTTTGATCAGACACACACATGTATAAATACCACACATACAACATACAAACACAGATATAAAACTCATACACACACAAATCAATTTTCCCAATCTTCTCATATTCAGTGGTACATAATGAGCACTTAAAGTGTATTTTGTCTGATCACTTTCTGTAAAGTTGTGAAACAGAAAGTAGGGAGAAGGGAATTGCCTACTAACTTACTAACTGCAAAGTGAAAAGTTGCAGAAAACAAAAGAGAGAGAGGTCCTGGAGGTGGGGAAACCTCACAGGGGGTGGAGCACCAGTGTTGGCGGCACCCAGTTGCCTCAGCCGAGGTGTGATTTTTGGATCCCACACTGCACTGTTGTTCTCCCCCAGTGAGATGCAATACCCCTGGAGGGGAAAACTAATTAGGTTCTATCATTAGGGGGCCTAGGGGTCATCTAGGGGACTTGTTGGCAATCTAGTTTACAGCAGCACTTGGCAAAACTGGTGTGAGTGTCTCCTTCCCGTGCTGTAGAAAACTGAGGCATCATGGGAGAGAGATGGTGGTGGCCATGAAGGCGGGAGCACTGCTAGGGGAGAGAGGCACATTCTGAAAGCCTGAGTATAGGACTCTGAAGAGCTGTGGAGTGAGCCCTGGACCTGGATTCAGGAGAAAATCGTCCCCTGATGTCCCGGATCCAGGCTCTGAGTAGGCACCCCCTCTTTGACCTTGGTTTCTGTGTTATGAGTAAGAGCCAACCACAGAGACCTCATAGGATCTAGTGTGGACTAAGTCAAGGGCGTGCAAAGGTGTCCGATATAAAGTGGGTTCTGAAGTTTAACCCAACTCTTACTGCCCAGATTTCAAAGGGCCAGCTTCGGCCTTTCCTAGAGAGGGCAAAACTATTTTACATTTAAAATGATGTCATCAAAATATTCTTAAATGGCATCACTGGAGGCACGAATGTCTGAGCGACTAGCAAGTATTATAGGTGCCACTGCATGGTTATCAATCTGCTCTAAACTTTTTCCAGAGGGTGGTCCTTCTCCCGGGACCAAAGCAGAGACGCAGAACCCATCCTCTTTCTCCACGAAGCCTTCTCCCCTCTCCCCAGCCACTCGGCTACCAAGGCCTGTCTATCATCCCAATCTCTCTCAATTACATGGTCTTCTCCATCTCCATCACCGCCTCCTGAGATCAGCTTCTGTGACCTCTCACTGGGCCACTCCAACAGGCACCCAGTGGTGATCCCTGCACCCGCTCTTGACTGCCACAGCCTCTTCTCCGAAGGGTTTGCGATGGTTAATTCGGTGTGTCAACCTGACTGGCCACGGTGTGCCCAGACTCAACATTATTTCTGCATGTGCCTGTTCCACATGAGATTAGAATTTAAATCAGTGACTCGGTAAAGAGATCCACCTCCCAGTGTCAGGTCAACCTGCTGAGGGCCTGAGTAGAAGCAACGGGGGAGGAAAGAGACTCCTGCTCCTTCTCCTCTGACTACCCTGGGCCCGAGGTCTCCTGCCCTTGGTGCTCTGCTTCTCAGGCCTCCAGACTCAGACCAGCTGCCCCTCTAGCTCTCCTGGGTCTCCACTTTCAGACGGCAGGTCATGGGCTTCTCAGCCTCCACAACTCAGGCAGGAGTCGACTCCTTATAATAAATCTCTTCATATATATATATATATATATATATATATATATATATATTATAAATTTTTACACTGGTATTTACATTTTATATATTTACATATCTCCTATGGGTTCTGTTTCTCTGGAGAACACAGACTAACACAGGCTTCCAGGGTATCTTTTCAAATTTAAATTTATTTATAGACACCTCCCAATCATTTCTCATTACTCTTAGGATAAATACAACATTCTTTACTTTGACAAGTCTTTTTATAATTTGGCCCCGGGCCACTGCTACAAACTCTGTCCACGTCACAAGCGGTCCTCCTTGCGTGGTATCCAGGCACACCAACCTTTTTTTCAGTCCCTCCACCTCTCCTTCCCCACACAAGCATTCTCACTTGCAACACTCCTAGAAGCATGAGCATCCTATCTGCTGTCCCCTGGTGATCCCTTGTTCATCCTTCAGATCTCGGCTTATTATTTGTGTGACAATTCAATTACTGTTTGCCTCTCCATCTGGCCCCATGAAGTTAGAGGCGCAGTAACTGTTCCTGCCTATTAGCCAATCCCCAGTACTGCTGCCCAATGCCTGGCACATCACAGGCACTGGAGTTAATATTCATTGCACAGAGCCCTCTGCTGAAGAGGTAATGCCTCTTTAAGAGAGTGGAGACCAAGTTTTGGCCTCAGCTTCAGCCATCTGTCCTTTCCCTCCAACCCTGGCGTGGGAGAGCTGACAGTCAGGCCCCATCCCACCGACCACAGGCCAGCTGACATCTTGTGCAGTCTCAATTCACGAATGAGAGCCATGGTGGTAAATGTTACCGAAGCACATTAAATTGATTACTTGCTTTTTATAAGAAGGGAACAACATTTATTTGGTGTTTGATATATGTCTGGGCTTTTGATGTATTGCCACATGGGGCTCAAAACAACTTGGAGAAATACCATGACACAGAATCCAGAGAACTTAAGTACTTGGCCCATGGTCCAAGGCTGGCTTATGATCTGGCTGGACCCAAACTTAGGTCTGACACAAAAATTCAAGCTTTCCCCCATTATGCTCTTATTTGCTAAATACTTTCTCACAGATTTTCATGTCAGTTTTGTTTTCTTTTCTTTACTAACTTGTTATTTACTTAAGAGGCATTACATTGATTGCTATGTGTCACTGTTCCCTCATCAGAAGTAAAAATAGCTATTAAGTTAGGCAATGAAGAGCATATTATAAAATTTTCCTAATACACATGAAAATACATATTAAAACACACCATGAGCCACTATGCATCATATAACATGCTTCCACAAATGACCAGTTGGATGTATTACAGTGTCAGCCTGGTTATAATATGTTCCCTTTGGGGATGTTATAGACTTTCTGAAAAGAAAAGATGTTGTTCTTATAAATTTAGCTCTCAAATGAACATGGTGAATATGTCAGGGAGGGAACAGGGTATGCTAGTCATTCCTAATCTATTTAAAGCAAAAGTACTTTGCCCTTGACAGTTTTCTCAGTGGTTAGAGTGTTCCCTGTGGAATAAAGTGTCATGGCTTCGTTTCCAGTCAAGGGCATGTACCTCGGTTGCAGGATCAATCCTAGGGCCCCAGTCGGGGCATGTGCAGGAGGCAATCACACATGTCTCACATCAATGTTTCTCTCTCTGTGTCTCTGCTTCTCTCTTCCACTTCCCACTCTCTCTCTCTCTTAAAAAAAAAAAAAAAAGGAAAATGACACAATCCAAGAATGGAGTCATGAAGGCACCACATGAATGTGAGCTAATGGCTTCACTTCGGGAGCCGTGGTCAATGGCACCAGGTTCTTAGTGCTGATCTCTGGGTCTTGTGTGTGGGAGGAGAGAAAGGCTTGACTGTGAAGTAGGGAGCAGGCAGATGAAAGATCTCAGGAGCCAAAGAGGAAGCCAAGCTCCATCATAGCTTCACTGAAGCCTGAGTGTAGGTCCCCTCGGCCAGCCATCCTTCCCAGCATCCCAGCACCGGAGCTCCTCCACTCTCCTTCCATATCTTGAGGCATCTCCACTGAGGTGTGAACTATCAAGTCACTACATGCACGCCAATGACTCTTCCAACCAATTAATGCACCATAACAATGGAGACAGGCTGTACACAATCATGGACAAGAATCCTTTTTCAAAGACTAGGAACATAATGAACCAAATGACAAAGCACGTATTGGCCTTCAGCATCACAACAAACAATTAACATCTTGCCCTTCATTTGGCTCATCCTCTCATCTGCTTATGAAAGAGACAATTTAGTCAGACAAAATTTGATACTGTGATCTAACCCAAAGGGATGAACTGGTGGAAAACAAAATGTGCTACAAGGATTTTTGGGTGAAGGCCAAAATGAGGAAGAGCTGGCTCTTAAAAGCCAATACTTTTTGTAATACGATATGACCCAAGCAACAGATGTCAAACCTGGATCAATGGAGTAGGAAACAGAGCATGACACACACCGTCTATAGACTTATGAGTCATTTTGAAGTAAAACAATTTAGAAAACACTGACCTTTTGAACTCTGATGGTTCTGCTTCAGGCCAAATATTCAAATAAACTAAAACACACACACACACACACACACACACACACACACACACGAGTGGATTACTTATTTATGATGATAAATAAGTAGCAAACATCAGATCAGGTTGACTGTGTGTGTGCACACATGCTTTTCAGCCACATGTTTTTTGATGACACAAAATAAAGACATTACATGAGCTAGGACTCCAACAACATAGTGTGACCCAATTTCTCTTTTAGACACAGATGTCTTCTACCCAAATGAGTGTGTTCCCTCCAAGTTTCCTTTCTAGGGCACTAAAAGGTGTCCTCCGTGGGTGCTGTGGTTTGCACCATCTCTGAAATACCACTATAGGAACTTCTAGTAGACCAGTTTAAAAGTCACAAACAAAAATGGGTCTCATTCCTTTTATGCCGAACGTCATCCTTTACACTAGAGAATAGTTATGCTAGAAATACAAAATGATACCTGGAAGTTCAGTGTGCAATTAGAGATACACATAAGTCTAACATTGGACATCTCCAATTAAACGCGACTACAAGTTCAGACAGAGAGACTCACACAAAACCGTGAAATACATATGAAAAATAAGATGCCTGCATTTGCTTTCCTAGAGGACAAAGATAAAGAAAAGATGAGATCCAGCGATTGTGGAAGTGCGGGACGTAAGCACCAGGTTCCATGCAAGTGTAAATTCAACCTGATACAATCTTCCCAGAAGGCAGTTGGAAGTACCGGTATGTCTCCAGACCCTCAAAGATGTTAACAGATTTTAAAACGTCTGCAAAGATACCATGGAAATAAAAAAGCCCACAGAGATTTTGGGGTAAGTATGCTCTTATGAGTTTATTTAAAACAGACGATTTCCAAAGTTTGAGTGTGGTTGGAAGATTTTTTTAAAGCAGCACTTTACACTATGGATATAATGTTTGTTGTGATATGAAAAAAAAAATAATAAAACTAATCCTAACTTATTTGATTAATGGGAAACTGAAATTGCCTTTGCTTTCTGTGTCTGAGTTCTCACATGTTTAATTAATATAGTATCATGCTCATTTATTATAGACTCCTTTGGTAGAGACGGATACATTCTGCATGTAGATGAGAATTTACTTGTGACCCAATCAGATCATAAATAACTCGAATACCTATTGTCTAGGTATTCCTTCTATATCTAACTTTATTCTGTGCCTTGAATAAAGAAAGCATTGAACACTGGCTAGTCTGGCTCTGGATAGAGCCTTGGCCGGCATTAGATTCTGGTCAAGGGCACATGTCTGGGTAGTGGGTTCAATCCCCAGTAGGGGGAGTGCAGGAGGTAGCCGACCGATGATTATCTCTCATCATTGATGTTTCTATCTCTCTCTCCCTCTCCCTTCCTCTCTGAAATTATATATATATATATATATATATATATATATATGTATATATATATGGCCCAGCGCATGAAATTCGTGCGGGGGGTGGCGAGAGGGGGTCCCTCAGCCTGGCCTGCACCTTCTCCAATCCAGGACCACTCAGGGGATGTCCAACTGATGGTTTAGGCCCAATCCTGCTAAACCAGCAGTCGGACCCTCTCGCAATCCAGGACCGCTAGCTCCTAACCACTCACCTGCCTGCCTGCCTGAACTGCTCTCCCTTGCCAGCCTGATCGCCTCTAACTGCCTCTGCCTCAGCCCCCACTACCAGGCTTTGCCCAAAAGGACATCCAGAAGGGTGTCTGGACTACATCTGGTCTAATTAGCATATTGCCCTTTTATTAGTATTGTATCATGTATTAGTTAATGATACATTTAGCACACATATATACATTTTTATTGACTCTTTGTTGGCAATTCTTACACTCTCCTCATCTTCCAACAGGCCACAAAAATCCAAGGCTTTTCTACCAAAGACACCCTCACTGATCACTGAAATTACCCTAGACTTTGAATCGGAAAGCCTGCCTTCAAAATATGGCTCTGCTCCCTATAGAGTGGCTGTGGTTGACAGTGTAATGGTCTTCACAAATTTTTTTTAGAAATTTATCTTTATTGTTGAAAGTATTACTGATGCCCCCCCCCCCCCGCCATGTACCCCCTCCACCTGGCTTCCACCCCACTCCAGCCTTCACAGCACTATTGTCTGTGTCCATGGATTATGCATATATGCATAAAAATTCTTTGGTTAATCTCTTCCTGCATCCACTTCCCCCTTCCCTCTGAGATTCATCAGTCTGTTCCATGCTTTCATGTTTCTGGATCTATTTTGTTCATCCGTTTGTTTATTTGTTTGTTTATTTATGTCAAATCTTTACTGTTGAAAGTATTACATATGTCCCCCTTTTCCCTCCATTGATCCCTTATAGCTTGCCCCCGCCCCCCACCCCAGGCCTCTACCTCCCTTTTGTCTGTGTCCACCTTCCCTCTGAGATTTGTTACTCTGTTCCATGCTTCTATGTCTCTGGATCTATTTTGTTCAACAGTTTATTTTGTTCATTAGATTCCACATATGAATAAGATCATGTGATACTTATTTTTCTCTGACTGACTTATATTGTTTAGCATAATACTCTCCAGGTCCCTCCATGCTGCCTCAAAGGGTAAGAGATCCTTCTTTTTAACAACTGCATAGTATTCCGTGGTGTAAATGTATCACAGCTTTTTTTATTCACTACTCTACTGATGGGCACTAGGGCTGTTTGCAGATCTCCAAAGATTTGATAGGTTAGATTACATGGGAAAGGGGAATTAAGGTTGCAAATGGGAATTAAGGTTGCTGATCTGCCAACTTGCCATAGAGAGAGTAACCTGGATTATCTGTATGGGTCCACAAGTAATCACAAGGATCCTCGACAGAAAGGGAGAGGACAAGGTCTCAGTGATGCGATATGAGAAGGGGCTGGAGCAGCCATGGCTGGCTTTGGCATTGGAGCAAGAAGCCAGGAGCCAAGGAGTGCAGGCAGTCACTAGAAGCTGAAAATGACAAGGACCTTCCTCTACAGCAGACCTGCTGGCACAATGACTCTAGCCCAGTGAGATCCACCTTGGATTCTGAACCTTTAGAAATGCAAGATAACAAATGTGTGTTGTTTTCAGTCACTACATTTGAGGTAACTTATTACCACAGCAATAGGAAATTAATACTGTGGCCACAATTTATTGTTCAAACTGGAACACATTTTAGAATGTAAGTAGGTACTATTAACAGTTAAGCCGAAACAATAGGTACAATCCAAGATTGTCCTAGGCAAACTGGCTACACAGTCATTTTATCTTATTAGGCGACTTCACTTTCTAGGTCTCAGTTTACACATGTAAGAAAGGCATTTGGAATAGCACTCCAAGCTTTTCTGTTGTTGTTGTTGTTAAAGTAATAAAAACATAAATGAGCATGTACAGCACAGTTCCCAACACACAGAAAATTCTAAACAAAGGTTTATTATATCAGGGGAGGGTTGGTGACCTTGGCCTTCATTCACTCCCAATAGACCTTTATTTAGGCTTTTGTAAAAGTGGATGCAGTACCCTTGATTCAATTCCTATTTGTCAGTCATTACCCTTTTGAAACTGCTTTTCGATTACAGTAATCCAGGTTTCTCTTTGACATTAATCACTGCATTTCAAGTTATTTTTCTTAGCTTTACTCATTTATCAAAGTTGAATCTCATTATGAACAACTCCTGGAGAAGTCCCAGGGAAAAGGCTCTTTCAGCTTTCTGTAACACTCCCCACTTCCACAGCTCTGTGTGGGATTTCCCCCTTGACAGACTGAATGCAGTGTTTATAGCTCTCTCTAAAAATGATCGAAGGGGCAATGAACGTTTCATACTTGTTAGATTATTGATTAAAGATCTCGATGCCATTATCAACTGTTCTTTGAAAAGCTTGCTCTGCTTAGAGCTATAGTATTTCCTTTGACAATTTGAAATGTTTAGGTCTGTTTCTCCCAAACATAATGAAAACATTTTTTCTTATCTATGCATGATCATGGCCACACTGGACTTTGATGGCATTTTTCTATTTAACGTTTGATTAATTAATAATTAATTAATAGCTTTAGTTATGTGGAAGAAATCTATGCAGATATTAAAAACAATTTTATTTAAGCAGAATGGGTAATGTCCCAGTGAATATTCTCAACACCCAAGAGGGGGCTCAGGCTGAAATTTTTAATTGGTTCAAGTAGAATTTATATAAATAATGGATGTTCGAATTATTCCAGAATCATTAAGGATATGTACCAGGGATAAGAGGATTTTTGTACAAAGATGGGAAATATAACACTGAAAACAAAGCCATAGGAGAAAATTATCTGGGATTTTATTTTCACTTGCCCTTTTCCTCCAAAAGTGAAATTCAGAGGAATAGCATGAAATGAAATATTTTTTTTATTTTACAACTCTAAAGTCATTTTGTTAAATAAGTATTAAAGTATGTTTCATAAAACATGTTCTCCAAAAATTAAGGTTGAGGTATAAAAATTTAGAGTATAACCTATAAATTCCAGGTGGATTAAAGTATTAGGAGAAAAAGCCATTGAATATTTATGAAATAGAATAGGAAAGACCTTTCTAAACCAATGTGAAAGGCATAACTTATTATGTAAATTGAGAGAGTAAACTATTTAAGGGCATGTTTTTGTATGACTAAAATAAACAGAAAACTGAGAAAATATTTGCATTATATAAAGCAGAGGCTTACTATCTTGAATATAAAAAGAACTGATTAAAAATCAATTAAAAAACAACAATTAGCAAAACAAGAAAACAAAAATGTATACATGTAAAATTAAAATAAGATAGCTTTTTGCTTATAAAATTGCCAAGATAATTAGAAAAGCCTGTTAGTTGGTATTTTGCAAATTTGTGAGGACAAAAAAAATCTCATACATTACTGATGATACTAAAACATCTTTCTGAAATGCCATTTGTCAATATCCATTATAAGCCTTGAAAACATGGTTTTACTTGTAGAAATTCAGCTTAGGGCTTAGGGGCTATGAGTGGGCATGGCAGGGAGTGTTCAGTAACAAGTATGCTCATTCAATATTGCTTAAAAATAGGAAAATCTAGACACAATACAATGTTCTAACAGGACATTGCGGAAATAAATCTATGGTATTTAACAAATGACTTTAGAGTTGTAAAATAAAATAAAGTAGAATACTATGTTACAGAAACAGTTTAAAGAATGGAAAATATATTAATAGTGTAGTATTCATGATACAAAGTGCAATATCTGATTACAAAGTAGTATGCATTATATATGCAATTTTTGACAAATAGACAAAAATATGATACTATTAAGATTATCCTGAAATATTAAGAGTGGTTTTACTGCAGATGGTTTTACACTTTGCTTCTCTACACTTTTCTAATTTTTTTTTTATAATGGGCATGTGTTAATTCAAAGTTTAAAAGGAATTTATAACATTTATTGTAGTAAACTTGCAGCTTATTCAGACAATGACTACAGATTGGTTATAGATTATTGCCAGTGGAAGTCTGCTCAACTTGAGGACATTGAGTACCACTCAGTATTGGTGATTACTGAGAAAGAAACGAACATTAAGTATCTAGGAGATCCCCAGTATTACAGTAATGATAGCAGAGTACAGAGTGGCTGGCTTTTTAGTCTTCACGGGTCTCTGAGTTTTGGGTGAAAGTCTCAATGCACTTGACAGAATTTTATAATATGGAACTCGGTCTCATCAGCTTCATGTCTGAACCACACTGCTATCAGTGTCTGCTTTGCCTCCTAAGCTTTACTTTAAGCTCACTGATAAATTCTGAGAACCAGGAAAGAGCTGAGGTTCCCAGCGTGGACTTCAGATTCAAGGAGACTTGGTTTCCAGGGCCCATTTTTCCTCTTATCAGCTCCGTGATTTTAACTTATTCAGTTACTTCTTAGAATCTCAATTTCTTCATCTTTAAAATGGGAGTGTGGGATATAGCTCACAGGGCTATTGTGAGGTAAAATACATGATGCTTGTAAAGCGTTTAGCAAAACACCCGGCATATAACAAGTGCTGATAAACAGTAGCTGCCAGTATCCTTAAAGGTTTTGTATTATTGCCGAGGACTCCTTGCCCCTCTAGGTCCACCTTCAGCAGATTCCCTCTCCAGACTGGGTGCCCTCGTTAGGGGCGCACTCTAACCTCAAGGGCTGAGAGGGAAATGCTTTCTTTTTAAATTAAATTTATTTTGACGTATTTTTTTTATTCACATGCAGGTGCGAGAAATCACAGAGCTGCAATATATTCTCTCCAGTTTCCGCCAAACTTGTAGTACAGCATCATGGGCAGGGCCCTGACATCCATATCATCCTGTGTCTTTCCAGACTTCCCCAGTTTTATGTGTAGTGTGTGTGTGTGTGTGTGTGTGTGTGTGTGTGTGTGTGGTGTGCGCGCGCACACACACACACATGTGGGTACCTGTGTATTTAATTCCGTGCTTATATTCATCACCTCAATCAAGATACAGGAACATTTCATTTCCAAAATTCCCTGTTTTGTTGGAGAACAATGCTTTCAAAATTTTAATTTGCATCCCACTTCTGGGTAAACATCCAAAAGAATTGAAAGCAGGGTCTTGAAGAGATATTTGCATAACGATGCCCATAGCAGCGCTATTCACATTGTCAAGAAGTGGAAGTAACCAAACTGTCCACTGACGGATGACTGGATAAGGAAAGTGTGGTCTGTACATGCACTGGACAGCCTTAGGGAGGAAGGGGGTCCTGCGACAAATGATAAACCTTGAAGACATTATGTTAAAAGAAATAAGCCAGTCACACAAAGGACAAATGTGGTATGATTTATCTTATATGAAGTATCTGAAGTCGTCGAATTCATAGGAACAGAGAGGAGAACAGTGACTGTCAGGGGCTTAGGGGAGAGGGAAGAGGAAGCATCTATTTAATGGGCAACGAGGTTCAGATTTGCAGGATGAAAAGCTCTGCAGAGGTTTCACAACAATGGGAACAGAATCAACACTGCTGAACTGTACACTTAAAATAGTTAAGTGGAAAATTTTATGTTATATGCTTTCCTATCACAATTTAAAAACTTTAATTTGCATGGAAATCACCTAGAAACTTGAGGAATGCAGATTCCAGGGCCCTGGCCCCAGGATTTATTTAGTAGGTTCTCAGTGGGGCTCAGGAATCTCTGTTAAATCATCCCAAGTAATTCTGAGGCAGTGGCCTAAACACTGCACTTTGGGGAAACCTGCTCTGGGGAAGCTCAAGGCTCCTCATTTATCATTGAATAGCAGGTGCTAAGACCCAGTAGAGGCTGTCCCTTCTTGGGACAACATGACTAGCGGGGCATGGGGTTGGCAAACTTATTTATTGGGCATAAGACCCTAATGGTACTGAGCAGCACAATAATGAGCCACCTGACTTCCATCAATGCCAGCATGCATGAGTCGCCCCTGTCATCTTCCATGTGTTTCTCCTTAAGCATTTCCTACTAAGACCCTGTCTTTGTAAGAGAGGAATCAACATGAGCTGCTAGGTGAGTGGTGGTGTCCTTACTACGTTGAAGCAGCCTGGAACCCATCAATCTTCTTCACCCACATCTGGCTCATCTGCACCTCGTGTGCCCTGAATCTGATCATCGCTCACAACTTGTTGGTTACTCTCGCGGCTAAGCCATGTCTCTCTCCCATGCTAATGTGAGTACCTCTTCATTGCTCTTCCTGCTCCTGCTCTTGCACCCACACTCTATTTATCCCACAGATTCCCAAGTTGCCTTAAAAACGTAAATTGGATCTTACAATCTTCTGCTTCCCAACCGTCCCACATCAGCTGTGTCCTAAGTCCTCACTGTGGCTTATAAGTCCTTCACGCGAACCTTAGATTTGTCCTTGACCACAATTCCGTCACACACCCAGAATAATTCCAGTCTGACCATATATCCTTGGTGTTCCTCAAACCTGCTAATTTCCATGCCTAGTCTTTGAAGACTGTGTTCCCTCACCAGCAATGCTCTTTTCAAAGGACTTTCCATGGCTTGCTTCTTCCTCTCATTCAGGTCATTCCTTAAGTACTTGATCAAAATAGTCATCCCTCCATCCTTACCCCTGTGGTTTCCACAGCTCTGGTGATCATAGGCCGATCCTGCAGCTGTTTCTTTAATGCCTGCCACCCTTACTATAATGTTAGCCCATGAGAACAAGGAGGTGGCCTGTCTGGCTCCCACAGCACAGAAGTTGCCTTTCATAGAGTAGGTTTTCAGTAAATGTAACAAATGAACAATGGATGAGCTCAGTGCTGTGAGTTTACAAGGAAGTCTCCTTTTTTCCTGGAAGACAGATCAAAGACAAGAAAGATGTGACACCTGTCTTTTGAGGATTCCCCAAGGGTGAACCCCGCTGAAAGGCGATGCATTAAAACTCTTCTACATCAACAAAAGCACATTTTGCCTATTTCAGAGGAAGAAACCAAATTCAGTGAAGCTGTTACAACTGTCTGGAGTGTACACATTTATTTCACATGAGCTTATTCATTGTTTGGCAATGACTGATAGAATACAACTTTGTTCTGACAGACATATTACTAATTAGCATATTAAAATGAAAGAAAATAAGGAAAGTGGAACTTAATATAAATTCGAGCTCACCAAAGTGATCCCATCTTTTCCGGCCTTTATAAATGAGGCAATACAAGTTACAGGAATGACCTCATATTTCTTACATAAGTCCCATTTTATAATTCTTATAACCCTAGCTCAGCATCTCTTCCCTGATTTTTTTTACTTGTGCATGAAAATGCCTCAAACAGCCACAGATGACTGTGCCGTGACCCGATGCATCCTGTTAGATTGCTCTGGATTTGCACCCTGATTGCTGCATCTCCTCTTGTTTGGCCAAAGCCCCACCCAGATTGGTGCACAGGTCCTGTGCTTCTGAGTACAGACAGTCCACATGCCAAACAGCCTGCATTTGGCTGTGTTCTGGACCATCAGCTTCCCCCTGGCACAGAGCCAGCCCAGAGTGAACAAGCCAGTGTTACTTTGTTCGTGATACCCTTTCTGTGCTTCTGGGCCATGCAGAGAGGAAAATGGTAGTCTAGCCCCAGCTCTGAGATCGAGATCGGGCAGCCTGTTACTACGTGAAAAGGGTAAGTGCTAATGAACAATAATATTTCTGACATCATTCTTCTGAGTTTTGCTAGGCTGAACCATCTGAACCAAATTTTGTAGGGCAAAGATAATTAAATGCTACTGGTAATTCCAGCTCAAGTCCAGCCTGATGTCTGTTTTGTAAACGACGTATTGGAATATACTCACCTGCATTCATGTATGAATTGACTAAGGCTGCTTTCCCACTAGAACAGCAGATTTGAGTAGCTGCAAAGAGTTTGCATGACTTACAAAGCCTAAAATCCTTACTATCTGCCCTTTAAAGAAAAGCTTTCTGACCCCTATTTACAACATTCCGTGCAAAAGGAGGAAGCAAGAAAATACCCAGGGAAAAATAAGAGTTTTGATGTAGATTTCAAACACAACTTGACAACTTAAGGTCTCTTTAACTAAACTCTCTCATTATTTATTTATTCAACAAATATGTTTTATGCCTTTAGTATACTTCAATTTCTGCACAAGATCCTTGCTTTACAATAATGAAAAAAACAGTCTCGAGATTTTTTAAGCTCCTCTAGAGCCACCTTTGAGTGGGATTATACAAGTGTCCTGTAAATAATTATTAAACAAGGAAGGATATAATGAGATTTCATTTAGATTTTGGGGGCTTGGGGGATGTTCTGAGAAGGTTTCTCTGATGGACATTGACAGGGGGAGGGGAAGGAAAGAGCCTGTGTAGATCCCTGTGCCTTTGAAAAACTGCACAAAAGCCAGGGGAAGTGACTGGAGTGAGAGAAGTGGGCAGAGAGACAAAGGCTAGGACTGGAGAGGCAGGCAGGCAGGTCAGGGCGGCCCTTGTAGACAATGCTAAGCAGTCTCAGCTAAGGGCAACTTAAAACACCACTGAAACCATCTCATGGAGCCACTTTGGAAAACTGTCTGATATCCCTCAAATAGCTAAGCAAAGAATTACCATATGACCCAGCAAATCTACTCCTAATCACATACCCAAGAGAAATGAGATAGGTACGTACACATAAACACATGTACATCAAAATAGCAGCATTGTTTATGAGTCAAAAGGTAGCAACCCAAATGTCCATTAATAGCAAATGGATAAACAAAATGAGGTCTATCCATGGAATGTTATTTATTCATAAAAAGAAATGAAGTACTGATCCATGCTACAACATGGATAAACCTTGAAAACATTAAGCTAAGTGAAAGAAGCTGGTCACTGAGAGACCACATATTATATGCTTCTATTTATATTAAATGCTCAAAACAGGCAAGTCCATTGAGGCAAAATGTAGATTGGGGAGAATGAGAGGAATGAAAAAATGACTACTAATGGGGTAGGGTTTCTTTTGAGGTGATGCAAATGTTCTGAAATTGACTGTGGTGATGGTTGTACAATTGTGAATATACCAAAAACCACTGAATTGTAGACTTCAGATGAATAAATTGTATGGTGTTATGACTCTGCTAAATGAACACTTGTTAAGTAGAGCACAGAATACTGGATGGTGAGGCGAGGTTCAGCAACAGACCACAAAAGAACTGAACGAAGGTCCATGGGTGGGGTGCTCTGGGGCTCCTGCTAAGGCCAGAATGGCCAATTCAAGTCAAAAGAATGTGATTTTGGTGATACCACAGGAGTCTTATCTAAGAGCTGCATGAGGAAAGGCCCTGGGAGGCAGGGGAGGCTACTGATCATCAAGGCTGTTGGGACCTATATTTGCTTGTCACTCTATGGTTGCTGACTGGGGGCACTTGCGTGAGGGCCAAACAAATGGCAGCAATATCATGGAGTAGCTGAGTCAAATTCTCAATATAAAGTGTGAATTATATCTCAATAAAGTGGTTAAAAAAGAAAATCTCTTATGGGTCAGGAGGTAGCAGGCAGTGGTGAGGAAATGACTTGAGAGATCATTCTGGAAGCCATGTGGACAATGAACTGAAAAAATACCAGGGGAAGTTGGAGAACCTGGCTGAGAATCTACTGAAGGAGTCCAAGGGAAAATGATAATGGCTTGCACTACCATAGTGATTCCTTTATGAAACAACTAGAGGGCCGGTGCATGAATTTGTGCAAAAGTAGGCCCTCACAGCCCTGGCTGCCTCCCAGCCCTGCAGCCCTGTCCCCTGCCCACTGGTCGTTTTGAAGGTCTTTCCCAAAGGTCATTCCAGAAGGTCGTTCCACCATCCGGTCTAATTGGCATATTAGCTCTTTTTTATATAGGATGGTGAGGAAAACTTGTTTATTCAGAACATTTTAAGAACGGTCTGTTCTACTTTGTTTTTTGGAACCAGAGGCTGAGAGTAAGATGTGTCGTTTTCAATCCTGGGTCTGTCATAGCTGTAGCTGGTTTGGGGACTCCCAGTTAACCATCACCTCCATTCTCTCATTTGCAAAATGGCCATAGCAACATCTGGCCTACCTCCTTCATGGGACAAATTAGATAAATGGATATAAAAGTATTTTTCAGTGTAGAGCAGTACATTCCATGTGAATTCCAAATTTCAGAGAATTAAAACTCAAAGATAAACACTCAATGCCAACTAAATTAAACAAAGCGCAATCCTTCTCTGAAATTTCAGGAAAGCAGCTCTAAACTCCTGAGGGCCTTGGAAGCATTGTTATGAATGTCAATGATTAATTATAACTGTAGGTGCTGAGAAAGTAGGAGACAGCTCTGACATTGTAATGACTGCGGCATCACAGGCTGGGTGAAGCTCCTCACAGGCTGGGTGAGCACATTAGCAGAAGAAAATCCAAATATTGCATCCTCGGGCAGGTCCCTCAACCCTCCCAGACTTGATCCCTCCTGGATGCCCACAGCTCACTGCAGACACCTCTAGGACAGCCCGGCATTGTCTGCAGGTATATATTGCTACAACCCCCATTGAATCTTGAGTTGAGTGTGAAGACTGGCTTTATATTCATCTCTGTCTTTCCAGTCGTCTAGCGCACATAGGTGCTCAGTACTTGTTGGCTGAATAAATGAAATCAATCAATCAATCAATCAATCAGTGAACTGATGAGCAATCACTGAATGGTAAGTGCACCAGAGGGCATCTATCCCAGTTTTTCTGAGAAATAAGACATGAGCAATAGACCTAGAAGCTAGAGATCCATTGATGCTTCCTGGCTGCCCCATATCTACTGAGGCAAAGGCCTCATCAGAGGATGTCCTTGTCGGCCAGGCACATCGTTTCCATTTCCACAGAGGGCAGCCAGTGCTGCTCCAGGGAGACATGGGCTCCTGAATGTCAAAGGCCCTAATTTCATCCCTAATCTCATCGATAGACGTTGTGCCTTTAGCTGGAGGCCTCGGTTTCACTCCTAAGCCCTCTCCCTTACTCCAGGGCTCTGGACTGACCAATAACAGCCCCTTCTTTTCCCAAGGCCAGTGGTTTTCTCACTAAGTAGGTTTCCAGTGTACAGCCAGTCATGCTGAATTTCCTGCTTCCTTCCATTGCCTTGCATAGCTGACTCAGGGCCCCCTTTTCTGTCTTTGCTCTGAACCATGGGCTGAATCTGGCCCTGAAATATTCACACGAGGTTAGTCCTTATAAAGTTTAAAAACTTGTTTGCTGACATTTTAAAGCAGGAGTGTTCAAATAAGATTCCAGATTTCCCATGGAGACAAAATGGGGGTGTTGCAACCCAGTGGCTATCATTCCTACGTGGCAGCACCATGCTAAAGTGGCAGCTGTTCTCCTTTAGACAGAGTCCCAGTCCCTGTGAACCCTTGTTTTCTCCCCAGAATCCAGGCTGAGTGAGTTTCCTCCTGTAGCCATGCTTGCCCTCTGGTTTTCTTATACCTGCACTCGTTTTCAGTAACTTCCTAAATCATGGCTATTTGGGCTTATAAC
Source organism: Myotis nattereri (assembly GCF_964212035.1). Lineage (NCBI taxonomy): Eukaryota > Metazoa > Chordata > Mammalia > Chiroptera > Vespertilionidae > Myotis > Myotis nattereri. The sequence goes on along the minus strand of NC_138090.1, from coordinate 25,419,687 downwards.
ACCTGCAACTAGTGGGTTTCAACCAATCTCCACTTCCCTTTGTATTCCAAAGTTAGGAACTCTTTCTATAGTTTGGGTTTAAGATGATGCCTGTCATCTCTTTCTCTAATACTTTCCCATTTTGCAAGAAAAATAGCTGCAAGAAAAAGACAGCAATTAGCAGTCCAATTTAAATAATCTCATCGTCAGTGAATGATGTGTGACATGCCTGCACATTGATCAATTTGCAATGCTACTAATTAATTCTTTGCAATTGCATTTTTGCCAAGTGTTTTCTGGTACTCTGTCAAGAAAGTGGCACAAGAGAAAGTCAACCTTAGAAAGGTAATCCCAGGTGACCTGACCTAAATTAGCATATTAATAATGAACAATTGTTTCAGGGGTATTGATGACTGTCTTTTGCAACTTTAGACCAAGCCCTTTATAAACTAGTTTTCAAAACGATAAGGTAAGACATGGGGGAGTTCCCTTATTTTCAAACTCCTTCCTTTTGCATTCTACACACTTTGTCAATGAAGTCTATGGAATGTTTCATTAACCATCAGCTCCCATTGAAGTATTACCTGGTAGCGGCACAAGACTTAAATTCCCCTTAGCACACCTTTCACGGCTTTGTACTTTCTAAAGATTTCAAATTCAAACCAAGATACTGGCCTTGGGATATTTTTTCTTTGCAGACTTATTTCATAACAGTTCCTAAACCCTTGCATCCTTAAGTCAGTTCAATAACTTGAAACTTTCATAACCCAAGCCAAACATGTAAGGGGCTCCAATTTGGGGCTGAGTGCCTGACTAAAAGTGGTGTGTTCTCATTTCACTCCTTGTACTTGGTCTATACTTTCTAATCTGCAAGTGGCAATAATGACAAGAGAACCTCAAAAGCAGCTAAATTTCTTACTCTTTTGATTTGCATCACTGATTATTGAAAAATATCTTCAGAACATTTGATTAGGAAAAAATCAGTTCTCATAGAAATAACAGGGTTTTTATGTTGTTTGTTTTAATTGAAGTGAGCAAGAAAACACTCGGAGGTGATACACCTTTTAAGTTTCTTATCTGATTTCTGTCATTTGTTCTGACCTACCTGTCTTACTCCTAAATTAGAGAACTGTTGTGTCCTGTATCCAGCCTACCATCCCTACCAAAAGTCCAGGACTCAAAACAGTTGATACTTTGCCCAGACAGATCTTGGGCAAGATGTTTCTTGAACTAATTCTTAAAAGATCATGATCCAAGATGGCCAGAGACCAATCCAGGTGTGACCAGCTGTGTCATATGCAGTGGATTCACCTAGAACTCACCAAAGCCTAGTACCAATGATGCCTGTCCTCTACTGCAGGTGGGCTGAGGTAATCCCGTCACTTAGAGCTTCTGAAGGTTTTGAATGAGCAGGTGAAAAACTGGTAAGTTTAAAATTGACCTGCTCATTAACTTAGAGCCTACTGAAACATTTCCTGTCCTTTCATGCTTAAATTCATAAACAATTCCTTTCTCTTCAACTGTCTTCTCCCTCACCTGGCATATTTCTTTGCTTCTCCTATGTCTGTCACAGCTTTTCTCGTGTGACATGATGTTTTATGAGGCTTGCTTTACTCCTTTGCCACTGGTTTTTTTAGTTATTTAAATCTTATTTTCCTTGCTCTTAAGGAAAAATATTGATGATTTCAATATTTTATATTTCTCTTTCCAAGAAATAAATTATGCAGAAGTGATTTACTATGCTCTGAAACTCAATTCATTCTATGTTTTATGCACACAGGAACCAAACGAATGCTCCTGATGGAGAAGAAGAACCAACTCTCTGGGAAGAGCTTCACTTACTTCCCACCCCTGGCTCTGAGGACTTCTAGGTCTTTCCTTTGCAAACAGCAAAATTGGAGTGCTGCCCTTGCCAGGCAGTGAACACTGGGGAATGGAGGCCAACAGAGGGAATGTCATAGAGAGTCCTAGGTGTCAAGCCTTTAACACCCAAACCTGCAAAGGTGTTAAAAGGAGAACAGCAGTTATCTTGTTAGCAGGTAAACATTGTATCACAATAAACATCCCCCTCAATTATTGCTAAGTGAAAGGTAAGAGTCAAGAAAGCAGTATTGCGTTAACTGGTTTGGCTCAGTGGATAGAGCATCGGCCTGCAGACTGAAGGGTCCTGGGTTCGATTCCAGTCAAGGGCATGTACCTTGGTTGCGTGCACATTCCCAGTAGGGGGTGTGCAGGAGGCAGCTGATTGATGTTTCTCTCTCATTGATGTTTTTGTCTCTCTCCCTTCCTCTCTGTAAAAAAAATCAATATATTAAATAAAAAAGCAGTATTACTTCCTAAGATATCTGCCTAGAGAGCTCTTATCCATCCTTCACACCAGGCCTCAGCATCACTTTTTCTGAAGTCTATTACTCTGCCTTCATATAGTTTCATATGTGTCTTAATGGGTAATGATTGAATAATGATTTTTATTCTGCTTCAGTGAACCCTTTAGATAAAAGGAAAAGGTCTTAACCACCTCTGATTTTCTAGAGCCCAGTGCAGGGTCTGGGACAAACATTTGGATTGGACCAATGTACCCATAGATCTCAGCAGTGACTCTGAGATCCCTTTCTGACCACTGAGAGAGAAAATTGCTTGTAACCTAGAGGATGTATGACACCACCCATTTGTTCCTGGCAGATATTCACAATGGTAAGGGGCTGTTATTGGTCAGTCCAGAGCCCTGGGGTAATGGAGAGGGCTTAGGAGTGAAATCAAGGCCTCCAGCTAAAGACATATAGCCATGTACCTTGAAGAACTTCCAGGAAAGTTGGAAGAGTATACAGCCTGGTCCCAGTGACTTTGGACTTGGTCATGCAATTTGCTTTGGTTAATGAAATTCAAGCAGATGTGACATGAGCAAAGCTTTTAAAAGCATTCAGCCTTGGCATCTTGGGCTTCTGCCATCCACTGTGACAGGGTTTCTCAGCTTCAGCAGCATTGACATTTGGGGCCATTGTTGACATTGTAGGGGACTGAGCATTGCAGGATGTTTAGAAACATCCCTGGTCTCTACCCACTAGATGCCAGTAGCACCTCCCTTCTCCCATTGTGAACATCTCCAGGCACTGCTAAATGACCCGGGGGCGGCAAAATCAACCCTGGTTGAGAATCACTCTGCTGGATAGCCACCTGTTCAAGGTGAAACCTACTGGGATCCAAACTGACCCAGAGCCCAGCACAGCACAGATGAACTTCAGCTGACCAATAGATATGTGAACAAGAAACATAAATATTTATTGTAAGCCATTATGATTTTAAAGTTGCTTTTTTTATAGCAAAAATTAAAAATAAATCTAACATTCTAGCCATGAGGAGAAAATCAAATATATGGAAGAATTCCATGCAGAAGCCTGAGTACGGAGGACGCTCACTGCTGGCATTTTTAACAGCAGTAGATTGTTCAGATTGTCACATGCAGTGAGTTAGTTTGTAATGGATCTCCTGTCTCTCCTGCACGTTACGCCCAGAAAGCCTTCTCAGTAGACCTCACTACTCTGCTTCATGGACCACACATGCCTATATCTAACTACCCTATATTTGTCCTATCCCCAGATATGCCTATATCTAACTACCCTATATTTGTCCTATTCCCAGATATGCCTATATCTAACTACCCTATATTTGTCCTATTCCCAGCTATGCCTATATCTAACTACCCTATATTTGTCCTATTCCCAGATATGCCTATATCTAACTACCCTATATTTGTCCTATTCCCAGATATGCCTATATCTAACTACCCTATATTTGTCCTAACCCCAGCTCCGGAGCCTGTATCCTGGGTAGTAGCCTTGACTGTCTTTTGCCTGCTCCTCCTTTACCCCAATTCATGATGGACTGAAAATCAAGAGCCTTGACACACATAAAATAGTTTAAACTTTGATTTCCATTGATCTCAGTCAGCATACCAATGACAGTAGTAATTATTATTTGTATGTATATGTGTTTTAATATTTTAGTTCCAAATAGTAACCTCTCACAAGGGCAGAGGCCGTTTTGTGCCTGTTTTACTCTCTATGCCAGAACCTAATACAGTTCCTGGAGGAATGAATGAGTAATGAGCTGAAATGGCGTTCACCCATCTTACCAAGCACACTAGTCATCTATAATAATAAAAGCATAATATGCTAATTAGACTGGATGGCCAAACAGCGGACGACCGTCTGGACGACCTTCCAGATGACCATGCAGATGACCATCCGGGACCTCACTATGACACCCACTGGTGCCAGGCCAGCCAAGGCAGGTGCAATGCAAATTGGTCAGGGGCCCGACCATTGCCTCATGATCGCCCTGCAGTGGGAGGCCCAGGCCACAGGCCAGGCCAGTGGGGCAATCAATCAGAGTGCTCTAGGTTTGCCCCAAAGAGGGAGACCCTACAGGTGGGCGGGGCCTCCCTCTGCTAGGGAAGCCCTGGTCTTGGGTGCCTGCTGGTGGCCAAAGCCGGGGTCCCAGGTGCCTGCCGGCGGCCAGAGGAATGCCTGGGTTTCATGCATCAGGCCTCTAGTTTAGATATAAGTTGATGATGACCTAAGGACCCGAGATTCAAATGGGTCACCCAGAGTAAATGTCTAGGTAATGTGGAAAGAGACACTCAGAACTCCATGACAGGGAGAATGCATTGAGCAAAGGATAAAGTTTTCCTAGAGCTTAGTTGTTATTTTCAATCCAGAGTTTGTGACACATTTAGTGATCCTTTTATTTCCCCCCAAAGAAAATCTCCCACAAAGCATAAATTGATGATGCATGCCTATAGGTCTTTGGAGTATTATTAATCCAGACAACATCTATCACCACTTAGTCATTCAGGGGAAGGAAGCAGTGATGTCAAAGAAAAGAATTAATGTACACATAGGGGGTGAGATTTAAACATACACATGTTTAACTCCAGGGACCTGCACTCTTGTTTAGTATTTGCTTCTTTGCTTGCTGCACAAGTTAGCTATGACATCAAAGTTTAGTGTAACAATTCAGCTTCAGATAAATAAATCCCACATGTATGCAGTTCTCAGCACCATGACCCTCACCTTGCCACAGGGCTTAGGGGTCTGCCTTGGACTCAGTGGAAATGCTGACAAGAGGCCACCTAACCTTACTAGAGCATCCATGTATATATAAGTTCAGGATGAGCAATGATCACAATTAAAGTATCATACATGGAAAGACTACCGTTGTGGTGTCCATTCTTCTGCATTGTTAACTGTTAGTTAACTGTTAGCCGTTATTCCTTGCTGTCACTTTGGCAGGAGTGCCCATTTTGTAATTGAGGACACACAGGGTGGAGACAGATTCACACTCCCAAGTCCTTTCTAGGGTTTACCACACTGCCCAAAGCAGAGGCTGAAGGAAGACAAAAAGGCAAATGATCGAGAACCCAAAAAAGTTGAATAAATTAAAAAAACAATTAAAAGTTGTGTACAACCTCATTTCAGGTACAGTGTCCCAAAGCTCTTAGAGTGAAGTTGTATCCTATGCGATTTTGGAATATAAAATCACTCTATCACCATGTGAAGTGAAGAGTACAGCAAAACTTTCTCTTGAAATCAGTGAAATCACCCAGAAAGTACAGTACAGAACAATCACTCAGTTAGTCCAACACAGCCACTTTCCTTCTATTGTTAGAACAGATGGCTGACCTTCAGCTGAATCCCAGATGCAGTGGTGAGCTTATCTTTACAGGATGCAGATGAAAAAAACCATATTGTATCTCAGATGCTAGAATCACACTCAGCTCGTTGAGATTCTCTCACTGTGAAACCACAGCAGTTGTTCCAGTTGCTTCTCCTCCCTAAGGACATGTGCGTACTGATGGAATGGGGAAAGAAATACCCACACTACTTAAATGTTTCTCTTGCTCCAGTTTTCCAAGTAAAATATTTGCCTTTGCATAAACTCAGTGTGCATGTGATGTAACTGAACTCTAGTGACCTGGGGACTTGGATTTTCAGCCTGTAATGAAGGGTAGGTGGCATCCACTGGGCATACATTGTTGGAAAGGACCCCATAAATCTGAAGGCTGTCTATAGTATTTTCTACACACTATGAGCAGCCATGTGATTCAAGCAAATGGAAATGATTTCAATAAACTGGGAAGCTGAACACCTTGACATGCAATCTTTGGGGATTTTCTGCCCATCATGGGGCATATTTAACAAACCAGCAGGACTCCCCAAAGCTGAGAGGGGTCTGTCCTGGAGGACAGCTGATCTAACTTCACGTATTATCCCAGTTATCTTAGTTTAGAAAATTGTCTTATTATCAGTCTTATTTTTAATACCAAATCATTTTGATATTTCTCTTGTATATTTCTCTAAACAGCTATTACCCATTAAGGCACATTTGAAAGAACAAAAACATTCACAATTTTGTGAACCATTATCTCCATAAGGAAGAAACTTGGTAGAAGAAGAAGGAGAAGAAAGAAGAAAGAAGAAGAAGAAGAAGAAGAAGAAGAAGAAGAAGAAGAAGAAGAAGAAGAAGAAGAAGAAGAAGAAGAAGAAGAAGGAGCCAGAAAATATAATAGATTGTCAGTTTTCCAAAGTGTGGTGGGCGTGAACAAAAGTTTATGAAAAATAAATAATACTAGACACCACATGCATACCTCATTACACTTGGGCATCTTTTTGATTAGGGCAATGCTAGACAACAGCTCCTCAAATGAGATTTGACAGCAGGTAAATTACACAGTGTGAGGGTTTAAGTTGATCTACAGAACAACAATGTCTTGATCATAAATAGGATTTGTGTGCTGGAAAATACATTCCATCATTAATGAAACAGACAAATGAATTGAAAAACATCCTATTGCACCATAGTTTTAAGTAGCTTACCTTAGGAATGTAATATGGGCAGTAAGTCATGCATAAAACCCTCTAAAAGCTCATTAAGTCAGAATCAGTTTATTCAAAACAGCACATTTTTCAAATAACTGTTCTTCCTTAGCCAATTCCAGAATCTATTGTTTAACAACATCAACGAAAATAATGGGAAATAAGGCAATTATAATTCATTATAAGTTGTTTCCCTCTAAAACGCTAGCATTAAATTGGTAATACTAAGTACTGCGAATACTTTATGTGGTAAAAATTCTTGTGAGTTATCTGCTGGCACTGCCCATCCAATACCCTATGCCAAAACTTCTTCTAAAAACCTTTCATGGCCCAGGTTCTTCAACTTTTGGCTGAGAATTTCTAAAAATCATAGTCTCACCTTTTTTGAGGAATCTTACTGCTTTCCTGGGTTGCTAGTATGAAGCAATCTCACTGAAAAGGCAGTCTTTGGACAGTTGAAAGGTTAGTGGCAGCATGCTTACTAAGGATGGCTACGATACACTGGGTGAATATAGAGAGGGGGCATATATCAAGTTGGATATCCATATCTACATCTGCAGCATCTATCATTTCAAAGATAATTTGCATTCAAAGATCTCAAGTCACCAACGCATCTGTCAAAAACATCAATAGCTATGAAATCTGCCAGTCCTTCAGAATTCAAAGACTACCCTTTTAAGAAAGACTGTGATTTATTTATTCAATGTTCCCAACTACACCAAAGTAAATGGCCACTGAAATACATTTCCAAGTTTTAAAACAGTTTGTAAACACATGAACCCATGCATGGGCTTCACTTGTTATTTATGACCTTAATGCCAAACCTTTCTACTTCAGACCCAGCTGGCTGAGTACTGACTTCCCTCCCATTCCAGAAGCTGCACCACATGTGATCGCCCAGTGGCTCCCTGAAAGGAGACTTGAGATAAGGAGCTTTGCAGCGGGTTCGAGCCTGGTGCACTCTAAGACCAAGAGCCGACAGCTGGGGTGCTGGCCTGGGATCCGAGTGCAGCTTTTCAGAGTTAAACTCCTAACCTCTGTCACACCCACAAGCTGCTCCCTTTACTGCTGCCAAATTATGTGTGCACATTTGCAGTTCAGGTTTGGAAACAACAAAGAAGCAATTAAGCTTTTTGGATTTTATTTTATTTCACATGATTTGGGAGTTTTGACTTCCTCTCATCCCTAACCTGATTCCATAAGTAGCAGCATCCTGCTTATTCTTGGGCCATTACCTCTCCCTATTCCCTGTGTTGTGGTGGGTCAGTCAATCACAATCTTATTTCCTCCAATCCTGCCCAGAAGGGGCAGGCCCATGACCCAACCCAAGCCAATGAAAAGCTCTCTCCTGGAAATGGCTACCGTGAAGCAAAGAGTATGGGGCTAGATTCTAGGCAAAACCCGCTAGAAGGTGGGTTTTGCCTAAAAGAGAACCTTTCAGAGCTCCTGGCTGGGATCCCCAGAACAGAATCTGTTGCTGTTCTTTCCAAAACCCAGCTGTCAGATTTAAATTTGTAAAATATGGCCAGCATTCATTCAATGATTCTCTTACTGCTTACGTTGGCCAGTAAGAATTCTCTAACTGCTTCAGATACTGCTTGTCCTGCCATCACAGGTCCCTGAGCAGCTCACGTGAGGATGCATCTCAGAGCTAGTCCCATCTTCATGTATGCAAACTCGGCCAACTCATCTGCATCCACTGGCAGGGCAGGGAGATGAGTGGACTGTGGGATCAAGGGCAGGATACACTAACAGTTGGAACAGGAATGTGCCATTCAGCTAACAGGGAAAAAAAGTGAGGGCATATTCTTTCCCCAAATTCTTCCTTCGTTAGGAAGAGGTGATATTTGTCCCACTGAGGAAGTTGGCTGTGAAGAAAGCCTTTTGGGAGACAGTGCAGGTTTTGGAATCACACTGATTGGGTTCAACCCCCAATGCCATTCCTTACTGTGTGGCCTCACACAAGTCACTCACTGAGACTCAGTTTCTGACTCTGTAAAATGGGGATCCTATGGGAAGAAACTATGTTTGTGTATGTATGTGTGAGCATTTGTGTATATACATTACACAGACACACACTCACTCAGTACACATGCCTTCTGACACACCCCTGGCAATGGGAAGACGTAAGGAGACAGTCGCAGTGGTTCTCAACCTTCCTAATGCGGCGACCCTGTAATATAGTTCCTCATGTTGTGGTGACCCCCAACCATAAAATTATTTTTGTTCCTACTTCATAACTGTGATTTTGCTATTGTTATGAATCGTAATGTGAATATATGATATGCAGGATGTATTTTCGTTGTTCCCGACCCACAGGTTGAGAACCACTGGCTAGGGGAGGAACTGGATTTCATATAAAGCATTTGTTCTACATATATGTGTGTCTGGGCTCTGGTGTACACATAAATATAACAACTTTTATTTTTAAAAAGTCTTCAACACATCTCCTTGCTGCAAAGCAGCCTCATTTCACACTCGGGGAGCACACCTCCTGATAAGAGAGCTGATTTGCTCCAAGTCTCACAGAAGGTCATGGAGGGATGGGAACAGGCGACCAAAACTCCAGATGAATTTTAAGCTCTACTGATTCATATGACAAACAGAAACTTGAGGCCAGTCAAGGATCTAATTGGCACAACTGGGACATCACAGACATGACAAAGTTCTGACGAGGGAACCGAGACTTTAGAGGAGGCACGAGAGGAGGGAGGCTCCATGTAGGACAATTTACCACAGGGAGGAAGGACGGGTGCCGGCTACAGTCAGAGTGCATGGCCTGTGCCATGTGGCCTTCCTGGAACCATCTGAAAGTAGCCATGGAACCAGACTGCCGTAGCTCCTTTGTCTCTAAAATGGGCCTGCTTAGGCTGGTCTCTCTGGTGCTTTTAATTTAAGGCCTTGAACAAATGCTTGGGAGGAGAGAGCTTTGATTCAGTCATGCTGACACTGCTCTTTCCTACAAGATGTGAGCTCCAGGGGGCACTGACTGTGCTAGCCCACAGCATATGCACAATAATTAGTTTAGGAAGATTGAAGGAAATAAATGAAAAGGCTGGAATGACTGACAAGGAAGCTGAGTGAGTAAAGACACACAGGTGGGAGCTGTCCAGGTGGGAGCCGGGGAGGCATCTAAAGGAAAATGGCTTTGGTGGTGGAAAGGGGAATGGGTTTGGCTAAGAAGTGTGGACCTGTCTTATCTCCAATTTAAATCTTTATGACTCTCCTCTCTGTCTACCTATACATGTATGTACTGGCATGTGCGGAAGCATATGTGCATCCATTGCATATGTGCATACATGTACATATATACACACACACACAGTTTTGAAATCTTTGGTACTTCTATTCATTTCCTGTTTCTCAACTAACAATCACAGAAACTAATTTACCTTATCAAAAATGCAATTACCCAGTATCTTAGACTGCTATTTATTTGACAGCCTTCTAATTTTCTCACTTTTACCTAATTTGACAGGGAATATTATAGACATAACTAGTCTTTCAAAATGACTTTCACAAGGTTAGTTCACTTGTTAATTGACCCTCCGTGATGGCAATTTATGAAGCATATTAATTTCATCTGTCACTTCCAACACAAAGTAAATGTGGAAAATAGTCTATCTTTCATAAGGGACCTTGTAAAAGAAGGATGTCAGAATTCTTAATTAATATATGCATATTCTTTCAGCCATTGATGGTGTGCAGAACTTTTATACTCGCTCATCTGAAGCTCTGTCTCCCTTTTATAAATGTTTTGTTATTTCTTTATGATGAAGGAGAGACACCTTCACCGAGGATTATTCTGCTGGGGATATAAATCACCACCTCAAAAATAAAGCAGCCATTTGTCTGGAAGGATTTCTGGAGTCCACAAAGGCAAAGTTTAATAAAACATCCCTTGGGCGTCATAGAGGAAAGAACTCCTTTCCAGAAGGCTGAAGTCGAGCACTCCTGAGTTATTTCACAGGCTTGGTACACGTGCTCTGAGGGATGGAATCGCACACCCTTTCACCCTTTGCCCGCTGTAAGAGGAAAGGTGGTGCCTCCAGAGCCTGAGTTTGACCTTCCAAGGACACCCACAGAGATAGAGACTTCACCACTTGGATTTGACTTTGACATAGATCTTCTCTTGAATTTCTGAGTGCCCTCAATTCAGCCTCAACCACAGCCACTGCAAAATCACTCTGGAGCCTACCAGTGGGCAAGCACTTGGCATAAGGCTGTAAACTAAACAGATACAAGCGAAATGCTCATAGCTCACATGCATGCAGGAGAAACAGCAAAGTCAACAGAATCCAAGAGAATTTCAATATGGAGTGATAGCAGCAAGACTGAGTGAGGGGCAGTTCTGGGCATCGAGGCACAGGGAGGTGACAGGAGGGAATGGATCCAGGACACTGGGGAAGGGATTTCCCCTGGCAACCAAGCCATTGTAACCTGGGATGGTCCCTCCTTCCCTCTCTTGTCTGAACATTATTGCTGTGGATTTCCTGGCACCATCCCAAATCCCTGACTCCTCCATTCCAGCTTATAAATTTCACTCTAAATTCCAGCAACTTGGAAAGCACCTGTTCTAGTTTCAGCTTCAGCTCAGCAAAGGTGGCCAGGCTTCCTCATAGGTATATATTTCTTGCTTCTGTTTTCTACCCAGCTCTGAACTTTCCACTCAAAAAGGGGGAGGGGGGTTCTTATAAGCAAAGGCTCCATTTATTTTTTTAATATATTTTTGTTGATTTCAGAAAGCAAGGGACAGGGAGAGAGAGACAGAAACATCAGTGATGAGAATCATTGATTGCCTGCCTCCCGCATGCCTCAAACTGGGGGTTCAAACCTGCAACCTCCACATGTGCCCTGACCAGGAATCGAACCATGACCTCCTGATTCACAGGTCGACACTCAACCACTGAGCCATGTCGGTCAGGCAAGGACTCCATTTCTTAATCTAGCCAAAGCCCTAACTAACAATGTTGGCTGAGGAAGGGTTCTGTGCATGAATTTCCATTGTAAATCATTCAAGTTTGGCAGTAATATTCTCTTAAAGCCTTTTAAAGTAACAGTGTCCCTGCCATTTGCTCATCCTAAAAACTCCTACTCCCTTTATGAGGAAATTAAATGCAATTTTCAAGTTTGAAGGTCTTCTTGTAGGTGATTTCCAGATAAGATGAGGAACCTCTGTGGGAGCTTGAAATACATGTTTTTAAAAAGCCAGGACTTATTAACGCTGACTTTAGTCTCATTTATGTTTTCTCTGATCAAACAGAGATTTTTCACTTTCCACAGGCATAAGCAACTTGCTAATAAATCCCCTAAAAGGTTCATCCCTGGCCTTCAGCTAAGCACAAATTATATATGTTTCGGAAGACAAAGGCTAATCTTTAATTTGACAGTAATTATAAGAGCTGGAGTTTTCTTTGTTAAAGTAGAAAAAATATATTGAACAGTAATAAGATATAAAAAGTATGTTAAGGCATACTTATCCCTGATTTTTCTAAAATATATTTTACAAAAGCATATTTTAGAGCATTTACACGAGAACCGTTTGACTTGTGATTGAGATCATCTACGCCAAAGATTTACACGCAACCATTTTTAAAAAATGCAAATTATGAAAGTGACATGCTGTAATGTCCTCATCAATCATAAAAAATACATATTTTGAATGCGTGTTGAAATGTATAATCTATACTCCATGGATCTCAGCATGAGAGCACTGCCAGAGCCCGCTACAGTGCAGCACATGTATTATCACAAACTAATTCCTTCCCTGCTCTGATGCTATCACACAATGACAGTGCTAAGACGCTGGTTGGAGCCACAATGTTTCTGGGGAGAAGAAAATATCTTCTTAATTTAATCTCATAGGCACACAAGAAAAGGAAGGCCGGTGGGGGAGTGTGTGTGCATTGTGTGCCTGTATGTGAGTGTGTGCATGTATGTGCCTGTGTGTGCCTGTGTGTGTGATGTGGGGTATCTTTCTTTTTTTTCAAGGTTAGCAAAAATATTTATTATAATACTTTTCCATTTCTATTAGTAAAGTGGCTGAATCGTATCCCCTCACCTTTCCAGACACTGAAGGAGTACAGTTTATTGTATTTTACTTTTTACCAAATACAATGAAACCTTGAGGGAGGAAAGTCATGGTTAAATAAAGTTTTCATGGCCTGAAAAATTGGATACGCCCATTAGTAAAATCTCCTTAAAATGTAAAGTTGAAGCGACATCAAAACTACCCACACATCTGTGGACGTGTGTAGGGTAGAGGTATTTGGGAATATTCCTGCTGCTTTAAGACTCTATTAGTGAAGAGAAAGTTGCTTTGAACTGACCTTTCTCCTCCCAGAAGCACAAAAATATAAAATTAAATAATGGGAAGGAGAAATAATCATGTGAGGGATAAATCAGGCCTTTAGTGGAACTCAACTTGATCCACATGATCACTCAAAGAGGAGTGGGGGAGGGGCTGGCATGGCAGGTAAGGGAGCTGGGATAAAAGCTGGGATTTTTCCCATAATTCCTCATTGTCACATAGGAAAGGCCTAACCCTCCCAAAGCACATGACATATATGTATTTCTGGGATTAGATTAAAAACTTCAAAACACCAAAACTCCTGGGTACCCATTTAGATGAAAAGGGTTCCAGAGAAGAGACTTTGAACAGAAGTGCTCAAGCATAAGGCTCTCTGGTCAACAGTCCCCGCCTCCACATAGCTGGATGCCTAGCAACAGCCACTGGTAAATATGTCAAGGAATCAACTCACTCCTTGCTTCTATTTAAACCATGCTTACATCGAGGGAAGTCAGCCAAAGCGGGGCAGTCCTTCTGACACTGGGGCAGGGACACCTACAAGTGAGTCAGCCTCTGGTTTCACAAACTGACCTTACGTTGGAGCATTCTATTTTAGATGAGAAAAGCTTGCTGGTGTGGGAAATGCAAAGCTCACTGCAATTACACATACTTGGAGCTTAAAGAGAAGGCTCCTTTACAAAATATGCAAAGTCGGAAAGTTCTGCCAGGAATAGAATGTTTTAAGGCTTGATGAATTACACACACATATGAGAGAGAGAGATTGCTATTGGAGCCTAGCTCACCCTTATTAGCAGCTTCAGTAAGGTGATTAAATTATCTGAATTTAATTACTAGCCTATTAACCCAGAGGATATCTGCTCCTTTGCCTTGCTTATAAATGTCACATGCACTTTATCCCTTGCACAATATTATAACATGAGAATTAGCATTATTCCTCATTTCAGTTAACTTGTGTCAATGGGCATTTATAAAAGGTTCTTATTTATTTATCCAGCCAGCCAACATCCCATATATATTGAGTATCTACTACTTGATAGTCACGCTGTATTGACTGTGTCAGATCTAAGTAGACAGTTCTTAGATTCTGATTGTCCCAGATGTATTATCATTTTTATCTAGATCTCTAGGGAATCCTGGAAACACCAGGAAAAACTGAAATGATCATCTCAAGCTCCCTTCCTTCTCCTCAAACTGACGTCTTAACCAGTTACCTGGTTCCATTCAGACTCCTCTCAGAATTACCAGAACGGTTTTATTCTCAGGACTCTGATCTTGTCCTGTTCTCCATCCTATTGAATGGGTTGTTCCAGATGAACACACCCATCTAATCTTATATACTCCCTGCTTCAGACCTTTCAGTGGGTTGCCTGTTCCTTCAAAGTAAAACCTACATTTTTAGCATGGCTTATACCAGTGATGGCGAACCTATGACACGTGTGTCAGAGGTGACACGTGAACTCATTTTTTTGGTTGATTTTTCTTTGTTAAATAGCATTTAAATATCCTATCTAATAAAAGAGAAACATGGTAATTGGCGTACGACCGCTACCCTTCCCATTGGCTAATCAGCGAGATATGCAAATTAACTGCCAGCCAAGATGGCGGCCGTCAGCCAGGCAGCTTAAACTGAACATGAGGCTTGCTTGCTTTAGTGACGGAGGACTGCAACGTTCCCCGCCTGCCTTGCCGGCCTCTGAGCTTGCAGTTTAAGAAACATTGTAACATATAGAAGCTAAACAAAACCCCCAAAACCAGCTTTCAGCCGGCTGGGATCTCAGAGCTGGAGTTGATACAGAGTTTCGATTACAGAACCGAAAACAAACCAGATACCTGCTTTCAGGAGCGGAGGCCTAAGAGCTGGAGCCTCAGAGCTAAAGCTGGCCCAGAATAAAAAAAAAAAAAAAGGAGCAGTTGGGAGCTTCAGTCCCAGCCTGAAAACAGCCCTCAGCCCCTCACCCAGGCTGGCCAGGTACCCCAGTGGGGACCCCCACCCTGATCCAGGACACCCTTCAGGGCAAACCAGCCAGCCCCCACCCATGCACCAGGCCTCTATTCTATATAGTATAAGGGTAATATGCCTCCCAGCACCGGGATCAGCGTGACAGGGGGCAGCGCCCAAACCCCCTGATCACCCTGTGGCTCTGTGTGTGATAGGGGGCGGGGCCACAACCTCCCTATCTGCCCTGTTCTGTTCCTGACAGGGGAAGGTGCCCCAACCCCCTGATCAGCCCTGATCTGTGCCTGATAGGGGGGAGCTCCCCAATCCCCTGATCGACCTGCAGCTCTGTGCGTGACAGGGTGCAGCGCCCCAAGCCCCCCACCCCATGGGCCCTGCTCTGTGTGTGACGGGGTAGAGCCATAACCTCCCCATAAGCCCTGCCCTGAGTGTGAGAGTGGCGGCGCCCCAACCCCCTGATCGGCCCTGCTCTGTGGGTGATAGAGGGTGGCGCCCGAACCCCCCCACCCCCGCCACGGGTCCTGCTCTGTGTATGATGGGGTAAAGCCATAACCTCCCCATCGGCCCTGCCCTGAGTGTAACAGTGGCAGCGCCCCAACCCCCTGATCTGCCCTGCTTTGTGTGTGACAGGGGGCGGTGCCCCAACTCCCCTGTCGGCCCTACTCTGTGAGTGACAGGGGGGAGCTCCTCAACCCCCTGATGGGCCCTGCTCTGTGCGTGACAGGGGGGAGCTCCCCAACCCCCTTATCGGCCCTGCTCTGTGCGTGACAGGGGGTGGCGCTGCAACCTCCCCATCGACCCTGCCTTGAGTGTGACAGGGAACAGTGCCCCAACCCCCCAATCGGCCCTACCCTAAGTGTGACTGAGGGTGGCATTGCAATCTCCCAATCCGCCCTGCTCTGTGCATGACAGGGGGCGGTGCCCCAACTCCCCAATCGGCCCTGCTCTGAGCCCGACCAGGGGCTGCACCTAGGGATTAAGCCTGCCCTCTGCCACCGGGGAGCAGGCCTAAGCCAGCAGGTCGTTATCTCCCGAGGGGTACCAGACTGCGAGAGGGCACAGGCCGTGCTGAGGGACCCCCCTCCCCCCCTCGAGTGCACAAATTTTTGTGCACCAGGCCTCTAGTATAAAATAAATATCAAAAATGTAAGTCTTTGTTTTACTATGGTTGCAAATATCAAAAAATTTCTATATGTGACACAGCACCAGAGTTAAGTTAGGGTTTTTCAAAATGCTGACACGCCGAGCTCAAAAGGTTCGCCATCACTGGCTTATATGGTCCTTCATAATTCAACCTTACCTCCCCCTTCAGCCTAATGGCCTGCCAATAGACTGGTCTCTATGCCACCCCTAAGACCTAGTCATAAAAGAGTACTTGGAATTTCCAGAATAATTGTGATGCTTCATGCCTAGGACTTGTGCGCACCTTGGATGGCTCTCTCTACTCCTGATATTGACAGACTAGAGAGAGTCCTATTCATTCTACAAGACAGGCCAGGTCTAAAGTCCCCGGGGAGAACCTTTCCTGGTGACTGTGAAGGCTTATCCCTCAGTGCCTGTCCCACCCAAGAGGCCCACCCACACCTGCCATGAGAATCCTGTACCCCCGTCACAGTCTAGGTTAAGGGTGAGTAGGTTTCAGCAGTTCTCACCTATGCTGAAAACTATGGGGGAGGGGGGTTCTCCTTTCCATCCCCCTCTTTCTCAAAATGAGAAGCTATCCTGTCTTTTCTCTCTGGTGTCATCATGTCAACAATTGATGGAGCCCTGTTTGCACTAACTGGGAACTGGTGTTAGATGGGAAATGACAGAGGCTGTGATGGACCAGGGAGATGGAAAGAACCTGAGACCCTGATGAAATGTTTGAGCCACTGTAGTTACTGAGTTTGCCCTTCTTCTGACCTCCTTGTTTGGTGCAACTTCTTTTTTCACTTAAGTTTAGGTCAGTTTGAGTTAGAGATTTCTGTTACTTGAAGCTAAAAGCTTCCTCACTTCATCACCTTCTCTGTTCTTCCCTAGACTTGGCTCAGCACAACTCCTGTCTCCCCCTGCCTTCCCTTCTATGGCATTAATTTGCAATTCTCCACTGACTATAAATCCCCTAACAGCAGGGGCCACGATCTTATTAGTCTCTCCTCTCCTAGTTCCTGGTAAATAGCAGATTTTAGAAAACATTTCAGAAAATCAACTTTGCTGAATAACTACAAGTTAAGGAATACGAGTTGGGAGAAAACTGATATTGTACGTTTTCTTACACTGACTTACTTTCGGGTATATAAGGACCCGGTGTGTGCTGTGTGAAAAATGCCTTCTCGACTTAAATGTTGGGTCCTGGCAATGTTATGAATCAGATTCAACCACTACTTACTGAGCATCTACTCTGTACCATAAACTTCTACAGATTCTGCCTGAATTGGTTGTCATGGCATTGTCCCCAGTGTGAGTATTAGATTTCCTTCTTAAAGGTATAGAAAACTAAGACAGGTGGTAAAAGTAACCGCTAAAGGGTGCATATTGAGTAAATAGAAGTAGGGTATAAAATCACAGTTTTGGCTTTAGGTTAAGAGCATTTTCTATGATGTCATGCAGTCAATGGCTGTGAACTATGAATGTTTATTTTGCACTAAGTATTTTTTGTTTTGTTTTATCGCCCAGGATAGTAGTCCATCCTTATCCTCGGTTTTGCTATCCTCAGTCTCAGTTATCTGCAGTCAACCATAATCTGAAATAGTAAGTGGAAAATTCCAGAAATAAACAATTCGTAAGTTTTAAATTGCTTGCCATTCTGAGGATGGTATTGTGATGAAATCTTGTGCCATCCTGCTCTGTCCCCTTGGCCCAGCATCTTCATTCTGTGGACACTCCCTGCCCGTGAGTCACTTAGTAACTGGCTCAGTTACCAGCTCTACTGTCAAGGTATCATGGTGCTTGTATTCACATAGCCCTTATTTTACTTAATAATGGTCTCAAAGCACAAGTGCTATGAGGTTTGCAGTTCAGATATGCCAAAGAGAAGCTGTGAAGTGTTTCCTTTAAGTGAAAAGGTGAAAGTTCTTAAATTAACAAGGAAGGAAAGAAAAAATTCAATGCTGTTGCTAAGATCTACAGTAAGAACAAATCTTCTATCTGTGAAATTGTGAAGTAGGAAAAATTGTGAAGGGTGAATACAGAACAATAAGATATTTTAAAAGAGAAAAGACCACTTTCACATAACTTTTATTACAGTACATTGTTATAATTGTTCTATTTTATTATTTATTGTTGTTAATCTCTTACTGTGCTTAGTTTAGAAATGAAAGTTTATCATTGGTATCTATGCTTAGAAACAAGATAGCAGATATAGGTTTGGTACTATCTGTGGTTTCAGGTATCCACTGGGGGTCTTGGAGTGTATCCCCTGGAGATGAGGGGGAACTCCTGCACTTACAACATCATGAGGTAGGTACTGAGATTACCTGCATTGTCCCGATAAGGGATGTTAGTAATGGACTAGCTGGGGTTCCAGCCTAATATGCGTCAGTCCAGAGCCTGAGACCTTAACCCTACAGAGGACAGAGAGCAGCGTGAGACCAGGCATGGTCTTTAGAAAAATGAACATCCAAACTGGAGGTTTCAATATGTCATCACAAAGCCTCCTCCTGCCATGAAAGTGGCTTGCCCAGCGCACCCCCCCCCCCCGCCCTAAGTAGAAGGAGAAGGCCCAGTCTCATCTGGCGGTGGTTGGCCATCAGTCCATACAGACAGGAAGCTCCATAGTTAAACAAGGGGCTGGGTACAACTAGCACGATGCAGTTAAAAAGGGGAAATCACTGAGAGGGAGGCGGAGCAGGTAAATCTATTGAAAGAGTAAATGATTCTGCAAGAAAACCCTGAGTTACGTGTATCAGCTTAACATGTGTAGTGGAATGCCCACGAACTTCTTCAAGACACACATTCCCTTGCTGCCAGCCACATCTCCACTTATTTCTGTAGATTTTAAAGGTTACTTCTCAAAATATTATGAAATTGTATAATTTTATAGAATGTTATAAAACATACCAAACTTCACAATTGAGATTTACATTGTGAAATTTTGTGAAAAACTTCATTACATGTTAAAAATGAACTATAAGCCATTCTGAACTTCAAACACATTGCACATATATCTTCTATCATTCACATCTGTAATTAAATCTGAGTGAAAAGGTTATAGAACCTTAATTATAGGGTGCATTATAATGTACTCTAAGCCAAATTAAAGACCAACTTTTGAAATTATAACTTAAAAGTAATTTAAAATTTGAAATTATAATTTAATCTACAGAGAGGTGACTGATGGTTGTTTCAACCTATTTTTAAGCCACTTTATTGAGGTGCAATGGACATATAAAAGCTATACTTGTTCAATGTATACCGGTACAAACTGATGAGTCTGGAGATGACACACCCATGAAACCACCACCACAATCTATGCCTTAAACATACCCATCACTTCCAAATAATAAGTAGTAAGCAGCCACGTCTCCTTTCACAAACTACCTCAGTACCATGTGCCTGTCCTTCCTAGGATGTTCTAAACATGTCTCACCCCCAGTTAAGTGTACAAGTCTTAAAGGTGCAGTTGGACAGTTTTTAAATATTTTCCAGATAAGAGATGTAAGTAATGAACTAGCTGGGGCTCCAACCTAATATGTTGGTAAATGTGCATATGTAAACCATGATCTATAACTTTTTACATCCATTATAAAATTTTAAAGTTTGAAATCATATTTTTGTGAGAGTATTTGATATTTCATCCTGATCAGATACTAGGTCAGGGGTGGGCAAACTTTTTTACTTGAGGGCCACAATGGGTTCTTAAACTGGACCGGAGGGCCAGAACAAAAGCATGGATGGAGTGTTTGTGTGAACTAATATAAATTCAAAGTAAACATCATTAGATAAAAGGGTACGGTCTTTTTTTTCAATAGTTTTATTCATTTCAAACGGGCCGGATCCGGCCCGCGGGCCGTAGTTTGCCCACGGCTGTACTAGGTTCTTGGAGGACAAAAACCACATTGGTTTCATTCAGCATTATGGTGCTGAGCACACAATACTTGATCATACATGTTTGTTGAACCAACAAATAAACTGGGGGCAAGATGTAGCAATTTAGCTGACTCCTGGTTACTTGCCAAGGCTCAATTAACACCATTTTTAAATTTGAGATAACATCTTCTGTTCCTACTTTTTAGATTTAAAAAAGAATCAAATGAAAATATTGACATAGAAGTATGTGTAGTAAAATCATATATAAATAACATGAAGCATATATTTATCAAATGTAAATATGTTGACCTATTTTTTCATGTCCCTAAACTTAAAAATGAGTCTAAATGTGAAGCCCTATGAATTTCTAGTACTTCTGACAACAAAGGAACATTTTCTAAGTTAACCTTTTTTTTTATTAACCAGCATGGTTTGGGCGCTATCTGTAAGATCTGTGAACTTAGCATTGATTCCAAGATGGTCTTTAATGATCCCCACTTCTTGATATTTACACAGTTGGAGAATCCCCTGCCTTGAGTGTAGGCTAAACCTAGTGACTGGCTTCTAAGAAGGTGGTCAAAGTGATGGGATGTCACTCCTGTAATTAGGTTACAAAAGACTGTGAATTCCACTACCTGGTGCTTCCTCAATTGCACATGCTGATGAAGCAAGAGGCCCACATGGTAGGGAGCAGAAGGTGACCTCTAGTCCACACCCAGCAAGAAACTGAAGCACTCAATCTGACAGCCCACATGGAACTAACTCCTGCCAACAACCACGTGAGCTTGAAAATAGACCTTTCTTCAATTGAGCCTGAAGAGGACTAAAGCCCTGGCTGACACCTTGATTGTGGCCTGTGAGAAACTCTTAAGCAGAGCTAAGCCATGCGAGACACCTGACCTAAAGAATCCATCTATAATAATAAAAGGGTCATAAGCTAATTAGACTGGACGTCCTTCCGGACATCATTCCGGATGAAGCTGGGGCCAGAGTGAAGCCGCTGCCAGAGTGAAGCTGCCCGGGTCCCGGGTGCCTGCCAGCGGCCGGAGGAGGGAAGCCCGGGTCCCAGGTGCCAGAGGGAAGCCAGTGCCGGCAGCTGGGGGAAGGAAGGCCTATTCTTGCACAAATTTTCGTGCATCAGGCCTATAGTATGTTAATAACTGTGTGTTATTTTTTTCTTTTTAAAAAGTATTTTTATTGATTTCTGAGAGGAAGGGAGAGGGAGAGAGAAACATCAATGATGAGAGAGAATCACTAATCAGCTGACTCCTGCATGCCCCACACTGGGGATTGAGCCCATAACTCAGGTATGTGCCTTGACTGGGAATTGAACTGGACCGCCTAGTTCATAGGTCGATGCTCAACCACTGAGCCACACCGGCCAAGCAAGAAGTGTGACTTTTTACTATCTTTTCCCTTTAGTCTCAGATTGCCTTCCTTTTTTTTTCTTTTCTAAACTTTGCTCTATCTGCCATAAATCTCTTAACAGATAATAGTTTTAATTATTATCAGTTGTGCCATCACATCCATGCCCTTTTTATTAATTGTTTTATTGCTTAAAGTATTACAAAGAGTATTACATATGTCTCCTTTTTTTTCCCTCCCTTGACCTTCCCCTAGCCTCCTATACCCCCTAGTGTCTTGTCTCCATTGGTTATGCTTATATGCATGCATACAAGTCCTTCGGTTGATCTCTTACCCATCCCCCCCAACCCCCCCAACCCTCCCCGGCCTTCCCACTGTAGTTTGTCAAACTGTGTTGTTTTAAGTCACTCAGATAATTTGTTATGCAGCAATAGCTAACTAATACAAGCTCCTTGAATTTCTAGTACTTCAGATTACAGTAACAATGGCTCGCATTTCCAAGTTAGCCTTTTTGATCAGTGACTCTGGTTTGATCATTAGTCTATAACTAAACAAGAGAAGAATAACATATTTTATTCAACACTTAAATGAGGGTCTTACAAAGTGCTAACACATAGGTGGTGCTCAATAAGTGTCTGTGCAATGACTGATGAATAATTAAGTAAAGCAAGTCATCTCTAGTGAGGCTGAATGACAAGCCAGGGAAAACAGGTGAGGAATGAGGACCTGGGGGAAGATGGTGTCTCCTCTTATAGAGCAGAAAACAAAAAGAGAGCGCAAGCACTGCAACCATGGAAAGTCTACATCTTCTGGGCCGTGACAAGAACAGGAAGCTTGATAGAGTAGTGCTATCTTTGTGCACCGTCTCTTACAATCTTCCTGCAAATGTATCTCTTCTCCCCCCCCCCCCCCCCGCCGCCATGGCCTAACATGGAACCCTAAAGAACTCAAACATCAAAAATAAGGAATAAAATAAAGAGGTATATTGTGGTTGTTCAATGACTCTGCAATCATTAAAAAATGATATATGTGACTTAGATATTACCTCCATTCTGACGGTATAACACAGGTTGGATGACTCCATTTTGGTAAAATTACATGTGTATTTACATACTAAAAAGTCTGGAAGGAGCTATATCAACATTGCTTATCTTGGGGTGGTGGACTATGGGTGATTTTTACTCTTTTTATGCTTTTTAGCACTTTCTAGTTTTTTTAAAGCTACAAACATGCTTACTTTTAGACTTAGAAAAAAATAAAGGTTATTAATATTTATTGCTAAATACATAAAACAAGGAGATGCCCTAAAGATAACACTTTCCTGTGATTACTGTTATTGGAAAAGACAGCTCTTCTTCCTTGTTCCTGGAGCGGCAACATTCTTAGGCCGCCCTCTGTGAGCCTCATCGGTGCGAAGGGATTTCAGTCTGGGCTCATCTGAGCCCCTAAACCTTAGGTCTTTCCTGGCTCAAAGGTAAACCAAGAGAGACTAGTGCCCCTGCTGTTTTAAAAGATGTCTAAAGAAAATTCAGTTAGTCCACTTTAGCTGCTTCCATAACAGAGCCTTACTTCGCAGGTTTTTTACGTCCTCAGGAAGCTTGGTTTGAACCCTATAACAGTATTCTCACTATTATTCAGTGCGACAGAATGTACTGAGCAGTTTGTTTAAACTTCTCTTTCCCTCTGTGAGGGATTAATTTTATATGTTTGGGGCAGAGCCCAGGGATCCATACTTCAACACAGGCGCTCAAGAAATTTAGATACCTGTTGTCGAAGGGATACATATGGAGATATACTGCTTTCAAAGGCTATCATTCTTGCTGGCTTGGTGCATTCTAAGATAAATATTTTTATCTGTATTGATATCTTCCATCTTTTTCCTGTTTTCAGTAACTGCACAGATCAGAAGATAGAAATATGTTTCCTCAAAAAGAGTCCAGATCTTACCTTGAAACAGTTGCAGGCATTTAAAAGTCTAGCTTGAATATTCTTTAACTGGTCTATTTACTCCATCCCTTTGGTCACCTGTCCATTTCTTCACCCATGGGATATATATTTAATATTTATGTGCTAAGCACTGGTGCAGGAGGCAAGGCTTGCAAGGATTCACATCAAAGCCATATTTATCATTGAAATCTCCTTGCCTGGTTGAAGTGCGTCACGTTCTATTGGACCGAAAGCCTGGCGTATACTACATATCAACGACTCTCCAACTTGTTGGCAAAAGAATGTGACTTCAAAGACCACCGAGAAGACTGGCTGGCATACAGGAGCCATCCAGAAAGTGTTCAATAAACAACAGGGCGCTGGTGCCTGGAGATCAGCTTCACTGCATTCATCCCTTCTCCTCAGTCTCTGCTCTTATCCACACCTTCTTGACCTCCTGTCAGTACTATTGTAATGAAAACAGATCCTCAACCTTCCAAGCAGGCACCCCTCCCTCCTTCACTCCATCTCCCACATAGTTATTTCCAAGTACATATCTGCTTTTACCATTTCTTTATTTAGAAAGCTCCCAATGGCTCCCCCACTTTCTTTAGTAAATGTTCTCAATCTATGGAATATTCCATCCCATCACGAAGCAGGGTTCTATATGATGGAAACACAAAGCACCCCTCCCTCCCAGGAGGATGCACATTTACAGGTGACTGGTTCCAAATGCAATCTGTTATTGTATTTAAGAGTTGGAGTAAGTTGCAGAATATTCAAATTACAGTAATATTGGTTAGAGCACATTTTACTGTGAAACTATTATCCATCACAACAAGTGTGTGCCCTACCTAGGTCACTGGGATCCCATCAAGGGTGTGTATGTCATACTAATTAAGAACTTACAACTTCCATGGAATACTATACAGCAGTAAAAAGAGACAACATGGAGGGACTGTATTGTGCTAAGCAAAATAAGCCAGCCAGAGAAAGACAAGTATCACATGATCTCACTCACATGTGGAATCAAAAGAACAAAATAAACGGATGAACAAAATAGATCCAGAGACACAGAAGTTTGGGACAGACTGTAGAATCTCAGAGGGAAGGTGGGGATGGGGGCGTGTGGGAGGGTGGGAAGAGATTAACCAAAGAACTTGTATGCATAACCCATGGACACAGACAATAGAGTGGTGAAGGCCTGGGGCAGGGGGCAGGTGCAGGCTAGAAGGGGTCAATGGGGAAAGAGGGGACATCTACAATACTTTCAACAATAAAGATAAATACATTTTAAAAAGAGAACTTCCAACTTCCAACCTGGAGGGCAAATGTCTCATGTTCCCACTACCATATCCTCTACTTCACCGTTGGGCAGACATCACTAACAGATCACAGGCCAAATTCCATTTTACCCCTCTCACGTTTTATGCTATTCCCCTTTCTAAACACACAAGCCCTTAAAACATTCTCATTACTTGTCAGGCTTATTCTTCCTCAGCCTGAACTGCTATGGTCAATCCCATATCTTGTCTCTTATCTTCCAGGAACTAACCACAGAATATATCTCCTGACTGTGGCACTGGTCATGTGACCCAGGGTACTTTAGTGAATCACAGTGTGACTCCATTTTCTCATTGTACCACGGGAGTGTAATTTTAAGTTATAAGGAAATTATGAAGATTAAAAGAGAAAATGCAAATGAAATGCTTGGCATAGTTAGTAAGTGTGATAAAAGGGGAGAAGGCCATGCAGGGGAGAGAAGCACAAAGAACAGGAGGGGAAGCATATCTTGAAACTATGTTCTGTGCTAGGTTAGAGGCATCCTCACCAAAGAAAGAATGCTAGGAATGTGGAAAGCTGCTGCTCAGGCACTCACCCTGTGAAATCATTTGTACATAGAAGGTTACAGAAGCTTTTCCAACAGAGATTTCATTCAAGGACCAGAGTTTTAGTTTTATGAAAGATTAATAGACTCATCCAGACACAACTTTAGTTCTCTCTATTACAAATAGTCTATCAATAGAAGCCAGATGATCCTTGGTTTCTCACTATAAGTGAATACATTTGCATTCTGGCTTACATATTCATCTCTCATGAGCTTAATTAATAAAAGTCCATTCCCAGATACAAATCACCTCTGGATGTATATCAAATCAGACTTCTAAGTCTATAAAGAAGATGACTATACTCTGGACTGTTGACACAGTAAAGTCTTCCTAAGTGACCTTATCTCAGAAAACAACTGACCTTCCCCAGAGGCTAACTGACCACACCGAGCAACAACTGGGGGTTTGAGCTGTCTTGTCTTCCAATGGCAAGCCTGCCACATCCACCCGTATCTGCAAAGGCTCAGCTCTCAAGTTAGAGCATGAGCCTCAGAAGTCATGGGTTAGGGCAGAGGTCTTTGCAACTTCAGCCCCTCACTCAGTAAGAATTCAGTAAATGTTTGCTGTTAAAAATAACTGAATGAAGACCTTTTATCTATGGCAAGGTAGATCTCTGACCTATCAAAGGATTTGGTCCTTATCATATACATATAGTACAAAAAAGTATATCATAAAAGCTCAATGAATTTTCTATTGCTGATAACCCCATCTTAAAAAAAAAAAATAGTACAGTGGGGCCTTGAAGTCAAGTCGAGTTTAATTCATTCTGAGACCGAGCTCGGTAAGGAGCTCATTAACTCAAATTACTCTATCAACTCAATGCAAAAAATCGGCCAAGAGACAGCTGGTATCTCAAAAAACTCGTTGGTCGGGACACTCGTAAGTCAAGGCCCCACTGTACTTTAAAACAGAACACAATGTTACACAGTAATTATTGATGTGATAACATTTAATGTAATGTCCATGCTCTTATGCAATTGACCCAAGTACCTGCTTAGTCACTTCAGTCCAAGGAATGTGTTTACAGTCATGCGCCCCTTAACAACAAGGATATATTCTGAGAAATGTGTGTGGTTAGACGATTTCGTCATTACACAAACAGAATAGAATACACTTACACAAACCTAGATGGTATAGCCTACTGCACCTAGGCTACATGGGATAGCCTATTGGTCCTAGGCTACAAGCCTGTAAAGTATATTACTGTACAAAGCAACATGATATTAAATAAAGCACAAGAGAAAATGATGCAATTAAGAGACGCAGCAAACACTGGATGTATGGCTGCTGCTGAGTAACAGGGACCACTGTCTTACCGCAAACTTTTTCCATTTATAAGTAGAAAGAGTACGCTCTAAAATTATAAAAAGCATAGTATGGTAAATACATAAACCAGTACCGAAGTTCTTTATTATTAAGTATTATGTATTGTACCTATTATACGTGCTATACTTTTATATGACTGGCAGCACAGCAGGTCTGTTTACACAGCATCACCACAAACACAAATGTGCTTCACAAATGCCTTGTGCTGTGTGACATTGCCATGGCTACAATGGCACTAGGCAATAGAAATCTTTCAGCTCCATTATAATCTCACTAGAGGCTCAATGCACGAAATTCGTGCAAGAGTAGGCCTTCCTTCCCCTGGCTGCCAGCACCGGCTTCCCTCTAGCACCTGGAACCCGGGCTTCCCTCGCAGCCTCGGCTTCCTCAGGAAGGTCATCCAGAAGGATGTCCAGTCTAATTAGTATATTACCCATTTATAATTATAGATAGGACCACCATTGTATATGTGTGGTCCTTACCAAAATGTGGTTATGCAGTGCATGACTACAATTATAGATTCAATCATTTATCCAATACCAAAAACCATGGCATCAAGGATTATGACCTAATTACTGCATACAGGAACTATAAAACTGTTTTCCAAAAGCAAACATTAGCCCTGGCCATGTTGGCTCAGTGGTGAGTGTCGGCCCATGGATAAAAGGGTCAAGGGTTGGATTCCCAGCCAAGGGCACATACCTCAGTTGCAGGCACCATCCCCAGCTCCAGTCAGGGCAGGAGCAGGAGACAGCTAATCATTGTTTCTTCCTCATCAATGTTTCTCTCTCTCCTTCCCAACTCTCCCTCACTTCCACTTTCTCTCTCTCTAAAACAAACAAATGAATAAGTAAATAAATGGGAAAAATAACCTCAGATGAAGATTAAAAAATTTTACTTAATTCTTATTAAATATATTATTCCATGTAAGTAGACTTGACCCTTGAACAACACATGGGTTGGGGTACTGACCCTTTGAGGAATTGCAAACCTAAGTATTACTACTAGTCAGCCCTCCGCATCCTCAGATTCCCAATCTTGAATCAAAAATACAGTTGACCCTTGAACAGTGTGTGTTTGAACTGTGAAGGGCACTTATAAAGAAAAAGGAATCAGTGTACAATTGAGCTAACCTATTAACTGTTCAAACTTTTACAATACTGACTTTCTAAGCATGCTCTGGAAAATGGCAATGCCAATTGATAGGGTTGTTGTTTTTTTTTTAAATGAATATCCCAATGATTTTAATTAAAATATTCCTGATATTTTATTATCTAAAAGAAATTGATAACTTGATAAGAATATTTGTTGGCCTTTCCGGGAGAGGTGCAGCTCTTGCCTTTGAATTAGGCAGATTTGTTCAAAACTGAAATAGAGGCTAGAAGACAGAGACATCTGAAGTGTATGTCATTGTGGCTGTTAGCTGCTCACTTTAATTTCATACTCCAAGCAACTGCAGGGGCAGGGACAGCAGAAGTGGCAGAATGACATCAGCCCCCAAAAAGCTCCACATGAAAAAGTGACCCCAGAAAAGAACAGAACGACCTAGAATTGGGGAAAATGAGAAGAAAATATGAACAAAACTAGAACCACCACAGTAATGAAGCTACTTCTAAAAGGTTTGTTGTGTGGAAGAGAAAACATCACTAATTCCTGC
Organism: Myotis nattereri; assembly: GCF_964212035.1. Taxonomy (NCBI): domain Eukaryota; kingdom Metazoa; phylum Chordata; class Mammalia; order Chiroptera; family Vespertilionidae; genus Myotis; species Myotis nattereri. The sequence continues at coordinate 25,391,396 of NC_138090.1, read as the reverse complement.
CGTGATTACAGCTGGATATTAATTGGGATTTACCGATGTCTGCATTCACGCTTCACTTGACAGCTACGGACTTGTTAAAGCTCCCACAGAAACCGGCTGCATTGATCTTCTGTCTAGTTACTACCTGCCTCTTCTTAAATCTGTACTTTCTGAACTAAATGTAAACAAAGGTGGTAACATAAGCCAGTGGTGAAAAATACCTAGAGGACATTATAAGTGAACTCTGTTATGTAGATGAATCACTCACTCATATCCACTGGGAGCAGGTATGATTAAAAGTGATGTAATAAATTTGTATATTAAAAAATAACTTTGGGGAGTTTTGATCTGATCAAGGTGACTTTAGCTACATGGAAAATAATCATAGAAAACACTATTTGAATATACATGGGACCAACTGTACAAGATGTATTAAGAGGCAACTCAGGGCATTTTTTTTTCAATTATTCAGGCAAAAGTCTTACTTGGCATAAATTCAGGTCAAAGTAAGTTGGAGTTGAATTATCCTCCTTTCCCTTGTTGTAACCTCTACTGGTTGTGAGTTATGAGGAGTCAAGGCCAGTTGTATTTTTAGTTACACCAAACAGAGTGAGGGCTACCAGGTAGCCTTTCTTTGCACTTTTGGAAATAATTCTACTAAAGTCTACATTGGGTTATCTTTCCATTGGGCTAACAAAGCAGTCTCTGAAATTGCAAATGAAAAAATACCCATATCTGGGCCCAACACCAGAGCGGGGCCCTTGCACCTGCATTTTAAAAAATATATATACTTTATTGATATTTCACAGAGAGGAGGGAAGAGGGAGAGTTAGAAACATCGATGAGAGAGAAACATCGATCAGCTGCCTCCTGCACACTCCCCACTGAAGATGTGCCTGCAACCAAGGTACATGCCCTTGACCGGAATCGAACCTGGGACCCTTGAGTCTGCAGGCCAACGCTCTATCCACTGAACCAAACCGGTTAGGGATGCACCTGCATTTTTATAAAGCACTCCGGTAATTCTGATGCGTACCCACTATTGCTAACCACTGCTCTAAATAGAAGCCTACGGAGAAGCTGTTAACAGACACAGAAATAATGAGATTAATATAATTGGGTCCTGAAGTTGATGCTATGATTTCTAGCAGTTGAGGCCAATAGGGCCCAAGGTTGGGTTATGTCCTGTTCATTTCCTGACAACCAAATTAATGCCCATTCATATGCAGACAGTGAGCTCTTCTTGGTCGTGGTCTCCAGCGGAAATTCGTCTTGTTGGTTCTTGCAGACAGGGGAGCAGGTACCGGCCCGTGATGTGTCTCATTTGTCTTTCACAAAAGACTCCCTTGATGAATGTAGGAGTTTCCCATTTTTCTCTTTCAAAAGGGCAAGGCATGGTGGTGTTCCAAGCCCTTGAGAGAGCTGGAGAGAGCAGGCAATGTTAATGTGAGCCCAGGTAGGTTGATTTTTTTTTCTCCTGCAATAGAATTGACATCTCCATTATGCAAATCAAGGCGGTTGCTTAAAAGGATGCAGATACCATTGTCTTTTCAGTCCAATATCCTTCACTGTTTTACACTGCTGATTTCATCAACAGCATTAATTTCCATTCAGACCCTGGGTTCCCAGTGATTACTCTGCAGCTGCTCTTTCTGCAGAGAAATGGAGATGCGTCCACTTGAGTTTTATGAAAAGAAAAATAATTCATTTGGGGGGTATTGATATTTGTCGAAGACACTTTGGGAAAAGGTTAAGTAATCAGCTTCCAAACACAAGTCTTGGATGCATGTTTTCTTCCTGGTAACTCTCTGCAGTGTGAAATGTCACCGTTGAGAGGCCCTGCGTGCACAGCTGGCCCCTTCAGCTGGAGGGACAGCTTCCCGCAGCGAAGGTAGCCGGCTTATGCTTGCTCCGACGCCTTTGCACCTGCTCTTGTTTCCTCACGCCTTCCTTTTCCTTGTCCCTGATGTGGCCCAAGCAATTGGCTTTAGACTTAATTTGATTCCCTCCACCTCCACCTAGTGCAGATTTGGGGCAGATTATTCAACTTCTCTGCTCTTCCGTTAATAAGAGACCCCAGGGTATAAGACTGCTAGGAATTAAAACAAGCCGGTGCAAGCCGAATTCTCAGGACAATGTCTCGCACACCCTCAACAATGCGGACTAACTAGTGAGTTAGCTATGGGGCTGCACAAGGGTGAGGAGCGTGAGGCACTTGCTTTCTGAAAGGAAGTACCAAAAACTCAGCTATCAAAATAAATAATATTTTAATGCAATATTTTACCAATTCAAAATTAAGGCAGAAAACTGAGGATGGAAAAAATCCTCACAACTTTAAACAAAGACAGGATCAGTCACAGTGCCAAGACAAGCCATAGTAGAGCCTAAGTCAAAGGGACACTCAGCAATACTGATGCTGTCTTTATTTAAACTTCTGGTATTTTGTTCATTATGGATTTATCTGCATTAATTTTGATCTTGCCTTTATTTAAACGTTTGATATTTTGTTCATCATGGATTTTTTTGCATTCATTTTGAGTTTTTAAAATGTTGCATTAAAATGTAATTTCTCTTGATGACAGGATTTTGGCCCTTCTGGCGAGTGTCTCAAAGATTTCATTCACTTCACCTTAGCTGGGCCTCTGCTGACAATTACCATGGCCCACAGGAAATCTGAGTTCACCCCAGCCCTGTGGGGACCCTCCTATATGCTGGGCTTCAAGTGCTCCACTGGTTTTTGCTGGATGAGTGTGACTTATAAAGTAATTCATGACTTTGTAAGCCTTTATGGCTTTTACACATGCGTATCACAGTCTTCCAGGATAATCTGTAAGCTTTGTCTCATACAGGTGACCCGAAAATGGAGGAAAAGCATCTAAAAGATGAAAGGAAGAAGGGGTGCCACCTATGGTTTTAAAGGTTGTAACATGCACAAGACAGTGGGCGCACCAAGGGGACTGAAAATCCAGCTGAGTCCACCCACAGGTAAAGAACATATGTATTTTTGAATTTGACAATGTCACTTTCTGTAGCCCAAGTTGGAACATCTGTGAGGCTTCATATGACCAGGGGGGCACCTTTTACTGCACAAAGACACCATCTGGGCTAGCAAAGCCCTTGGGACAATATTCTTTGGGTTCACCCATAAATATGGAAAAAGTATTTGACAAAGAAAAACCAACTCTAGTGTGGTATGTAACTGCAGCATACAGAGGGGTTCCCTGAAGCTGAAGAATAAAGTGGGAAGAAGAGTAAAGGTTCTGCCGGGTCCTGGGCTGAGGGGGAATTTCTGGAAGCGCCTGGTGAGCAATCACCTAGAACCAGTTCATGCTTCCAACATGGGGAATGGGGGCAAGCAGGAGGGGTGCTCTGACAGCCTAGCTGGGCAAGTGGACTTGGACGTGAGTCAGGGTGAAGGTATTCTGCAATAGCTCTTTGATCTTTGAAGCCTGGAGCCGAAAGGGGGCACTGTGGGGCAGGAACCGCCCAGCCCTCCCACACTTGGTCTGCATCGTTGGTCCCTGGTCTTCCCACTGCCCTCTAATGCCTCGTAATAATGAGTGGTGTTTAATTATTTCCTAATGATTCGTTGGACATTTTAATGGGAATCTGGCCATTAAATTTACCAAAAGATCCAGCACATGTTCTAGAATCCAGTTACTTCAGTCACTTAACAAAGCACTAAGATAGACCCCCCACCCTCAAATGAATCCCCGAAAGTCAGCTCAGTCATGTCACAAAGATGTCCCTCTTGGGTCTCTAAAACAACCGCATAATTACTTTCTCAAGCATTTACTTAAAGGACAAAAATAATTAAAATCACCAATGAGAAACTGACCAGGATCAGGTCACTTCAGGGAACAATGAGCACAGATAAAACCACATAATGACTTTTTTTTTTTCCATGAGACCTTGTCTCCATTTTTGTGTAGGACTTTAATGCATTAATACAGACGTTTTCTCTGTTGCCAAGTGTCTACAGATAAGATCACGTGGACATCCTTTTGCCCCAGACAAAATGTACTTCCTCTAAAGGTTAGGAGCCATTCCAAAATAAAACAGAAACAAAAGGGGGAAATTATGTGTGAGAATAACTGGGTGCAGAAAGAAGGCCTCTGAACCAGAGCTAGCATTTGTACAGGGAGAGTGTGTGGGGAAGCCTGCCAGGTCTTTTATAATTAAAATACAGTCACAAAACATCTGTACCCAGCTCCACAGAACCTATCTACTTTCCTCACTTTATTAACAAAGTTATTTCACTATCCAACCCAGAGCTTTGTTTCAACTTATTCTGAAAAAGGTTTAAAAAAGGCACATACACATTATACTAAATAACATTATCTATACTAATAAAAGGGTAATATGCTAATTAGACCGGGAGACCTTCAGAAGTCCTTCCGGACAAAGCCATAATGGCGGGGATGAGGCAGAGGCAGTTAGGGGCAATCAGGCCAGAAGGGGAGGGCAGTTGGGAGTGATTAGGCTGGTGGGGGATGGGGGGGCAGTTGGGGGCGAGCAGGCTGGCAGGGTGGGGGCAGTTGGGGGTGATCAGGCTGGCGGGGGGCAGGAGGTGGTAAGGGGTGACCAGGCCAGAAGGGAGGCAGTTAGGGGAGACTGGGCCTATAGGGGAGGGCAGTTGGGGGTGAGCAGGCCAGCTGGGGGGGCTAATTAGGGGGAGCAGGCTGGTGAGGGGGGCACAGTTGGGGACAACCAGGCCTGCAGGGGAGGGCAGTTGGGGGGGTCCAGGTCTGCAGGGGAGTGGTTAAGGGGCGATCAGGTTGGCAGGCAGAAGCGGTTAGGGGCAATCAGGCAGGCAGGGAGGCGAGCAGTTGGGAGCCAGCAGTCCCAGATTGTGAGAGGGATGTCCGACTACCAGTTAAGGATGTCCTAAATCGGCAGTCGGACATCCCCAAAGGGGTCCCAGTTTGGAAAGGGCGCAGACTAGGCTGAGGGACACCCCCCCCCCAGTGCATGAATTTTGTGCACTCAGCCTCTAGTTATTATAATAAAAGGCCATTAAAAGGCAAATGCAGAGGATGAGTGCAAATGCTAAGCAGGTCAGAGCTGAGGATATTATTTCCAACTGAAACTAATACTTCAAGAGGCAGAGAGGCAGATGGCGGCAAGGTGGGATGGAGAAGGAATCCCAAGGATAAAGGCACTGCAGCAAGAAATTCAAAGCATGTTTAAGGTAGAGCGCATCCTCTGGCTGCACATTAGAAACTCCTGTGAAACTCCTTTAAATGCACTGGGCTGAACAAGCAGAGGTTCATATTCAACTGGTCTGGGGTACAGTGTGGGCATTGGTGTTATAATTCAAAACATGCAGCCAGGGTGAAAGACCCTTGATGAGGGCTGGATGAGGGAGAGCTTTGAAGGAAGGAGACCAACATTTACTGAGCAGCCCCTTCATGTGATGGGAATTTTCCTGCTTCTGAACACACAGTATCTCATGTAATCTCACAACGAAGCTATGAATAAGAATGAAGAACTTGAATTCTTTGGGAGCTTACCATAGCTAAAACTGTGCTAGTGGCATTAATGATCTCATTTAGTTAAATGTAAAGTTTGTGAGGTTTTATGTTAGCCTGTCAACCATGGAGACATACTGAGGCCATCTGGGCAAGAGAATGACAGCACAAAAATATGCTTTGATGAAAATCCATCAGCAGCAGCCCTGACTGAAGGGCAAAGAAGGCATTTAGAAGCCAATGTAATTGTCCAGGTCTGCTGGAAGGAAAGATTTACTCTCTCAGTGCTTAGGGAATTTCTCTGCCAACTTTTCTTCCGTTATTTGTCTCTTATTGATTTATAGGAACTCTTTTTATATTAAGGACAGGAATTGCTATATCTATTGCAAAATTCTGGGGTCATCTTGTCATTTGTCTTGTAAACGTATGGTCTTCCAAATATATAGGAACTTTAATTGCTTATATATTTCCATTTATAGGTTCTGTGATTGGAGCCTTCTTTAGGGAGGCGCTCTCTAATTCAAAATTATATTTTTACAAATGTCTTATATTATCTTTTGGTATATTTATTGTTTGTTTTTCATTTTAAGATACCATATCCATCTAAAAATGTACACAGTAGTCCCTCCTTATCCACAGTTTTGCTTTCTCAGGTTTCAGTTACCCACTAACACTATCAGAAAATATTAAAGGGGAAATTCCAGAAATAAACAATTTATACGTTTCAAATTGTACTTCGTTCTGAATGAGTGACAAAATATTAAGCTGTCCATCTTTGTCTAGACCGGAAATGAATCATCTCCTTGTCCAGAATATACACACTGTACATGTTCCCCCCGCCCATTAGGCATTTAGTATCCATCTCCACAATCTAAGGGAGAGAGACCCCATTCACATAATTTTATATCATTATATATTGTATAATTGCTTTCTTTCCTTATTAGTTATTACTCTTAATCTCTTACCATGAATAATTTATATGTTAAACTTTACCATAAGTAAGTATATATAGGAAAATAAAAACAGTATATACAGAATTCAGTACTAGCCTTAGTTTCAGGCATCTGGGGGTCTTGCAGTATATCCCCTGCTGATAAGGGGGTACTGCTGTGTCACTACAGATTATGAGGTAGGAAGCTAATGATGTTTTCCCCAAATGTATATCCAATTGTCCCAATTCCATGTATTTGAATAGACAGCTCCTTTCAGGATAATCTATATTCATTAGTGAGGATGGGAAAATTGCCCCTGACCTTTAAGGTGTGATTTAATACCTGTTTTTAGCAATCATCTCCAGAATAATGTGGCAGATATGTGTGGTGTTTGAATGATGTTAATGTTCTCCCTAACCTCTGGCATTTGTGGTTCAGCTGTTATGCTACGGTTTTCCCCATTAGAATTTTAAAACAATTATTTTGTGTGCATCCAGGAGCCCCTTGGCTTTGGGAATATTTTAAATTCAAACTCAAGAGTGGAAAGGAGGCATGTAAATCTTCACTAACAAATCCTCAGGGATGGCATGTTTACTTTCTCTTCTACCTCAGATCTATAAAAATATGTGGCTGACAATGACTTAATTAGAATAAATCTAGCCCTGACATCAGACCCGTTTGTGTCTAGTATATAGAATGTGTACCTTTGGAATCCCACAGACCTTAAAGCAATTTCCTGTGACTAAATATTCAATTAAAATACAAAGATATGAGGGGGAAAAATGTTAACCTGAGATGAACCTGCACCAAAGTAGTCAGAACTGGAATTCAGAAGCAGTTGATTCATTCTTCCAAAAAAAAGCACTCATTATAGTAAAAAAACAAAATTAAAAAGAAATTACCATGCTCTGAGCCAGGCAGAGTGCTGTGTGCTTTCTATATTTCTATCTAGTCTTCACAGAAGCCAGGCATGCTAGCTACTGTTATTCTGATAAAAACTGATGTAGAAACTGGGGCTCAATGTCTTGTCCATGCCTCTGTCCTGACAAGGTGGAGTTGGGTGGATGCCCTCAAGGGGATTCCTCTGACCTCTATTATGTACTTTTGTCTTTGTTCACATATGAAAGACCACCCTGGCATAAGGCCACATCCACAGGCTTGGGAGAAGCTAAGGGGTTACAGCGGCTTCCTGCGTCCTCCTCTGCAGCCTGTTGTCAGCATCACTTTCTAACTAGCACTGTGTTCAGTGATGCCAGGTTGAAGCTTAAAACCAGCCATGGCAAGACAATTCCTACCACAGAAACTGCTACAAATCACTGCTTTGCTCTCCACCCTCCAAGTCAGTTAGTGGCTACACTGCTGCCTCCCCACTTTGGAAGCATTATTTCAGGTGGTTAAGCCTTGGAGCTGCTTTTGGTCCAAGGAGCCATGGTGTGTGGGGAAGGACAGGAAGGAATTCATGGAATTCATTCAAGCTAGCTCAGGTGTAGGTGTGGGTAAGGGGAGGAAAAGGGAGCCAGATGTGACTACACTGAGTCTCAGAGCTAAACCCTGATGTTTTACAATTTTTCTAGCCAGGTTTTGTGTCTCTCACATCTATCCTATCTAATAAAAGAGAAACATGCAAATTGACCATAACCCTGAGCCCCTTCCCATTGGCTAATCAGCAGGATATGCAAATTAACTGCCAACCAAGATGGCGGCCAGCAGCCAGGCAACTGAAGCAAACAGGAGGCTTTCTTGCTCCAGTGATGGAGGAAGCCAAGGTTCCCCACCTGCCGCTGCCGGCCTCTGAGCTTGCACTCTAAGCAACTATGTTGCAATTATAGAACCTAAACAAACCCCAGAAACCTGCTTTCAGTCGTCAGAGCTGGAGCGAGCAGGACTGCAACAGTGTTACAATTATAGAAGCCAAACAAGCCCAGATATGTGCTTTTAGCAGCCGAGGTCTCAGAGCTGGAGCCGAGCCTCAGAGCTAAAGCCGGCTCTCAGCTCCAGTGACAGCCATAGAAGGTAAATAAATCCCAGAATAAAAAAAAAAGAAAAAAAGGAGAGATTGGGAGCTTGTCACCCACCAGCCTGAAAACGGCCCTCAGCCCCTCACCCAGACTGGCCAGGCACCCCAGTGGGGACCCCCACCCTGAAGGGGGTGTGACCAGCTGCAAACAGCCATTATCCCCTCATCCAGGCTGGCCAGGCACCCAAGCAGGACCCCCACCCTGATCCAGGACACCCTTCAGGGCAAACCAGCCGGCCCCTACCCATGCACCAGGCCTCTATCCTTTATAGTAAAAGGATAATATGCAAACTGACCCTAACAGCAGAAGGACTGGGAATGACTGGTCACTATGACACACACTGACCACCAGCGGGCAGACGGTCAATGCAGGAGCTGCCCTCTGGTGGTCAGGGCGCTCTCACATGGGAGGAGCTCTGCTCAGCCACAAGCCAGGCTGATGGCTGCCAGTATAGCAGTGGTGGTGGGAGCCTCTCCTGCCTCCTCAGCAGCGCTAAGGATGTCCAACTGCAGTTTAGGCCTGCTCCCTGCTGGCAAGTGGACATCCCCCAAGGGCTGCCAGGCTGCCAGAGAGATGTCTGGTTGCCATCTTATGCCCAATCCCCCGGGGAGCGGGCCTAAGCCAGCAGGTGGTCATCCCCTGAGGGGTCCCAGACTGCAAGAGGGCACAGGCCGGGCTGAGGGGCCCACCCCCTCCCCCCGAGTGCACACATTTTTGTGCACCGGGCCTCTAGTATATATATAAAAGGCTAATATGCAAAGTGACCCCACAGGAGTTCGACCAGGAGACCAGGTGTTCTATCACTCACTATGACATGCACTGATCACCAGGGGGCGGTGTGGAACAAAGGAAGGCCCTGGCCGGCAGCTGGAAGGCCCAGGTCAGCCCTGATCACTGGCCAGGCCTAGGGGGACCCTACCCATTCATGAATTTCATGCACTGGGCCTCTAGTATTACATAAAATTGGATAACTTCAAATTGACCAAGTTTTGGGGAAGTCTTGGAGCATATTATAAAATATTTTTTCTATGCAAGGGAAAAAAAAATGTTGGTATATTCCTTGCCATGCTGCAATACTTTAAAATCAGCTCAACCTCCTTTGAGAAGGGGAATGATCAGAATTCATATCACTAGAAATCATAATTTTATGTAAACTGGATAGATATAGATCAAATATTTGATAGAGCATTTAAGTGAATAAAGACATAAAAATTATTTTAAAAGAAATTTAGTTTGTTGCTCAATAGTAGCAGTTGTTGAACTTTTTGGTCTCAGGACCCTTTATGTTCTTAAAAATGTATGAGGATCCCAGAGGCCTTTTGTTTGTGTGGGTTATATATTACCACCATTTACATACTCAAAATTAAAACTATGAACCTAAAACATTTAATAATCCATTTAAAAAAATAAACCCACAACTTAACATAAATAATACATTTTTTTAATTTTAAAAACACTTATCTTTTCCTAAACAAAAGACAATGTAGTGAGAAGAGTGGCACTCTGTCTGGCTTTAATGTCTGTATTGCTGGAAGACAGCTGGGTTCTCTTATTGCTTCTGCATTCAGTCTTTCGCAGTAGCACCTACCAGGTAGCCTCTGGTACATTTGTGAGAAATGAGAGGAGGAAAGGCATACAGCATCTAGTGCTATTATGAAGATCGTTGTGACTTATGAACCCCTTGAAAGGGTCTCAGAGATTCCAGATTCCACATTTTTAAGAAGTCCCTGCCCCCCCACCCCCCAAAAAAAAGTTTCCCAGGGGTCCAAGATGGCGGCTGAGTCGGTGGATGTTACATTCACCAACAAGGACAAAACTGGAATTAAAATTAAAATATAGAACAATGACCATAATTATGATCCTGAGTATTCAGGGCTTGTTGGCTCCTTTCCTTACACACATGTTTTCTTCTATTATGATTATTTAAGTGGTCATAATGAACTTTTCATTTTCATTATAAGCCACCTCATTTTTTCCCCTCTAGGACATAAAGAATACAACTGAAAGTGCTTGAGGCAATTTCTTATCTGTAACTCTCCTCTCATTTCTCTGAACCTTCTCCTTCTCCCTCAGAGCCTGACACTTCCTCTAAGCACAGAACTTATGTGGCCCAATTCACATGAAATAGGCAGTAAACACTATGGGTTCAGGACTGACCAATGCTTTTAATAGTTATAATCAACAAAGTGGACACCTCTTACCTCCCAACCTAGAGTCATGAGGCTTATTCCTGAATTTTCACTAATGCCAGTGAGGAAAGTGCATCCACTTACCCCGAGCCCCCTACATGCTTTGTTAGTTCCCCCACCTCTATTGCCATCCTTCCCAGAAATTGAAAGATATTAGGACAATAAAACACAGCTCTTCATCAGCAAAAAGTCAGGAAGCCTGGGTGAGGATTAATTTTAGCATTGTCTTGTTTACTCTAAATGGGACAATTTGTGCTCACCATCTGAATTCAATTAATCTGATAAGACAGGAAATTAGCAGCCAAAATTGCCTATCTGTTAGGTGGACATGACCCAACAGCATTTGGAGAGAAAATGTGATGGCTGCCCTAATTTCTCAAGTGTCATCTAATCAAAAGGAAAAATGGAAAAACAATGTCAATATTATCTCAAGCTATAATGGCCCAGCATCTCTCCTTTCCCAGCTGCATAGGGCCTTGAGCATTTCAAATGTTTTATGAGGTAAATTATTTACTCATTCAAACACTGGGTGCCTACTATGTGCCAGCCACTGTTAAGGGAATGGGGATGTGGCAGAAGCAACTGAGACAAAATTCTTGCCTTCATGAGCTTACTTATAGTGGGTGGTTAGAGACAGGATCTCAGGATAAAAACAGGGAGTTCTAGGTGTGGGGGGGGGGAGGTGACAGTGAAAGGCTGGGATTTTAAATAGAAATGGGAGAGGCTCAGAGAAGGACACACTGAGATTACACCATTTGAGCACACCTAAATGGAATCAAGTTGTTCATAGACTATAATTTATTTTATTTTTTGTTATTACTCACCCAAGGATATTTTTCTATTCATTTTTAGCAAGAGTGGAAGGGTGGAGGAGAGATAGAGAAACACCAATGCCTGCAAAGAAGGTATGTGCTCTTGACTGGAATTGAACCCATGACTCTAGAGTTCATGGGCCTATGCTCAATCCACTGAGCCAAATGGCTAGGGCATGTAGATTATATTTTATCTGCTAAAAAGGAAGTGCCCAAACTCATCCAAATCAGATTCACCCTGGGGGCTTGCTTACAAACCTTAGGAGTTGCTAATTAATAGGTCCTAGGTGGGGCCTGAGAATCTGCAAGTTTAACAAAACATTCCTTTCCCTCAGGGTGTTTGGGAACCAAAGTTTTAGGAGCTGGATGCCCTTTAAATAAATTTACATAATAATTAACTTTACTATTTTTTCAATGTATTCAGCACTTCCACAAATCAGGCTCTGTGTGGTGTCTGGGGATTTATCTGGGGGAAAAGACAGAGTCCCTTTCTTGAAGAAGCACACTGTTTAAAGGGATTTATACAAATTAATCAAACAGCCACACAAATGTAAGTTCAAATGGCAGTAAGGGCTTTAAGGAGGACTAAAGGAAGGAATTGGGCCCTGTAACAGAGTGTCCAGAGCAGCGGATCAGGAATGCCTTCAGGGTAAGAGTCAAATAATGAGTAGGAGGTGTGGACCAAAGGGGTCACATGCTAACCTGACAAGCTCAGGGAAGGCCTGCATGGCGGTATTGCAAACTCAGAGACCTAAAGTAACCACAAAGGATGGTCTGAAATTAAACTTTAACTAAAAGCAGTTATGGTGGATAGTTACATCCTAGGCCCGTATCTTCACTGACAAGATCAACCTTTACCTTAACTGGGCCTATCTGTCTTTTTGCATCTATAATAACATGCCCTTAAAATCACCTTGGGGCACAACCAAATGTACCTGGGCTCCAGGACAGATACCACAAATTCCTGAATTGTTATGTTAATTGTTCCTACACCCACCAAAGTATGTGTATACCATTGTACTTTTTATCCAATCCCAGAGGTTTCCCTGCTTTGCTTTCTCCTGGCTCTCTAGTGCAGTGATGGGGAACCTTTTGAGCTCAACGTGTCAGCATTTTGAAAAACCATAACTTAACTCTGGTGCCCTGTCACATATAGAAATTTTTTGATATTTGCAACCATAGTAAAACAAAGACTTATATTTTTGATATTTATTTTATACATTTAAATGCCATTTAACAAAGAAAAATCAACCAAAAAAATGAGTTCTCATGTCACCTCTACACGCGTGTCATAGGTTCACCATCACTGCTCTAGGGTATCACCAATGGATTTCATGTAACCCACCTAAGTCCCATTCCTTTGACTGCAGTGTATAAATACAGATGTAACCCGCCTTTCTCTGGAGCACTATCTCAATTTGTTGAGATTCTGCTTCCCGGCATATGTCGACAGTTTGGCTCAAATAAACTCACAAAAATTCTATACAGGTTTCAATGTTGTTGTTTTTTTTACGTTAACAGAGGAAAAACATCCTAGAAGAGGGAAAAGCATGTGACAAGGGCCTGAGATAAATGAGAGGCCTCTGATGAACACCCCCCCCTCCCCCCCCCACCACCAATATGAATTTTCTAGAAAATTCTCTCCATCTCCAGTCTTGGCTGAAGTCAGCCTTTCTCCTGAGGTTACTTTTCTGTGTGTCTCTCTGCCTAGCAGAATTGTTGCCACTGAGGCTTTTAAGCAGGGATGTTAGTTACTTGATGGGCTTGTCCCTTAGAATGGACTATGGGGTTGGCACACAGAAGATGGGCTGGGCTTGGGGGGAGGCTGGAGGGTCTGAGATTGGCTTTAAGAGAGTGTTGTAAAGGTTTAGGTAGAGAAAAGAAGGCCTAACCCCAGGTGAGGGATGCAGAGGAAGAGCAGAATGTATGAGCAATGTGATTAGAGGCAAAATTTGCACCTGAACATATGGTGGTCTGATTATGGGTCAATGGTTAAGAGCTTTGATGTCTATGCTAGGGTTAAACTCCAGGTTCTATACCAATTGTTTGATTCAGGGCAGTAATTTTTTCACCTCTGTAAAGCCCAATGTCTTTATCTGTTGAATGTGGAGACAGGTAAACCTGCCTCCATGGATAGCTGTGAAAACCAGAACCGAGATATAATCCCATAGTATTGAAATAGTCCTTCAGGGAAACCATAAAAGATCAACAAATGGTAATGTTAATGGTAGAATGTTAGACCTTGGTCACTGAGTTCAGCTAAGCAAGTATTCACAACCAAGAACTCTAACACAAGAAGTTTATTTAAAAAGTCACAGAGGTAGAAGAAGTGAGCCAGCTGGGCTGCATGGACTCAGGAAACAAGTTACAGAGGCAAAAGACGGGCCTTGGAGTTTAGGGGGGAAAAGGCAAAGATAATGCATCTGAGGGAAGAAGATGAAGAAAAGAGGGGGGTATGCTCTAGAGCAGTGGTTCTCAACCTTCCTAATACTGCGACCCTTTAATACAGTTCCTCATGTTGTGGTGACTCCCAGCCATAAAATTATTTTTGTTGCTACTTCATAACTGTAATTTTGCTACTGTTATGAATCGTAATGTAAATATCTGATATGCAGGATGTATTTTCATTGTTACAATTGAACATAATTAAAGCATAGTGATTAATCACAAAAACAATATGTAATTATATATGTGTTTTCCGATGGTCTTAGGCGACCCCTATGAAAGGGTCATTCAACCCCTAAAGGGGTCGCGACCTACAGGTTGGTGACGCACAGGTTGAGAACCGCTGCTCTAGAGAGAAAGAGCTTGCCCCTGACCCTTGTCTGTTTTCTAAAGGCAGGGAATTTAGGGGACGTGTCAGGGAGAAATCCCAATAGAATATTTATCAGTTTTCCTGGTGTGCCCTTTAGAGTCATGGTCTCTACTGATTGGTTGGCGCTATGGTAGGGGGTTATTAGTCATTGCATCTGGTCCTGATGTCAGTCATGGTGTCACTTTGTCTGGTTTTGCTGCTTTTCTGAACTTGGAGCTGAAATACAACTGCGGCCTAGATGTTAACGCTAATTTGACAGAACTCTATCTATGGTCAATAGATTATTTGATATGGGTCAGAACCTCATTGCCTTGAAGGCTTAAAGCTCAAGGGTGTGCTCATGCAAGGGCTTATATGGGAGTCCTATGAGGCTATTACCTGGCTCCATTGTTCTTCTTCTAAGGGGGTCTACACTGTCTGACTAGCAGTGTGAAAGGTCAGGGATCTAAAATGACTAAGGATATGCTAGGGGAGGAAAGGTCACCTCCAGGGTCAAGTCTATAATTGTTGTTTTTTTCCAGTTTTGCCTGTTGCTAGGCACCTGTGATTTTCCACGTGGTGACATTGTATACGTGGTTTATTGTTTCTGCTCTGCTTGTGCCTGTCTAACTGCCTCTTCTATCAATAGGCTAACTTGAAATCGTATCATTAAAACACATCTTCACTTTTATATAGCCGCATGTGGCTCTGCTTTCAAATGGGCCACCCTGTGGGTTTCTTAATAATTGATATTGTTTTAGAGCTATTTTGCTTGATTAAAGAAGCAATATACACCACAACCAGGGTGAAAGAATGCTCAATAAATATAATCTTTGTGATTTCCTGAAAAAAAGGGAAAGAAAAAAACAAGCACTGAAGTTATGAGACAAAAGTCTCTTCTTTAAACACCAGTTATAAGCAAACAGCACAGCAACGCCATTGGACATTGGGTTATCTGAGTGGCAGTGTGCTTACTGTCAAGTATTAATAATTGGGTATGGAAATGGAAAAGTTGTTTTTCAGCAAACTCATCAGTTGGCTCTGACAGTAAAACTCCCTTCCAAAATCCCCACATGGTTGACCTTTCCACACAGAATGTTTGTGCCTGAAATTCCTAGGCCCATTAAATAGACTAGATTTCCCACATTGACTCCTCTATGGCTTATCTTTTTCTTTTTTCTTCAAGTTTTGAGAAAAGCTATTTAAGTGTGTCCAGCTCAATCTTCATGAATCAGGGGTTGTTCTCCAGTTTAGTGAACCATTAGGGGCCACACAGGCCTATAAACCAAATGATTATGATTTGCTGGTTGTTTCTGTGCAACCTGGTGGACCTGAGACCCGGAAGGAGAGAAATTAAATGAGCTCCAGACCGCAAATCTGGACAGCTATAAAATCTCTAAGGATACCATAAAACAGAATTTTTCAGACTTTAAAAATTCAAGTTTTAACAATATAGAAAAATACACCTGTGGTATTAAGTTGCAAGTGGAGAATGCAATGCTCTACGTGAGACATAAACCAAATATCCCCTCTGCCTGAGATGCTGTCCTTCCAGCCCCCTCTTTCACATAATTCAGAGCTACTCACCTTTACCTCTGCAGAGGTACAAGCGGTCCTTGTCAATCTCTATCCCTTGGCCTCTCAATCCTTTGCAGACCATATCACTCCCTAACACTGAGTCATACATTTGTGTAAATTAAAAATTTATCATCTGTATCCCTCACTTGAATCAGTTTCTGTTTGGCTGGAGCCTTTTATTTGCCCTGCATCCCCAATGGTTGGCACTGTGTCTGGCACAGAGAGTTATTCCATAAATTTTTGTTGAATAAACAAGCAGCACTCTAATATTGGTTAAATGAATGAACTATCTAAAAATCATTATGAAAATTAAGAGAGATAATGGATGGGAAAGCACTTTGTAAACTCTAAGGCACAACACAAATGTTTATTTATTACCATTATGATATGTGAGAAGCATCAGATTAAAAATAATTTGCAATGACAAGATTTTCATATGGATCACTTAGGTAAGAAGAGATTAATCCAGCTAAAGAGGCTGGAATATAAATTATTGCCTCCCAATTGCAGTGGCATGGATGATTGGACAGTAGTATTTTTATTGGAATTGATTTGTAGTCAATATTCACATAGAATTTATTACAGAGTTTTTTTTCTAATTATCGTAAGTGAACAACTCTGGTCAAAGACTTTGCAGAGAAAGATAAAAGAAGGGCTTCTATAAGTAAGACTGGCTCATAAGTGCTACATTCCACTCAAGTGCCATAAATTATTTCCTTATTTTCATTGACAAATCAGCAATACTATGATTTCCAGAATTTTATTTCCAGAATTTTCTGGTCTTAGGTGTATATTATGTCCTTCTTTTCTTGATTATTCATTCTAGGTACTGCCTTTTTTTTTTTTTTTTAAATAGAAGCCCATTATTCTGGGCTGGGGCTCAATCAGAAGTTATAGTTTTGGTCAATTTTGCCTTGTTAGGGGGCAGGGTTGCTGACTAGATCCAGTTCAAAAACATTGCTCGCAGTCTAAGCCACCAGGAGAAGAAGCCCAACTCTGGGAGTACCCTGAGCACTCATCTATAAGATTGACTGAAAGGTCACCAGAAATGCAATCAGATGAACAAAGTTTTAGTTTATAGACTTCATCCAGGGGGAATATGACATATGTGATTTAGCTGTACCATGTTTTCTTCAAAACACTAGTGGGGATGGGACCTAATCCCTCAAAGGATTTGTGTCAGTGGGAACAATCACTAAAGTGTCTTCCAGGAAAAAGTAACTATAGGATTTTATTTGCTAAGTGGGACAGAACGTAGGCCTGGAATTGTTTATGAAAGTATTCCTAGCACCTAGAGCAGGCCCTGGTCATTGTAGGCATAGGGTCGATAATTGTGGAAGAAATGTTTGTAATTCAAGGGTAGAGTTGAATTGCTCAAGGCAAGGGAGGAATAGGGAGGGCACACAGGTTCCCTTTCCTTTTCTCAAATACAGGGCTCACCCTCTCCTTCTTAATAAACATCTAGAATTAGTAAAGAATACCAGTTAGAAATGACATCACATTAATTGCCTGTCCAAGGCACCCAAGCTCTATCCAACCCCATTTGCCCCAACCCAAGTTTATTAATTCCTACAGCTGTCATTTCTCCTAGCCATCAACTCCTGTTTGGATGATAAGCCACCAGTCTGACTTTTCTCCCCTGTGTAAGTAGAACTAAATGAATCATTTGATAATTCAAACGGAGTCTCTCCTGGTTCAAGACCTGCTTGTAAATATGTGGGTGTCTGTGTGCTTTCGTTTCCTGCCATTTAGCGACCATGTGTCACTACCTCTTCCATCGCATCTCAGAGCCCTCTGGAGCTTCCCTGTGTTGCACATTGGCCTGATCTTCAGACAGAAACAACAGGGGAAGGATGGGTCCATGAGTCGATGTGGACCCTTTGCAGAATCCTAAACTCTCGGGCCCAAAGGAAATCAGATGTTTGTAGATCATAATAAACCACTTTCTCAGGGAAATGCAAGACTATTTTACATGGCATAAGGATACAATTTTGAGTGTTACTGCTTAGTTGAGGTGGGATAAGTCAACAATAAGTAATACGCAAAATCTATGTGTATATAGGTATAGAAATGAGATCAGAAAAAGTTGACACCCAAAAATCAGAAGTTGAGAAATGAATGACGAAAGTTGGAGAAATGGGGCAGGAATGCTTCCAGCAAGCCAGCCTCACATACCCATCAAATAGATGAAGCACTAGGAGCTACAGCACTTGGGGCAGGACATCCAGTTGCCTGAGTGAGCTCAGTGTGAGTGAATCCTGTGCACTTTGGCTGCAGTCTGACCCTGAGCTCCTGACAAGTACAGACTACTTTGTGTTGTCACGGTGACAATTTCAGAAATTCTCTTTTTCCTATTTTTAAAAAATTGGTGGAGCGGGTTTTGGAGGTTCTTCAGAATAAAGAGGATTTGTTTGCAGAAGATTTATAGACAGAGTGACTCACAAAGTAGTGGAAATGTGGAGGAAAAAAAGGTAATGGGAAAATGTAAGCACAAGTTGCCGGTCTGATAAAGAAAAGAAAGGGGAGAGAAGAAATGGGAAGAGAAGGGAAACAGAATCTTCAAAAATGTCTTTGGCACTAAGAAGCAAGTCTATAAATGTAAATCATGTGTAAATAATTCTTATCATGAGAAAGCACGCCGAAGAGGAGAGAAGATGATAGATAGAAGCGTGTCTTGAAAAAAATGAAGCACCCTGTAACTTGCAGGAGAATGATTAAGTGCTAAATCTGCAGAGATGCCTGCCTTCATGCTCACAGAAAGGCTCCGCATCCAAACATGGACTCACACCTACACCAGTACATATGCCCAAGAATTGAAACTCTCGCATCTTGTCCATGGAAACCGACATCCATAATTCATGCTTTGTACTTCATGATTTTAAATGATTTAAATTTCACAATGGGGATGGCTTAATGAGGGAAGTTTCCCATTGTACAGCAATGGTTGTAATTCTCAGATGCCCAAAACAAACCATATTTCCTGTGGGCATATTATTGCAGTGAAACATAGCCAACATCCCAAACTGTAAAACCTGGGCTTGTCGCCTTCTCCACATAGAGCTGTTTCCTAAATATACATTTTATTCCACCCAAACACAGCATGACAGGGCCGTCTTAGCACTAAGAGAGTCATTAAATACTCGTGTTATACTGTTTTAATTACAAGCTGCCCCCTTTTCAGGCTTATTTCGGTAGATTATTGCCCTGCTGTGTAACAGTGTATAAAGAAACAGCAGTATCTCTTGCTGGTATATTGTGGAAATTAAAATTCTCAATACTACTTCAGTAATTAATTTCCAAAGAGAAACCAGTTTAGTTTAATAAAGAGATTAATGAAAATGTTGCAGAAGATATATTTCTCAGGAGGTGTAGTACATTATTTTCTTGTATTTGAAATAATAGAACCATTTCAAAGGACTAGCCTTAATCTCAATGCTGTTGAACTTCATATATAAATGCTTTTTAGGGAGTTTAAAGAAGCAGGATAAACCAGATCAGTACATCCCCAAGGAACAGATGGATTGAGTGGTTCTCTAGTGGCAATGTTCTCTGGATGGTACGTGTGTGTGTGTGTGTGTATTGAAGAGCAAATTTAAGAGAAGGAAGTTGGTTACAGGTCAAAGATGAGGTTATGAAGAACTGTATTCAGGGTCTTGGGGTGAGAAAGATGGGCAGTGTATGAGGCTATGAGGCCATATGACCTAACCCACGACTGCTACCAACCCACTAAGGTGAATAGATAACTCCTTTTACAAAGTGCTTTTCACATATATTACTACATTGATTCTTTATAACATCTCTAGGAGGTGTGTATTATCATCACCAAATCATTTTGTACATGAGGAAATTCAGGTAAAATGTCAGGTGATTTTCCTGTAAATTAAAGAGCAAGGACCCAAATTAAAAATTTATTCCAGATTCTATGTTCTTAAAACGTACCATGTTTACTTGGTCAAATGCCCATTCAGGATTTTCTGGGGCATTCCCACACTATATCAACTGGAGTAAGGATTTACTGTGATTGAGGTGGCCTGGGAAGATTCAATGGACTGAGAAAGTGGTTTTTGGTACAAGAATAAAAAGGAGGAGGAGAAAGATGGTGTTACTTACAACATAGGGCTTATACTCTCTTCCACCTCTCCCATGAGGTATCCCATGGAGTCATCAAGATGTAGGGACACAGAGGCATGGTGTGTTGTAAAGAACCTTGACTGATGACAACAAAACGTCCAAAGAAACTTCTTGGTGCCAACAGAATTAGGCATTGATAGCTGGGACCAGGTGAGCCATCAGTGATTCTGGGAGCACTGTGAAGCCTGGATCACCAACACTCACACTTCCTTATCTTCTCTGCAGCCTCTGCACTGGGGCGGTCCCAGAATTGTGGGAATCCCTCCTCTGGGTTCCCACAGCACTCTGGACCCTGCTGCAACACTTTCCATACCACTCTACTAACTGTTCATGGATGTTATTCCTTCACCAGACTGCCTCTTTCTATCTTCCATCCCCAGGTTTAAATAGATGACCTGGCACAGTTTAGATAATCAATAATGGAGACCAAAAGGAAAGTGCGTCTATTATGCTTCCAGAAATAATGTTACATAATATTTTAATGACATTTTATAATAAAATTTTGTGATGACAGAATTTGCTCTGCACTTAAGATATTCTCTGGAGTCTTGGGAAGGAGAATTTTCATGTGGAGGCGTGCCATCCAGTGAGTTCTCTGCAATGATGTAAATCATGTTATGCCACAATACAACAGTTGAATTTTAAGAAGCCTCATGTTTCAAAAATTGTGATAGAAAATTTATTTTCTAATTGAAAGGAGATGTTTGTGAGACCTGGACTCAGTAAGCCATAGTTTTTTCTGTTTAAAACATCCACAATAAAGGCATCTTTATAGATAAAAGTGCATTTGATTCCTGACTACCCAAGCTGAGGAGGTTGGCTGGTCAGAGTGGAATAAAACAAACCTTGATAAGGCTTTGAGGACTCTCCAATCTTTCTGCTTTGGCCGTGCTCTTGCAGTGCAGCGGTGGCCAAGTTCATCTCCAACAATGGAGAAGCAATGGATGCCAGGCAGAACCCCAGGGCTGGACAGGCAAGCAAAGCAGCTCTTGGTCTCTCTGTTGTGCTCCTGGCCACTAATTCCCGGTGAACCTATGCCCAGCTTCCACTGTTACACCCAACAGCGGATTATGGAATGTAGATTACATTCTTAATTAGTCAATCTTATTATGTTCAGTTAAAGTCTGCTAACATTTTAGTGTAAGAGGAATGCCTGCAACCTGGGAAAACTACTGAGACAAGAATGTCACACACATACTCAACTTTGTATTTCACTTCATGTCATTAATGCTCTCCAAAAAAATTGTATATAAGTTTTATATACAACTATATACATGCTATATATTTAAATGCAAAATTGAATGTTGTTATAATTTATATCACACAAAAATAAGTATCTGTGAGATTGTGTGTCCTGACTGTTAGTTTGGGAAAAGTATGGGCACTGTGGGAACAGCTGTGATGCTTGCCCTGGTGTACTTGAGCCAACTGGCGGCAACATTTCTATGAACAGAACCAAGATGTGCCAGACATATCAGCTACACATGGCCCGTGAATAGAATGTTACCATCCAGTTGGTCATTTTCTGGTTTGTGTTCCCAGGGAACTTCCTAAACTTCTTACTTACATATTGCAAAGGTTACATATGACATGGACATGGAAACACACACATATGTATGTGCATGTATGCATATCCATTATTGCACTAAGTCAAACTGAAATGCAGTTATTTTTAATGTTTGTAATATTTGATATGTCAATTGCTATTATCAGGGGATTGCTCTGTTCTAGTTTCTGTGTTAATATCAATGTGTATACATGTTGTACACTTGTTGTGTATGTGTGTGTGTGTACATGTGTATCCATTTCTACCTATATATCTATAAACCTTTAATCTTTACAATAGCCCCTGGGAGGAAATATGAGCAACATTATTTTATAAGTGAGGTCATCAGGGCTCAGAGAGATAAAGTAACTTGCTCAAGGTACACAGCTGTGAATAACTGAGGTGAAATTAATACCAAAGCCGGGACACCTTAACTATCACTTTATCCTTCCTCCTTTTCATGGACAGGGACCATGTCTTATTTGTAATTGCATTTGTAATGCCTAGCTTAATGCTTAGAAGATAAATTGATGGTCTGTTGAATGTTTGAGCAAACATATTCATGAAGAAAGGGAGTTGAGGTGATGTAAACATAGCAGGCGATGTTTACTTCTTATTTGAAATATTTCCTTGTTGGTAGAATAACTAAATATAACTGAGGGTCCACCATCTCCCACAGTCATGTGGCCAAACTCGGGGATAAATTGTAATCATCTACTATTCATGGTCATCCCATTTCCCCCATAGTGATTGGCTTAGGGTAGACATTTAACCTGGTCTGGCCAATGAGGCATGAGGGCACATGTGCTTCTGAGAAAGGGGGAACACAAGAGACACAGGGAAGAGGTGCTCTGTTCTTAGACCTTAAGCTGATATGCTTGCCTGTGACACCCATGGCTTTGTAGCTGTCCTGCAAACATGGAGAGAAAACCTGAGAATAATCCAGCAAGTTAAGAATGACAGAACACAAAGATGGAAAGAACTTGATTCTTTTAACCAATGAAGTAAAAGACCTACACTTGGAAATTTATAAAACATTGTAGAAAAAAATTGAAGAAGATACAAATAAAGTAGAAGCATACACCATGCTCATAAAAAAGAATTAACATAGTTAAAATGTCCATACTACCCAAAGCAATCTACAGATTCAATGCAATACCTGTCAAAGAAAATGATGGCATTTTTCACTAAAGTACAATAAATAATCCTAAAACTTATATGGAACCTTACCCCAAATTGCCACAGAAATCTTGAGAAAGAAGAATAAAGTTGGAGGTATCATGCTATCTGATATTTAACTTATTACAAGGCTATAGTAATCAAAACAGCATGATACTGGCATAAAAAAACAGACATATAGATCAATGGAACAGACTCGAAGGCCCAGAAATAAAACCAAATCTTACTGGGCAATTAATACATAACAAAGGAGGCAATAATATACAATACAGTGAAGACAGTCTGTTCAATAAACGGTGTTGAAAAATTGGATAGGTACATGCAAAAAATTAAAACTAGACTATCTTCTTATACCAAATACAAGAACAAACGCAAAATAGAATAGATTAAAGACATAAATGTAAGACTTGAAACCATAAAACTCCTAGAAGAAAAAAACAACAACGTAGGCAGTAAACTCTCTGACACTTCTCTTGGTAATTTTTTTTTAAAAAATATTGTTATTGATTTCAGAGAGGAAGTGAGAGGGAGAGAGAGATAGAAACATCAATGATGAGAATCATTCATCTGCTGCCTCCTGCACACCTCCCACTGGGGATAGAGCCCGCAACCCTGGCATGTGCCCTTGACCGGAATCGAACCTGGGATCCTTTAGTCTGCAGGCCAATCGATGCTCTATCCACTGAACCAAACCAGCTAGGGCAGTAATTTTTTAAATATACCTTTTTGAGCAAGTGAAATAAACAAATGGAACTACACCAAACTAAAAGGTTTTTGCACAGTGAAGAAAACCATCAATAAAACAAAAAGACAACTACCAAATGGAAGAAGATATTCACCAATAATACATCTAATAAGGGGTTAATATCTGAAATTTATGAAGAACTCATATAACTCAATGCCAACCCTCCCCCCCACTCCCCCCCACCCCCCGCTCCACTATCCAATTTAAAAATGGGCAGAGAACTGAAATAGAGGGCATATAAACATGAAAAAATGCTCAAGGTCACTAGTCATCAGAGAGATGCAAATAAAATCTACAATGAGGTATCACTTTCTACCCGTCAGAATGGCTATCAGCAATAAATCACCAGACTAGCGTTGGAGAGGATGTGGAGAAAAGGAACCCTTGTTCATTGTTGGAGGGATCGCACATTAGTACAGGCACTAGGGGAAACAGTATGGAAGGTCTTCAAAAAATTAAAAATAGAACTACCTTATGACCCAGCAATTCCACCTCTGGGTACTTATCTAAGGAAATCCAGCGTGGCTGGTGTTGCTCAGTGGTTGAATGCCAACCATGAACGAAGAGGTCACTGATTCTATTCCTGGGCAGGGCACTTGTGTGGATTGTGGGCTCAATCCCCAGCAGGGGTCATGCAGGAGGCAGCCGATTGATGAAGTTTCTCTCTCATAGATGTTTCTCTCATCCTTCTCCCTTCCTCTCTCTCTAAAAATCAATAAAAACATATTTAAAAAATAAAATAAAGAAATCCAAAACACTAATTCAAAAAGATATATGCACCCCTATGTTCACTGCAGCATTATTTGCAATAGGGAAGATATGGAAGCAACCCAAGTGCCCATCAATAAATGAGTGGATAAAGATGTGGCGCGTGCACGCACACACACACACACACACACACAGAGAAATATTACTCAGCCATAAAAAATGATGAAATCTTATTATTTGAGACATCATGGATGAACCTAGAGGGTATTATACTATATAAATCAGAGAAAGAAAAATACCGTATGATTTCACTTATAAGTGGAATCTAAAGAACAAAATAAATAATACAGAAATGGATTCATAGATACAGAGAATGAACTTAGGGTTACTAGGTAGAGGGGGTTGGGGGACTGGGTGAAAAAGATGAAGGGATTAAGAAGTACAAACTGGTGGCTACAAAATAGCCCCAGGGATGTAACGACAGCATAGGAAATATAGTCTACAATATTGTAATGACTATGTATGGTGCCAGTGGCAGTAGAATTAAATTACATAATTTGTAAATTGTGTAACTGTCTAACCACTATACTGCACAACTAAAACTGATATAAAATAATGTTGAATGTCAACTGTAATGCAAAAATAAAATTTAAAAAGAAACCTGATCCTTGATGTTAAAATGTAAAATTGACAGTACCCAGAGCTTCCCTACGTTTCCAGGCTTTGTTTGGTGAGATGACACATTTTCCTCATTGTTTATAAGAATTGGGTTGGAATTTCCTGTTAGTCACATCCAATAGCATTCTGTTTCAGCCAAGAATGCAGGTGCTTGCTGCACTTTTGGGTTTCACTGGCTCCTTCCCCACCCCAAAATCACTGATGCCGAGGAGGAGAGGGGCTGAGGGGCCTTTGTGTCACAGAAGTTTATGAAGAGACACCCCTACTTGACACCAGGAGCGGTGAGTGAAGGTGAGCAGCACTGAGGTGGGGGAATGAGAGGAATCAAGGAGGAAGTGCGCCCATCAGCCACCACGAATGAGGCGGAAGGCAGCCGTAGTTTGTGATGTTTGTGGAGCTGGGAACTTCAACATCCACATGGGAGTTATTGGCTTCCTGCTTGCTATATAATTCCTCCTATTTAGCCTCCTTTGCCTCGAGTTAAGAGGCTTGGTAGGAAGCAATGTCTGCCTTGCCATTCTTTCACGTGCTCCCAGGAGTGATGGATGGGGAGACCGTGCCAGCAGAAGCCAAGCCCAGGATAAGGCCTGAATGGGGAACACGTGGGTGGACACACTGATGTGGCTGTTAATATCCTGCTGCCATATGTGATGCATTCCACTTTAATAATATCCTGTATTATGGCCAAACCAAATCCTGAAGATATTTGACAACATTTAATCCTGCAGTGGATGGGGGGCTAGCAAGGAGTCAAGACCCTTCATAGGAAGAATGATCAAAGGATCTGCCCTCAAATATCCCAGATGCGTCATGTGGAGTGGCTAGTAGATCTCTTAGTTTTTCAAGAGGGAGGAAATGGATATTTTCTAAAAGGCAGATTTGAGCTCAGTATTATGCCATTTCCTACTGGCCGGATCTGAAAATGAAAGGTTACTGTTACATACTCACTGGTCACTGGAAATGCTCCCAATGTTGGAAAAGGAAACTGGGCAACCACCTCAAGCAAGAGGATATTGTGTGCAAAAAGCTGAACTAGTTAATTTTTAAATAATTGGAAGTTATTTAAAACCTGATGAAAATGCCTACACCATTGAATTCACAGGAACGCTGTCTCCTCAGGAGCTCTGGTTTCTGTGTTTCCAGTAATCACTTTCACTCCACCCATCCTTCCCCTTCTTGTTATTTATATCTATTTCTTACAGCATATTTATTTATTTAAAAGTGTGATCGAATACCAGACAGTATGCCAAGAGCTAAGAATTTCACATTTAAAAAATATAACTCAATTTCCTACTAGTCACTTAATCTTTCTTAGGACAAACAACATAGTATCAATTTAGCTGATTGGTTGGAAATATAATTACACTAAAGCCTAATGAGTTTAGACTGTTAATTAGCAAAAAAAAATCTTACTCAATTGGCAGTCCAAGTAGGCAACGTAGAAGCAACGGGAGAAGGCTTTCAAAACGGAAAACACAGACCATCAAAAACCACCCCAAGTATTTTAGAAACATGTGCAAAAGAAAGCCTGTTGATATTTTTGTTTTGAGTTATTCCGGTCCATTTTTTATAGCCCATATCATGAATATCTAAAAAACCCTTTCCCTTGAAGATTATAAATATCTTTTTTCATTTCTCTTTATACATTTTTCCTGCTACCGATTTCTTTTTTAATTTGGAAAGTTCTTCCTGAGGGGAAGAGAGGGCACTCCAGTGAGCACAGTCCCCAGCGCCTTCAAGGAAACCTAGGTCTTTTAATGTGCAAACATGTTCACAATTCCCAAAGGCTCAGGGTGTAATTAGAAAGACTCCAGGCTCTTCACCTGGACCATACACTATCTGACAGGAAGTGAAACTTCCTCAAACAGACCGCCTTCCCCAACTCTACCTTTACCGACAAGCCTTTCAGGAGAGACAGCATGGAGCAAGGTTATTCCGCTCTCAGAATCCTGCACATCTGATTACCCACAGCCTGCAGACTTAATGCCTCTTCCCGTGGGTAAACCAGGGAAATCAGGCCCATTACTCACCATGTGACCTGGGGCAGTTACACTCAGAGGAGGTTGCAGGAGGCTAACCCTCATGCTAGGTCTCCGGGGGGTGCCTGCTGTTACCCTGTTATACTCCCTTTCTAGGACTGAATATTAAAAGAGAATAAGCCAGTGGTGTGTCTTCCACCTGGATTTCCAGCAAACTACATGGCTATTAATCACCTGGTAACTTCTCCCTGTGCCAGCGTGAAGACAGCTGCACCAGGTAACCCCAGACACGAAGCCTTTCCACACGTTACTGTTCATTTAAAGCCTGGCAGGTTGGAATGGCTCCAGAAAAGGACAGAACAAATCTGATTAGCAAAGGGGAAACTTGCACATTTGTTATGAGGCTCACAGGTGCCTGTTTGAGAGCCTCTACCCATGCCCACCTTTCCTTACCAGGAACATGGGAGAAGCTATTTTTCAAAGGTATAGCAAAGATGGCAGCATGTCCTAGAACTAGAGAGATGCCATGTGCCGGCTTTCTGACCTTGTGACTATATCATAACCTTCTGTCATCCATAAAATGAGAAAAAACAGAGAAAACCACCATCATCTTTCAGGTTTATTGCAGGGTTTCTGGACTTCAGCAGGAGTGACATTTTGGACTACATAACTTCTTTCTTGGGAGGGGGTGCTGTCCTGTGCATTGTAGAATGTTTAGCGGCATCTCTGGCCCCTACCCACTCCGTGCCAGCACCTCCAACCAAAGTGTGCCCAGACCTTGCCAGTTGCCCCCTGCAAGGCAAGATCGTCCCCAGGTGAGAACCACTGGCTTATTGAGAGGAGTAAGTTCACAATGTCTGTAATGAGCTTGGCACAGAGCACGCCTGTCCCTCACATTGCCATTTAGTAGCCAAACGACTCAGCATTCCCTTGTTGTGTCTGCCTGCTCAGCACCCACACCCCTATGCACGGTGACTAAATTGTGACCACTCTGTTTGGTGGCGGGTCTGTCAGTCACAATGCTCCACGTTCCCCTGGCTTAGGAGTGGACCTGGGGCTGAAGTTGGGACATCTGGACCCTCTTTCTGGAATTCGGAGGTCCACAGCAAGGGCCCTTGGTGTTGGTTAATTGCAATGACCTCACCCGAGGAGGTATCACTAGTTCCTGCTACCAAAGCCCAGGCTCTCCGGCTTCATGGCCTCTCTAGGGATCAGCTTCATCAGCTTCAGTCAGTTCGGGGAGTTTTCCAAATGCATCCTTTTTATATTTGTAATTTCATCCAAGTGGCTTTTAAATTTTTCCGCAAAGGCATATTAAGTGACATAATTAGTCACAGTGGCAAGACAACAAGATGACCTTGAATGAGAAAAGGGATGTTAGTGGATGGATATGTAGATCGCTGTTTGGGAACACAAGGTTTCATCTTGTGCTTTCTCTCTCCTCTCTATTCAGTGGGGTCCAGGAACCCACAGCATCAGCACCACCTGGGAGCTGGTTAGAGATGCAGAGAGCCACTAAGATCACAGGTGCTCCTAAGGAACATCTATCAGTTGAAGCATGTCCCTAAGACAGACTAAGCTTAAAGGCAATCGTGTGGCCTATTCCCACAGACTCCCTTTGGTTGGACGCCGGGCCATGCAGAACCCACTGTGCCAGGAAGGAGACAGAGAAGGATGAGAAGTAGACACTAATAAAAAAAATTTAATTCTTTCCAAAGCCCCAGACACCTACCCTTACCATTCATCCCTGTTCCTCTACTTAAGTATTTTCATATAAATGTGTTCTTACCTAATACCTTGGATCGCTATATTTTAAACTGGGTGTCACAATTCACTTTCAGATCATGAAATCAATTTATAGGTCATGGGCATCATTTTAAATAACAAAACAGACAGACTAGAAATGAGAAGGCAAGCACCACCTAGAATAAGACTAGCAAGTATTATATGTAAAACTTATTACAGTGTGTGTGTGTGTGTGTGTGTGTGTGTGTGTGTGTGTGTTGGAGGTGCTGTGATGCACCTTTTTATTTTATTTTATTTTATTTTTTTACTGTGGGGCCCTATCAAAAAGTTTGAAAGACACCATCTTTGACCTTTACCAAGAGTTGTCCCAAGAAATAGCCATATAAAAACTGTTTTATTTCTCCATCCTTAAATTGTTAAACTTACTAAGGAATTATGTTCATGGGGTTCCGTGATGGCTGATTACAGATCAGCCTTAGAATTGGGGCCCCAAAAGTCTGACTCTCTGTTTGGGAGAAGTATTCTGGTCACAATCCAGGACACATGAAACCAAGAAAGCTGCTAGGAGGCCTGGGTTTGGTTTTAGCTCAAACAGTGACTTAATCAGGATTCAAGTCTGAGATCTTTGCTACTTGACCTTACTGTGTCCCATGTGACTGACTTTTTAAGTGCTTCTCTGCTGGTACTGTGTGTAAGTACATGTTGCACCTCCCTTTTCTGGAGGCGTCTGTAACATAATCAGCCAACCCAACACCTAAACACTAATGCCCAGAGAACTGCACTGGCTGCCCAAGCCAGAGCACTGAGAGGGAAGCAGGTGACACTATGCCTGGGGCCTGTTTACCCCATGCTCAGCAGACAGGCTCTCTCCAATCAGCATCATTCCAGCCTTTATGGGAGACCCATGACGTGCCCAACACCATGTCACCGCTTCAGAGAGATCCTCCCATTTCATCCAAGTGTCCAGTGACATGGACACTGGACCCCCTTCTTATCTCCATTTCAGATGAGGAAACTGATGCTCAGAGACTAAGCGGCTGGCCCACCTCCTAAGATCTGCACCGACCTAATTCAAAGCTGTCCTCTGAGCCACTGTCCCTCCTGTCACCCTCATACCAGCTCCAGCAGGCATTTCCACCTCCCACTGTGCCCCAGCCACGACGAGGAGCACACACTTCTCTCTTCCCGTCAGCGCTTAAGTACAGAGCTGGCAAGCATAGGTGATATTTATGACATAGCGCACAGCCTCCTTTTATCTTTTCCTGTTCCCTTTGTTTATATATCAAATGGAACAGCGTTCACTCTCTTCAAAGAGAGGAGAGGCAGCGATGTGGAATGAATCTTTCAGAAGTGGAATATGACGGTGAGTGAAATATTTATTCAAACAGGAGGGTCTGAGGACTGGTCACATGCCTGTCATTTATAGCATAGTGATGTGCTCTGTGCTATTAACTTTTAATTAACTCAATTAGATCAGAATGTCTGACACCACAATGAGCACATATAAACACCCCTGTTGGTGTCATGTTAAATTAATGTCTCTGAACAGCAAATTCTCTTCTTGCGTTAATGAGTTTGCCACGCCGGCTCTGTTAATTGTCCCTGGCACCGACGTGCTGGTCACATGTGAGATGTGCCCATAGTGCCCAGTGCACGTGCGGCTGCAGACAGCCACACGTCATGCGGCAGGCCTCCCACAGCCTGCCTGTCTCGCATCGTGATCAGCAAGCAGCAGCAATGCGATTTCCAGCGCTGAGGTTCACTGCCCTCTTTTCCTAGTGTAGCCACTAATGCTAGCTAGATGTCTCCGAGTCTAATTTTTATTGGGTACATTAAGGAAGTTCATCTTTATAATCAGGAACCTAGACTGTTGAAGCACACCATTCTCAATAGGGTGTTGCAATTTCAAATAAGATACACCTTTGTGGCTCCTTCACCTAGAAATATTAGCGGTGAAAATGTTTTTTTAGCACTCAGACTTTGGCTGCGCTGCTGTAGAGCTATGCTTTTCAGCTAAATCAGTGCCTTCACTCATCTTAATGAACATTATTAGTCCAATTCAGTCCCTAAATCGAAAATAGCCCCCAAACAACCACCAATTTGTGCGTGGTTATAAAGGCCCAGTTTAATTTATCATCTCACACATTTAATCAAGAGTATGCGATAATAAATCTTGAAAATGATCAACATTGCTGGTGTGTGGCCCCACATGAGTTTGTCTTCCTAACAGATTCATAGAGGAAACTTCCCCCCAGGCTTTCTTTTGTAAACTCCTTACATCATGGACCAACATTATAGCACTGGGACCACGGGGACAAAGAATTGAACCTAAAAGTTAAAGGGGGTGGGGAAGGAAGAGCCAACATCCTTCAGCCTAGGGCTTGAGATCAGCTAGGATGCTCCTTATATTTATCTTATTCACTTTTAGTAAAAACAGAAAACACAGATGAATTCTATTTAAGCAGCAGCTCCACAGGCTTCTCTGAACATGTCAAGCACACCCTTACTTTACTTCCCCGTAGTCTTTGCACATTCTGTCCCTTTGTGCACTGAGCACCATTTTCTTTGTCTGGCTAATCCCTGCTCATTCTGAGTAAGAAGGATTGAATACCATTTCTTCAGGGAAGCCTTCCTCCACCCTCAGACTGGATCAGGACCTCCCATTCTGCATTCCTATGGTGCCCTGTACTTTCCCTTCAATTATCACTCATTATCATCTCTTCAATGTTTGCTTCCTTTCCAGATAATGAGCTCCAGGGCAAGGACCTTTGCCTTCTGTTCCCCACAACACGTAGTACACAGGCCCCAAGAGACACATAAGAGGTGAGCACTTAGTGTCCACAGGAGAGAGGGAAAGCAAGGGAGCATGGACTACACCAGGACCCATCACAGCTTCTCAGGGCAAGGTCTGGTTGCAGAACTCTGAGGCTCTCTGGAGGGATGGGGAACTGCCTGAGGGCAGGGGCTATATCCCCTGCATTGCAGGTGCCTAGGAATGTTAAAAATGTTTTGAAACATTATCTCTAATGCCCTTGTGGCTCTGAGTTGGCAATAAATACTTAAATAAAAGCATCATTGGGCCTGGTGATCTCAGAGCATCAATTCCTCATAAATATTTAATTTTTTTAAAAAAATCACTATGTCGAGTTAATTTATTTTTACCTATTTAATCTCCAGCAACTCTATGAGGTTAGGTCTATGTCAAATCCTCCTCGATTTGACCATAATCCGAGACCTACTATGTGCTACGCACATTGCAAGGTGTTCTACTGACCTTGTCTCACGTCATCTTTGGAACAGGAGCCAATTTCCTCATTAAGGAGACAGAGGCTCTACAAAGTTTACTCAAACAGGAGGGGGTAGGTTTAGGCTTGGAACCCAGTCCTGTCCAAATTGCAGTGTCCCTTTATTACAAATATTAACAGCATTGCAAGCAAGGCTGTGCCAGATTTTCATACTCATCCTGCTGTTGGACCAGGAAATCAATGACTCTAGAATCTAGATACTAAAAAAGGTGATTTTCAAGGGTTAAACAAGCACTAACATCTGGGCCAGCACAGCCCTTGCAGAAGGAGCCATGCTGGGGCAGGGAGGCAATCAAGCCCACAAGATGCGTGAACCACTCCTTGCTGGGCATGAGGGCAGGGACTCTGTCTTGTGGAGTAAATGCCAAGTCACTGAATATACTCACGAAGACATTTCCCAACATTTAAGAGGTTTTTCTTTATCTATGGGAAAGCCATTTTCTGCATGCATTTCTAATCTTCTAGTGCAGTGGTTCTCAACCTTGGCTGCACATTAGAATCACCTGGGAATCTTTTTAAAATCCTGATTTCTGGGCCTCATACTCCAGAAATTCTGTTTCTTTGTTATGGGGTGAGGCCACAACATTAGTAACAAAGAAACATAATTTCCAGAGGATGAGGCCCAGAATTCAGGAGTTTAAAAAGATTCCCAGGTGATTCTAATGTGCAGCCAAGAGTGAGAACCACTGTTCTAGTGCAAATAGAAATACTCACCTTGCAACCAATACTAGTATAAAGCTAGGAAAGGGGTGGAGGCCCGGCCTTTTGGGGCACCCCTGTACTTCTCTTTTTAATTGCAATGCCTCCTGTCATGGCCACACAGCCCATACTGAGAAAACCTTAATATGCCTGGACTCAACATAATTAGTTTCAAAGACTGGATCTTCAATCTTTACAATAGTCAATTTCTTCTATAGTCAGTATTTTTTATTAAAAATAATAGCAAGAGATTTTGTGCATTCCTGCTACTTCATGAGCCATCTGTCACAGACACCTTGGGCAAAGAAGCTAGGAAAAGCATGAGGAGCACTTGTTCGGCTAAATAAATAAAAATAAAAAAAGAAAGAAAGAAAACACACAAGAAAGCTGGCTTCTTACTTTTGGGTAGATGAATTTTAGCATCTCACCCAGCATTTCCCCTACTAGGGACACTTTTACAAGGAATTTAATTGATCCTATTAGGCTTGGTATAGGAATCAGTTATCTTTATAGTTACAGTCAGTCAATAAGAGAAGCTGGCAAGTCACTTTTTTGTAGTTAATCCTCACATACAGATATTTCTTCATTGTGTGGTGTGTGTTTTTATGTGTGTGTGTTGGTTTTTTTCAGAGAGAGTGAAAGGAAGGGATGGGGAAGAGAGAGAGAAACATCAATGTGAGAGAGACACATAGACTGGCTGCTTCCTGCATGCGTCCGACTGGGGTTGGGGAGAAAATCCACAACCCAGTTACATGCCCTTTATCAGGAATCAAATCCTTGAACCAATGGTGAATGGGCCAACGCTCTAACCATTGAGCACACTGGACAGAGCTGGTGAGTCACTTTTAAGAAGCCAAGCAAAAGCCTAGAGAATTATTGAACATATTCAAGGTTTGGGTTTTCAAAAAATTATTTACACCCCATATCCATCCACACTGGGTGTGAAGTAGCTTGCACAACTAAGCACAATAAGGTGGAATTACAAGAGGATGAAAAGAAGAATCAGAGAAGAGAGACAAAAAGGGGAAGATTGGCATTGCGGCCATCCACAGATGTAGTTCTTATGCCTAAACCACACATTTGACCCTGTGCATCTTGTCAGACAAAATAAAAGAGAAATATGGCCAGTGTGTGATGCAAATGGCTCACAGGATGGTGGTGAGGGAGAACCAGGTGCTTTATGAAAGGGATTCCTGACTCTCAGATCATGAGGCTTCCAAGAGGGCCCTGGCACAAAAAACCCTAATCCCATTTCGAGTAATGACTGAGGATTGGATGCCAGGCAGTGAGCTACCAACTGTGCAATGCTTCACATCAGCCAATGACATAGCTTGGTTCCTCCTCCAGCTGGGAGGCTCAGCCTCAAAGAAGCAGTGTAACCTGCACAAGGTCACATGACTGCAAAGGAGCCAGCTCACTTCCACACATCAGAGTTTCACCTCTCCTGCCTCCATCTTCCAGTCAAGGGGAAATCAGGGTGTCCCCTCCATGTCTTAGAAACTGATCAGATCCAAGGACATTCACTCCCTTGGCCACAGGTTATTCTGAGCAGAATGTCATTAGTACAAAGGTTTGGGAAAGTTAAATTCCATTATATTCGTATGAACTATACATATCCAGGTGTATGGATATATTACAAAGCACAGAGCACCCCTCACAGTTTATTAAATAATCTAACCTATTACACAGATGTACCTGCACATGTCATAGGCAGTTGCATACACATAATGGCACATCTACCTGGAAATAATGATAACAGCAATGGGTAACATGCAGAGCTCTTATTGCGTGCCCCGCTTTGTTCTGTGCATGTCCTGTGATCTTAATTAAGGGTACTGGGAGCAGGGCAGCACCCTGCTCTGTTAAACCACAGAAAAATGAAATTTTAAAGGGCATTGTGGCCTGCAAGGCCCCCTGGGGACCTAGGTCACCCTTTATGCTGACAGCTCATCCACATCACCAGCTAGGCTCTGCTTTCACATTCTCTGACCTGCGTTATAACAAAACACATAGGTATCCCATGGCTGATGTGCTTGGGTCTCACAACATGACCCCACAACTCCCTGCCTTGGACACAGGCTGCCCTTTGCTTTGATCAAGGTGAGTAATTGGTAAGAAACCCAGGTGGATGAGGCAGCTTTCTAGGGTCACGGTTACATCTCAGGCATAGCACTGCCAGACACTGGCCCCAGCCACAGTGCAGAACAAGCCCTTCAACTACACTCTCACAGGAAGCCTTTCACAGATAATGAAATAGAAAAAATCTAGCTTGGAGGATTTGATAAAAAGGCAACTTGTAAAAACTAAATTTAAACTTGGTTTGACACTTTCTCCCCAATTATTTTACTTTCAGGAGGACAACAATAACAGTAACAATTATAATAATGAGTTACAATTTTCACTTCTTTATTGAGTATTTACTTACTTTGTGCCAGGAGCTAGCTAAAGATTTGATGTGCATTATTTCAATTCTCCTAGTATCATCTGAGCTTGGTATAATTATAAGATCTACTTTAAAAGACAGGACTTAGAAGTTCAAGCAGTTGAAATCTCCTTCAGACACCGCTTGGCTAGACGCACCAGCAAGAGGGCACAGAGACAAAGGTCCCAGGGCCACTGGTGAGAACCTCAGCTTTAGAGATGGACATCCTAAAATCAATTCAGTTCCTCTACCTATTATTGAATGACTGGCCAATCACTAAGAACCTCAATCTCCTCCTCTGTAAAATGGACTAATGCTGCAATCCATGCTATCAGAATCTTGCAAGGGTTAAATAAGGTAATCCATATAATATACTCAACACAGAACCTGGTACCTGGTAACACTCAAAATGAATAAGACCTATTATATTTTCATTAAACTTTTATTTAGAAATGATTGTGTAGTTCCACATGCAGTTGTAAGAAATAACGTAGAGAAGTCCCTGCAGACCCTTACTTAGTTCCCCCAATGACAACATCCGCAAAACCATGACATGATATTACAACCAGGATATTGACATTGATATAAAATACAGAACAATTCCATCCCACCAGGATCCCTACTATTTTCATTATTTTCCAAAGTCAGCATGGTTGTTGAATATATTGGGGGTGGTTGGCCTGAGGGGTAAGGAGCAGGAAAAGAACATTTACTACCTGACAAAGATGAGAAACCATATTTTAAAAGTTTCTTTCCCCACTTTTAAACAGATAAAACATACCGCCATATAATTCAATGCACCTGTTTCAGAAGTCACAGTGAAATCCAAGTTCCACATGTTAGCATAACAATGTTACTGATTTCACAAGAAAGGACATAAGTCACTTCCATAACACCGAAGACAGAAATAGTGCAGCTGGAAACAGACTCCTGAGCACAGACATAAGTTAGAAATGTCTCTATACTGCTAGGAACCCGCCAGGGCCTCCATGTGCACTTAGACTGAACTCCAACTCAACCTTCAAGGCCCTCGATCAGTGGTTCCCAATGTGGGGCATATGCCTTACAGGGGGGCCATTTGATATTTAGGGGGGGCAATTCGAGAATGAGTTATTAAAAGTGAATTATTTGCATTTCTTATGGTTCTAGGAACCTCCTATACATTATATAAATATATATTGTGACATATTTATGCATTTTAGTTCTCTCTGTTTTGAAACCTTATTTGCTATTTTTTCATATCACTTCATATTATTATTATTATTATTATTATTATTATTAACAATTTCTTCCTCAGTACTTCAACTGTCCTTTCGTTCTTTTATTTTTCTCTTTCATGGATGCCATGTTCTTTGGAAGTTTGTTTAGACCAGTGGTCAGCAAACCGCGGCTCGTGAGGCACATGCGGCTCTTTGGCCCCTTGTGTGGCTCTTGCACAAAATACCGACTTCTGCGCATGGGCCACGAAGTTTCAATCGCACTGTACGTGCGTGCCCGCACGTGGTATTTTGTGGAAGAGCCACACTGAAGGGGCCAAAGAGCCACATGTGGCTCGCGAGCCGCGATTTGCTGACCACGGGTTTAGACCAAGTTAATGGCCTTTTAGGCTCCCTCCATGTGAGTAGGAGTTCACGTTTTGAATAATAAGAATTATGTCCCAGAGGGGAGGCATCAGGATTTCAGAGATGCTTAGGTGGGACATGGCCAAAAAAAGGTTGGGAACCACTGCCCTAGATCATCTGGGTCCTACCTACCGCTTGGATTTGTTTGCTAATCAATCCTACCTCCCTCGCTAAACTTTCCCTGCTATGGTCAGTTCCCTATTTCTTGACCATTCCACGTCTATTTTGGTCGCAGGGCCTTCAACCCGACATGCTCATTGTCCAGCGCTGCTGGCTCGTTCCTTAGCAACACTCCCGTCCTTGTCGGCCCTGTTTAGGCAGAGCCCCTACCCATGTGCCTCTCCCTTTCTGTCCTGCCACTCCTCTCACTTTCCTCTCCCACTCCTCGTTACCTGACATCCTGGTTTTATCTGGCGCCTTGTTTATCCTCTCTCTTCCAATGAGAATACAAATCACAAAAACTGAGATCTTGCCTGTGTTCTTAGCCCTTTAGTCTCAGCCCCTGAAACAGTTACAGGCATAACTTAAGTGTTCTTTGAAGATTTACTAAATTAATGAATGAAAAAGTAACAATGAGGAAAATTACTTTTTGAATGCTCATTGGATATCAATGAGATTTTTCTTTTTGATGATGGCAATCCCAATATTTCTTCTGATTTATGAAAAACCTAAACTAGACCAAAGCATTTTATCTTAAAGGAAGCGATAACTGACAACTATCACACTAACACCCATGGGTAAAGTCATTTGGCTAAAGAGTTTGCTACTGAAGGTCTCAGGTAACCTGAGTGACTTGGCCCCCCTTGTCTCTTGTGATAGCCCTATTACAAAGAAACAGCTACTTGTTTGGTCAATGGCAGTGCTGTGCGCGGTTTGTTTTGGGAGTGGAGGGGAAGTTGCTAACCAAGCATTTATAAAAATAATCTGGAATTAAAGTGTTATTTAGTTAACAGATGTAGATCTTTGGAACATTTTCATCCAAATAGGAAATTGGACCTGTCTCATGAGCTCTTTATGGGGATGATCTAACAACAATTTCAAACTTTCCAAATGCTACTTGTTTCAAGAATGCTAAATTTGTAAAGTCTAATCTATTGCAATTCCCAGCACCATTGTCTTGGAGTGGCCATCGTTTAGAGACAGAGCTATCTTTGAGACAAATAACCCCCTGATCAGGTTTCTACTACAAATCCACTTCGATGACATGGTCCTATCCTTGGTCACATGGTGTGGAGCCTTAGTTTTTCTTTGGGTTTGATTCTCTGAGTGTTCATTTGCCTCACCTGTAAACTGGCTAAAATGACGGCACCTCTCTCATAAGGTTGTTCTGAGGATTAAGTGAGATAAATTGGTAAAGCTTTATCAGAGTGCTTCAAACAGGGTAAATTAATGTTATTACTAATTGTATAGGACATCATATAAATTTGGTAATGGTAGGGGTGTGCTGGTAAATACTTAACATAAAGCTCTTTGAAAAAAGTGATGGTTTGTAATGTTTGCACATTCCCATGGTGTAAACACTCCTGCCAGAGCTGATAGCAAGCTACAAATACTTCACATGGAATTGGAAAGAGGGTCTAACAATCATCTCAGGAGAGCTGGTATTAGTTGGCTCCAGCACATCAACCTCTGGGTTAGAGGGTGTAATATCCTCTTTGTATGGTCAATGAATATCAAAAACAGGATATGCATGACACATAACTTGCTAAAGAGAATCAGTGAGGGGCATCACTCAAGGAAAGCTAAAGTCAAGGTCCAGGCACAGACAATTGGTGTGTTAGGGGTAAAGCTCTAGGGGATATTTCTGAGGTAACCTGAATTTGGAATTGCATTTTTCCCCCATGCAAAACTATTCATGAAGGGTCATATAGGAGACAACAATTTCCAGTCTAGTCCTTGAGGACAAAGAAATGAGGTGAGAGATTATGGACTCAAAGAATGAACATTTAGCATATTCTTTGCTAGAATTAAAGGCATAAGATAAATGTTGAGCTCATGTTTGGTACACACCAAGGGGAAGATGACAAAATTTCATTTGGAGATGATTCATGTGGGCAGCTCACAACACCAGATTTTAGGAGAGAGTTCTGGGCTGGACAGGGAAATCCCTGCATCGAGTGATGGGTGAAGCTAGGGTTCTTGGTTAGGATTAGAAGGCAGAAATAGAAAGAAAGTGAAGGGAAGAAACTTGGGGAAGCCTTCATTTAGATTAGGGGAGAAGGTCATGACTGCTTTCCAGGAACAGTGTGAAGAGACAGAAAGGCTAATCTGGAGAGTTAGAGCCCCAGAGAAAAGAGATTTACTACATTCACGGATTCTCTTGATCTACCACCTGCTGATGATTTTTTAGCCTTACTTTCATTTTAAGTTACTGACTGTGTGAAGCAATGTTTAGTGAGATACAATTACACCTACACATAACAGTACTTCCTGTTGGTAACTTGATGCGGCAGCTCTAGGTGAGGCCTTGGAGAAGCTCCCAAGAGCATGGAAAACGGTGCACATAGCCGCAAGTACATATCCAATCCCGAAGAACACAGCCCCAAGGTTAGGGTTTTTATTTCTCCCCTCTTCTCTCTTTTTCAAATGCACCCACACATGTGCAAGGTTCTCTCCCTTCCTGATCCCCCTCCCCTTGTCCCTGTGTATGGCAGCCATTTGGGGCTGTGGGTGGCATGAAGCCCATGTGTTCTCACAGTGCTTGACCCTCACCACCATCCCATCAGCACCCCCTGCTCAGAAGGGTCCCTCCGGAATCAGAAAATATCAACCTTCCCCTCCCCATTCATCGTGTCTTCTTACCCTCCCCTTTCTACACCCTCTACCCGACAGCCTGGCATCCCCTGGACTTCTGAAGCGAAGCTGTGGAGACAGAGCAGAACACAGAACCCGAATGTGCGGGCGACATTTAAAGGGCAGCAGCTCTTTAAGAATCATCTGTCCTTTAGGAGTGCATTTTATTATTTGCTCTGTCAGGGAATGCATTTAGGCTTCTTGGTTTCTGGATTTGATATTGAGGTATTGTTTGATTTGGGTGGGATGGATATCATGAGTGACAAAAACCAATTTTTGTATGTCAGATTAAATTTAAAACAGACCAAATGGTGAAAAATGATGCAGGGAATAACTTTTCATTTTTTTCCAGGTTCATGGAACATTTGAAAGTAACCCCAGAGGAAAATAAACAATAAGTCAAATATTTAAAGGTGATTTAATTCAGGGTGGTGGTGGTGGGTGATGCCCAAAGCTGAATAATATACATGTTTAACAAATGTTTTATGGGTAGCATGCCAAACACTGTCCATTTAAGAAAAAAATGGGCTTCACCTTTAAGATGTCCAGAATGTAACAGAAAGGAAAGTAAGCAGATCATGAGGTGAGAGTGAGGTATGTGTCATACTGAAGCCCACACAGAGCTAGACCCTCATCAAATCTGCTTTCACGTTTCCAGCTCTTCACAAATCAGCCACCATGATCCCCACGTGGAAGGTTATTCTCCCCAAATGCCCAAGTAAGTTATATCCTGTAGAGAACATGTATCCACAGGGTATTATGCCCTCCTTTCGGTGGGCTTATGTTAAATGACCTGCCAGAACACTAGCTCTCCTTTATAAAAAACAAGACAAAATGAAAACAAATCTGTGAACTGGCTCTCCCCTTCTTTCTGAGATGTCAGAGATCAATCTCCAATTCTAAAATTCATGGGATCCCTCCATCCAGAGCTAAAGACCTGACCCAAACATCCTACATCCATTTTTACCCCCCCCCCCCCACCTCAAATCATACATCCTTCGTGGTTCATGCCAATCATCATCCAAGATGCTGAAGTCATTCCAATCGCCAATCGGGATGGATGTGCAAACGCACTGAGGGAGAAATGTGCATTAAGAAAATGCTGAGCACGTCAGTGTGGCAGGAGCAGGCGAAGTATATTTGGAAGAACTTTGGAGTGGGTGAAGAGTTGAAGGAAGCAGATGGTGAAGGTCTTGACCCATCTGGACTTATCCTGAAGGCAACAAAGAAGCCATGATGGCTTAAGGGAGGAAGTGACAGGATCCAGTGTAAGCCTCTGGCAGCAACATTGGGGAAAAGTAGAGACAGGTGTGTCAAAGCGAAAGCGGAGAATCTGATCACTTCCAGTGAGTCATAGTGAAAATTAGAACTGAGAACGTGGTGCTAAGAATGGTACCAAGGAACCTGTTGTTTTCATAGATCAAACCAACAGGAATTAGTCATTGCTTCTGAAAGCGTATACTCTAGAAGAAAAACAACACCATAAACAAATGGAGATGGATGAACCATGGAGCAGTGTAGAAATGAAGAATGCCAGGCCAAGAGTAGGGCTAAGAGGTTATAGAATCTAACAGAATGCAGAAGTCAGCAAAGTAAGAAATCAAAATGAGGTTGCCGATGAGGATAAGATTAGGAATGTGCTGTTTGCAAATGCAGATAGAAAGAGAAGTCAAGTAAGAAAATAATCATATAATACTCAGAGGGAAAAACAGTAATTTACTAAGAGGAAAAAGCCCACTACATCTTTTTCAAGAATTCACATAAAAATTGCCCACTAGTAAATCTGTAAAGCTCCCTCTTGGAAATGTTAGTGGGAATCAGGTTCCTGTTTTATCAGTGATTCTAAAACTAAAGCTTTTGAAGAATGAATAAATTCTAGTCCAAACCTCTAACGAGATAAAAGCCTATTCTGAAATCTTGATTGTAACAGTAAATAAGGACTAATTCCGGTTTAGGAAAAATTTCCTGGTTTTTAACATGCTGAAAATATATTTAAATTGTATTTCAAAACTCAAGATATAAGCCTGGTTAATGTCCCCTGCATGGAGAAACAATTTGAATTTATATTTCAAATAAAAATCTAATTATTTAGTTAACAGATGACCCCTGATTATAGGTTTATAAAGGACACAACTAATAATTTTATATCTAAATGAATTTCTCGGATTCTACAGCCCAAGGAGGCCAGCTCAGCTTCAATACTGTTCTCTTGTAACACCTCTGATCAATAGCTAGGGATTAAATTAACAATTAACTGTCAGTGCTGAAGTGCAAAGTAAAGATAAATCATAAATTTTAAAATGAGCATTTCCTGCAATGGATTTCTCCACTGTGTGACCTTAAACTGAACAGGACTGATGTCATCTTTGCACCAAAGCTTCTTGTAATCATTTTCTACAAAGCAGAAGTCTTCTAAGATACTCCTCTGGGGGACAGTGAGGGTTACCACTCACTGAATACTATAGTTTTCCATGTATAAGGTGTCCCCATGTATAAGACGCCCCCCACTTTTCCAACCCAAAATTAAGAAATCAATATTGTAAACATTTTGCTGGTTTTAGGAGTTGTTCTTCCTGTTTTCTTCACTGTCTGAACATACACTCTGGGAGGAGGTCCAAATTGTGTCTCTGCAGCTCTAGTTCCATGCTCTTTTGCATAGTTGATTACATTCAGTTCGAATTTTGCAGAGTAAGACAATGGCTTACCGGTACTTGTCTTATTATTTTTTGACATCTTTATGGGCTCAGAACGCTCTTGTTGCTGTTGTATCTGCACTCTCTCCACCTCCACCTCCAATTATGGCATCAGATGAGGTGAGTAACAATAAGGCTCATGATTGGAGGAAGCCTGTTTAACAAGGTATGTCAGCTATGCACCCACTTGGCTCCCTCCTCAGCTGACTTTCGTGTATAAGCCGCCCCTCAATTTTTCAGTCTAATGATTTTAGTAAAAAGTAGCATCTTATACATGGAAAAATACGGTAAGTCTAGACTACTAGACTCCAGAAGTCAAGGAAGCAGCTTAACTCAGGTCAATTCAGGTTTCTCATACTTGATTGGGTGTGTCTAACTACCTGTCTATCTACGTTTGTCTGTCTATCTATCTATCTATCTATCTATCTATCTATCTATCTATCTATCTATCACAGCATTTAACCTGGCCTGGTCAATGAGGCATGAGGAGTACCACAGGCCCGAGTTGGCTGTCCCTAATAAGGACTGCTTCCAAGGTTGGCTCTTTGTTGGCAGCTGGGAACTCAGTTTTTGGGATGGTTCCCACTATTCCCTTGTTGTAAGAGTGGCTCACTGTACCTGACCTGTTTGTACAAAAAAATACATGGTTTATGCTGACCACCTGTTTTCTTTTTGGAAGTTTAGAATTTTGCTACATACCAAGCAGAGGGTACCTAGGTGACCAGCTCCCAGTAAAAATTTCTGGGCTTCCCAGTAGACATTCACATGTCGTGAATGTGCCATGTGAATTGTTGGGAGAATTAAGCAGGTCCTCGTGATTCCATTGGGAAAGGACCCTCTGGAGCTGGCACCTGGCTTCCTCCGCACTTCACCCCAGGCAGCTTTTCCTGTGCAGACTGTGCTTGAGATCTTTTCACTGTAATAAATCTTAGCCATGCGTATGGGCATGTGCTGAGTCCATGAATTCTCCTGGAGAATTACCAAAGCTGGACCTGGCCTTGGGGACCCCTGACATGCATAGTATCCATCAATGCTTTGCTAGAAATAGTGCTCTGAGAACACATTTAGGGAAACACTGCTCAATAGCAGAAATTAATTAAGAGAATGTATGTAAGACACAGAGCACAGCTACTGGCAGATAAGATGGGCTCTATAAATACTAGTCATTAATGCTGTTACTCCAGCATTCTTATTAATAATACTATAATTCTGAAAAGATAGGAATCTTCCTTGCCACACCTTTGAATGTCAGCCACGTGCTCTGCACCCTGTTTCACACACTGAAACCGTTCACTAGATGCTTGTTAAGTGAATTATTGCGCCCTTATTTACAAAGTGCTGTGCCCACACAGTGGAGGCCATTAAAAGCGTGCTGTCTCAGCCCCCGGAGCTTGCACATTGAAAACAAACACTATCAGTAAAGACAGAACTGCACATGAAAATACAGACAGAAAACTCGACAATAAAAAACAAATGGATGCACAAAAGAGTGGTCACTGTTCTTTCACCAAGCAGAAGGCTTGACACTTCAGTCTATTCCTAATTTAGGAGGCAGAGTATGGATGGATGACAGA
Organism: Myotis nattereri; assembly: GCF_964212035.1. Classification (NCBI taxonomy): domain Eukaryota; kingdom Metazoa; phylum Chordata; class Mammalia; order Chiroptera; family Vespertilionidae; genus Myotis; species Myotis nattereri. The sequence goes on along the minus strand of NC_138090.1, from coordinate 25,347,803 downwards.
ATCCTCCATTTCTCTAGATGTGAATTAGGTGGTCTCATGAAAGCCTTTTCTGCAAAGCTGATAAACCCGCGTGGGAGAAGGCGCCATAGCTAATGAAGAAGGATACACTTAAAATGGTGATGATGCACTTCCAAAATGAAATCTCAATCTCAGCCAGTTGGATAAGTTGTTTGTTAGATAGATTTCTTGTTTCAGCAAAATTTCACTTTCACTGCAGCTCAGATCTCATACATGAACTGGCCATAAGCATAATGACCTGAGATCCCAGCTGGCCCAGGACCAGGTTCCACCGGTCCTGTCTTGGGTAAGATTCTCAATTCCTCAGTTGCCTCAGTTTCCTCAACAGTCAAATCAAGGCAATAACAGTACATACCTCACCGGGTTCATATAAAGAGTAAGAAAAGCTGTCTGGATAGTATCAGGTACATAGTATGTGCTTGAAAAATACTGTTTTTGAGGGACTTCCATCTGAGCCGCGGAAGATGAGAAAGCAACTCAGCCAGGACAACTGTGCTGGAGGCCTGTGAGTCTGTTTCCCAAGAAGGATGCTGGCAATTGGTCGTTTCACTCTCCTGTTGATCAGCAGGCAGCCTCAGAATCTTCTTCAACATAGGTCTCTGCTTGGGACTGAATTGTGTTCCTTAATATTTACATACTAGAGGCCTGATGCATGAAATTCATGCAAGGGGCTCGGCCCCCGCCATGGTGATGGCTGCCTCTGCCCCGGCCTCCGCCTCCGCCTCCGCCTCCGTGGCTTCATCCAGAAGGTCGTCTGGTCTAATTAGCATATTATGCTTTTATTATTATAGATTGAAGCTTTCACCCCCAATATGAATGTATTTGGAGACTTTAAAGGGGTAATTAAGGTTCAATAAGGTCATATGGGGTGGGGCTCTACTCCTATATGACCTGTGTCCTCACAAAAAGAGGAAGAGACCCCAGGGATGCACCCATAGTGAAAAGGCCATGTGAGGACACAGTAAGAAGACTGCTGCCTGCAAACCAAGGAGAGATTCTCAGGAGAAATCAGACAATCCTTTGATCATGGGCTTCTGGCCTCCAGAACTGTGAGAAAATAAATATCTGTGGTTTAAGCCCCAGGCTTTGGTATTTTGCTATGGAGTCTGAGCTGTCTATAACAGGCCCAAGAGGACAGTCCCCTAAAATGATCACTTTTTGGACATTCTCCCAAGCATTGCTACTGTCTCTGGGACAGAGACTTCTTCTGCCTGTTCCCTGAGGAAAGCTACTGTGGACCTTGTGACCAACACTGCCAGGGCCTCTACATCACTGTATAAATTCAGTCCATCCTGACTGGACCATTTGCCCCTTCCAAACATAACTCATTTAAAAAACTTGGTTTGGGTTTACATTGGTTGTGAATCAGAAGATATCAGAGGAATCTTTGAGCACCAGATGACCAATCTATCTTTCTAATGGTTTCTCCAATGGCATGAGATTCTTCTGGGTCCCCGTTCCTCCCAGTCACCCCACCTCAGTAAATGGCACATCTGCCTTTCCTTCTGGCTCAAGACAAAGGCTCCTAATCACCCTCAATGCCTCTTTCTTTCACACCCTCCATTTAATCCAGTAGCAAATAATGTCTCACTGTACCTGACCTGTTTGCATCATCACCGTTTTAAGTGTATCCTTCAAGACATATCTCACATCCAATCCCTTCTTATCACCTTCACCTTCCACTTTAATCCAAGCTCCACCCTCTCTCACCTGGTTTACTGCTATAGCCTCCTGCCAGCTCCGTGCTTCCACTGCAGCCCCTCATTCTACTTCCCACAGCCCTGCCAGAATTCCTGGTGCAGGACATGTCAGAATGCACCCAGCCTCTGCTAACCACCTTCAGTGCCCCCCATTTCACTCAGAAGCCAGAGTCCATACAAAGCCTAGACCAGTGGTCTCAACCTTCTGGCCTTTAAATACAGTTCCTCATGTTGTGATGAAACCATAAAATTATTTTCGTTGCTACTTCATAACTGTAATGTTGCTACTGTTATGAATCGTAATGTAAATATCTGATATGCAGGATGGTCTTAGGTGACCCCTGTGAAAGGGTCGTTTGACCACCAAAGGGGTCGCGACTCACAGGTTGAGAACCGCTGGCCTAGATGGTCCTGTATGATCTGCCTCCTCCCCCTTCTATCTTTCTTAAACATCAAACACACTTCCACTCCAGGACCTATGCACTTGCTGTCAGGGCTGTTGGGGTCCACGCCCTGGAGCAAAAGAATGGGGGCACCTCAACAGAGGCAGAACAGCTAAAACTATTTCTATAGGGTTTTTCTCGAGCTCCTTCCCAGACTGTGGGACCCTGTCCATTATAAGACTCTCTTTCCCCAGCTTGGCTGCTATTCACCTGTGTAGTTCTCTTTCCCTCCAGTTATCTGCATAGTTGCCACCCTTCTCGTTCATCAGGACTCTGCTTAAACTCGCCCTGCTCACAGAGGCAAGTCCAGAGCATCATGTATAAAATAAGATAGTGCTCACACACCTTGCTTTCCCCATCCTCCTCCCCTTTTTTAATTTTACTCAGGGGATTTTATCATCACCGGCCTGTTTTCCTGCTGTAAGTTCCCTGAGAGCAAGAACTCTGGGTCTTAGTGCCTTGAATAATATCTGACAGGTAGAAGGAGCTGAATAGTCTTCTGTTGAATTAATGAGCATATGAATGAGTGAATGAGTGGGGCAGGTGGTAAAGATAAGTACACTTCACATAAACAAACACAGTCACAGGACTGCAATGATGACATAGCTTTGTGTCTTGGCATGCTGGGAAAGGTTTACCGTTATGTGCAGGTGCAAGAGTTAGCCAGCTGGATGCCCCTGCTTGATGTGTTGCAAAAACAAGGCCATCCTTGGGTCATGGTGTTGATGAGAGGTGTGCAAATCTGACCAGGACAAGTAGATGTTTTGCAGATTAAACAATATTCATTGCCTCTGGCATCCCTTCTGTGTTTAGGAAGGGCTTTCCCTTCTCCCCTTGGGCATGAGTGGCCAACCATCCGGCGGTAATGCACTAACTTCATTTCCTCTTCCCATTCATCTTTTTTATTTCCAACTTGAGGAGCTAACCCTGAGGCTCTCCCTCTGCAGTGATAACTTATAACCGAACTACTGATCTCTCACGTTAATGAAACTTCACTCTATTTCTCTTAAGAATGACATGCGCAGGGCTGTTAAACAGCCAGTGTGACAGTCCTTGAGGCAGCAATGGAGATGCTAGCACGCACAGGACATGTTGCAGGGGCTGACTTATCTCTCAGACCTGAATAAATGATTCACACCAGGCCTCAACTCTTGCTCTTAGCCCAGAGGTGAGGATGATGGGATACATGTGTTCTTTGCAACCAAAATTAGAATGAAAGAAGACTGTCTTCCTCTATGCAGGGCGGATTTCTCTATGACTTAGAGACAACTTTATATAGAAAGGAGAAGAAAGCATTCAAAAGGGAATGTTCAGTGCCTTCAAACAGGAATCAAGATTGTTGAATAAATAGTGTGTCTGAAATATCTCACTCAACCAGAACCTTCAGGTGGCTGAGATGGCAGAGCCCAAGGTCTTCTCTGCTGGTCCAGCCCAGAACCTACCTAGAACCAGCCTCGTCAAGAAACAAAACCCACTGTGAAGACAGAAACCCATTCACACACTCAGATGTTTTCCCTGGGTTTTCAACAACTATAGAAACCCCATTGCAACACAGAGCAGTGCAGCTCAAACTTAATGGACCAGCTTATGGGAAAGAACAAGATGCATTCCTCAGACCCCATCTCATTCTCTAGAGGAGATGAACTTTGTAACCGGGATTCCAGGGGGAGGAACCACAGTGCAACAGCAAGCTGATGACTTTGACCTTGGAACACATGGAAGGGAATTCCCACATTCCTCTGCCTCTAGTTATACAACCCTGAGCACAGTTATTTCACTTCTCTGAGCCTCATTTCCTTAAAGTACCATCCACCATAGATGAATGACCAATATCAAAAGACACAATGATTATTGAAGCAGTTATCAGATGCCCAGCTCTGTGCACAAAACATGCAATATCTCATTTCATCTCGACAACAGCTCCAGGAAGTAGGTCCTCACATTTCTCTCTTTTTACAGGTGTGGAAACTAAGGCTCACAGATTAAGCAACTTGCCCCAAATTACACAGCTAGTGAGAGGTAGCGCTAATATTGAAACACAGACTTGTGTGATGCTAAGATGGCACTTCCTCCATGACTTCCTAGGTCCGCACTTCCTAAAGCAGTAGCCACAAGCCATGTGAGTATTTAAATGTAACTAAACTTAAATTTAAAAAGTCCATTTCCTAGTGGCATTAGCCATAGTCCCAGTGCTCACTAGCCACTGTATCGGACCTCCCATCTTGGATAGTGCAGATGCAGAACACCATTGTGGAAGTTCTACTGGACCACACTGGGCTGGTCCTTCTCTGAAATATAGAGGTTGACTTGTAGGAGGCACTAATGCATATGAGGCTTAACAATGTCCAGATAGAACTGGAGTGGTTCCTCAGCCTGAACCCAGTAGGGCAGCTCACAGGGGTTGATCCAGGTTGTGGAGAAGTTGAAGATCACGCAATTTGGGGATCCACGTTAAGCAGAAAATAGAAGTCACAGTACAACAGTGGGAAAGGGGCTTCAGAAGGGGTCACTACTAATAAAGTGCCTGAATGGCCAGCTCTGGTAGTTTCCTCGTCACTTGTTTCTAGGATCGGACATGCATGAGGGTCACCAGGCTGTGCTCATTCACACATCACCACAGTGTGGGGTCCTGGTCGGCTTTCTGCTGGTATGGCGGACACTGCTCTTCTGCCTTCTCTCAGGGCCGCCCTTGTGTACTGAACACCTCCCTGGGCTAGAATGTCCTCGAATCCTTGTAGTCATGGACAAGTTTCCATGTGGCTATGGAGAATGTGCGGGACTCCCCCCGGTTTTCCCCATCCCCTCTGCCCTGCTCTTACATCTGGGTTTTCATATCCTGTCACTCTCCCCTCCATCACTATGTTTTATTTTTCAATGCTTTTTAAAAGGTGGAGGTAAAATTCACATAGCATAAAATTAACCATTTTTTTTTTCTTTTTGCAACCACCACCCCTATCTAGTTCCAAAATGTTTCCATCATCCTGAAAGGAAACCATGTACCCAGCATGGTTTCTGAAAATACGGCATGACTTTTGTCTATTTAAGCCAGATATGAAATTACCTACTCTGGACATTTCATATCAATGGATTCAGACAATATGTAACCTTTTGTGTCTGGCTCTTTGCACTCAGCACACTGTTTTGGGGGAGTCATCCACCTTGTAGCATGGATCAGTATGTCATTCCTTTTTATGACTGGGTAGTATCCCATTGCACGAATAGAACATGTTTGTCTGTCTGTTCACCAGGTCATGGGCTCCCTCACTACTAGATGGGCTGAAACAACCAGAAGTGGGAGGAGTCTGTGTTAGCGGAGACTTCAGTGCCAAACTGTCTCCACAACCATCTTTCTCAAAAGGCTGACCAGGCACTTCTCAGGAAGGCGGCTGGCACCCAGCAGGCATCTTCATGCTACTTCTTTCTGCTCTTGTTAAATTTTCTCACTAACATTATCTAAAGTGTGATTTCTATAATGGTTACTAGTTCTTTAAAGGAGAACATTGATTAAAAGGTTTGGTTTTTAAAAGTGTGGAATATGCCCTAGCTGGTTTGGCTCAATGGGTAGAGCGTTGGCCTGCGGACTGAAGGGTCCCAGGTTTGATTCCGGCCAAGGGCACATGCCTGGGCTGTGGGCTCCATCCCTAGTAGGGGGCATGCAGGAGGAAGCCGATCAATGATTCGCTCTCATCATTGATGTTTCTATCTCTCTCTCCCTCTCCCTTCCTCTCTAAGATCAATAAAATATATTTTTTAAAAAAGTGTGGACTATGTTGGCTTAAACAGGTTTAAAAATACCTGTTGTGTCCAATGTGCACTGTGAATTTTAAAGAAGCAATTACAGTTTTCGAGGTTTCCCAAATTTTCATTGGTTCCCCAATGTTCCCAGCATTTTGTGTGTGTGTTGAGGGGCATCTCTCAGTCCTGATGTTTCCCAGAAAGAGTTTGAAAAAGCTATTCTATATTAATATTTATGGCGTTTCTAGGTCCATGTAATTGTGGGGGGAGAAGTCCACATACAGTAGAGATTGGTACTTCTACAGGGCTTAAAATAGGTATATTTAGAATCACAAGTTAAATATCTTAAATGCATTTAAAAGTCAATTATTTCTGAATTAATCCTTAAGCTATATAAAATGTCATGAGTTTGAGTTGCAGTTGAATGATAACAACTCATAACACACTATCCATTTTGAAAATACTTGAATCCGGCAGCTCTTCAAAGCAAGCAAGTTTGAGGATCTCAAAGTCAGACAGTTATAAGAAAAGTGTCTTTGAGAAATGCACATTCCAGCATATATATTCTCTCTCTCTCTCTCTCTCTCTCTCTCTCTCTCTATATATATATATATATATATATATATATATATATATATATACTGCTTAAGTGTGCCGTATAGGTGGAAATTGTGTTCTGAATTATATCTACATAATTTTCAATAAAAGTAAACTTGTAGTAAATTATCTAGATCATAAGGTACCAAAGACAAATGGCCTTTGCTGGAATTAGTTTTCCCTCAGGAGTAAGGAAATGGAATTTGTCTTCTGCCAAAAAAAAAAAAATTAAAAAAAAAACAAAACACCACACAATAAAAAATGAGCATGGTGAGCCCTGCTAGAATCATATTACTGGTGTTCCTCATAATTAAGGGGAGACCTCTGGCTACGCGGAGCCCTGACAGGCCGAGACCCTGCTGACAGGAAGTCTGGTGGGGAAGCCAGGACCTGGTTGAGGGGAGGTTCCCATGCTTGAGCACACTGCGCTCCCAGCAGCCCCTCGGGGAGGGTCACCATGCTCATTTACACCAGGGTTGCCTGGCAGCAGCACTATTAGCATTTGGGGCTGGATGGTTCTTTGTGGCGTGGGCTGTCCTGTGAATTGCCGGCTGTTTAGGAGCATCCCTGGCCTCCCCTGCCCCTAGATGCTGGTAGCACCATCCCCCAGTTGTGACAAACAGAAACGCCTGACATAGCCGCTTGTCTCCTGGGGCCAACTCACCCCTCATTGAGAGCCGCTGGTTTACAGTGAGCAAAGCGAGCATTTACATGACCATTTACATGACATGTGACAGAGCCGGGGCATGAGGCTCCGGAGGGGGAGGCGGTGTTTGTCAGTTGGCTCTCTCATCTACCAGCCATGGAACCAGCTTCATTTCTACACATAAACATGCACACAACAATCTCTGCCCTCAAGGTCCTTAATCACTCATATCAAAGCCCTCACGCCTGGAGCAGGTGCTGGCATGCTCATGGGCACTTACATTTGGAGACATTTCCCAGGAAATTCACTTGAGCTGAGCCTGACACAGTCAGTGTGTAGTCGTGTGTGGCTGCTGCTGTTTGTGTACCGGTTAATAATGGCAGATTTTGTAATCAAAGAAAACACGTTAATTTCAAGAGAAACATCAAAAGTGCTTTATTCAAAGTAATGTCCATTGCTAGCTACACATTTCCACCATCTTGCAGGTAATTTGTGGATACCGTCCCAATAGAACTTTCCTTGTTTTGAGGCAAACCATTCAGAGACCCAATTTTCCATTTCTTCGTATGTTTTGAAATGCTGCTCAGATAGTGCGTGTGCCATCGATCGGAACAAGTGGTAATCTGAAGGAGCAAGGTCTGGTGAATACGGCGGGTGGGTTAATACTTCCCAGACAAGATTTCTTAATGTGTCTTTCACTGGTTTTGAAGTGTGTGATGGTGTGTCATCATGAAGCAAAATTACCTTGCTGTGTCTTCTGGCACATTCTGGTCGTTTCACGATCAAAGCTTGGTTCAAATTGATTATTTGTTGTCGGTAGCTATCAGTATTAATGGTTTCACCTGGTTTTAGAAGCTCATAATACACCATACCTTCCTGATCCCACCAAACGCAGAACATTGTCTTCTTTCCAAAGCCATTTGGCCTTGCAGTCCATGTTGATGGTTGACCTGGATCAACCCATGATTTTGTGCATTTGGGATTCTCGAAATAAATCCCTTTCATTGCCAGACACAGTTCGATGCAAAAAAGACTTCCTTTCGTGCCACTGAAGCAATATTTAATGATGACTTTTTGGTTTTCCATTTGTCTTTCGTTCAGTTGATGTGGCACCCATTTTCCTTCCTTTAAAACCTTTCCCATTGCTTGTAAATGATTGGAAATCGTTTGTTGAGCAACGTTTAATCTTTCTGCAAGTTGTTTTTGAGTCTGACACACATCTTCATCCAATAATGCTTGTAATTGTTGGTCTTCAAACTTTTTCTGTTGACCTGGACGTTCTTTGTCTTGCACATCGAAATCATTACTTTGAAAGCGCTTAAACTAGCATTCACAAATATCTTAAGATGGAACATGTTCACCATAAGCTTCCCAAAGTATACAATAACTTTTTCTTCAAAATAAAGTAATGAATTAAAACTTCCCGCAAATGCTCTTTTTTTTTTGGCATGAAATTCAACATTTTTAAGAGTAAAAATATCTATGATGTTAACACCTTCAGAAAATTTGACATATGAAGTTTTGAAGCTTGTTGTCAATACAACAAAATAGCAAACATATCAAATCACATATATGTCAACATATGTGTAACTCCATCTATTGAAAATAATCCTCATTAACTGGTACACCTAGTAAGCTGCACTGGGGCAGGAACCTGGAATCGGAGCTGTCTGGGACCAGTGCCCAGGTGCTTTCCACTAGAGCAGTGGTTCTCAACCTTGGCTGCTCATTAGAATCACCTGGGAATCTTTTTAAAATCCTGATTTCTGGGCCTCATCCTCCGGAAATTCTGTTTCTTTGTGATGGGGTGGGGCCCAACCATTCTCTGATTATTACTTGGTCTAAAGTAAATGATGATGACACTTCAGTGAAACGAGGAAAGTGAAAGAGGCCTGGACGTCTGCGCTCTGGTAGGAAAACACATGAGAGAGACGACATACTGCCTCCAGCCCTTGAGAGAGCCACTGAGGGTCCGCTGAGAGTTACTTCTCTCTCTAGCTGTCACCCTATTTGCAGCCAACAGAAGAGGGGAGCACCTGGCCCAACCTGCTGGCTACGCCATCACCCCAGGTTCTAGGGGTGACTGCATCTGGGGCCAAAGATTAAGACCACCTGTAACTTACCTGCTGTGTGACCTTGCAGAACTACTCTGTGCCTACATCCTCTTCTATAGAAGGTGGTGTGGTGACAGGTAGAATAATGGCTCCCAAAGATGTCTACATCCTAATGCCTAGAACCTGTGAATACTTTAGGTCCCAAGCAAAAAGAAACCAATGTTGCAGATACAATTAAGGTTCTAATCAGCAGACTTTAAAATAATGGGATTATCCTGTGTTATCCAGGGGGGTCCCATGTAATCATAGAGTCCTTAAAAGTGGGGGGGGGGGGTGGGGAGAACCAGCACGATGTCAATGTCTGTGTCCTCATTACTTCTGGCTTTGAAGACAGAAAAAGACCCAGCAGGGCATGTGGGTGGCTCTAGATCAGGGGTCCTCAAACTTTTTAAACAGGGGGCCTGTTCACTGTCCCTCAGACCGTTGGAGGGCCGGACTATAGTTTTTAAAAAAAAACTGTGAACAAATTCCTATGCACACTGCACATATCTTATTTTGAAGTAAAAAAACAAAACGGGAACAAATACAATATTTGTATTTGCATGTGGCCCGCGGGCCGTAGTTTGAGGACCCCTGCTCTAGATCACTGGTTCTCAACCTTCCTAATGCCGAGACCCTTTAATACAGTTCCTCATGTTGTGGTGACCCCCCAACCATAAAATTATTTTCGTTGCTACTTCATAACTGTAATTTTGCTACTGTTATGAATCGTAATGTAAATATCTGATATGCAGGATGTATTTTCATTGTTACAAATTGAACAGAATTAAAGCATAGTGATTAATCACAAAAATAATATGTAATTATATATGTGTTTTCCGATGGCCTTAGGCGACCCCTGTGAAAGGGTTGTTCGACCCTCAAAGGGGTCTCAACCCACAGGTTGGCGACCCACAGGTTGAGATCTGCTGCTCTAGATGCTGGAAAAGGCCTCCAGAAGGAATTAGCCCTGCCAGTTGATGCGTGGATTTTAGCCCAGTGAGGCCCACACTTGACTTCTGACCTCCAGAACTGTGAGGTAACAAATTTGTGTTGTTTTAAGCCACAGTTTGTGATAATTTGCTATGGCAGAAATAGGAAACTATAATAGAGGCACCTAACTCATTGAGTCAATGTAAGAACTAGTGAGATACTATTTATAAGGGCTGAGCAAAGCCCACAAAGCATCACCGTTATGTTTTGTGACTGTATGACTCAGCGTCAGAGTCAGGTGTAGCCCCAGGCAGCTCAGGCCTGCAGTCAGCTTGCTGAGCATTGCTCTGAAGGGGGAAATGCCAGGGAAAGGAAAGGACAATAAATTTCACTTTGTACGCTACACCTGCAAAGTCGTTCACCCTTTGCAAAGCCTTTCTGAACCTCTGTTCCATTTAAGCAGCGTGCAGATGAACTCCGGAATGTGCTCACTGCCAGCCTCCCCGACAATACCCTGGGGAGCCTGTTCCTGAATGCAGTGAGCTCACCTCTGGGCCTGACCGTGTGGCCATCATACAAGGGAGACACACATTTAGCCTCTCCTCTGAAATCTCCAGAAAAGGGAAATTGATATGCTTCCTTTTGGGACTAGGATCTCAAAAACTCTCAAAATCAGTTTATCAATTCCCGAGGGATGTGAGGTCCTATCTAGTCCAGAGGTCTGTACACTTTTTCTCTCAAGTGTCAGAGAGTAGATACTTCTGCCTTTGAGGGCCATCCCCTCTTGCAGCTCTTCAACTCTGCTGGTGTAGTGTGCAGAGTTCATGATGAGGCCCTGCATTAAAAACTCAAAAGGAATAGAAAATGTATTCATAATTAATTGTGAAACGCCAGTCACCCAGCTTCCTGAGCTTTTGTGAGCAGCTGGCTAAAGACCTCCACTGCAGACCTACCACCTTTACCTCTGCTCCCCCCACAAGAGTGAATGGCCAACGGAATGTGCTCCCCAAACCAGGAGGGTGTGACCAACTTCCAAAGAGCACAGAGCTCTCCTCCTGCCTTACTGTCAAACATGGCCAAGCTGGTCCCATTAACGCCGTTGGAGAAGATGAGCCCTCACTTAATGAGATGCATTCTCTCGGTGGGCTCCCACTCCGCCGTCAGGGTGCCTGGTCTGACCCATGGAACAAGGTTTGGGTTGGCCCCGTTGCAGGCAGGGAACGAGCAACCACAAGCAAGAAGGCACAATTAAGTCCTTTTTACAGTCCCTCTCCAGCAAGGTACCAGAAAAGATGGCCTTTGCTTAAAAGAGCCCATTATGCAAACTTCTGAACTTTGAGAAGAAAAATAATAATATGGAGATGATCTTTTGGCACCAAATGCCTTACTGTGAGAAAAAGATAAGCCTTCTTCATAATAAACTTCTTAAAACAGATGCCAATCCAACGCATCAACAGCTAACAGCTCTGGCCAACTGTGTGTAATAAATAATTTCGAGATAGACCTCTGATAAACCCTTAAAGAAAGAGCTAAAAGCTTGGAATTTTAACAGAAAATGTTCATTTGGCCTGTAGACTGAGCCTCCCCTACCTGCCCACCCCCGACAAGGGTTCAGAATGAAAGGTTTCCTGGTTACTCTGTCCAGGAGGCACTTTAGACTGAGCTTGGGGACAGCAGGCCTTTATCTTTTCTCTCTTTCCCTCAGTGCCTGGCAGGTAGTGGGGTCTCAACAAATGAATGCATTTTTGAATTAATTTCTATGCCATAGCAATTTGAATGTTATTGTTGATGTGCTCAAACAAATCTTATCTTCCTGAAATGCAAATTGAATGTCATTCCCTTGCTGAAAACCCTCTGAGGCTTCCTTAGAATAAAGTCCAAACTCTACCCTACCCTATAAGGCCTGGCAGTGCCTGGCCCCCTAATTTTTCATCTTCCCCCAAAGTACATTTTATATCTTCACTGTGAGTTTGGATTCACCTCCCATGGCTTCCTTGGCGAGAATGGCATTTATCTGATACGTGCCACTCTGGCTTTCAAGACCCAGGGACAGGACTCTCTACCTTGACCTCAGTTGTCTGCTGGCAACCAGGACAGGCTGTGCAAAACCCAAGTCTGGTCACATCACTCTTCAGCCTAAAATCCTGTAACGTCACCAGAGGGGTATCATGTCTGCGCTCATTGCTTAGCACATGCGTCACGTTTCCTCGCTGGTGGAATTCACTTCCTGTCTCCTGCAGGAGCCCCACTCAGCCACTTCTCTGGGATGTCTCAGGCTCCTTAGTCTGTTCCTCCTCCCCAGAACCCTCCGGCCCCAGCCACCTCCCTGTCACCTGGCGAACTCCTCCTCATTCCTGAGCGCTTGCTTTGATGCCTCATCCTCCGGAAGGCTGCTTCTGGCCTTGCCCTGTCCCTTGGGGGTGTAGCTGTCTTCTCACAAATCCTTGTCCCCAGCTAGATCATGAACTTTACAAGGACAGGGACAGGATCTCTTGCTGTGGTGCCCCAGAAACGAACACAGACCTTTTGTCTATTTAAGCCAGACAAGGGTTTGAGTAAATAAGTCACGCCATATTTTCAGATCCTCGAAGAGGCCAGGCCTGTGCTGATGCCTGCAGCATGGCACCTGGGTCTGTCCTGTGCTCACTGGAGGACCCTGAGCAACACTTCTGGCCTTGACCCACTAGATGCCAGTAGCACCACTCTCCCCAGTGTGACAACCAAAAATGTCTCCAGACATTGCCAGATGTCCCCTGGAAGGCACATCACCCCACTGACAAGCCCTGACATCAGGGGTTCCTGAGAGGGAAGGACAGCATTCCTGTCTTCAGACTTCCCATCAGGCCCACTTCCAAATGTCATCCCTCAGCAAGGCCTGCCTGGACCACGCAGCCCCTCCTGTCACTCTGTATCGTTAAGCAGCTGTATTTTTATTTCTAGAGCTAGCACTTATAACTGCCTGACACATTATATTCATAATGTCTGTTACTGACAGAGTTCCACGAAGCAGTAAGTTGGTGATTCTTCACTGTTGTGTCCCCTGTGCCCTGAAATGTAGCTGGCACAAGTTAGGCACCCCCTCAGCATCTGCTGGATCAATCAATCTGGTGGTTGACTAGATCCCACCTGATAGGGTTGCTGGGTGTGTGCTGACCCTGAAGTGTATGCCTCCTTTGGCGGCCCCAAGTTGCCTCTCTGTAAGTGTCGTTCCATTTCCCTCAGTTCCCTCAGCTGGTAAAGCTTGTGCTCCTCCATGCCTTTCTATTTATCCTGGAATTTTGCGCACAGATTCTCCCAGTTTCAAATCTATAGAGATGAAGCGATCTGCTCTGTTTAAACAGTAAGCAGTGGGCTGGCCAGACTGAGATGGGTGATCCATCCTCAGCAGCTCCCCAGCCTCAGTGAGGACTTTGGTCCATTTGTTTTTATATCCCACCACAGGGACTCAGGGCTCTGACCTGCTCAAGAGGAGTTCAGTCCCCATTAGGACATTATTCCTCAGCTATCTAGTGGGAAGGCCAAAACTGGCCTCATAGGGCCCCCTGGTCCACGTCAGCTTCTCCCCCCACTTGTCTAGGCCATTCAGAGAGCTTCACCATGGTGACCCACCCTAGTTACCAAACCTTCTCTTGCCAAAGTGCTGCGGGCATCTCTGGATGGGGAGAAGGCTCGATTTCCAACTGCATCATCCTTTGACACTGGCCTCACCGCCCTAGTGCTTGAACCTAGAATCTTACCCAGTCTTTGGTGATTGGTTTAATGAGCTTCTGGTCCCCACATCCAACTTTACACATTATCTCATAATTTTTTTTCATCATTTTCTGACTTCAAACCCCAGAGTGTTAATTTCCACAAGAGGAGGAGGACAGCCTCTTTCTATCTTTGCTTTTGCTCCCCTCTCCTGGTCTATGCCCCAAACAAACTCCTCCTTCCCTCCCCTGTTCATTTCTTACCAAGTGAAAAAAATCTTTATGCCGATTGATGAATACAAATAGATGAGGAGTGAGTGCTGGGGGATAGGATTTGTGCTTGCAGATCTGGTCCCAGAGGGTTTGGCCATAATACCCATTATTACGTGATAGCAAAAAACATCAGCAATGTATTTTCAGTAGTTATTTGTAAATTCAGAGGGTTAGATAAATGCATCTAAAGGCTCTTGCAGTTCTGATGTATTGTGATGCTTCGGCACCTTGGAGAAAAAATTCCAAGTCATTTGAAAAAAAAGCCACGCTGAAGCAGATTTATTTGGTTGTAGTAAGAACACTAAAGCAAAAATAAAGGGAAAACTGACCATCACACGTTTATTCACTCCATGAACATGTGGCAGGTCCAGCCTGTGGGCAGGTGCCTTGGATGCAAGGCCCAGCGCCAGGAGGACAAAGTCGAGGGAGGGACACAGGTTCTTCCACCTGCCAACATTCAAGTTAAACCTCTTGTTAGCTAATGACGTTTAGAAAAATATGTCACCATCAACCTGAGTGAGGAAGCAGCTTTGCCTAGTGGACCAAATAAATAATCAGCCAGGAGCACCTCCGCGATAATACAAGCATGCAGCTGCCTCTGCGATGTCGCTGAACTGCATGCCTCAGTTTCACCGGCTGCACCTGGCAGATAAGGCCAGGCTGCTAAATGCAGTGCTGGGAAATGTGGGGAGCCCAAGTGGAAAGAGTATGATGGAGATGCTCGGGGGCACTGGGGTGGGGACAGGCTGCGGCCAAACCCCGAATTATTGTTTTCTGAAGTGAGTCAGAAGACAGTTTGTTCATTTGTTTATCAAATTCTGTTTTTCCACATTTCAATTTTTAAGAGTTTGTGTCAAAAGAGACATTGGAAAGTAGTTAACTTCAGACATTCGCTTAGATTCAAGCAGTTGATTGAGGGGAAATAAGAACTTTGATTTTCTATTAAGTGTTAGAAACTCCTATGTATATTAGGTTGATGTTGTCCCCATTCCCAGCGATGAATAAATTGCACATATGGGTTCTATTAACTCATGGTTCTCAACTTGGCTTCACAGCAGAAACACCTGGAGAGTTTCATAAACATGCTGATGCCTGGTCCTACTCCAAGACACTCTAATTTAAGGTATGGAGAGCAAGTTGGCCTTCAGAGGCTTTAAAATTCCCCAGATGATTTCATCATGCAGCAAAGTTTGAGAACCATAAATAACTTACTTATAATCAGCTAGAAGCCCAGTGCACGAAATTCATGCATGGGTAGAGTCCCTAGACCTAGCCAGTGATTAGGGCCGACCAGGTTCCTCCTCCTTCCCTTGCCACCTGTGCACCACCATCACATGGTCCCTCCGGCCCCCGCCTCCTCCCCTCAGCACCCTGCCACAGCCACTGGTCGTCCAGCATGTTTCACACCACCCCCTGGTAGTCAGCACACGTCATATTGCATATTAGCCTTTTATATATAGAGAGAAGGCAGAATATAATCTAATAAGGCGGGAGAGTGGTTCTCCTGTCCCCAGGCCAGCCTCCTCCTATGAGACACCTTGTCCCCTGTACCAGCTCAGATCTTCTGAAGATGCTTTTATCTCCAGCCTAAAAGCTTGGTTTCTGAGAAGTCAGCAAACACTCAGTCACTGGCATTCAACAGTCATCCAAAGTCTAGACAGGAAGGAGCAAAGCAGCCAGGGACAAAGGTGCCCGGCTCTCGGGAGCCATTAATGGAACAAAAACAAAGGCAGTTTTGAAGAAATGGATTGGACACAGAGGGTTTTCAAATGGTGTACAGGACACCTGGAGAAGTAGTACCTTTGGTTCAAAGGTGCTATTTGGGTTGTAATGGAATTGGTTCAAAGGCTACTCTCACTGAGGCAAATTAATGAATCAAGCGGGCCGCAGTGATGTTAACACTTAAGAGCCTGTTTTAGACTCGGGGTTCTCAAATGTCGGGGAGCGTTGGAATTACCTGGGAGGCTTGTGAACACCCAGAATGGGGGCCCGAGTTTCTTATCCAGCAGGTCTGAGGTGGGGGCCCGAGAATGGGCATTTCTTACAAGTCCCCAGATTCTGATGCTGGTGTGGGGGTTTAGATGAGTCCCTTCTATGAAGTGGCACCTGGTGCTACTAACATCTAACCGTGTAACTGCTGGCTGATGCCCAGCAGCTGCTTTCACTTTCACCTCCATTTCACTTGCAGGAGCTCCTGTCTGAGGCGAGGGCTCCCGATTCCAGCACACTCAGTGGCTGCACTGGGCGCTACCCTGCCGCACCCACTTACGAACCACAGCAGCGCAGGAGACGACACGGCCATCTCACCCTCATTCTGAGGATGATAACACGGAGACAGAGAATTGAGGAACTCGCCAAAGGTGACACAGTGTTAGGGCAAACCATGAAACAACCGATATTCACCCTTTTTTCACTTATAAAAATGGCAATTTCATAGGTTTCTCTGATGGGAGAGTTGAGATTCTAACCTCAGTAGGTCGGATTCCAAAGCCCGAGCTTTACCTCAAGTTCTGTGTCTCCTCCGAGCCAGGGCTCTTTCCTGGGCCATGTGTGTCATTACCTGATGGGACCATGATATTACTGGAAATTAAGATCCTAGGTGTGAAGCCATCCTCTCCTACGCATGGACTGGCTACCTGCCCTCAGGCAGCCATGCCTATTACTGAGAGCCTCTCAAAATGAAATTGTACTGATGACATGGTGATGTAGGTGATAACAACACCCACCCCAGGCCCCTTGGGGGCTCAGTGAGAGTCCATCACATGAGATTCCCTGCCAACATCTTACGTGAGCTTGGAGATGGAAATGGGAGACATTAGGTAGTGGCTCACTTGAGGATCAGAGGTTCTGTAAAGCAAGGTGTCAGAGTCACCCAACCCTCTGGACAGCCCAGGCAGGGTTGCCACCACCCATTTCTGATTGCCAAAGGAGCAGAGTTCAATGGGAGGGGGCAGCAGTGAGGGCTCCTCTAGAACAGTGATTCTCAGCTGGGCCATTTTGCCCTGTGGAACAATTGGCAATATCTAGAGATGTTTTTTATTGCCAAGACTGAAATGGGGATGCTATTTCCATCTAGGCTAGCTGCGCTTCTAAACACCATGCACCACACAGGCCAGACCCCCTACCACAGAATTACGCAGCCCAAAGTGTCGATAATGCTGAGGCTAGGGACCCTGCACCAGAATAGTATCACGTATGGCTGGGTATTTCCTGTAGCACCATCGTTTCTGGTTGTGTTACCCATGAGCCAGGTTTTGGGGTCCCTCTGCCAACTCTATAAGCTATCTGCACCCTTTCATAACTCCTTTCCTTTGTACATTAGTTGAGAGGATTTTGTTGACTACCACCAAGAATTCCAACTAAGAAAGATGGCCACGGGGAAGACCAGGCTAGAGGATGGAGAGGATGCAGGTTATCCTTACTGCAAGGGCTGGGGGAGCATCCCAAGCTCAGCTCCATCCAGGCGATGCCTGCATCATCCATGTGCAACATGGAAATCACTGTATCTGGGTTAGTCACCTAAATAACTCTCTAATCGGGGTAAATCTACACCTCCCCATTGTCTTAAAATTCCTAACAGCATGGTTCATGTATTTCTGTACGACAGCAGCATTTTTCACCTTGATTGTATTTTCCACCTAGTTATCTTGGAGCCACATATGGGTTAGAATTAGGGCAGAGCCATATGAGTGAAAAAACACACAACAACACAGGCGCAACAATACCCTCTGTCTGCCAGGTGTAACACTCTTAACCACAAAGTCAAAACTTGTGCAAACAATGGCTCAAATAAGAGCAAACTGTATCTCAGAAAATGCAAATATTCAGAAGGAGGCAATGAAATCCTGCTCCGTGCTGAAGCCAAGAACACAGGTGGCTCCAGTTACCAGTGCTGTAATTGAGAATGATAACAGAATCAAGCTCATTCTATGAACATCAAATGAGATGATCATTAGGTATTCAGCATGGAGCCTTGGCACGTTGTAAATGTTCAATAAATGTTAACACCAACATTAGTAACAATAATATATCTTGGGAACCACTTTGGCCCTCAGCTAACGTAGTGGTAAAGACAAGACAATAAACCATTTCACAGGCTTACGCATGTAGAACTCAGAGTTCTTAGGCACTTACTAGGTGCTCAATAAATGTTAGTTTGCCCTCTCCTTTCACGAGCTCCTTTCTTCTCCCACCCAAATCTGACAGTCCCAGTTCTCTATACGTCTCTCGCCTTGGATAACAGCTCAAGGAGAAGGTCTCCTGCCCATGACTCCTGCCCACTCCCAGGCCCTGCTTCCAGATTACCTCTTACCCCCTGCTGAGCCCAGCCAGACCTTCTGCCACCTGCCTAACCGACTGTCTCCCATGCCACTGCTGTCCTCCCATCTTGACAAATTTGCAGGCAGCAGATTATAGTCACAGTGTGAGGGAATCATTACCACCTGCTAATATTTTTATAGAATTTCATAAACTTGGTCATTCATGAATCCTTTACAGTACTTTATTCCAATGAAGAGTTCACAAATCACTCAAATGCTGGCAAAATGCATAATAATGAGTAATATTTCAGGAGGCTTTGCATTAATATGTCAGCTTCCAATACTGCAAGAGCTAAATTATTTTGCCAGGTGCCACTTCAGGTCAGCAGCTTGGAAAGCCCTTTGGGGAGCTGGGGTAGGGAGAGGGGGCAGGTGGCATTCGGTCAAGGAAAAGAATGGTATTTGAAAAGAAATAGATCATTTAACCAGTGAAGCACTCTTCCCAGCCTCAGTAAGTGGAGGTCCTGGGAAAGAGGCCTGGGAATTTGCAGAGTTTAGTTGTGGGTAAAATAAGAAGTGTTTCTTAGTGATTGAAAATGCAGGGCTTCGGAGGTGGAGAGAAACGGACATGGATCCCAGACTCAATACACACCAGCTGGGAGACCTTGAAAAAGTTATTTAACAGTTATTTGCTCATCCATAAAATGGGGTTAGCATCTACTTCTTAAGTCTCTTGTGGGAAATGGATTAAATAAGAGAACGTATATGAAGTGTTTAGCACAGTATCAGCCATGCAGTGTTCAATGAACAGCGGCTTTAATGAGGATCCAGGAGGGGGCTAGGACAAATTTATCCCAGATTACTTCTCGCCCGCAGTTCCCTCGGCTGAGTTCAGAGACTTTCTTGTTGGAGTTGGGACCTGTTAACACAATCGCAAGGCCTTGCATGTGAGCAGCATTTTACTGTAAAATAAACATTGGAGCAATTACAATGGCAACCCAATTGGCCCACATGCTCTCTGCTTGTTAAACTTGCAAGAGGGGAAACTAAAATGTAGAAATTCAATTCAGTTCTTTGAAGAAGCATGTTTGCTACCAACCACAATGACCACCACGCACACGATGGATCTCACTGTACTAGTAAGATAGCAAATTATTTCTAAACAGGCACTTGGAAGGGACCAGAATGGCAACATTCTAACACTCAGAGTATATTAACAAGGGAGTAACCTGGTTCTCATTAAATCTAGAAAGAGAACCAAGCACAGAGCAATAAAGGACCTTCCCCAGCAAGGACCTGGAGAAAACAGAAGAAAGACTGAATTAAAGAGTGAGAGGTGGGGGATGTGGCATTGGAACTGGACTCTTGGGAGGCTAGTGAGGAGTACCAGCCGCACTGTACTCTTGTGAGACACTGCTCTCCCACCAAGCATCGGCGGCCTCCCCTGGGCAGGCGCGGCTCTGTGCCGCAGGTAAACAAGCCACACAACGAGCCAGGCCTGGCTTCCTGGCATATCGCTTGCACACACTGATGAGAAATTTAAGTCAGTGCACTTTGAAACAAAGCCTAGGCACTGAAATGAAAGCCACAGGGCGGCAGGAAACCTGGGGTGTTTGGTTTCCCAGCATATTCCCCTACCACCTTGGAGGGAGCTCCTCACCCTATAGATACCTAATAAAATGCACATAGACAGAGTAAGTGGACCAATCAATAAATTATGAAACTGTCAAAAACCCCTCACGATTACTCAAGGCAAGTCCATACTTGATACAGGCAGACTGGGCTACCACTCAGAGTCCTCGGAGTTTGCCTTTACCTTCCTTTGCCTGTCACAGACCGCATTAGCCTCTCACTCATCTAGGAAGAATAGACAGTGCTTACTATGTTTCTGGCACTGTTCTCAATGCTTACCATTAAAATGTTATAAGATCAGTATTATTATTATTCCCATTTTACAGATGAGAAAGTTGAGGCAGACACCCTGCCCTCGTTCCCACAGCTAGTCCATAACAGCCATGATTTGAATGCAGCCAGTGTGGCTGCATGCAAAACTGTATTTTTAACTGCTATGATATTATATGGCTTCACTTTAAGGAAGAATATGAGAAGTTCCAAGCTTGAGATTAGGCTCCATTTTACCAGCTGATTAACAATTACTAGTTAATAAAAACTGATAATTTCATCTTTTACCATCCTTAGAGGTGCTAGGACTATCCCCACTTTATGGATGAGTCACAAGATCAGAGAGGGTAAGTGGATTGTCTAAGATCACACAGCTCAGTAAGCAGCAGTGCTGAGACTTGAACAACAATTTTCTGGGGCCCTTGTTATTAATCACTATTATCACCTAGATATTGCTTAGATAGAAATAAAATCACCTAAATTTTTAAAAAGTGCTGGGCTTTTATTCAATCCTCTCCCCGTGCCTCTGTGAACATTAGAAAGTGGAGGCCTTCTTCTGTAGACACGCCCGTACTGCAGTGCAGCTCTCGGTTAGTGAGCCACGGGCTGGGTCAGGCCTTTCTCATTCCTCAGCCATCCCCTTGTGCAGTGGAATCCCTGCACAGGCACACGTGACAGCCACACATTCACCAATGTGAAGGACAGAGGGAAGGGACCCATCATGATTCAGAAATTCTCCTTACAGAAGCCTTTAACTGGCACTTCGGCAACATCCAAGCCAAGGACTTTCTCATTACTCCCTACCAATCCTTGAGTGTTGGCGTTGGAGTTCTTTTCCCTGCCCTGGGACTGCCCCATGGGGACTTCCTCATGTCTGTGGAGACCAAGGTCATGGCCCCCTAAGGAGATGTCCACACTGAGGCGGGTTCTGGCCTATGGTGCCCAGAAGCCTCTCTCTGAGTGTGGAAGGACTCCCAAAAGGGGGACTTTAATTTTTAAAACACTTGGATCCCACCAACATCAGACAGTCATGGATGCATCCAAACTCTCGCTCAGCTCTTCAAACAGCTCCGGTGGTTTCACGCCCAAACGGCATCTTTCAGCCTCTCATTCACCAGTTCTCATCCTTGGCAACGAGCCTTTCCCACTTCCTCTGGTTCACACTCGGCCTAGTTCAGGCTGCAGAACACTCCCAACAAGATCTTCATTGTTTACCTTGTACCCCTTTAACCCACAGGGAGTTCTTGAGATCCAGTTTCACCTAGGAATTTATCTCTGATACTTAAAAGAGGGCCCACCCATGCTATGATGTTTGGTTCATGTCAGGATAGAAGGAAAACCACAAGTCTGTAGTAGATGTCAACCTTCTCATGGTTGAAGACTGGAAACTGACATTAAAAACTTGTGGAACTTAACTAAAGCATTAAAAAAAAACTAATAAGGAAAAATACTAATAAGAGCAGCTATGACTTATTGCTATGAGCTTGGCTATACATTTACAAAATAATTTTATTTTATCTTCTACAGTCCTTAGAGGTGACAGTACTATCCTTTGTGGATGAGAATGAGAAGATCGGAATGGGGAAGTGAGTTGCCTGAGATCACACAGCTCAGTCAACAGACTGAGATACGAACAAAAGCTGGCTACCTCAGAGCTCTTAATCGTCATCCCTATGCTACAAAATTGTAACCTTTATTGTCTCCTTCGTTCATTGTGTCTGCCAGTTAATGGATATTCCTGTGATAGGCAAGGGGAGAGAAGAGGGCATCTCCCCTGCCTGCTGCTGGCTGGTCCTGCAGCAGCTGGACACCAGAACTGCCAGGTCACCTCTGGTACGCTCAAGACCAGTGAACTGGGAATCCTGAGGACACCAATATTTAGTTGCTATAACAACCAGATTTCCCTGAGGTGTACACTAGGACACACTGACCACCCTTTGGAGGTCTGTGACAGATGAACCCCTGCGGACACTGGCAGCATCTGCCCTTTGGCAAAGCCTTTGAGAGGGAGATCTGGGAGGTACCCTGCTCCTCCCTGGACCCGGGACCCTTGAGCACATAGCTGGGCATGAGGTCTGCTGGAGGATGGGGCTCCACAAACTCCCTTCAGGCCACCTTATTAGCCCAGCACTTTAATGCCTCCAATGCCTTCACACTAACTTCTCACTGAAACTCACAGCAATCCAGTTGAATAGGTAGCTACATGTTATTTGTACTTTATGGCTGGGACCCTGAGGACCAGTGCTTACACAATCTCCTCAAGGTCAACAGCTCATGGTGACAGAGCAGGCTAGATGCAGGATACCTGCTTCCCAGACAGAACACTGGGCTTCCCAATGCAATGTCTCGGCACCCCACGTCTTCAGAGAAGGGAGAATACAGATTTCCTGTTGATGGGAGATTGAGATGCTCTATCTGTTGTTTTGGACAAGAAAACCAGAGATGCCAAATATGGTGCTAGTAACTGGCCACCACCTCCTGACCCCTAACCCGGGAGATGTGCGTGATGGGCAACGGAGACCAAACGCAAATGTTGGCTGGGCCTCGCTTCCACTGCGCCTGGTTTTTGCTCAGCGCTGTGTCCATGGAAAGCTGTTCCTGAAAAACGCCGGGAATTCTATCTCATTGCTCAGAGAATGAGCTTCCTACTCTCAGAGGCTTGGGTCCATAACAGGCTATGAGCATAGACTGTTCTGGGGTGTGGTGGAGAAGGGGTGGCATTGACCTCCAGCCTGTATAAGATGCACCCCAATATCTGGGTGCAACCACGTTGGTCTCTGTGTCCTGAATGGGTTTCAACTTCTGAATGGGTATCCTTTCACCAATAGCTTTTTATTCCCTCTATAAAAGTAATTTAAGTACATTATAGAAAAAATAGAAAACTGAAAGGGAAAATCAGCAACACGCAAAGGCAATCATCAACACTTCAATTTTTCTTGGGTCACGTGGCTTCACAAATGCACACCCACCATGGTCGGTACCGGTACAAATACCTGATCTGTAATGAGGATGTCTTATGTGTTTGTGTGTCTGTATCCCTTCGATGTCTTGAATCTCTCCCATATAAGTAAAACTTCTTCAAAAATATTTAAAATGGTTATATACAAATTCCTTGCAAAATTGTGCCTAATTTAACTACCCTGTTGTTAAATATTTAGCCCTTGATTCCATGTAAGGATCATGCAGGGCTATAACATCAGTGTATAAAGGCCTAACTAAATTTTTCCCAATTTCCTTAGAATGGATTCCTAGAAGTTAAATGATCAGGTCTAGGGGTTTGCACCTTTTACTTCTTGAGAAAGCCAAAGCTGCACTAAGAGTTCTGACCTCCCCTGAGGTTCCCCCATGAACCCTCTTCTTGCTTTCCAGTGCCCCAAATCTCACGCAGGACTGGGGGCCCCATTGGTGTAAGATAGGGGCTCCCACTGTTGCCCTATTGGGGTGCAACACTACTCAGATGCCACAGAAACACAAAATCACACAGCCCTGGCCTGGTGAAGCCCAGGAATAATGAGCTCAGCGGGAAGCAAACGATCATTGACAACCACCGCTCTTCATGCAGGATGGGCACTCGAGGGCTACTCACCTGATAAGTAGCAATCGCTTCTCTGTCCAAGGTCCGTGTCACGGAGACACTGCCCGTGTTCTCATTGATTCTGAAAATCCCTTTAGGCTCTTGATCCACTCCCTTTCCAGTGAGCCGGAACTTGGACCCTTCCGGTCTGTCACTATCGACTACCTGGTCAGGGAGACAGAGTGACATTTAAGACTCTGGCGCAGAGAGAGCACATTACAAACACACCTCAGTGACCCAGCCACTAATCACAGGTGCAACACAGAGGTGCCTGGTGAACAACGGAGTAAAGCAGCATCACCAAAAATAGCATCACTGCTTAACACTTCCCATCCTGACGTGCAAATCTTTGCGGTGACACAGAGTGATGGATCCAGGAGGGAAATAACTCCAGCAAGTTCAAGGCTGGACATTTATATTATTTTTAACTCCCAAGAAACATTTCTTTTTTTTTTTTCCTGCAAGCAAGACCAAATAGGTGATGGGAAAAACAACGACAAGAGATGACATTTGTTCGACAACACTGTCCTGGGCAGGCAAAGATCGAGGTGCTAGGTATTTACATATGTCTTTACCTGCCCCATTGGTTCTACCAGATACTAGGCATAGTGCTGAGCAAGCATTTTACACACATTTTAAAAAACCTCACAACGATGCTGGGGTCAGGGACATTATTATTCGCACTTAATGGATGGAACCACGGAGACACAGAAATTAAGTAAGCTGGCCATGGTTATGGCTATCCTATCTAATAAAAGAGTAATATGCAAATTGACCATCACTCCAACACACAAGATGGCCAGCAGGGGAGGGCAGTTGTGGGCGATCAGGCCAGCACAGGAGGGCAGTTGGGAGGGACCAGGCCTGCAAAGGAGGGCAGTTTGGGGGGATTAGGTCTGCAGGGGAGGGCAGTTGGGGGAACCAGGCCTGCAGGGGAGGGCAGTTGGGGGGGACCAGGCCTGCAGGGGAGGACAGTTGGGGGGAACCAGGCCTCCAGGGGAGGACAGTTAGGGGCGACTAGGTTGGCAGGGGAGGGAAGTTAGGGGAAATCAGGCCAGCAGGGGAGCAGTTTGGCATCGACCAGGCTGGCAGGGGAGTGGTTAGGGGGTGATCAGGCTGGCAGGCAGAAGCTGTTAGGGGCAGTCAGGCAGGCAGGCGAGTGGTTGGGAGTCAGCAGTCCTAAACTGGCAGTCACACATCCCTCAAGGTGTCCCAGATTGGAGAGGGTGCAGGCTGGGCTGAGGGACAAACCCTCCCACCCTGTGCATGAATTTCATGCACTAGGCCTCTAGTTAGAGATAAAGGTGGGATTCAGAACCCGGTCTCCATGTCTCTAGAAACATTGCTATGAAACACTGTCATCTCTGAACTTATTTTAAGATAATTCCCTACAGGTTGTTAGCCTGGCTTTGACACTTGAAGAATAAATTCAGAAGATAAAGATGGATGAAGGTATTTTCAGGCAGAGATAATGGGACAGATAGAGCAGCAGGCAGGTGAGAGAGAGGCTAGAAAATCTCAGAAACTATGTCACTACATAGTGGTTTGAGTAGAGGTGAGGTTGAGAGGTAATTAGGAACCAAATTATATTTTGTTTTCTTTATGGCATTTGAAGGTGCCCAACTAAAGAGAAATTATTATTTGCAAAAATCAGTTCTAGAGTTTTCCCAAGTATTCATCTGTTTCATGTCACTTTGTCATCAATATCTGCAAATATAAATTTAAGTCAGGAGAACAATAGACATTTGGAACACATATATAAAAGCTTGATACTGGATAGGTACAATCAATTTACAAATGAACAGGCACCTATTGGAACTTAGTCAACTGTGCCTGGAGGGTTTGGGTGAAATCTGCCTGAAATGTGCCTTATATGGAATTAGCCTCCCTCCCACCAGGCCAGTTCTGTGGCCACCAAGCCTGCAATTCCACTGGGTGGCACGAGGTGGCAGTGGTGCCTAAGGCAGTGTGACCCTCATGGCAAAGTTCCTCTGCCATGATAGTTGAGTAAGAGCATGACCCAGTTCTATCTATATGACAATGGGGTGTTTTCCTGATTTAAAGTATTCTTTATTAAATACACTGGGAGTTTTGATATAACACCAATGACCTCTGTTTGCATTTTAAGGTAACAGAAAATATCTGAACCAAGATTAAAAGTAAAGTATGATGGAAATAATTCTGATGAAAAGAATTATATTAGTCATTGCTTGGTTTGATTTAATCCAGCTGACATTCTCCCCCCAACCCACTCCCTGCTGCTTAGACGCTCCATGGGGTCAACAGTCACAGCATATTGGGCTCACCACTGGATCTCAGGGCCTGGCTCAGTGCCTGGACTATAGCAGGAACCAAGGCCAACATCTGTTTAATGAAGAGCACCACTGTTCAGACAAACATATGTCCCAGTCCTAGCTCAGCCAATGAGCCACCGTGTGCCCTTGGACATCGTACTTTCTCTTTTGATTTCCTCATCTTATTCCCCAGGTTGATGGGGATTTAATGAGATAGTGTGTGCAAAGTACAGACCTAAGCACGTGGAAGGGGCTCTATAAATAGTAGCCAATGACTGCAATACTGATAGCAACAATCATAAACTCATGCCACTGTTAGTAATGGGTAAGATCACACCTCTAGGCATAAAAAGTATGTTAGCCATAATATTTTATGAAAATCTCTAAGGGAACAAATTTCCTCTTCACAAACCTCTCTGACTTGAAAAAAAGAAGGAGCAGCTGAGCAAACACACTCTTCTTTGTCACTCCATGTTTACTGTCGTTCCCCTCCCTGTCTTACCACTCAGCCCAAATGTGGTTAAAACCTTTGCCTCTCGCTCTCCTAAGCACACCCGGGAGGCCGGTCCTCTCCAAAAGGCCGCATTGCCCAGGACAATCTGATGGGAAGTAAACAAGGGACACCTGCAAGCTCTGGAGCTGCCCTGCTTCCCAAGAACAGACTCCTGGCCCCATGTATCCACTAGGCATGGCCCATGGTGAGCTCCTGCCAGGGGCAGCCTGCTGACTCTATTCTCCTTTCCTGACCCTCCCCTGCTCTGCAAAGGTTGGAGGACAGCATCCCATACCTTTTAATAGAAATAAGGTAGTAGATGGTCCTGAAAGCTCTCTTGGGGCAAATATTGCTGCCCTCCCATTTCTCCACCTGCCAATCAGCACAGAGATGAATTCTCCACTCAGAAATTCTCTGGGGCAGCTTTTCTCCTGCTGTCAGGTCCAGGTTATTTCCTTGTTCGCAGAGGGCTTGGCCCACTTGACCTTCCAGAAGTAGGGTCTTGCAGAGAGGATTTTGTTTAATAAGCACTGGCTGCTTGATTTAAATGACATATTCCCCGGGAAAGGAGCAAGTCCCCACTGTAAGCACCTCTGCTAGGCACTATGCATCTTCTCTCTCAATAATTTTGTTTTTAAAGGCTTGGATTTTAACACATCTGTTGAAGCACCTGGTCCTCAGAGCTGTGTCCACAGCCACACCAGGTACAGTGCCCAGACTGACTGGGCCATAAGTGTCCCCCAGCACAGGGAAGTGGGAGCCCCATTGTCCCTAGAAAAATGCCTCAGATGTGCTTCCTAGACCAGCATGGGCATCAACTGGGAACTTGATAGAAATGCAGATTCTTAGGCTCTGCCCAGACCTAAATCAAAACCCCAGGGGCAGGGCCTGGCAATCTACGTTGAACCAGCCTTCTGGGCGATTCTGAGGCACACCCGAGTCTGAAGACCACTGATTAAGATTTTATCACTATCCACACTTATAACTGCTGCTGATTTCCACTGCTACCATTTGGATCCTTCTGCTGAAAGAAGGCTGGGTCTGTTTGCTATCTTCATCCCAGACCTATTTTAAACATCTAACACTAGTAGCAATTCTTTTAAAAACCTGTGTTCTAGAACACCAGCAAAGCGGAGCTGGTACTTCCCCAAGTCCAACATCTCTATGTGTCAAAGGCATCTCAGGAATTGAAGGAATCTTGGAGAAGAAAGCATGGGAGAGGGCATCACTTCCCAGGGAGAAGATTCTGGAATTCCCCCTCTCCCCCACCTCTCTGGCTTCCTGGTTCCTAGGTGGGGCTTGAGAGGGACCCCAGTCCACTTCAGCTCACTTAGCTGGGAGACAGGAGGTGTGCAGTGGCCACAAACCCGAAGAGGTGCTTAGCCACACATGGACGCTATTCCATGCAAGTCAAGTGGGTTTCCAGACAGTCCTTATTACACTATGATAAACTCCTGAGAACTGTCCAGGTGCTACGCACAGCTATGCCTCAGGGCTGTGGTCCTTTTGTTATTGTTGAATGTGACAAAATGTAAGAGATCCAGTGCACTCCTGGCCAGAACGAATCCTACAGCTGCTGTTAACACCCATTATACCACCTAGCAGAGCTCCACAATTAGCTGGGCTTTCCTATTATTCTTTGTAATTCAAACTTTCTTTCACAGTGGGATTTTTTCCCTTTATCCTCTGAGTTGGAATGGAAAAAATAGCTAATAATGAGAAAAAGCTTGGATCATGGGCACGTAAATAGCACACAGGAGTCTTGCTGCATACCTGGGTAAAGTGACTCCCAGATGCCCTTGGGGAGGCCAGCAGACCAGCTGTGTCCACGGCATGGCCCAACTGGGACGAGAGACCTGTGCACTGAGCGAGGAGTGCGAAGCACTGAGGCCTGGATCAGTAGCTGTGTGATTTGAGTTTCAAAGGACATTCTCGCTGCATACTTCTTATAGAATGTTCCGTATTATGGACGAAGCCAAGGCCCCTTTGAGTCTCCTCATTAAGTCCTGTTCTCACCTCTATTCCCAGCTGCAAGTAACCACTGACACCAGATTATAGATGTTGTTAAGGTATTCTATGAATTTATATATATATATATACATATGTACTCATAGAATATACAGCAATTTTAAATATTTTCACATAAATAGGATCATTCTGTGAAAATTATTCTATAACTAGAGGCCCAGTGCATGAAATTCATGCACTGGGTGGGGGGTGGCCCTCAGTTAGACATCCCTCTCGCAGTCTGGGGCTCTTACAGTCCGGAACCCCTCGCTACTCTTACCATCTGCCTACCTGCAGTGGAGGCGGGAGAGGCTCCCTCCACCACTGCTGGGCTCACCAGCCGTGAGCCTGGCTTCTGGCTGAGTGGTGCTCCTCCTGTGGGAGTGCACTGACCACCAGGGGGAAGCTCCTGTGTTGGCTGTCTGGCCCCTGGTGGTCAGTGTGCATCATAGCGACTGGTCGTTCCACTGTTGGGTCGATTTGCATATTATGCTTTTATTATATAGGATATTTTTCTATTCAATGTGCTTTTTTTTTGGTTTTTTTTTAAAGATATATTTTATTGATTTTTTACAGAGAGGAAGAGAGAGAGATAGAGAGTTAGAAACATCGATGGGAGAGAAACACCGATCAGCTGCCTCCTGCACATCTCCCACTGGGGATGTGCCCACAACCCAGGTACATGCCCTTGACCGGAATCGAACCTGGGACCCCTCAGTCCGCAGGCCGACGCTCTATCCACTGAGCCAAACCGGTTTCGGCTATTCAATGTGTTTGATGTATTTATATATCCATCCCAACTTGGGGGGAAATAATTTTACATTTATAGAAACATTGCCTAAGTAGTAGAGTATTTATATATGTCTTTCCCATATACCTTAATCCAATTTTCCCTGATGTTAACATCTTACATAACCATGGAATATTGGTCACAGTTGAAAATTTAACACGGATACATGACTATTAACCAGCCTCTAGATTTTACGTACTCAAATTTTACCAGTTTTTCTATTTCTATCCTTTTTCTGATCCAAAATCCAATCCAGAACCTCACATTACCTTTAGTCAGCGTGGGTTTTAATCGTCTATTCTGATGCCCCTGTGTGGGTTCAGACTTTTCTGTAACTGTAGTGACATGAGCTATTTTTCCCGCTGGAAAACACATTTAATACATCAAAATGCCATGGTCACTAGGTTCTATGAGTCACAGCCCCACCCTCTGCAATCTCCAGTTTCTGAGCCTTAACTAAGATTTCCACTAGAGATTTTTTACTGTTTTGTTCTCCGTGCTTAAAACAGTGCCTTGAACACAGTAAGATTTCAATAAATATTTGCTTACTAAGTCAGTAAATGTTATAATAGTCTCCTAATTGGCCTCCATGTTTCTGATGTCTCTCTTTTCACCTCCTTTCCTATTTATGGTTAATCTACGATGTAGATCAGATCTGAGACAGTCCCCAGGTTAAATATGTCAAGGGCTCCCAGGGTGAAGTCCCAGGTACTCCCTGGCTGGGTCTCCCCCGGCTTCTTCAACTCCAACTTTTTGCCACAACCAAGCACAGACTTTCAGAACTTTGCCCACTTTTTCCAGACCTTTGTCTCTGGTCTCCCCTCCTCCTGTCTGTTGGAGACCCCTGCTTGTCTTTCTGGACTCAGCACAGAGATTACGCACTCACTGGAGCTCCCCCTGACCCCCTGTGCCCCGCTCTGGGGAGACCAGACCCCATTCTCTGGGCTTACCCCTGCTCATCAGCGAGGTCTATTAGCGCACAGAGAGCTGGTGGCTCTTTCTGGGTGGTGGTAATTGTCCCTTGGGCTATTTATTTCTTATTCCCATTAACATTTTCTGTGTTCGAAATATAGAAGCTTTTAGTGAAGTTGTTCAACTTTATTTGCATATTTTTATGTGATCATAAAATGCTCATAAATTCACAAATTAAAATGAAAAATAAGGTCTTTCTCTTCTTTTCTTTTTTTTTTTTAATGTGGTCACTTTACCTGAGCAACATCAGTACCTTTTCATTTCTCCTTTTACAAATCCCCAAAGTTAAGTTCCCATGCAGCGATAATGCCCAGGAATTGGGATGGGGCTTAGAATCATTCCTGTCCTTGGAATCTGCAAAGTCCTGAGTGTGAAAACCTTCTCAGGAGATACTGTGCTCGCTACACAAAGCAGCTCCAACACAGACACCTGGCACTTCTTCCCTGTCACATCCAACTAAATGGATGCCTCTAATCCTCCCCTATTTAGAAAATCAGGAGACTTATTTTCAAAGGATAGAAGACTCTGCAATAGAAGACTATTGATGTGTATGATAAAAAGAATGAAAAACTAGAAAATAATTAGATCTCACCCTCAAAATTACCAAAAGGAAATGATCCCATGTGAACAGCATGGGTCTTTGGGGTGTGGCGGTAGGGGTGATATGTTTTCCCTTCACCCTTAGCGTATTTGTGGTTTCATAAAATGAGTCTATCTTCCTTACTTATACATTAAAAAAATTACTTTTTAAAATGTGTAAGGGGAATGATTGAGATTGATGGAAATACTAATTTAGAAGATGTTTTCTACTGTTAAATAGGGAACAAACCCCACGTATTGCCATCACCTATAGGTATAGAAGGTATTCGCTTTATCATTAGATTGGTTCTCTAAGGTGATCTATCAGCATTCATTCATTTTTGGCTGTGATTTAGTCCTTGACATGCCTTGAACTTGAAAACATTTAGCCATTCCGCAGTTTGGGCAGCTGTTAGACCCAAACCCTTCTCTAACCTTTATGCTGGCCAAAATACTTTCAACCACTGGGTCATGAATTAACAAAGGGAACAAAGGAAAATTCAGCGCCAGCAGTCCCAATACCCTAGTGTAGATACACTGAACCAGTGCTCACTGTATAGACCACTGGTTTTCAAACTAACCAGGGCTGGCTATGTTCACCGCCCAATTAAAATGGTTTCCACTGTCCCCTGGAGGTCACTAAAGCCCAGAGTAGGATGGTGCACTTGGGAAAGAAAATCAAACTCCAGTCATGCAAGATGAGGGCACATCTGAATCCACTATCCTTATCCTTCATCTATTAGCATTTTCACTGCACCAGTTTGCTTTTCTTTTGTATATCAGACATTTAAGATTATGCCTAAGCATAGCTTAAACTGAGTTCCATAGGATTCAATGTTAACTGTTGGGTTTGGGGATTATTGTATTATTTTCTGATAGTTTATAATTTTTGAGTATTTTCTCTAGGCTATAGGATTTCTCTTTATGTGAGTATTTCTTAATTTCTAAGTATTTACAATGTTTTAATTGTTTATTTCCAATTTATCATATAATAATGTGACTTATGAAATTTCTGTTGAGTTTTAAGAAAAATTTTATTAGTAGCCAGTGCAATATCAATTTTACCAAATGATCCATTGATACATAGAAAGAGTAGATATTCCGCAGCATTATTCACAATAGCCAAAAGGTGTAAGCAACCGAAGTGTCCAAAGATAGATGAATGGATAAACAAAATGTGGTCTATCGATATAATGGAATATTATTCAGCCTTAAAAGTGACAGATAATCTGATGTTACAGTATGGATTAACCTTCAAGATGTTATGCTAAGTGAAATAAGCCAGCCACATATAATTCCACATATTAAATTGTAATTGGCATGATGCTGTTCCTACGGTAGGAGCTTACTAGTACTTTATGTTTGTTAATGATATATACCAAAATGATACCACTATTCACTCAGTTTCTCTCCCATGACTTTTAATGCAATTTTCCTTCATGAATGCAATTTCCTCTAAAAGATGGTCTCTTTCCACTTTCTTTTTTCCATTCAAAATATTTACTGACCATTTATGAGTTCTAGAGTACTTTGAACCCTCAACAGCTCACAGTTCAATGCACTCTGTGAAGTCTGCATTATGCAACATAAAAGAGGTGCTGAAAGATGTCACAGCAGATCAGAGGAAGAGAAAGTCATCTTCGGGTCGTTCAGTCATTGTGCTTTACTTGTCTGGGCCCGAGGTCCACTCATTTCCCATCAGTATCACACTTCTGTACCCATTTATTGCTCAAGAGTAACTGGGGATCCTCATGTGTCACTTCCTGAATTTCTGGTTTCTTAATGCAGGCTGTGACTTTAACTGTCCTGTTAACTGGGTCCCTTGACTTGGCCTCTTGTTTTACTAAAAATCAAGGTGGTCCCTGAAATCTCTAGTGAAAACGCTAGATATTCTGTTTATGCTGTTTCTTCTATTTATGAATTAGACTTTGGTAGCAGGGTATAGTCACTGAGGCTTCCCTAATTATTCTGGCTCCTCTCCTTATGGGCATGTAGAACTATACTTTCCTGGCCATTTGAAGTTGGTTGTGGCCACAAGATTTGTTTTAGCCAATTAAGTGTGAAAGTGACATGTGTCACTATGGCCAATTCTGATCAAAAGCTTTAAGAGCTATGATGTGCTTAGCCAGGTTCTTTTTTGCTTTCTTCATGGTGACCGGCTATGTTTCAAATAGTGGTGACTTCCTCAACCTAAAGCCCAAAGAAAGAATGGTTATGAAGAGCAGAGCCCTCACTAACCCTCAAAGGGCATGGAGCCTAATTTAACCTTTGTAAGTTTGAAAAATTGAAATTAGGAGTTGCTTATCACACAGCAGAGCCTAACTATCCTGACTAATGCATGGAGTGCTTAGGTGAACAGGGACTGCAGCTCAGAACTCACAAACAATGTGGACTTACTGAAAGTCATGCTGCCTCTATGAGCTTCATTCCCTTCCTCTGCAAAATAAGGGAAATAATTCCTATCCCAAAAGTTAAATGATCTGGGAGATATTAAATGCTCAAGAACATAAATATGCTCAATAATGTCAGGCAATTGTTCTTGTTATGAGTATTAAATAGTAATCATGGTAATGATAACGGCACTGATGATGAAAAAGGCTACCATTTATTCAAGACTAATTCCCTACTCTACACAATTTTCAGAATTTTACATACCTTAGTTCATTTAATTCTTATAATAACTCTGTGGGGGTAGGTTCTGATATTAATCTCCACTTTACAGAGGAAGAAACTGAGTCCCACAAACCTTGCCAAAGTCATGTAGATAATGACTTTGGATTTGAACCCAAGTATCCAGAGCCCAAGACTCCATTCTATATGGCCAACTAATTGACATGTGCTGGGTTGAGTAGGAGCATCCCAGGAGTAGAATCAACAAGGCATCAAAACCTAGCCCTGCAGAAAGTGCTCTCAAGCCCAGGAAGACTGCAGACAAGATGTTCACCTCAGGCCTGTGCCAGCAGTAGAGCCAAAATTAGGGCCTTCCACATCACAACCCCCAGATTTCTATGTATCCAATGGGCCACCACTTGCTCTGTACATTACATTTTTGGCAGGAATATCTCTACCTTCTCACACCCCCTAAGCATTGTCATAATAATGGTGTAAATTGGAGGTTTCCACATGCATTCTGCCATCTGAAAAGATAATAAATTAATCACACCCTTGGGCACTGTTGAAACACACACACACACTTAATCTCTTACTAACTTGCCAAACTTTCCTTCCTTGCTGTTGCTCTGCTCCTCTCCCTTCCATCGGTTCAGATTTTTACGGTTCCCAAAGAAATATTAATCCAAATATTTATGCACTCATCTCAACCACAGTTCAGAGAAAGCAATGTAACGAAATCAGCGTTATGAACCTGGAGCTATTCCCATTTGGAAGTAAGAAACACAAACAATTGAACAATTTCTCCCTGGAAATGCATGTTGGCTGCCCTTTACTGAGAGAGTTTCA
Organism: Myotis nattereri; assembly: GCF_964212035.1. Taxonomy (NCBI): domain Eukaryota; kingdom Metazoa; phylum Chordata; class Mammalia; order Chiroptera; family Vespertilionidae; genus Myotis; species Myotis nattereri. The sequence continues at coordinate 25,313,347 of NC_138090.1, read as the reverse complement.
ATGCTTAATCTTATTATTCTTATAATTCAGGACAAATTTTAATGTTAAATGCTTGGAAACACAAGCAGTGTTAAACATAAATAAAATTTCAATCATTTCCAATGGAAAGCCTGACGTTCTCTCCTGCCTTGCATGTGCCTCAGTTAGAAGGGCCTGTGTGTGGCTTTGAAGTTCAGCATCCCCCGAAGCAGCTGCTATCTCCCACAATCAGATCACTCCTCATTAAAACCTTTCAGGGCTGCCCATGCCCCACACTTTCAGAAAAAATTCAGGCTTCCCTAGTAATTCAGGCTCCCTATAGTTTGTTCCCTGCCTCTGTCTTCAGCCTCAACTGTCCTGGAGTTCACACACATCTCCCTACTCTGTTTTGTTGCCATTTCCCCCAAAGCACCACGTTTGGGCTTATCCCTGTTCCAGCCCTGGCGTTCCCCTCTTCTGACTCAGAGGCTCCCATCGGGAAGCTGAGCCTGGCCAATCAGATTATCCCTTAAGCAAGCCTGGGACTGGGAAAGGGAGAGACTGAGTCAATTAGCTGAGGGCTGTGGACCCTTAAAGTCTCATCAGTTTGAAAGCTGAGTCCGCCATTTTGGGGAGACACTTCGGGTGGTAAGTATGGACCTTGACAAAGAAAATAGTCTGCTGGGACAACTGATACACTTATGTGTACTGAAGCCAGTTCATGCTCAAGCATGATGCTACCACTGTAGCTGGTAAAATCTCCTCTGCAACACGACTCAGGCTTGGTCTCCAAGTTATACCCCCACAAAAATATCATGGCCCCCTTTCCAGTGCTATCTGGTGAATGGCTTTAATTCACCAGGATATTACCAAGTAGATGCCTGTATTTCTCATTCCTTCATTGTCCCTCAAATCTCTAATCACTCATCTCTTCAGAGAGGGCTCCCCTGACCACCTTCTTTAAAAAAATAGTGGCTTCCCTTCCAATATCCTCCTCTATGCCCATGGCCCTGCTTTGTGTTTCTTCACAGAACTATCATCACTTGACATGGTTATCGGTTCATTATCACTACCATTAAATTCTATGTTCCATGTTAGCGCAGACCTGTGCTTTGTGCATTGCTGTGAGCAGTGCATGGTGCACAGAAGACAAATAAACAAAGAAGCTATGCAAAGAGAAGCGGGAATGAGAGACCATATAATAATAAAGGAAAGAAAATTAATGCATAAATCAATGCACATGCACAGCGACTTTGGTTTCAAGCTGGCTTCTCAGTTTCTGGTAAGGATCAGCTCTGCTTCTTGGGCTTGAGTTCTGAGAGATGCTCTGGTATCCTCCCAACAGAGTCATTCTGAGTGATCCCCTAGTTAAATGTTCTCAATGAGACACCCATTTTTAAGACCCCAATGATCACAATCTTTAAGAATCAGCAGCATGTGACTTGAAAATTAACAGGCCATGCATATCGGATTGACTTAGGTAAACATCTTTCTTCTTCTGAAGCTTATAGCTGCCTAAAATACAGCTTTTCCAAGGGGGTGCCTAACAAGAGAGGATCATACAAACAGACTCAATAAAGCCTTTGGCAAAGCATTTCAGAAGATGCACAATAGACAAGAGCATTTGGTGTGGGGTATGCAGGGTCATTAGGTTGGTCTTACAATGATGATCCTTGGGTATGCACAACTGCCCAGTAAGTGCCTTGTGGGTGGCGATTCCTGAATAGATCGTGCTGTGTGTGCATCTATCCCAAGGCCACGGGGGTAGGTAGAGGCGGGCGAGGGAGGAGCCAGAGGAAACTCACATTTGAGAAAGAAGCAAGGGGATGTGTTCTGTACCACATGAACACAGCGGAACCCCTTGAGTGACTGAAAATGTAGAAAAATGGGCAGGAGGCACAGTTTTGGACATCACCTAAAGTCCTACAGAAGGGGAGACTGGCTGAATTTGTTGTTTCGGAGAAGTTAATAACAAGATACTGAACAGATTTCAGCTCAAAAGAAGGAAGCCACCCTGAAGTTGGGGAGCTTTAGCTGACGACACTGGCCTCTGGTGATGGAGAAGGCTGCCCCGAGCTGCCCAGGCTCACACAGCATCTGGTCAAGATGCTGCAGAGCGATCAATACGAGATAAACTCTGAGGTGGTTTCTCATTCCCAGCAGCTGCGATTCCTTCAGTCCGAAGCTTGAAGCAGCCCTGAAGGTGTATGGAGCAGTGCTGGGTGAGCCAGGTGAAGGATGGAGCACTGTCCAGGGATCTCTGTTTAAACTCAACTCAGCCACGTTCTATGCATCGCCTGGGCAAGGACTCTCTTTCATTCCCTGTTCCTCCGTTTCTCCAGGTGTCCAGCGCTATCCATCATTCCTGCCCAAGCAGTGCGGCGGTTTGGAAAATAATTTCTAGGTTAGTTTGTACTCTGGCTCTGAAATGTCCTTGGTTTTTGACCTTGAACAAATCTTTTCACCCATACAAGGATCAGATCCCTTTTCAGTTAAATGAGGGTCACCAGCCTGAACCCCCAGGCTCCTGGTAAGTACAAGAGTACTGTGGCTGGCACACAGTAGGCACTCAGTAAATGCTAAAAATTATCTGAGCACGTCGAAACACAACATGCCAATATCAGGAAGAGTAATTTTTTTTTTTTAAATATATTTTATTGATTTTTTACAGAGAGGAAGGGAGAGAGACAGAGAGTTAGAAACATCGATGGTAGAGAAACATCGATCAGCTGCCTCCTGCACATCTCCCACTGGGGATGTGCCTGCAACCCAGGTACATGCCCTCGACCGGAATCGAACCTGGGACCCCTCAGTCCGCAGGCCGACACTCTATCCACTGAGCCAAACCGGTTTCGGCAGGAAGAGTAATTTCATAATTAAGAGGATTTTTAAAAAACCTTTAAGTTCCATCCTACGTAATAATTGCTTTCCTGAGGTGTAACACATGGTATTTACTATTATTTCTACTTCCAAGATAGGAAACATGAGCCTCAGTGGGTGAAGTCATTTGTCCAACTAGGTTCCGCAGCCAGTTCAGGGGCAGGGCCAGGCATGGAAACCTCTGAGATTAGCTGAGTCAATCCAGAGCCCTGGATGCTGGTCTGGTGCCAAGTCCCAGCTGCTCAGTTCCTCACAACTCAACCGACACTCCTCAAGGAGCCAAGGAACGGGGCTGCCGCTCCAAGGCCTTGGCTGGATTACAAGAGGATAACTGGGTCTTCTAAGCAGGGCCCCTCAGCACGCCCAGACCCCAGCCCACGTGGCACAGAGGGTGCTCACTGTTATAGGCCAGGGCCTGGCCCCTATGTGCAGATTTATATGCCACACCATGAAAATAAGTGCAGGCACAGTCCCGGTGCTTCCTGACTTGAAGCCAAACAAATTTACCCAGGCTCATTTGTCAGCTGCCATAAACCTCCTCCGACCCAGCCTAGCTCATCCCGCCTCCCAAGTTCCTTAGTTGTTATAAGCTTATCACAGAAGTAAATCAAAAGGTTCTCAAGAGGAGAAGAAAAGATAAAAGCAAAAAATGCAGCATCCCTCAGAGAGGAATATTTTTTATAGTTCCACAACTCTAGCAATTCTGTCTTTAAAAAAAATCCATTATTTAATTTTAGTACCATGAAGGTGCTAGTGGTGAATAATGGCTCCTCTTCTACCTTCTAGTATTTCTAAAATATTAATACTGGCCGGATACCTCTCCTAAGGGGAAGCATAAGTTGAATATTTTATAGGCTCCTGAGTCCTGTTCCCACACTATGAATTCATTTGATTACGACCAATCATATGCTCTGGGCTCTTTGAATTATGTCTGCACCAAAGGATGGAGGCCTTATAGTGGGTGGAGAGGGTAAAATATGTTGTCAAATAGTGCCTTTCTCATTTTTTTCTGTCTCTTAGTCTTTTCTACTAGCCATCAAGATGCACCTCCTATCTCTGCACTAGACTTGAGCTGTGAATCCCACATACAGTAGGGCCTTGACTTACGAGTTTAATTCGTTCCGTGACAGAGCTCGTAACTCAAATTACTCGTATGTCAAATCAAAAGTGAACAAGTGAGACACGTGATGCTGGGCTGATGTGGTGTTCACTGTGACGTTTGCTGCGCCAACTAGCAGTGGGGTATCTGAAGCTGGCTTGTAACCCGAATTTTAGCTCGCAACTCAAAGCAAAAAATCGGCCGAGAGATGGCTCGTATCTCGAAAAACTCGTTAGTCGGGACACTCGTAAGTCAAGGTCCCACTGTAGAAGCTGCAAGGGGCATCCAGCTTCACCTGGGGCAGGTCAAAAGTCCCTCAAGATTAACAACCGCTTTTTATGTCTGTAGCTGCAAATTGTTGATGCTAAACTTTGAACACTGAGTCCCAACCTATATATTCTCAAGCAGATCGTAATGTTGTGTCTGTGTGTGCATGTGTGTACGTGTGTGTATGTGTGTGTAGTGAGTGTACATGCGCTTGCTCTAGCTCTACACTTGGGAAATACAATAAGGAATAAGGAGACTGTTTCAGAGTAAATTATAAATAGTGCTGTAAATTGTATTCAGCAATAACTTTTCTTAAAAAATCCATTTTTCCCCTTTTCAAGATGAATACATATAGTTAGTAGGAAAACTCTGAAGAATAAATCAAAGTAAAAGATAGAAAAACAGGATGGTAAATGTCCCACTTGATAATTACAACTATTTTAACACATGAATGACGCCCTTCCAGTCTTTTAAATGGGTGCAGCTACATAAATATATTTTCAATTGAGTTTTTATTCTGAGATAATTGGAAGTTTCACATGCAGTTGCAAGAAAAACCCTTTACCCATTTTTCTTTGATGATAATGTTTTGTAAACTGTAGTACAATATCCACTTGGGATATTGACATTGATTCTATGCAGATTTCCCATTTATTTGTACTCATTTCTGTGTGTGTGTTTGTATTCAGTTCTAGGCAACTCTGTCACATGTGGAGGTTTGTGTGTCCCTCTCCACTATTAAGCTGCTAACCAGTCCATTTATAACCACACTCTTCTCTCCCATATAGCATCTCTTCCCCACATCCCTGGCAACCACTAATCTGGTCTCCATTCCCATAATTTTGTCTTTTAAAAATGCCATGTAAGTGAAACCATAATGCATGTAACCTTGGGATTGGCTTTTTTTTTCACTCAGCATAGCTCCCTGGAGATTGTTGTTCTGTATCAATAATTCACTTATTTTATTGCTGAGAAGTACTCCATGGTATAAATACACCACAGCTTCATCAACCATTCACCTGTGGAAGGACAGCAGGGTTGTTTTCATTTTCTGGCAATCATGAATAAAGATGCTATGAACATGTGTGCACAGGTTCTGTATAAACACAGTCTTCATTTCTCTGAGATAGATGTCCAGGAGTGCAATTGTTGTATCTTGTGATAACTGCCAAGCTGGTTTCAATAGGTTTACCACTTTACAGGCCCACCAGCAGTGGATGAGTGGTCCAGTTCCTCACATCCTCACCAGCACTGGCAATAATTACTATTTTTTAACCCTTCTAATGTATATGTACCGATAGCTCCCTGTAGTTTTAATTTGCATTTTCCTCATAGCTAATGAGGTTGAACATCTCTCCATGTGCTGATTTGCCATCTGCACATCCTCTTTGGTGAAATGGCTGCTCGTGACTTTTGCCTATTTTCTGATTAGGTTGATTGGGGAATTTTGAGAGCTCTCCATATATTCTACATACTAACCCTTTGTTAGATAATTGGTTTTTAATTTCTTTTCTAGTCTGCAGGTTGCTTTCTCATTCTCTTAACAAAGCTTTTCCTAGACCAAAAGTTTTACATTTTGACAAGGTTCAATTTGTCAAGTTTTCCTTTCAGACATCATGTTCTTTGTGTGATGTCTACCAACTCTTTGTCTAGCCCTAAATCACTAAGATTTTCTCCCATTTTCCTAAAAGTGTCAGTTTACATTTCACATTTACATCCATGATCCATTGGGAGTTACCTTCGTGTAAGGCATGGGGTTTACCTTGAGGTTCACTTTTTGCCTTTGGATGTCCAATTGCGCCAGCACCGTTTGTAAGGTAGCCCACCTCTTCCACGGGATTGTGTTAGCGCCCTGTTAATAACTGGTTGGGCACATTTGTGTGGCTCTGTTTCTGGGTTGTCTACTGTGCTCTGTTGAGCCATGTGTGTATTTCTCTGCTGTGCCACACTGTCTGGATTACTGCAGCTATATCATCTGGCTCAGCATCGGGTAGAGTCATTCCTCCCACTCTATGCTTCTTGTTCAAGATTGTTAATCTATCCCGGGGGCTGTGCCTTTCCACATACATTTTAGGATAAGCTTGTCTATGCCTGCAGGAAACCTTGCTGGGATTTTTTTTTATAAGAATTACATTAAAGCATAAACACAACTTTATGTTCTTTTTCTAAACACTGTATCATGAGCATTTTCACTATTATTACTAACTCCTTTATAATGGCTAACCAATATTTTAAAATAGATATACTATCATTTAACAACTACTACAATAATAATGGGCCCTTTTCAATTATAAAAAAATGTGAACAAGTCTACCAAAACATCTTGCCAAAAAAGAAAAAAAGAAATCTCTGCATTTTGAAATATTTCCTTTGGACAGGTTCCCAGAAGTGGGGTCACTCAAACAAGGAGGTCTATTCTTACAATTAATTCTATTTGGATATTCTTTCACATATTTACCTATATGTGAAAAATATTATCATCAGATTTAAAATTTCACTTGGCTATGCATTTGAATGTTAAAGTAGGAAACATGCTGATCATAGCAGAAAAAGGAGACTACATAACGCAGTAACCACGACTCCCCAACCATGGTGCTGTGATACACGCCTGGCTGACTCTGCACTAGTGTCGCCACCTACCTGCTCTCAGGTAATCCTCTCAACTATCCAGAGAAGGCAGGTAAGTAAAAGCAATTCCCATTTCACTACGTTAGGACAGCTATTTGCTACTAAAACCTGTGGGTTTTTTTAAACCTCTTTTCATCCTTAAGAAAAAAAGATTTAGTTAAATCATTTTCTTTTTACCTAAGAAAGGGGAAGGGACAAATGGACCAGCCTAATCTATCCCCTGACTGTTCTGGCCGTGAAAATGGCTTGTTACAGCCACGGCCCTGGATGGGAGGTGAGAATAATCAATGAGAGCCTGGGAGGGCCGACACGGTTCCACTTATGTTTCTATCCCTCCTAATTGGGTTTTCTCCTCTTTCTCTAATGGAAGCGGAGCTTCCATGGAGAGACAGAAAAACAACTTTAAAAGCGTGCTGGCTCTGCAGTGCCCACGGCAAGCATAATCATCCTCACAACACAAGTCTTAAAAGCTGAGTTCTTCTGAGGACTTGGGACAGAGGTGACCCTTGGGGCCATGTCAGGGTGCACTTAAACCCTGAAGTGTGTCCAGCAGGAGCTGCAGCAGGAGGAAAGGAAAGCCCAAGGCCACCCACGAACCACACCATTATGTTATTTATAAAAGCCTGTCTTCATGCTCTCCAATGTTGGGATCAGGTGTCCTTGAAAATTGTAAGGGAGAAAAGCACTCAAACTATAAACACTGGCATGCAGATAAAAATCCCTTGTGTAAATGGCAACTTTCCTCGTGGAAATATTTGATTCTTCCTCCCCACGTGGTGGGGGCAAGGGACGCGGAGTGGGGAGAAGCTAATATTAGTTAAGTGTCTGCTATGGGACAGGCAACTTACTAGGGGCCTCTCATGTTTTTCGTGTTAATTTTATCATCTTACAGAGGCACTGGTAGCCCATTTCACAGAGAGTAGGAAGTGGAGCACTAAATAGCTGAAGTGCATTTTCCAAGAAGAGCTGTCGCTCAAAGCAGGCCTGGTCTAAGGCCAGGCTGAGTTCTTTCTCCAGCACCCCTTGGTGAAGGTGCAGAGGAAGACGGAAATGGGGCCAATGAATTGTCAGAAGCTCAGATACAGCAGTACATCAATGAAGTGAAGAAGACAGGAGCCCTCAACTCTGTGTCTGAACCTCCCTCTTTCACAAATAAATGGAATTCGGGGATTGTGGGAAAGGGCCTCAGGGAGACCCTGCCTCCTTCCTGTGGGGTTTAGTCTTGTGCTCCTGCACCCTAGAGAAAACCCGCACCAAGGGAGAGAAGGGAGACAAACAGCCCCTGTCCTGTGCCCGGGGCAGGGTGCACAGCACACAGCCGCATGCAGAGCGAGGGCTCCCTGTTCTTGCCCAGACATTCAGTTATCTGCTTGCCAGAGAACACACCATGAAATCTCTCTAACCCTCAGCTCCCTCCACTGTAAATGGGGATAATACCCTCCTGGAGGCTCACTTTGAAGATGAAAATAGAGATTATGTAGGTAAAGAGCTGACACCTGGAGTGGCTCAACATCTGCTAGCAATGCAGCTATGATCACGGATACCCTGCCACCTTTTGCTCAGGCACATCTCCCACACCCCCCTGGACGCTGACAGTTCTCCACCTCACAGTGCTGCCCATCAGGCCAGAAGCACTGTGCTCACCAGGGGAGCCGGGAGGCTAGGTATGTGCCCTCTGACACCCAGATTCCACTTGTACCCCCCGCCCCTCCTCTCCCCCCCGCCAGGGAAGCCTCCTTCTTGGCCAAATCTCCCACTACAAAGCCCAAGCACTCCAAAGGAGTACGTTGGAGACACTGCGGGTTTGGTTCCAGACCACTGCAGTAAAGTGAGTATTGCAATAAAGCAAGTTGCAATCTTTTTGCCTTCAATTTGCAAAAAACAACAACAACAAAAAAAAACCCCTGCAACCTCTGTGGAGTGGAATAAAGCAAAGCACAAAAAAATGAGGTAAGTATGTATATAATTCCACCCTTTGTTCACTTTAAGAGAAATGGTTTTTGTGTTTTTTTGGGTGAAGGGAGACACACGAACCACTTAAACTCTGCAGAGAAAAATGAGACCCTCCTCTTTTAGACGTATTGCTTCCTGTGTTTAATACAATTCTCATCCTGTCCACACTTACTGGGCACTTGTTGGGCAACAGTGCGCTGGTGTGTACATTTCGAGCCACCCAGAGATTAAATTCCCTCAGCCTCTCGGAATCCACGGCCTTGGAGAAGACTCGGGTGACATGCCCTGTGGCAACACGGAGCAGCCAAATGTACGTCCATGCAATTAACCACAGAGACTGAGGCCCTGCTTGGGCCTTCTTTTACATTCCGTCTTCGGTATACCTCTGGGGAAATTACTTTTCTTAGAGCATGATGTCCTTTGTATGTGGGGAGAGGGTTGGGAATCACGCAAAACACCATAAACAAGATTTCATTTTGTGCTAAAGCCAGACATGTTGCAAAAGCACTGGGACCATGTTGAGCAATTCTTCCAAAGGCCGCAACCCAAACTGCTCCAGGAAGAAGACCCTGTGCTCTCCATTTCCCCCATATTCTCCGCAGAGCTGAACCCGCAACCCAGTCCCCGCATGTAATCAACACCCAGTAGTTACCTGGTGAATGCTGTGTGTACAAAAGAAGAAGCTGCTCTCGTGTTTACAAACTACAGGTGTATCTCGGCGATTTTGCGGGTTTGGTTCCAGATCACGGCAGTAATGCAAGTATCGCGATGAAGCGAGAGACTATTTTTGCTAGTGGAGGGACTTGCCTTCAATTTGTAAAAATTGCAACGCCTGCGGAGCGCAGTAAAAGGAGGTGTTCCTGTGTTTCCAAGGGTTTTGGAGCAAGGGGAAGGGTTCTCACCTGGGCGGGCACTAGGAGCCGGGAACTATGCCAGGTGCTGTAAATAGCACAACAGCACTAAAGAGACAGGCTGCTTGGGGTGGGGCTCAGTGCTTCAGGTGCCTTTCCGTTCATTTTGACCATGATGGCAATCCTATATGCATTTCTGTCTCTTTTAGTCAAAATAAACTCTATGAGATAGGTGGCTTCATTATCCCATTTACAGAATGGGAAACTGAGGCTGAGAGCAGTTAAGAAATTTGAACAAGTTCCCACAAATATGCATCAATATGCAGCCTAGATAACATAAAAACACTCATGATATCCTATAAGATTATGCCCAGTGTACTAACCCCCTGCAATGTATTATCTCCTATAACCCTCCACAAAACTTTAGGACGCAGACTCCTATTACCTCCACATTACAGGCAAAAAACCCCGCAGGCTTAGGTTAAGAACTTTCCCTGAGGACCATTTAAGCCTTTCTGCCCACTGAGCCTTTGCTCTGAATCACTACATTAGCAATCAGATCGACAATTTGCAAAGAGTTTAACCAAAAAAGAACATTCCTACCTCAAATCTGCCCTTTAAGTGACCAAAACCAGCAGACTGAGAAATGGTCAGGGCAGTTGTTTCATCCAGCTTAGTAATTCTGAAGTAACGAAAGGGACTCCATCAATTGCTTAGCAATTAGCCATTATGAGAAGATGGGGGAAATCCAATTGACTGTTTGGTAGAGCAGGAAGCATTTTAAATGTCACCGCAGTGAGAGAAATATTTGAAAATTTGTCTTCATAATGGTTAACTAATTGCAATCTTCAAATTTTATTGCCTTGAAAAAATAACTCAATTCAAGAGACAAAGTATTAACACTTGGGGCTATTTCTCCTTTGTCTTAGTTAGCTCAAAGGGAGGCATGCAAATTGATCAATCCTTACAATCTAAAAAGACCCTCCTAATGAACAGCCTCCTTGAGGCAGAGTCAATGTGATATTTGTCATCTCATCGTCTATATGTGCTTAGTACAGTGAGGGGACATATGGCAGGTGCTCAAAACATGTTGGCTAAATTGAATTAAAATTGAAAATAACTTCCGAGGTCTATCCCCAATCCTGAGTTCCCTTTACCTGAAATTCTAGAGTGGTATATGCAATTTGACTTTTTATTTATTTATTTATTTATTTATTTATTTATTTATTTATATTTATTTATTTATTTTCTTTATTGATTAAGGTTTGACTTTTGTATAAATATAGTTAAGGATGGTGGCTATAGATTTCTTTAGCTAGCAGGCTATCCATTCCCTTGTGGTGTCAGCCCTCCCACCTTCCCGGTGACAATCAGCTAGTGCCGCAGCCATTCTCGTCATGACATCCGGCATTCTGTCATGACATGCCTCCACTCTCACACAAGGATGTGCTTATGTCAAACCAAACTCATTTCTCTGGCCTGAGAAGGGATGACTTCAGTAATATGCATTTGCCCAAAGTTGGACCAACCTGTAAGCTGGTGGGGAAGCCTTCTTGTCTTTGATGATGATGATGCTAGAAGGGGGCTGGTTGTGCTGTTTGGAAAAAGACTGTGCACAAGAAGGAGACAATGAGACCATCATACAAAGGGGGAGCAGAAAGAGGAATTCTTCTGAGTCTAGGATCCACCTGTTCTAAAGCCTGATGTACCCTCGGACTTCCTGGCTATGGGGGTCAACAAATACCTTTATACTTCAGCCATGTGAACGTGTTCCCGTCACATACAACCACCAAATTCTGACTAATAGAAACCATTTCCAGCTACTACAGTTATTTTTGTTTTGGTTTCATAATGTTGGGGCAACCAGAATAAAAAATGGATTAGAGGTTGAGAACAATGTGAAGAGGTAGGCTGTAGAGGAGGTTTAAACTTTGAGACAAGACTTTGTGAAACCCTAGGGAAGCTGGGGGCAAAGCAATCTGCTCGAAAGGTGTGGTCGTGCATGAGGGGCTGGGCGGGGGGGGGGGGGGTGCTCTGGGGGGCCAGCAGCCCTGTCTGAGAGGCTGGGAGAACACAGGAGGCAGGAGTCCACACAGCCCTAAAGTCAGAAACGGGCCCCAGATTAGAATGGGAGTGACACAGAGAAACAAAAATGAAAGCTTTTACGTTATCTTCCTCAAAGAGAAAAGGAATTAAATATTGAAATAGAGAATTGAGTTCCTTTCTAAAGATTCTATCAAACATAGCTGATGAAAATGGGAACTACACCTTGCTGTATTACTAGTGCAAGATAAGTAAATGTCAATGAATGTCTATGACCAAGATCCTATGGTTTTAGTAGAAGCTAAAAATGAGGTTCATTGGTGGCCTCGCTCCAACTGCCCCCCATCCCAAGGTCTCGGGCAAACCCTCTGTGACAAACAAAGGAGAGAACATACAGTGTGAGGAGCTGAAGAAGGCACAGTAAACGATAATAATTGCTTATAAAATTTTATGGTTGGCCATTAATCTTAACCACCTCAATTTCTAAAAAGAAAGATTCATGGTCTTTTTAAATAGGCAAAATTCGATTTTATGAGAAATTTAATAATATTCATGCTGAAGCAATAAGAAATTCCCAAAGTCTTAAATTTTCTGCAGACGTTGGAGTGGAGGCAGCTTGTTCTAGTAGAAAAATGACAGGGTTGAGAGACCTATAGCTAAAGCCTGGCACACGGAGCTTTTAGCAAGTCCCTGAATCTCTCTGAGCTTTCACTTCCTCCTCTGGGAGATGGAGGAGAGGCTTTGCAAAACTGCAGCAAGGGCTAGAAAAGAAGGTAGGGAAGTTCAGAGGGTCACACAGCCTGGCATGCAAGTAGTGGCACTCCATAAAACAGAGCTGGAGCCATCGTTTCAGAAAATTTCTCAAACATCTCCAGAATCCATCATGACCACTCCTCTCCCCTTCACCATTATAACTCTGGGCCACACCCCATCACTTCTAGAACCTGTATGACTGTACCCCTTCCCCTTCCCCGCACAGTCTACTCTCCATCCATAAGCCAGGGTGACCCTATAAAGATGTACACAGATCATGTCTCTCTTACTCCAAAACACTTATGTGAAATGGCTTTCTCTCTCAATGAGAGCAAAAACCAAAGTCCTTCCAGTGACCTCTAAGGCCTTTCATGGTCTGGCCCACACTTCTGTCTCATATCCCCTTGCTCACTATGCTCCAGCCCCACTGGCCTCCCTGGCATTTCCAGAACATTCCAGACATGCTCCTGCCTCAGCTTTTGCTCTCTAGTTTCCTCTATCTTGGATGCTCACCCCTTCTCCCTTCCCCATGCACACCTGTGCCCTCTTTTCTCAGGTGTTCTCATTGAGCGCCTTCCTAAAAACACTAAAACTACAACCTGCCCCCAATCTCCAGCGCTTGTCCTCCACATTCTTTCTATCTTTATTAACTGCTTTTCTTAAATTTTTTTTTTTTTTTTGGAATCTTATCCTTAGGCCTCTCCATGTGCCTGTACTCCTCACAGCCTTATTTTATTAACTTTTTAAAATTAACCTTTGACTTGTTGATTTCCCGTTCTAGAAAGAAGACTCTAAGAGAGCAGGATTCTATTCGTCGCTGTATCCTTAGATCATACAGAAATTCTCATCATGTAGCCAGAGCTCAGTACATTTTTGCTCCCCGGAATGAAAGAACCACTTAACTCCTCATGGCAGTCTGCAAATCATTTCTCCTGGGCTGTGGAAACCTGCCCCATCACAGAGAACCCTGCCCGAGATGCCCCTCCCAGCACATGCTGAAGGTTGTCTGGACAATACAATGAGGTGGTAGAATCAGAGCATGTGGGTGTGATGACTGGCTTTTCCAAAAGCTGTGGTTTCATTGCTGAGAAAGGGGCTGAGAAACCTACCAAAGCTGGCACTTGAGGGTAATTGAACAAGAGAGGGATGAATGCTAGGTTCATGAAGGTATCCCAGGGATGGGAATGTCTTTCCTTGAGATGACTGTTGTGAGGATGAAGTAAAGTTGTTTATGAAATAGTAGCTCACAGTTTTCATTTAAAATCTCCATCTCCTCACTTGTCCTTCTCCTTCTCTGGGACCTCCATCTGCCAGTCCTGGACGGTCACCTCATTCTCTAACTCTCGTTCCCCATCAAAGTTCATCCTCCTGTTGTCCTATTCCTTCAACTCAACCTTTCATTTTTATATATATTTTATTGATTTTCTCACAGAGAAGAAGGGAGCGGGAATAGAGAGTTAGAAACATCAATGAGAGAGATCGATCAGCCGCCTCCTGCATGCCCCCCACTGGGGATGTGCCTGCAACGAAGGTACATGCCCTTGACCGGAATCAAACCTGGGACCCTTCAGTCTGCAGGCCGACGCTCTATTCACTGAGCCAAACCGGTTCGGCCAACTCAACCTTTCAATTGTCCTAGGTTATTCATCTGATACTACTTTACCCTCAAGAAATTCAACTTTTTATGACTCTTATTTTTAATTTTAATTTTTTATTGATTGTGGAGAGTGGCTACAGTGTTTGGACAGGTTCAAGCCTTGAACTAATGAGAGGGCACAGTCCTCTCATTGCCATGTGCAAGTCCCAGCTTGGAGGGCAGAACCCTCCCAGCACAATTATAGCCAACAGCTCTAGTTGTAAGCTTGAACCCAGGGTCTGAACACGTGGCCCCACATGTCTGAGTAATGTAGGCTTGATAGAGTTCAGGTGCATGTAATTGAGTAGGATTGAAACCCACGAGAATGCTGTAAACATCTTGACCACGCCCTTACTTTGCCTCGTGGAATCTGGCTATAAAATAAAGACACGGCTTGTAATCCATGGCGCTGTCGCTAGCTCTCCATCAGAGAGGCTCTCCATCAGAGAGGACAGTGTTCTACCCAGACCCAGTTTTCTTCTCTTATCTGTCTTTTCTCCATCCTTCACCACACCCTCTCAAGGTCACTGAACCTGACTGAGCTGGCACGGGATATAAGGTGCCCAATGTGGGGCTGAGTGTGCCATGGCTGTGCCGGCTCGCCACAGTAGATTTCAGAGAGGTAGAGGTAGAAGTAGAGGGTAGAGAATAGAGGGTAGAGGTAGAGGTAGAGGTAGAGGTAGAGGTAGAGGTAGAGAATGAGGGAGATCAGTAATTGGCTGCTTCCTGCACGCCCCCTACTGGGGATAGAGCCCACAACCTGGGCATGTGCCCTTGACTGGAATTGACACCAGGACCCTTCAGTCCACAGGCCAACAGCTCTGAGCCAAACCGGCTAGGGAAACTTTTTGTAACTCTTAAGGCAGTGGTTCTCAGCCCTAACTGTACACAACCACCTCTGAACTGGGAGTGAATAAAAAATAATAATAATGCGCCGCAAGCCACTATTGAGAGAATCTGGGTTACTAGTGCTGGGCTGGGGTCTGGGAGCCAGGATTTTTCTAGAATCTGGGTCAGTCTAATGTGCTGTCAGATTCAGAACCACTGGTGTTAACCCTTCCAGGAAAGGCATTTAGATGTAAATGGGGTCTCTTGGGGACACACACACATTAATATATAACTTTTACCAAAGGTAAAAACTTGAAGACATTCTGGGAGCAGCATAGCCTTTCCACTTCATTGAAAACATCCCCCTCTCTAAGAGTGCTTGTCTAGCTACCAACAAGCAAAGGCCACTGTGAAGGCAAAAGTTGGGTCATAATTGACACACTGATGTTGGTGGAGTACTTTAATGTCGGTGGAACAGTTTGAGCCTCTGATAAGATCTGGGTCCACTCCCTCCACCCAGAAGAACAGTGAGCACTGTTTCACCCACCTGCCCCATGAAGCTCCTGAGAAAGTGTGCTTACATACATGTGGTACTGACATGCGTGTGTTCATAAGAGACATGCATGTGATCAATATTTTTCTAATTTGAACTTTCTCTTCTGGATATACTGTGGACCTTTTTAATAAACTAAGTTTTGAACAAAGAAAATATACTACTAAATAGCATTCAACAAAAACAAAACAATGACAACAGAAAACAAGAGAACCTGAAACACCGGAGGCAGACCATGAGGCTGTCTTGAAAAGTCCTACAACTAAGATGCCTTTCAAAATGAGACAAAGCTCATTTCATGACTAAATGCTATTTTATTATTTTTTAAAAATCTGCTCTAAGGAATAATTTCTTTTCTTCAACAAGACAGTGCAGGAGCAAAAGGGAGATGATAATTGGTTTCAGGACATATTCCAGGCTCACGTGAATGGAAGGTGGCAGGGAATCAGTGAAAAATGTGTCAGATGCATGAATCAGTTATCAGTGATGGGGAGAAATGAGGGATCTCTGCTCTGGGTTGTTGCCATTTATGATCCTGTTCCTGGTGATTAAAGCAAGCAACTGTGCCTGCTCATTTTATTGATTATTCCTGTTCTTATTATGATAACTATGAAACATTTCTAGAAATAGGCTGGGTGAATATATAAGTGGTAGAAATCGATTTAACTAAACATTTTAAGGGACACGCATGGGAGTATATCGTATTCGGGAATATCTCTTGGTTGAAGAGATATTGTTCAAATATGAAAAAAGATAATTTATCACTGAGAGAAATTTAAACTACCTGTAGAATTTAAAACTCTCAGGGACAGTATAGTGTCTAGCATCAAACTTGACAAACTGATTCTGAAGTCTTTCACCTTAATTTACTTTAGAATTAAAAAAAAAAAAAAAAAGATCTGTTTGGGCACCTGGTTGCTGATTTCTACGGGCACACAGCAACTTGGTGAGATAGTACTTTGCTCTAGGCAGTGGGTTGGGTGCTTTACATTTGCTCCTTTTTTTCCCCTCAGAGCAAACTCTGAGGTACTATTACTTTTTATTTCATCTTCCCATGAATAATTTGAGAGAGGATCAGTGATTTCCTCAAGGTCGCACAGTTTGTAGACCAAGAAAATGGAGTCAGTGCAGCATAGTAAAGAATACACTCAGGGGCCAGGCTGCTTGCATGCAGATATCAGCTCTGCCACCACCAGCTGCAGAATCTGTAGGATTCTGGGCCTTAGTAATCTTATCTGTAAAATGGGGATTATAATAGTATATACCTCATATAGTTATCAGGAAGAAATAGGTAGATGGATAGATAGATACATATATACTAGTACAACACATTCAGCTTATGTTACCTAAATACATATAAAATATAAAAAATACACATATATAAAGCGCTTAGACACCACAGATACTAAATGAGTTAATATATATGGTAGGGACAGATTTATAATGCCAAATATTATTATCACTAGAGGCCCGATGCACGAAATTCATGCAAGAATAGGCCTTCCTTCCCCCGGCTGCCTGCACCGGCTTCCCTCTGGCACCCGGGACCCATGCTTCCCTTGCAGCCCCAGCTTCGTTCATAAGGTTGTCCAGAAGGACATCTGGTCTAATTAGGATATTATGCTTTTATTATTATAGATGATCATTAACCTCTACTCTGTCCTTACATTTACATTTAAGCCTTGATATCTTTTTAAAAAAATATTTTTATTGATTTCAGAGAGGAAGAGAGAAAAATCAATGATGAGAGGAAATCATTGATTGGTTGCCTCCAGCATGAACCCTACTGGGGACTGAGCCCACATCCTGGGCATGTGCCCTTGACCGGAATCGAAACCAGGGTCCTTGAGTCCGCAGGCTGATGCTCTATATACTGAGTCAAACTGCCTAGGGCAAGCCTTGATATCTATAAAAGGTTCCCCTCTCCTGGTCCTGCCTTCACTTTTATAGCACCCTTCTTTTGGTTGAGTGATGAGAGAGGGAGCACAATACCACTGAAAGAAAAGAAGCCAACAGTTTTATTTTTTAAGAGTTAAAGTAAAAGCCCAATTGTAACATTCAACAGATGAGAAATTGGTTCTCATGAGCTTCCAGATAGGGGAATTTAATGTAAGAAGATATATGAGGCAGGTTTGGAAATAACTTCTCATTTTTCCTGACATTTTATTTTTTTCTGACTAGTATTTAACTCTAGAGGCTATAAGATGGCTGACCAATGAGAGGGCCAACTTCTACTCACTGAGAAATAAACGGTGGTGCCTTGGGGATGTCCTGCCCCTGACTTTGGGCTGGGGAGGTGCTGAAAGGCCAAACGAGATTGGGTTTGGCCTCCAGCCTTCTTCCTCCCTTACTTCCAGACCCAAACAATTCACCTGTATCTGCTTCAAAAAAATCTACTGGATTTTTGGATAGGATTTTAGTTGAAGACCAGATGTTGAAGCTTAGAAAACTTTTGACAACCAGTGGTTAGATCCCTCCCAGCTCTGACACTGTGATGCTCAGAGATCAGACAGCTGATGTCTGACATGGCCAAGCCTTCTGTGTGAGGTGCCCCCTTGGCCAGCAGTGACAAGTGTTGACCTATCGTTGGGCCAACATGAAACAGAAGCCTCCCTGAACACAAACTGACTTTTGAAAGAAACAAAGAGCTTTCTAACATTCAGATTTTAAACAATGCTGCTAAAACACCTTAAGAAAAGCTGAGTTTAGTTCTACCAGTTGAAGCCATAGTCATATTACTGGAATTTTCTAAAGGACTTGGGATGAACCCAATTCCCATGTGTAGCATATGACTCACAGATTTAATTATAGATCTTCCTCAGTCACCAGTTCCCTAGGAAACAAATCCATGCCTCATGTCTTGTGCATGGAAGGTCATAGCAAGAAGATAAATTTTTCCTGCATTTTGAAACTTTATCTAGAGGTCACAGATCCGCAACTCAGCTGATGAGAGCTCTTCAGACAACAACCCAAAGCTGCTATGTTGACTAATATCAACGATACTTAAAACCTTTTGTGTTTATCTCAAATAAAGCACTTCCCACTTAAATGATTGAAATGTTTCACTATCTCTTTTTTCCTTTTTTTTTTTTTTCAGGCTGAAATACAAATAAGATGAGAAGCTTCCTTAAATGTTTCTTCCTGCTCAGTTAAGATAGAAGCAATGTTTATAAATTCAGAAAAGGGAAGGTTATCTGAAAAATTTCAAGCTAAATTTACTCATGTGGACATTTTAGGTCACAGATCCTTTTTTAAAAATCTTGAATCATACAGCAAACTGCCACAAGTGGTCAGTTATAGTGAATAACTAAAACAAGAAGGAAAACTAAAATCAGAAAATCCAGAAAAGTGAACATGCAAATGCCTTTACATACACAAAGAAACACTATACAGTAAAAAGACACATTTTTGCTTATGACTAGAGGAAGTCAGTCTCATTTTACTTTATAATTTTGTGTATTTAACACTCTCTGAAATTGGTTTTCGGCTTGTTCCCATTAGTGCCACTAACTTTTTTAGTTCTATGTGAGGATTAAATGGGAAAACATAAGTAAAGTACTTTGTCAATCTCAAAGAGCTGTACAAATGTTAGCTATCTCAATTAGTGTCTCTAGTATAAATTCTTAAATGAAGCCCTTTTGATCACAGTGGGGCAAGACTGACTGAGGGTTTCAAGTGTCCTCAGACTTTCAGTGACAAGGCGTAGAGACAGCAGCAGTCGTGACCTTCTTCACATTCACGTGGAGCTCACCGAGGAAGCAGACACGACCGTTCAATGAAACTCACAGAAACATCCCAGAGGGGTTCAAAGATGACTTATTTTCCAAGCAGAGCACGGCAAACCCATGGCAGAGAGAAGACCTAGGGGTCTAAACCTGACATATAACGTTTTCAGTTTCTCCTGCAGCCTCAACAATACATGGCTTATGGTTGCCGTGGGAGACCTGAGGTGTCGGGATAAAGCAAGCTTGACCTGTCAATCTTCAGCAAAAGATTCAGGTAGGAAGAAAGAGGCTACAAAGTGGCATACGCATGATTAGCAGGAGAGGGGGGGATTTAGTTAGCCATTACTCCCTCTCCCAGTGCATCATACATACATTGCGTTTGCTCAGTTTAAGGACCTCCATAAAATATTAAGTCAAATATAGCTTAATATTTATTGAGCAATTACTAAGCACCAGGAAACATATGGTTTTCCTATGTTCTCTCATGGTGTCAAAACAACCCTGTGACGTTGAGAGGGCATACTGGCAGGATAACTCAGCTCAAGTTTCCAGAAAATAAATAGAACAGATGGGCTCTAAATCAGAGTTTCTATGCCCAAAGCCTATGAGCCAAGCCATCGTGAAGGAAGAAGGAGATTTCTAACCATTCTGCAGTAAATATCTCCTTGGGGAAGCTATTCAACTTTTGATCCTTCTCTCTCTAGATCAGGGGTGGGCAAACTTTTTGACTCGAGGGCCACAATGGGTTCTTAAACTGGACCGGGAGGGCCGGAACAAAAGCATGGATGGAGTGTTTGTGTGAACTAATATAAATTCAAAGTAAACATCATTACATAAAAGGGTACGGTCTTTTTTTTCAATAGTTTTATTCATTTCAAACGGGCCGGATCTGGCCCGTGGGCCATAGTTTGCCCACGGCTGCTCTAGATAAATCTCTCTCTCTCTCTCTCTCTCTCTCTCTCTCTCTCTCTCTCTCTCTCACACACACACACACACACACACACACACACACACACACACACACCACTAATGCACTAATGTCCCTCCATGGACCAAGAGTCAAACATGTCAGCTTCAAAACTTCTGTTCCAAAATCTTATGGCTCCTGGTTGCCCTCACCTCTTCCCCTTTTTTTCAACAACTAGACCACCTCAACCTTCCTTAATTTCTACTATCATGGGCTCACAAAACCCGCCATACATCAGATTCCAGCTTATGTTCATTTTAATGGTAAATAACAGAAAGGTGTTTTTGACTTACTGAAGGAATGCAAAAACGTCAACTACTACAACCCAAAATGTGATCAAAAAAGCTTGGCTTGATGGAGCTGTGGCATTATCCACAGCGGTGGTTCCCTGGGAGGTCACTGGCAGCTGAGCCAGAACCATCCAGAGAGAGCTATAAAAAAAAGAACTCTGGCCCTAGCTGGTTTCACTCAGTGGATAGAGCCTTGGCCTTCAGACTGAAGAGTCTCAAGTTCAATTCTGGTCAAGGGCACATGCCTTGGATATAGGCTCTACCCCACCTGGGTCATGGTCAGGGCGTGCGCAGGAGGCAACCAATCAATGTGTTTCTCTCACATCAATATTTCTCTCTATCGTTTCCTCTCTTCCACTCTCTCTAAAAATCAACGGAAAAATATCCTCAGGTGAGGATTTAAAAAAAAAAAAGAGCTTTGGACCCCATGGCAGACCTACTGAATCTAAACGTGAGGGTGGGGGTGAGCCGCACTCAGTGCTGTGAACAAAATCACCCATAGATTTGGGCACACTGCAGTTAAACATCCTTTTGAGAAGAAACTAAGTATCCAAACAATAAATGAGTCACCCAAATTCTCATTTCTTGTTGGTGGCAGAGCCAGGCCTGGATGCCAGGACTCCTGACATCTTCCCATTAATTTCTATATCAAATACCCATAGTGTGATCAAAATTCAGTCGATAGAATGATTCATTTAAACACATCATTGTGCTGAGAAAATGAATTTGAAATATTCAGTGCTAGAGAGAAATGAAATGTTTGTGATTTATTTATTTAAGCCAATAATGTCCCCAAATAGGATGCTCATTAAATCACCAAAATAGTAATGCATGAATCTGAATCCGCTGTAATGGCTTAATTTTAGAGAAGTCTACTTTTAATAGAATTGTGTTTTCTCTAACAAGAAAAATAAAGAACTACATTTTGTTGCAAATTATGGATTAAAAAACAAACCACCAAGTGACTACAGCAGCTTGGATTAAGCATCCTTTGTTTTTTTTACAGTGGATTAAGCATCCTTTGCTTTACATAAACCATTATCTACAGTGACCATTTTTATGGAATTAAAATTGGTGTGCACAGTCCAACAATTATGCATGTGAACAATAGGGCACGGTTTGCAGCGGTTCTCAACCTTCTGGCCCTTTAAATACAGTTCCTCATGTTGTGACCCAACCATAAAATTATTTTCGTTGCTACTTCATAATTGTAATGTTGCTACTGTTATGAATCGTAATGTAAATATCTGATATGCAGGATGGTCTTAGGCGACCCCTGTGAAAGGGTCGTTTGACCACCAAAGGGGTCAAGACCCATAGGTTGTGAACCGTCGCCTAAGACCATTGGAAAACACATATATAATTACATATTATTTTTGTGATTAATCACTATGCTTTAATTATGTTCAATTTGTAACAATGAAAATACATCCTGCATATCAGATATTTACATTATGATTCATAACAGTAGCAAAACTACAGTTATGAAGTAGCAACAAAAATAATTTTATGGTTGGGGGTCACCACAACATGAGGAACTGTATTAAAGGGTCGTGGCATTAGGAAGGTTGAGAACCACAGATCTAGACAGTTCCAAGATAATCTGGGATGCTAGGCTTCTGTGTGCTTTACACAGAATGTACAATGCACACGCTTCAAACAAATGAATCTTTTCAGATGATAACTAGAAAACTTAAATGATGGGGTGCTCCTCTACAGACCTGATGACTTCCCGGCTTCCTTGTGGCTACTGTCAAACCGTGGGCCCCAGAATAAGCATCTGAGCTTCTAAGCCATTTATGCTGGTTTCTTTCCTTGACACTTTATTTTTTTTTAAAGGAAACAGATTATGATGTTCTTTATTAAGAAAGTTTCTAGCAAGTTTTATTTTCTTCTAAACGAATCTTAAAGAGGGAAAAGACACATAAGGGAATATATCCATGATCTGATTTTAACTGATTTTCCCATTTGTACTTATTTTTTCCAAAGAGTACAACAGTAAAAATAAACGTACCTCAATACCATTTCAGTTCTCTTAAAAAAATGTTGATTGATTTGGTGCTGTGTGATGAGGAGAATTATTTCATATATAGAAACCTTACTTCTAAGCTACCATGAACCTAATGAAATTTAAAAACACGTAATTGCTATGTTCCAAAGTTACTGTGTTTTGGGAAAATTGAGTTTTCTCACTAAATAAAATAAAACTTAAATTTAAAAAAATATATGTTTTTATTGATTTGAGAGAAAGAGGAAGGGAGAGGGAAAGAGAGAAACATCTATTGGCTGCCTCCTGTACACCCCTCACTGGGGATTGAGCCCACAACCCTGGCAAATGCCCTGACCAGGAATTGAACCTGAGACCTCTGGGTGCATGGGAAGATGCTCAGCCAACTGATCCATACCAGCCAGGGCTAAAACTTACTTTTTTTTAAAGGAAGGAAATCACAATCTTAAAGATACAAAGAGTAAACTACAGTGAACCTATGAATTAAAATCCTATCCCAAAGAAATCATTGAAAGAAAGTGATTTTTCCATTTATCAGCATTTTCAAATGTAAAAAACTTAACCTGCTTTGATATTGAATATATGCTGAACCAACTCATAGTTTGATGCTAAGGAATGCTTCTTTTAACTGGAAAAAGTAAGTGATTTCTATTTTATCCTAAATCTAGAAGCAGATTTCAGAAAGACAGAGAACTAAACTCACACCTGATTCAGTGACACACCACTCTGTGACTTCAGGCAGGTTACTTCACACCTCTTCAGTAAGACACCCTGTTCTTATTAGTAAAAGAGAGCTAATGACAAGAACCATCTGACAGGGTTGGGAGCATTCATGAAATAATGGCAGATAGTGCTGGGAACACTGCCTGGAACATAGTGGGTTCTTCAATCTTAAGGGAAATGTTGACTTAACATCAATGGGACCTACACATGCCAAAGGCCGAGCTGCGATTCTTGGAATCCCTGACCCCTTACTGAGGCAGTTTTCCAATGAAGGGGCTTGAAAGTGCCATCAGCTGCCACCAAATTAGCTCTGGTGTGAGAGTCCAATTCCATAATCACTGAAATAGTGGCACATTTATCAAGGTTCTTGCATACCAGTTCTGTGCAATATTTCTGGGGAAATGCACCTTCATATTTGGACAAGGTATATTTTCTCCATACAATAAAATACATGAACACACTGTCCCAGAAAATAAATGCATGCTTTTATGTGGCTTCCAGAAGCAGCTTTAATAAGCAAGAGGGGAGAAAGTAAACACGCAGAGGGCAGGAGGGGCCAGGGCCAGGCTATTTGTGTATCTTAATGAGAACTAATTTAAGGTCTCACTCGGGCAAAAACAGTGGAAGATTAAAAAAATAATAACCAACCTGTCAATAACTTTATGGATTCTATAGAAATGAGCTATGATTGTTAGGGTCATTAGCAGGCATTCTGACATTTGAGTATAAAGCATTATTCATGACCACAGAGTGGGTGAAATTATACAACCCATTTAAATAAAATCAACCACATAACAGATATAATTCACAAAGAGATCATTTTTAAAAATAGAAAATTGAATTCCAAATCAGCATTTTAATAGCCCAGTGATCCAAATATTAAATTGATAATCAGGCCACAGTGATTTGCATGAGTAGCTGGAAATATTCTTGTAATTCTATAATGATCTATGAAATGCCAGAAAATTCACAATCTCAGAAATATATTGTCCCAAGTAGAATCTTAGACTATCAATGTTGGAGGGGGGCCCAGATATGATCTATATCAGTGGTTTTCAACTTGGGGTGATTTTGTTCTCCCCTGACTTCAAGGGAACATTTGACAATGTCTGAAGACATTTTTAGTTGTTATAACTGGAGGGAGGGTGCTATGGGCATCTATTGGGTCAAGGCCAGGGGTGCTGTACAGGACAATAGACAGGACAACAGAGAACAGAGTTCTCCACAACAGAGAACTATCTGTCCCAGAATGTCAACAATGCTGAGGTTAGAACACTCTAACATAAATCAACCTTTCTCACCATACAGGATGGATAAGCCATGGCCATGGCTTTTCATTGGACCAACAGTAAGTTTCTGACTAGCTTTTAGGATTCCTGGTACTACTTTCATTTCTCTACTAGGTTTTACATAGTCCCTTCATTCCTGTTCATCTACCCAATTATCCTCAATCCATTATTAAAGATTTATAAAGCCCTAACCGGTTTGGCTCAGTGGATAGAGCGTCGGCCTGCGGACTCAAGGGTCCCAAGTTCGATTCCGGTCAAGGGCATGTACCTTGGTTGCAGGCACATCCCCAGGAGGGGGTGTGCAGGAGGCAGCTGATCGATGTTTCTCTCTCATTGATGTTTCTAACTCTCTATCCCTCTCCCTTCCTCTTTGAAAAAAATCAATAAAGTATATTTTTTAAAAAGATTTATAAAATCCCTACAATGTATTTGACATTGGAATACAGAAGTGAATAAGACAAACAAAGGCTTTCTCTTTTGTGTTTATGGCATGGTGGGAAGGGCAAGTGTGAGACAGAGAATAACAATGCAAAGAATTATCATTGTGATAAGCACCATATGAGAACACACAACTAGGGGAACCCAATTCAGTCTGACATCTCCTTGTTCTCAAGCCAACTCTCCTAATGCTAATACATTATTATGCAATTAAATACAATTAAAGAGATTTGGAGTACCAATCATGGGCCTGGCAAGAAATCCTACATTAAGGAGACCTTGCAACAAGGTTGATGATCATAGTCATGGCCACCATTCACTGGAGACTTACCATATACTAGACACTATAAATACTCTCCTTACATTTAATCTTCACAACTCTGAGGAGTAGGTACTATTGTCCTTATACCTCCAGTTGATGACAGATCCACATTTTGGATGAGTAAGTTGGCTTGAGGACAGGCCATAGTCTATCATAGATGAGTTAAAAATGACTGACTTTGACTACCTCATTCAATGAGGGTCTCCATTGTGATGTAGTAGACTTGGGGGTCAGGGTATAATTGGTGATTAGGTGATTAGTCTCTATCCTTGAGGAGTCAATGGTGGAAGTAAAAGTAGTTTAAAGCAACCAACTGAGCATGACATAGATTTATGGGCAATGCATTAATTGCTATATTTAAGATAATACAAAGTGGCAAAGATTTCAGTATATATTAGAGGATTGTAGGTATATGCTTAGAACTGCTCTACCCAAAACAGCATCCCCTAACCACATGTGGCTGTCAAAATTAAATAAGATTAAAAATCAATTTCCTCAGTTATAAAAAAAAATTTCCTCAGTTACACCAGCCATATTTCAAGTACTCAGCAACCAGACATAGCTAGTGGTTAACTGTATCAGATGTTCAGATATAGATTTTCATCAGCACAGAAAGGTCTAGTAGACAGTGTGGCCTTAGAACTGGGGGTAGCACCCAGGGGAAAAGAATCTCTTAGTGGTTGTTCCCAAGATGATATTCTCCTTCCCATAGTCTGGGACCTGAGGCCATCCCTAGCTCAGGCTGATTGGGGAAGAAGAGAGCTGAGGGCTTGCTCAGACTCAGATCCCCACAGACAACAGAGCTACAAACTAGGAGTTGGACAACTTTAAAATGAGAAGGGTCCTTAAGAATTGAAGTCAATGCCTGTATCTCATAAAGAAACTAAAGACCTATATCCCAAAACTTAATAATATATACCTACCTTCAACCCCATTTTGTGCCAGTAATTCTCCTCCCAGGAATTTATTCCTTTGAAATAATTAGGGATATGTACAAAGTTGAGGATGTTCAGTGGAATGATATTTATAATTGAAGAAAAACTGGAAATCCCCTAGATGTCTAGCCAATAGTTAAAAACACCTATGGGACAGACTCATACACACCTTCAAGTCCAATGGTGCACATTATCATCTTGACTTGAAAAGGTGGTGAAGCATATTAATTTAAAAAGCAGGTTTCAACACTATGCATATTATGACCCTACTTTTATTAATATATACATACACATAAAGAAAGGTGCAGAGATCTATAACATATTTGAAGTGTTGGTAATTCATCTGGCCAACAGGGTAAGCAATGTATATATATATACATACTAGAGGCCTGGTGCATGAAATTTGTGCACAGGTAGGATCCCTAGGCCTTGCCAGCGATCAGGGCCAATCGAGGCCTTTCCGGCTGATGACCGGGGCCTTCCTTCTGATTGCCAGCCTCCCTTCCCCAGCTGCCAGCCAGAGCCTTCCTTCATTCCGCACCACCCCCTGATGGTCAGCGCATGTCATAGCGAGCAATTGGTCTCCCGGATGAACTCCTGTGGGGACAATTTGCATATATATTTGTTGTTATTGTTGTTGCTAATCCTCACCCAAGGATATTTTCCCATTGATTTTTAGAGAGAGTGGAAGGGAGGGGGAGAGACACACAGAGAGAAACATTGATGTGAGAGAGACACATTGATTGGTTGTCTCTGACACGTGCCCCAACCAGGGCCTGGAATCAAACCTGCAACCCAGGCATGTGCCCTTGACCAGAATCAAACCTGGCACCCTTTAGACTGTGGGCTGATGCTCTATCCATTAAGCCCAACCAACCAGGGCTATATTTTTTACTTATCTGTATTTTCTTATGCTTCATCAGTGATTAAGTCTACTAGTTTCAAGCTATCCTCAAAACTCAGGACCACCAAGATAAGGGTATGACCAGTTACTTAATGATCACCCAGTTCATATTAGGATCTCTGATTTGGCAAATGGTATAAATGGTATCCCTCCACCATACACAGCCTCTCTTGACTCTTCTGATCTTTTTAGTCAATCTCTCCCTTTTCCCAGTTTCAAATACTACTTCATCACAAAAAGAAATAGAGCTAAATTAATAGTGTCCATGAAGTTCTGCCTTCACCATGAGGCTACAGCAGGGGTTGAAAACTTAAGTTGGCATCTTTAACCAACTTAAACTATTAATAAATTAACTGTGAATAGCTCCATATAAAATATAAAACAACCTAACTTTCCCCCCCTATTTTGGAAACATATTTTCTAATATCTTCTGTCCAAACTAAATAAATGGATATTCATGGCCAAAAATCATATGTATTACTAGAGGCCCGATGTACGAAACTCATGCAAGAATAGGCCTTCCTTCCCCCGACTGCTGGCACCAGCTTCCATCTGGCACCCAAGACCAGGGCTTCCCTCCTGCTGCTGGCAGGCACCCAGGACCCAGGCTTCCCTCGCAGCCCCAGCTTTATCCAGAAGGACATCTGGTGTAATTTCCATATTACGCTTTTATTATTATAAATTCTTTGGTATATTTGAGACTAAAGCAAGACTCTAGAATAGCAGTTCTCAACCTGTGGGTCACGACCCCTTTGGGAGTCGAACAACCTTTTCACAGGGGTTGCCTAAATACATTCTGCATATCAGATATTTACATTACGATTCATAACAGTAGCAAAATTAAAGTTATGAAGTAGCAACAAAAATAATTTTATTGTTGGGGGTCACCACAACATGAGGAACTATATTAAAGGGTTGCGGCATTAGGAAGGTTGAGAATCACTGCTCTAGAATAAGGTTGCCCAATAGGACTTTCTGTGATGATGGAAATATTGTTTCCAGGAGCTATCCAAATAGTAGTCATTAGCCATAGGTGGCTATTGAATACTTGGAATATGGTTTGTGTGGCTGAGAAACTAAAGTTTTAATTTTATATAAATTGAATTAATTTAAGTAGCCACACATGCAGGGTTGGGATATGAGCTTCCGTATAGCATAAAGAGTCCCCTTCATGACCAGGAAGGATAATGTTTATTCTGAATTACATGAGTGATCATTTGTTTCTGCTGTGCATCAACCCATAAAGCTTGAAGCAATTTTGAAGCACTGGTCAAGATAACTGAAAAATATTGGAAAGAAAATGAAATATTTTTTTAAAGGTAATGCTAAGATGTGACTTGTGAATGTCTCTTAGCGGTATCATTAGATGCAGTATTAATAAGGGAGAGATCCTGAAGTGAGATGGATGACAGGATTCAGGATTCAAGACATGCTCCAGTGATTTGACACTAAACTGACCTGCTCTTTTTCAGAAACCCATTTCTTCCGCAATTTGATAAGCCTCCAACACTCCTGGAATGGAGATGTAGTGGTGATACTGTAGTTGAGATTTCATACCAACTAACCAACTTCAAGGCTTACCTGCATTTCCCACAGAGTCCCTTTCTATTTTGGGGGGTAAAAACTGGAGGACTGTTGGGGTTATCTGGCAATACCTCTATGTGTTGGTGTGACGGTCATTTTGGGGTAAGCAAGGATATGCTCATTCCCTGGGTCTGTGATACATGCCATAGGACATAAAGGAGAAGAATCAGCATCCAATAGAAGCTCCACTGGTGAAAGGATGTGGGGTAACAAGTTGGTTTTTTGGAAGGTAGCAGGGCAGAACCTCAGTTTGGGGAAGACTTTTTTTGCTTGTTTTCTAAAGACAGACGTCACCAGGAGATAGTGAGAATCATGGAGTTTTGGCTGTGTAACCCATACTTTCCAAAGTATGAAAAGTCACCAGATTTAGCACATAAAAATACAGGATGCCCCAATGCAATAGTTGAGATATACTAAACTATTAGTCATTGATAATACAAAATTCCAATTTAAGTGAGTCTTATATTTTATCTGGCCACTCTATCCATGAAACACCAGTCTCAAGAGATTTTCCACGGGAAAAACGGTTATATTATAACTATTTATAGTATAAATGGTTAACTATACACTAGAAATGCTGCTTACTTTGTTGTCCTCTCAAAGATTCCTAAAGATATAGCATGTTAAAAGCTCTTAGAAGTTCTACAGCAGATCCTTCCACTCTCTCTCTTTTTTTTAAAAAAAAAAAATGTTATCAATTTCAGAAAGAAAGGGAGGGAGGGAGAGAGAGAGAGAGAGAGAGAGAGAGAGAGAGAGAGAGAGAGAGAGAAACATCAACGATGAGAGAGAATCATGGATCAGCTACCTCCTGCACATCCCCTCCTGGGGATCGACCCTACAACCGGGCTATGTGCCCTGATTGGGAATCAAACCATGACTTCCTGGTTCATAGGTCAACGCTCAACCACCGGGGCAGGCATGCCAGCCAGGCCTTCCACTCTCTTTTAACACAATGCTTTCCCAACTTATGAGAACATAGAGCCCAGCAGCAAAGTGGCTTAAATGCCATCTCCAGGATCAGACTGCCTGAGTTCAAACACTGGATAAACAACATGGTGATGGCTGCATGACCAGGGAGAAGTTATAAGCAGAGCCTGGGGTTGCACATCTGTAAATGAGGGTGACCATGCACCTACCCACAGGTCCAGGGTGAGAATGATGTGCATCAGCATAAAGCACTCAACCTGAGCCTGGCGCAGGGTAACTGTTCCAGGAACATTAGCTTTAGTAGTCATGTTTGTGGCAGGAACCTTCCCTGACAATGGCTATTAACATCCAGGGGGATCAGCAGATGCAATTCGGGGCATGCTGAAGATAAATCACAGTCTGGCAGGGAGAGTGTTAGCTTGGTCCGGCATGAAATGGAACTTTTTCATGGTCAGACTGGCTGGCCTGGAACCCAGCTCACTGTGGTTGATAAAATGAGGATTTCTGGTGCAGCAGAAAGTTCAGTGGATCAAAACAGCCAGTGCCCTACCTTGGAGAAGCTACTTAGCCTTAGTTTCCTAGGGCTAACATAACACAGCACCACAAGCTAGGCGTCTTACCCAACAGAAATGAATGTCTTATAGTTCTGGAGGCCAAAAGTCTGAAATCAAGACATCTGCAGGGTTAATTCCTTCTGAGGGCTGTGAAGAAGAATCCGTCCATGCCTCTGACCTAGCTTCCTTATCCTGCACACACAGCATTTTGATTTCTGCTTTGATGTTCACATGACATTTTCTGTGTGTGTGTATGTGCGTCTGTCTCTGTGTCCAAATTCCCTTTTATAAGGACAGGTGTCATTGGGCCCACCATAATGACCTAATTTTAACCTGATTATCTCTATTAAGACCCTATCTCCAAATAAGGGCATATTCTGAGCTATTAGGACTTCCATATATAAATTTTTGGAGAGCACAGTTCAGCCTGCAACAGCTACCTTCTAAAATGGGGCCAATACCAGCTGCCTTTCTCGCCACATAGGACTGTAATGAGGCTTAGACAAGAGAATGTAGAGAAACACATTTTGAGAAATTTGATAGCTCTATAAAACTGCAAGGTAAACATTTCATTTCCCATGTTGGTCTGCACTGGAAATGGTATTCAAACCTTTGCAAGAAAGATGTCAAGAAACTGTTAATCTTCCCACACTGCTGCCTGGAAACATATAGATAGGGACTCCACACATCAGAAAGACATACAGATTGTAAAGAAATGGGAGATGCGTGCCTGGAAATGAGTATGCTATTTGCAGTGTCACTAAATTCCCTGATGACATATAAGAAATTGGAGACAGAAACAAGGGAATGAAGATAGAGATACAGATATTTCAAAATTTACTGTGCACTTATCTCATGTCAACCGAAGTATTGGGCACGGGGCTTGTCAAATCTGAATCCCGGAAACTGTGATTATTTATGAGCAATCTATGTAATGGAATGGGTAACCTTATTAGAAACCTTCACACAAAAAAGAAGAAATTCTGGAGGGGAGAGATTGAGTGGGATAGAAATGAGGGAAGAAAACTAAGGCAAAGAGTTAGCAATTTTGTAATTTTAGTTGATGATGCTTCGGTTCCCTCTTAATTTTCAAGAAACTAGTTTCCAGCAACTGTGGAAAACGCATTCCTATCAGGAAGTGAGCACATGCCTATCTTTTCTGTACTTTTCATCCACACTTTTGCCAGATAATGGTATAAATTCTTGGACTTTTCATTTTACTTCATCATCAGCCTTTAACATTGAGGTATGTTAAATAGATGGATGCTTGAAATACTTTTTCTTTTAAGGTTTTAAAGAATTTGTTCAGGATGCCCCAAAACAGAATTTCTTGTTCCCCATGAAAACATATTTGAAGAAATAAAACATGTCCAAAATTCCAACAATTTTAAGTACTAAGGCTGACAGATAGTTAGTAGGAGAATCTCAAAGACTGCAGAATGGAGTTGGGAAGAAACAAATTAGAGCTCTCCCAGGCCTTGCCTCATGAAGCACAGCAGTGTCTCCACTGGAAAATAGGGAGATGCCATGGGCCTCTGCTACCTGGTTCTGTCTTTCTGTTTTTCAGCTGATTCTCTACGAGTCACGCAAACACTTCAGTACTTTCTGATTTCTCTTCCCCCTTGACCTCCTGTTTATGTCCACAGTATGACATCAGCTTTGAGAAAACAAGTTACAATCATTGAGGGTAGAAACCTGAAAAATAATGGTTTTCCCTTCTAGATGAAAATTTAAGGCCAAAATATGAAAGCTATTTTGAAAATAGCATTTTTTCAGAAAGGTTTGCCCTACCATGTTTTAAGGCACATTGTAAACCTACAAGTGTTAGAATAATGTGGCATTATTGCAAATCTAATAAGTGAGATTGTTTCTAGGTAAACTCTGGTATATTATAACTTAACTAGAGGCCCAGTACATGAAAATTCGTGCACGGGGTGGGGGGGGGGAAGGGGGGGCGGGTGGCGGAAATCCCTCAGCCTGGCCTCTACCCTCTCGCAGTCCAGGACTCCTCGAGGGATGTCCGACTGACGGCTTAGGCCCGCTCCCTGGGACATCCCTCTGGCAGACATCCCTCTGGCAGACATCCCTCTGGCAGCCTGGGAGCCCTCAGGGGATGTCCAACTAATGGCTTAGGTAGGGAGTGGGACATCCTTAGTGCTGTTGCGGAGGCAGGAGAGGCTCCCACCACCGCTGCTGAACTGGCCAGCCATGAGCCAGCTTCTGGCTGAGCGGCGCTCCCCCTGTGGAAGTGCACTGACCACCATGGGGAAAGCTTCTGCATTGAGCATCTGCCCCCTATTGGCCAGTGCACATCATAGTGGCCGGTTATTCCGCCATTAGGGTCAATTTGCATATTACCCTTTTATTATATAGGATATTGCACAAAAGCGCTATCACAAAACCAGAAAAGGGTGGCTATTTTCTAAAGCAGTTGAAAAGAAAATTAATTTGGAGGGTAGTGGCCTCATAATGGGGCTTTACATTAAAGCATACATCAAGATAAATTCTAGATGATTTGAAGACTCAAATGTGAACATGAAGCCATACACATTTAGATAAACATATATGTTAGCATGACTCTATTCTTAGAATAGGCCATGGGTTTTAGTTGTAAAAACAAGGGAATAAGTCAGAAAGAGTAATAATATTGTGTATGATTAAAACTTTTTAAAATCAGTATCTCAAAACATCAAATGAAATTAATTCAAAGAACAAGTTGGCAAAAAACAGTTGCAACAAATAAATGACAGACAAGAGATAAATATCCACAATAAGTAATAAGCCCTTATAAATCAATAGAGAAACCATTAACACTCAAATAGAAAAATGGAATGGGACTTGAGAAGGCAGCTACTTTCCAAGGCACAGAGAAAAAGAAAGAAAAAAAGTCATAAGTAATTTGAAAATGGTAAGAAAAGAAAAAAAGGAAACAGTACTTTATCATTTCAATCTATCACAGTGATAGATTTAAGCAAACCTTAGCACTTAATGCTAGCAAGGAAAAGATAAACAGGGACCTTCATATACTTCAGGTGGGAGTAAGTTTAGTGTTATTTCTTTGCAAAGAATTTTGATAATTATGTAATAACTAGAGGCCTGATGCACGAAATTCGCGGCCCTGGCTTCATCCGGAAGGTCATCCGGAAGGTTGTTTGGCTGTCTGGTCTAATTAGCATATTATGTTTTTATTATTATAGATTACCCAATAAAATTATTTTTCTAACACAAGCTTCAACTGCTAAGGATCAATGCTGAGAAGTTAGATAACTGGCTACATATCCATGTACCTAAATCATCATCACAGAATTACTTAAAATAGTTAATTTTTGGTGAAAAACTAACCAACAATAAGGGGAGATTTAAATAAATAGATAGTCCATCAGATATTTTTTAAGTGAATATTAAATATGTTTTTGAAGAACTCGATGAAAGGAACATTCACACACAAAGTGAGAAATTGTAAAAGCATAATACAACCTGAATATATAATTTAATGCTACATACATACACATATAAATGAATATGTATATAAACTCATAGATATTTATATTTAATTAATTTTTATGGATATAAAAAATAGACAAAAAACACACCAAAATGTTATCAAAAGATGTCAGTGGTGAATTTGCAAGCTAATTTTATTTTCTCTTTTATTTATTTATTCACCTATTCTTTTATTCATTTATTTATTTAACAGCTGTGCATTTCTTTTTGTTATTGTTGTTAATCCTCACCCGAGGATAATTTTTTTCCATTGATTTTTATAGCGAGAGTGAAAGGGAGGAAGGGAGAGACAGAGAGAGAGACATAGAGAGGGAGAGAGACACATTGCGTGGTTGCCTCCTACATGCGCCCCGACTGGGGCTGGGGATGGAACATGCCCTTGACCAGGAATGGATCCTAAGACCCTTTGGTGTGCAGGCCAATGTTCTAATCACTGAGTTACATCAGCCAAGGCTGTGCATTCCTTTTATAATCAGAATAAGCTAATTCAAAAAATGATACTTGAAAGCCCTGGCTGGGTGGCTTAGTTGGTGGGAGCATAATCCCACACATCAAAAGGTTTCAGGTTTGATTCCTGATCAGGAAGTGTATGGGAGGCAACTGATCAATGGTTCTCTCTCTCTTTCTCTCAATCTAAAAATCAATAAAAATAAAACACTAAAGTCAGCATCTGTGGTAAGTTAGGTAGTCTAGTCTGTTGTTTTATAAGCATTTATGAAATGGCTACTATTGGCTTTGGGCTGAGGGAGGGCAGAGGCATTTGCAGAACTGTTTCTAATGGAAAGAATGATATAGTTATTCACTTTTTCAAATGGAACCATCCATTAGATGGTGCTTAGTGCCCAGCTGAGTTATTTGACAATGGGAACCAGAGGAGGAAAAAACTTCTGAAAACACTGCAATTAGTGGGGGGGGGGGGGAGCCCCAATCACACATGAAGTTCTGGCTGAAAGAGTTTGGTGAGAGAGCTTTAGGAGAGGAGAGAAAGGGGCATGATAAATTGGTGCTCAGAAAATTCAGCAAAATGCCCACAAGCACATAGCTCTGTAATAAAAGCAATGTTTGAGCCCAGGTTTCTCCAACACTTAACTTTATTTTCTTTTACTACTGCTGTATTGTACCTACCAACAAGAATCTAGCACCCTGTCAAAGCCCAAGTATACCGCAGGAAATATCACTGTAAATCTGTTCACTAATAACTAAGTTAAAATACTTATAAACCTTAGTGGGATGATTAAAGCCCTGGGAGAAATCTGCCATGTTTCCTTACATAGTGCATTCATTTTCCTGTTGAGTCCCACTTCTTGAAATAAAAATGCAACAAATAGAGGCATCTTCAAATATAAGAATCCAATTGCTTCATTCACAAAATGTTAGGGAGTTAATTATGTGGTGTAGGAGGCAACTACTCTATTTTTTTTTCCAAATACTTCAGTGATTTCCAACCCCATGACTATGTTTCATGAATGGCAGTAATATATGTTTACTCTTGCTTCACAGTAAGGTTAAAAACCTCTCATTCTGCAAAAGATATTTAACACCCATGAGCATTTTTTAGAAATCTGAATTGGAAAATGGTATTTTACCAAAACAAAGTTAAATGTGAACTTCAAAAGGCACGAAGCTGGGTGTAAACACGGGATGCTCTATCCTAACCACCTCTGGATACATCCAGTATGGGAAAGAGGGTACGTGAGAGCAGTCTGCATCTCTCTGAAAAGTCTGCCCAACCACAGAACTTAATCAAATGGCATGTTGGCAAAGCAGGCTCTGGAAGCCTGTGTTCCTCACAATTTCTTGAAGTTTAAATCTTTCCGAGATAATAGAAATCTGATCTTGGAAAGAGGGGAGGGGAATCAAGAGGTTAATTACCTCCTGACTTGGCCAGCTCTGGAGATGTGCTTGGTGTCAGCCCTCCCTCCTCTCAGCCCAATTACTCTCCCAAGTCAGGGCTGACAGGTCCTCAAACCCATTTTTGCTTAAGACCCTCTTCCTGCTGTGCCTTAGAGATTTACATACGAAAGCCAGGTCTGGTATTTTATTCCTCCTTGTACCTGCGTGGCACTTGGTTATTCATTTATAGTATGAAGAGTTCACTCTCGTAAAACCAGGGATCTGCTGTTATGAATTGGTTTGTTGGACACAATTTCTTGCTCAAAATATAGTTTAAGATCTAGTCACCAACTATAAACTCAGCACCACGGCTCATGCCAAGATGCTTTCTGAATGAGGGAAATTCAATCTTCTGCAAATTGCACATTCTTAATTTGCCCTAAATTTCATTTTCCCACTTTAAAAAGTATCCCTTGAGCTTCTATGTGGACCTCCCATTTCTCTGACCACTGCTTACTTCAGGCTTCTCATCTGCCCCTGCATCCTGTAGCCAGACCTTGCTGAAGGCTCTTTCCAAAGCCCACCATTGTTACCTTTTTACACAGTCCCTCCATTGGAGAGGGCACTGACCTGAAGTCCTATTGCTACTTCTGACTTTTCTCCCCAAATCTAGGTCTGTAATGTCTATTTTGAGGTTAAACTGGAGCCTGATGCCTATGTCTAAGCCACCTTTCAAACTAGCCCTACCTCGGTCTTTTCTTTAATTTTTTTATACCAAAGTTACAGATACTCACTCTCTCATCCTTCTCTGCTGTAATCACCAAGGGTCTCAGCAGCCCTAACTGAACCCTCATTAGCCTCCCACCTGCTCTCCCCACCTGTGCTCACTGCCTCCTCCACGACGAACTCTTCACACAGACCTCGGCTCTCTACTCCTCGCTCAAGTGCCTTTCTTGATAGCTGGCCAATGTTTCTTCTAGCAGAGGTTGACAGATTTTGCATAGTGAAAAGGGTATTATGGCCAATGGCAAATTAGAAATGAAGAATTAAGCATACAAACTGGTCTTTTCTCTACAGCAAATCTTAAACTATCATTTATTGTGCATTTTGAATTTTCAAGAAAGGCGGGGGTTGGCAATTTCTCCATTGTTTGCCAACAGAACCTGTGTCAAAAGGGTTTGAGGGTCAGTGTTAGAGGTACACTCTGGGCTCCAGAGTAAAGAGAGGTCCCCGCCTGCTGTTTGCAGTAAATCCATAGACTTTTCCTTGAGCCTCCAGTTCTTAATCTTTATACATTCCCAAATGTTTCTGCCCAAATCCTAACACTCTGTCACTGCTCCCATTCCTTAGCTGTGGGCACTCCGCCAGCGACTGGAGCCTGGACTCTGCTGAAACCCAGTGCCCGGGCCAGAGGCCATGCTGCTTAAGTATCAGACTTCAGAGTCAGGCAGCCTGGATCAGTCTCCAGCTCTGTCACACCTCTACCTGGGTAACCAGTAGCAAGCAACTTAAACTTTCTGAGACTGGTTTTCTTATCTGTAAGATGGGAATAATAATAATGCCCATTGCAGAAGAAAATTAAATGGGTCTAAATGTTAAGATCATTTTTATAGTGCTTAGTACATTGAAGGCATTTGATACATAGCATTGGCTATTGGTACTTTCTATTACTACTAGTAGTATTTTAAACCTCCATGTGA